>NC_045616.1:144830915-145560290 GCF_009829155.1 Mustela erminea
ATTTAAATACAGACCCAAGGATTGATTCTGTAGGCTCATTGTTCCCTATAAATGAAAGCAGATAAAGTTTCTTCCAATGAGATTCCATTAGTTTTCTCTTTGAAAAAAATCTCTTTGAGTAAACAAAATCTCATTGAGGATTGTGATTAGTCTGCTTAAGACAATGTAGGAAGACAGCTTGTTGGTGACATGATGAGATCATATATAAATCAGTTGTAATTTTTTGTCATGTCAGTATGCAACAGGACAGACTCAAGCATTAGAGGTGAAATCTCTAAACATACAAGCCTCCCAATTATACTTCATAGGAGGATATATGATGTGTCCCACAGAAAGTAGATTGTATGACCACAGGGCTATGTTTGGGTACCCAGATAGGAGGTCTCTTATTAAGGACTTAGTTAATTGGGGGAAATTGGAAGGGGAGGTGAACCATGAGAGACTATGGACTCTGAAAAACAATCTGAGGGTTTTAAAGGGACAGGGGGTGGGAGGTTGGGGTACCAGGTGGTGGGTATTATAGAGGGCACGGATTGCATGGAGCACGGGGTGTGGTGTAAAAATAATGAATACTGTTATGCTGGAAATAAAAAAAAATAATAAAATAAAATAAAATAAAATAAAATGTTCTGGAACAACAACAAAAAAAAATTAACACGATTTCAATAAAAATATGCACCTGATTTTTATCTGAAATAGCCAGTTAAACTTAGAAATCATCTCCATTGTCATTTTATTAGGGTCTCTGGTAAGTTTGGATAGTATGTAGTTTGTCAGGAGAGATTAGCTTTTCCTCCTTAGATAATTCCCTAAATAATAAGCTGTTTAAGCAAAATTAAAATTTATCTCCTTAACTTTGTCCCATAGCTCAGAGCAAGGAAATGGGTTTCTATTTTAACAGACTGCCTTGTTTTTGAATCAAAGTAAAAGATCATCTGCATATTTTATCAGAACTCAACCAAAAGGGTAATATAAATATTTTAAATATTGATTGAGGATCTTTGAAAAATAGGACAGGGCTTCAATGAACCCCTGGATCATGATTGCCCAGGTATATTCCTATCCTCCTCAGGTTAAAGATTTTATTTATTTATTTAAGAAAGAGAGAGAGAGAGACAGAGAGAGACAGAGATAGTGAGCAAGAGCACAAGCAGGGAGGAGATGGAGAAGCGGGTTCCCTGCTGAGCAGAAAGTCTGACATAACATGGATTCTGGTTGGATCCCAGGTTCCAGGATCATGACATGAGCCAAAGGCAGATGTTTAACTGACTGAGCCACTCAGCCAACTGACTGGCACCCCATCCTCAGGTTAAAGCAAAAGGCATTGACTATCCTAGTTTGGTTGTTTGTTGTTTGTTTGTTTGAGAGAGAGAGAGAGAGAACACCTTTGACCAGGGGTGGGAGGGGCAGAGGGAGAGGGAAAGAGATAATCCTCAGTAGGCTTCATGCCCAGCCCAGAGCCCAATGCAGGGCTCATTTCATGACAAAGAGATCATGACCAGAGCCAAAATCAAGTGTTGGTCACTTAACTGACTGGGCAGACACCCCTGATTATCCTAGTATAGAGTTGCACTGAATAGAAACAGATAAAACATCTAGTACTAGTGAGGCCCCAGGAAGAATTGATGATAGGATGGATTTGAATTAGGTTCTACTAGGAAGTAATGGATAAGGATTTTGTTCATAGCCTAGAGAACTTGAACAAGTTAGTCTGTCTTTGTCCATTTGATTTCTTTACTGGTAGGATGGGAGGGGTCTACAAAGCTTGTACAGGATGTTAAAAGGCCTTCAGACATAAAACCTTCAACTCTAAGTTTACATTCTTCCTTTGTATCTGGCCTTAAGGGATTTTGAGGAATTCTGTGTAATAGCCTGGTAGGATCTATCTGAACTTTAATAGATTCTGTTCCAATTATTTTTTCCTATGTCATTGGGATTTTTCACCCATAGAGTGTCAGGTATGGTGTTAAATCTTTATCTGGAGTTTCATCAAATATAATGGAGAAGGCTAAAGTCTACACAAAGTAGATATAACTTGATCATGGATAGAAGTGTCTTTTGGAAACTTGAAAAATTGTTTCTCTTGATGTACACTTAACACCATGATTCCATTTACAAAGGCTTTTCCTATTAAATTTGCAGAGATGGAATCACAGAACAGGAAGAAATTTTTCTCAGTTAATGACCCAAGGGTTACAGTTAGTGTCTTGGAGGTCGGGAAAACTTGTAGGTTATTTGAAATACTTACTGCCTCTGTGGTATGTATACTCTTGGGGAAAAAGTTGATTAAAAGTGACAGATTTTAATGTAGAAAGAGTAGTGCTCATATCCCCTAGGAAATAATGACATTGACTTTTTGTGTTTAGTTAATTCGCCTTGACTGTTTAAGGATAGAGTACAGTATTAGATGCTTTTCCTTTCTTGGAGAATTTCATTGATCTGAATTGAAGGCTTTTCCTGTATCTTGGTTTTCTTTTTGTAAGATGGCACTGACTTTTTTTCCAGTATACTTTACAGTACCTACTAGTTGACCACCTAATTTTTTGATCCTCAGAGCCATAAGGCCACTTTGGATCCTGTCTTTTTTGTTGTTCTTCTAAAGTCTTTTCAAAATGTTCTGCCAGATATTGTATTTCAGGTAATGAGACTGTTTCTTTTTTGAGGTCTGTTTTCAATTTTTGCTCTTAAGGCCTTTAAGGGATTGGGTGAGAATGCTGAGAAGGTGTTAAATATAGAGAAGCTAGGGGTGCCTGGCTGCCTCATTCAGTTAAGCATCTGCCTTCAGCTTAGGCCATGATCCCAGGATCCTGGAATGAAGCCCCACATCAGGGTCCTTGCTATGTGGGGAGCCTGCTTCTCCCTCTCCCTTTGGCTACTTCCTCTGCTTGTGCTCTCTTTCTCTCTGTCAAATAAAGAAAGAAATTCTTTAAAAAAATTTCTTTTGGCTGGCAGTCAAATCTGGGACAATATGAACTGCAAATAACTAATGCTATTTACCAATCACAATCTACTGAACACATCAGAATACATGAACTCAAAGATATAAATAAATTAATGAATGGAGTGAAAGTTTGATATTTACATTGGGGAGAATCTCATAAACACCTCCCAATCAAGTAAGAAAAGTGCACATCACCCAATATGGGACATTTTTAAATGTACTACCTGATAGAACACAATGAAAATGTATCATCATTTCTGCTGAATTTGATCATAAGAACATCAGATGAATCCAAATTGAAGGACAATCTATGAAATACCTGTCCATTAACCGCCCCCAAATGTGACAGTCTTTCACTTTACACAAAAATAAATTTGAAATGGATGAAACACCTAACTGTGAGACAGGAAACCATCAAAATCTTCAAAGGAGAACATAGGCAGCAACCTCTTTGACCTCAGCTGAAGCTACTTCTTACCAGATATGTCTTTGGAGGCAAAGGAAATAAAAACAAAAATGAACTAATGGGACTTCATTAAAATAAAAAGCTTCTGCAGAGCAAAGGAAACAATCAGTAAAACTAAAAGGCAGACTATGGGATGAGAGAAGATGTTTGCAAATAACATATCTGATAAAGGGTTACTTTCTAAAATCTATAAAGAATTTATCAAATTCAACACTCAAAAAACAAGTAATCCAGTTAAGAAATGAACAAAAGACATGAATAGACACTTTTCAAAGAGCACAGCCAGATGGCTAACAGACACATGAATCATGGGCAGGGAAATATAAATCAAAACAACAATGAGATATCACCTTACACCTGTCAGAATGGCTAAAATTAACAACACAAGAAACAACAGGTGTTGAACAGGATGAGGAGAAAGGAGAAACTTCATGTGCTATTGGTAGGAATGCAAACTGGTGCTGCCACTCTGGAGAACAGTATGGAGGTTCCTCAAAAAGTTAAAAATAGCATTAGTTTATGATCCACCAATTGCACTACGAGGCATTTACACAAAGGATAGAAAAATACAGATTTGGAGGAGTACATGTACCCCAATGTTTATAGCAATACTATCAACGATAGCCAAACCATGGAGAGAGCCCAAATGCCCATTGACCCGTTGACTGATAAATGGATGAAAAAGAAGTATATATATATATATATATATATATATATATATATACTTATATATATATATATATATATATATATATATATATATATACTTATATATATATATATTTCATTCCAGTAATATTCCATTATATATATATAAAAGAATAAAATCTTAACATTTGCAATGATATGGCTAGAGCTAGAGTGTGTAATGCTAAGTGAAATAAGTCAGTCAAAGAAAGACAAATACCGTATGATCTCACTCATATGTGAAACTTAGGAAAGAAAACAGAAGAACATGTGGAAGGGTGGGAAAGAGAGAGAGGGAAACAAACCATATGAGACTATTACTGATAGAGAACAAACTGAGGGTTGATGGAAGGGGGTGGCTGGGATGGGCTAGACGGGTGATGGATATAAAGAAGGGCACTTGTTGTGATAAGCACTGGGTGTGCATGTAAGTGATGAATCACTGAATTCTACTCCTGAAACCAATATTGCACTGTACGTTAACAAACTAAAATTTAAATAAATTTCTTTTTTCAATGCCAGTGTCCTGAAGATCAAAGAAATTGTTGAGGAATTATTCCAGATAAAGACTAAAACAAACAGGCAAAGTAACATGTGATGTTACAAGTAACATTCTGAATAGGATCTTTTTGTAATTGCAATTAGTAGAGCTTGAATATATTCTGAAGATTAAGTGGTAGAAATGTAAAAATTTTAATTTTCTGATTTTGATCTTTGTGTTGTGGTTCTACTGGAGAATATATTTGCTCTAAAGACTGTACACTCAAGTACCGGGTGCTGATAGGGCAACATATCTACAACTTGTTCTCTAGTAGTTCAGGGAAAAAAGTACTTTTTATTTTAATTTTAAAAATCTGTAGTTTGAGCATATTTCAGAATTAAAATAAAATGAAATTCTAACCATGAGAAACAAGAGAAATTGAGGGATATCCTACAAAACAGCAGACCTCTCCAGTACACAAACATCAGTGTCATTAAGGAGATGCCAATCAAATAAAATACATGTTCCTGAATTGGGGGGTAAAGAAAAGGGAAAGGTTGTTGCTATAAAGGAGAGTATTGCAAAAATCAGCATAATTGCAATATGGATAATTTTAAGCAATATTATATTTTCTGAATTTTATTGTTGCTCTTTAGATACTTAACAGAATATCCTTATTATTATAAGAAATGCATGCAGAAGAAGTTAAGAAGATGGGGGAGCTTGGTGCCTCAGTTGGTTAAGCTTCTGACTCCTGATTTCAGCTCAGGTCCTGATCTCACAGTCAGGAGATCAAGGCCCACCTGGGGTTTCCTGCTCAGCAGGGAGGCTGCTCCTCTCCTTCTTCTTCGCCTTCTTCCCCTCCCTCCTCATGCTTGCCCCTTCTCACTCTCTCTCTGTCTCTCTCGAATCAATCAATCAATCAATCGAGGTTTAAGCATAAAAAAATGAAAAAAGAATTTAAGAAGACGGTGCATGGTCCTGCATCTTACTTGACAATTTTTCAGAAAAAAAAAATAATAAAGTAAATGAGCACAGTATAGGTTAAATAAAAGAAAAATAGGCAAACATAGGTAAAGGAATTATAAAAGCTTTTTGAAATATTTTTGCAAATTTTATGAAGGTCTGATGTTCTTGAAATTAAAAATATAATTAAAAAATAAGAAGTCACTAGAAAATAGAAATGGAATGCAATTTCCTACTCACAACAACAAACTAAGGAACAAATTTAATAATAATTCTCAGGGCCCATATGAAGATAGCTATAAAGACTCTAGTAGGAGATATAATAGTCTGAGAAATGTAGAGAAAGTATTAAACTACAGTAGTAATCACCAAAAAATATGAAGATAGAAATGAGATTGCCTTTTGTCCACCAATTTGGAAACTAAATCACAAAATATTCATAAGTAGTTTAAGTGTATGGAGAAGTGCTACTTAAGGGATTTTTAAAATTGGTTTAACCATTCTTTTGAGTAATACCATAACAAGATTAAATGCACAGTATAGAAATTCTTCAGGCTTTTCAAACCCTTTGAAGTGGTGTAAAGCTGCCTGTTTTCTATTATATCCATCTTTCAGTCTTTCCCCTACTTTACTCAGGGAGGTTGAACCAGAGAGAAACATTGATAGAGGATTACAGGCAGACAAAGAAAGCAGCAAAGGTGTTTCTACCCTTAAATCTGACTGAAAATCTCTGGCTGCAAATCCCCATTGTGTTGTTGACCTGTGATTCCAGCTACAAACCCATCCCCCCACCCCCCCACCCGACCCCCCACCCCCCGTTGCCACCCTCTATTCTTGGATGGCAGTAACACTCTTCCTCTTTTGTCCTTTAAACCCAAGTCGGGATGAAAGCTTCAAGATGTTGCTAATTCCTGAGTTGCTTCACTGTACTATTTGCCTTTCAAAACACGTTATTCCAAGTAGACTTGTAATTCGTTTCTCATTTTGCATGTCTCTATTAAACTACACAGCATGAGTTTTGTTTCACTGATGGGACCTTGATGGATATAACTATGAATCCTACCTGTAGGACTATATCCTAAAGACATAGTACACTAAGCATCTGAGTTCAATATTGCTCACAGTTTTTTGAAACAGTAAAATATATGGAGCATTTAACTATCCAAAAGTAGTTGATTGGTAAATATATAGCTCATTCATATTAGGCAACATGAGGTAGCTACCTAAAATTCTGTTTCATAGTTCTTGTGTTTTGGAAAGTTGTTTAATTCATAAGTTTAGTGAAAAAAAACTTGCTTCATACAAATTTTATAATATCTTGAAGTGAGGAACTAGAATAAACTTTTTTATCATTTTTTCTAGTTTCTGTGATAAGAGGTTATGATTTTTTTAAATTTTTCATGTTTTTTGAAGAATATATTAATTTTATGTCATAAGCTCTTATTTGAAGGAAAAGCTTCAAGGTGATGCTGATGAGAACATGAAGAAATTTAGCATTCCTCTGCAGATGGCTACCTTTGCATTCTCTTAAGAAGCTGAATAATATTCATTAAAGTGGAACCAACATTGAAGATATGTCAACATCAAACATGTTTTTCATTTTTGATACATGAAATTGATTACCTTCTGTCTTTATTATTTATGGATTCTGTGTTTTTTAATGTGCCTGCTCACTAAAATATATTTAGAATCCTCAAATCAATAATCATGGTGCTTTCTCCATCATTCGTGAACATGCACAGACAAGTGAAAAATCTTGAGTCACCTGAAATACGTGATCCTGCTGAAGTCAAACAAGATGAGGTTCTGCTTTCTTGATTCAGTTCTCATAGTAAATGTGTCCCTTCTGTAGTTTCTTTAGTGCCACAACTTTTTTTCCCCTTTTTGTACTTTTTTTTTTAATGTAATTTCATTGTTTGAGATTTCCCCCAAGCATACTGCTAGAGTGCTATCTGGTGTTCCTATGTACAAGGTTGTGATGTTCCTTACAAAGAAAATATGCATTTTAGGAAAGATTCACTTAGCCATGAGTTATGGTGTTGTTGGCCATGAGTTCAGTCAGCAATGAGTCCATGATATATATTATTAAATAAGGTGTCTTGAAACAGAAACACACATAAAATAAGATTATGAGGGACGCCTGGGTGGCTCAGTTGGTTGGACGACTGCCTTCGGCTCAGGTCATGATCCCGGAATCCCGGGATCGAGTCCCGCATAGGGCTCCCAGCTCCACGGGGAGTCTGCTTCTCTCTCTGACCTTCTCCTCGCTCATGTTCTCTCTCACTGTCTCTATCTCAAATAAATAAATAAAATCTTAAAAAAAAATAAGATTATGAATTAATTTGTTGATGAAAATACTGTGGCTGGAGGTTTATAGGAACCAAACCCTGTATTCCCCTAAGAGCAATGGTCCAGTATTCACTAATTCAGTAATTGCAGGTAATTTGTAGAACATAATTTACTACAAATACAATTAACTACTTTGTAGCTAGTATCTTAAATAGTTTCTATATAACTTCTAAATAGTTTTATAGCTCACCCACAACTCCTTTAACAAAATGTTAGTTTTTTTTCTGATAACATTTTTGAAATATATTTTTTGAATCCCTAATGTTTTGTGATGGCTTTTTAGTAGGCACCTTTATGTGGAACAGGGGAGAGACATCATAGCAGTCTCATCTCTGCATCCTCTCTCCCAATCTGTCAGAACTTCATCTGTAACACATATTGAAGTTCACCCAACATCTTATTTTTACAGTTTCTGCTGATAAAATAGAGAAGAAGAAGACAAACACAGGTCTAAATTTTATAGTCAATAATGATGATAATAATGATAATAATTCTCAAGTTATTAATATTATTATTGTTATTATTTTAACCGTGGAAAACTTAAAAGTGAAGGATTGTGTAAGTCTAACAATAAAGTCCCAGATGCTAAGTAATTATAACTACATATTAGAAAAGGCAAACCTTTTACTGAATTGGATTTTTTAAGTAAATTGGCTAATTTTTTCAGAATTAACATATATTAATTCAATATTTTAAGGAAATAATTAGGTCTTGAGCTAGAATACTGGCAGTGGTAATGAAGAGAAAAGTGATTATAATAATTTGCATCCAGAAAGGAGGTGCCTGGCAACTTTTGGATAAGAGAGGGGGTTCCCAACATGAAGGATATGTAAAGGTCACTCAGAGATGGCCTCAAGTGAGAACAATTGATGTAGCAGTGGGACTCGCATGGAAGTCAAATGGGGCGAAGTGGGCAGAGTTGGCCTTAAGAGGTAGATAAAAGAGAAGAAACATACCTGATCTGGGGGAAAAAGTATTTGTGTGTGTGTGTTTGTGTGTGTGTGTGTATGTGTGTGTATCTAATCAATATGTGCAATTAGCTGTTCAAATGGAAAAACACGGGGATGTTCATGATGGAATTAGAAACAAGAATTGGAGGTGGGAAGGAAAGGTGATGATGAACCTATTTTTGAGATTTCTATAGCTTAGAGATATTAATAATCTATGTTGAGCAATGTCAGTTGAGTTTTATAATTAGGGTAAAAATTCTTTAGCAAAATAGGTCTTATTCTGAAAATGTAAAGGGATTGTGACTGATGATTAAATGTCCACAAAGGTAGCCTGTCATATTTGAGCTTTCCTTTAAGTGAGAAAAAGAAATGATCCAATCTCAGTGTGCGGTCCCTTATGCCTGATTCCTGACATCTCTACTAAATGTTGCACAGGGTAAATACACATAACAGATTTCTCTCCTTTCAGTGAAAGAAAAATAAAAAATCTGATGGTACCAAAAATAAAAGACAAACACTGGGAAAACCTTAATAGTAAGTCAAAATTTCATCCCCAAATAAATCTGTATTGGGAGTTCTTTGCTCACTATATGCCATAATTAGCAAGCTAATGCCTAAGCAAAATGTATAACAAAAATCATGAGCTTTATTGAA
This sequence comes from Mustela erminea, assembly GCF_009829155.1. Classification (NCBI taxonomy): domain Eukaryota; kingdom Metazoa; phylum Chordata; class Mammalia; order Carnivora; family Mustelidae; genus Mustela; species Mustela erminea. The sequence goes on from NC_045616.1 coordinate 144,840,410, forward strand.
CTTTGGTATGTGTGTATATATCAGATTAAATTCTAGTTGCAAGGTAATAGCAAAAAATGATGTAGACTCTGACCTTAAAAATCTATGTCTAGTGGGAAGGAAGACAATAAACCAAATATTACAGTACAGTGTCAAACACTATGGAAAAGTTTCATAGAGTATGTGGTAGGAAAGAGATGGCTTATCTGAACTGTCAAACATGAGAGATTTGGGGATAGTGAACAATCCATACCACACATATGAAAGCCATTTGTAATTATTTGGAAATTAATTAAACTTTATACATGATTATTATGTGTACTAGAACCCATATAATTAAAACTGTATATATAGAATTATTTTAAATAGTTTTTTAAAAAGATTTTATTTATTTGACAGAGGGAGAGATCACAAGCAGACAGAGAGGCAGGCAGAGAGAGGGGGGGAAGCAGGCTCCTCACTGAGCAGAGAGACTGATGTGGGGCTTGATCCCAGGACCCTGAGATCATGACATGAGCTGAAGGCAAAGGCTTAACCCACTGAGCCACCCAGGCACCCCTATTATATATAGTTTTTATATATAAAACTATGATATAGTTTTATAGTACATATAGGTTTTATATGTAAGTTGTTTATATTATACATGTATAAAAATTGAACTATACACAGAAAAACATACATCTCACCCATTCACATGCTATAGTCCAAGCTTTAATCTGCAGCTCATTTTGGGGGGAAAAAAATTCAAGTTGCTTGACCAATGTGTCATAGCTGTTGCAAATTAACACTGACATATTTTTTCTCCAGTGGAAACAATCTTTCTCTAATGGAAAGCTGCATGAGCAGGCACAGAATTCCCTGACTCCTAAAGAAAACAACCAGGAAGCACTTCCTGAGATGGAGAATATAATCATTAGATTAGACTTAAATACTAAGATTAGAAAAGATCCACAGGATAAGGCTGTTGAGTTAAATTTGGTATCATGATTGAGAATTCTAATTATTGGTCATATTCTTTATCTCGTATTAAATTCTGCAAAGACCTACCCATCATTCTGCTAGTTCATTCTGACAAAGAGACCTAGACTCCAAATCATTACTATAGTTATTCAAGGTTCTGTAACGCAGTCATGTGAGAATTGCCACAAATAAAAACTCCCAGAATTCCTGTGATAAAAAGGAAGATTTCCTGCTGAACTCATGTGGCTTTCTGGAGGAAGCAGTTTGAATTAAAATATATAAATTGATAGATGCCTAAAAGCAGTATTAAGGAGAAAACACAAGAAGGGTGACTTGTATCTAATTTTGCCATTTTAAAAAAATCCTGTTTTCTTGTGTTTGAATCAAATTTCCAAATTTATTATTTTCGGCTTTAGCAGCCACATAAATAAGCTAAAGAAACACTAGGAAATGAAGACTTGCTGATCTTTTGCCCTAAAATACCATCTTTGAGAAACTGCTTTCGAGAGACTTTGGCATTTCAAGTTAAGGTCTGACTTGGCAGTACTGTTCTCTCTACATTGTTCCAGGAAAGTGTGCAGTTTAAGGAAATGGAATTTTTATACCCTTTTTATCCCTTGGCTACCGATGCACTGATATTTTGGCACTCCCAGTAAGATCACAGAGCTTTTCTGCAGTGCATTTTATTTTTAGAAAACTCCAGTAGTTTTATCTGCTTCTGTCATCTTCCACACAGGTGACAGACACACACACACACACACAAAAGGAGAAAGTAGAGAAAATCCCTCTTTTTTTAGATGTACTTTTAAGGAGTTACAGAGTTTTCTTTTTTAAACTAAGCAAACTGAGGTGCAAAATTATCTCCAAAGTTTCAGTAAGGCTCATACTCTGAAAAGTTTATTACTGATATATTTAGAATATATTGTTATAACTTTGCTATTTTATTTAAAGAATAATTCCTCAAAGGAACTTACTGTAAATAATAATAATTAATACTTAAAAATTTTTAGTTCTTATAATCTTATTTGATCATTTTTTATTTATGCTATCTCTAATTGAGACAATTTTATGGATGTAGTGACTGAATTTTTTCATGGCAAAGGATATCAGTGAACTCTATGTTGAGATTTATTTATTTATTTGTTTGTCTATTTTATTATTTATTTATTTATCAAAAAGATATTTATTTATTTATTTATTTATCTGATAGAGAGAGATCACAAGTAGGCAGAGAGGCAGGCAGAGAGAGAGGGGGAAGCAGGCTCCCTGCTGAGCAGAGAGCCCGATGTGGGGCTCGATCCCAGGACCCTGAGATCATGACCTGAGCTGAAGGCAGAGGCTTAAACCACTGAGCCACCCAGGCGCCCCCTATGTTGAGATTTAAATCCAACCCACTTTAATTTGAAAAATTTTGTTAGCTCCTTCCACTAAAAAAAAGACTAACATAACACAATAAAATTTTTTTAAAAAGAATAGATGTTATTAGAATAAGGACTCTCTTAACAAAACTTGAAACTAGCTCTTGATTATTCTTCAAAGCACCTTTAATGTCCCCAAAGGGAAAATGGAAAGGAAGGAGAGGGAAGATTTAGCAATTGAATAAGTGGATGTGGGAACCCCTTTTCCCACAGCTTTCAGGATAACAAGGACTCTGATTCTAGATACATAGAAAATGCTCTAAAGCAATTTGTTAGATCAATAAAAAATGAATTAATGAATGTTTTGCACAAGGAGAATTTAAAAAGAACAAGACTACTCGGTCAAAACTGTGGGCTTGTACCTTTGAATAATAATCTCTTGAGTATCGAGGCAGCTCTCTCTTCAATGAAACAGTTGTCAGTCTCTAGCCAATAAATACACTCCGAATGCAGCAACCCAATGTCTGACACAACTATGGTACTATTTATCAATTATTTGCATATTTTAGTTTTTGAAAACTCCTAAAACAGAAAACAAATAAACCACAGGAGTTCTCTTAGCTTTCATGGAGTTTCTGTTAGCCTTTTACTTTTAGACAGAATTTCTCTTATAAAGTTAGCCGAGTTTAAAGTATTAAATGCATTTTACTGAAAGTGCATTTAAATATTACACTGGGGCTCAGGAGATTTCGTTTGACAAATGAGATCAAAGTATCAAATTAAGCAAGTGTGCTGTATTTAACACCACTTTAAAAAATAATACACCTTGAAATCAATTTTGTTTTCCATGACATGGACCCCAGGAAGTCGGCCACAGAAAGTAGTGAAAATGCACATTTTTTTACTGATCTAAGGTTTTATTATGAAAGAGACATCTTATGTGCAATGTTTCTCAGAGTGTACTTAATACCACCAGAATGACCCAACACAAAGCATTTTTTGTTTCAGACAGGATACTCTGTTGAAAAAGGAATTTGATTTTAGATAATTAGGCATAAAAATGGTTTAAAAGAAAATTGAGGAGTTCAAAATGCCTTTGAGATGACTGCTAGAATATGTTTACATATAAATATTTAGAAATGATACTCAGACCCACAGGCAAATCTGCTTGAAGAAGAAATCACTGTCACTGCCATGATTGCCGATGGCTCTTAATGAGCTCTGCTGCAGAATTTCAACTTGCTTTGCGTTCTGTGATACTACCAGTGTCCACACCACTGCTGGTCCCTGAGGAACCCAGTGAGGCAATCATTTCTTTCCTCACAATCCACAAGCTGCTACAGTCATTTGCTGACAAGGTTGATTCACATCAAGACACTTTCCTCAAAATGCTAATGCTTGAACTCAATCTCTACCTAGGTGCATCTGATTGGTGAAGCCTAGACCATGTGCCTTTGATTGGGATGAGAAGGAGGTAGTGGGAGAAGATTTGTAGGATCTACTTTGAGAACTAAGTGTTAACATACTTAAATAATTTCCAAATTTGGGTATTCTAAATTTACTGTAAAAATAGAAACTAGGGCACCTGGGTGGCTCAGTGGGTAAAGCCTCTGCCTTCAGCTCAGGTCATGATCTCAGGGTCCTGAGATCAAGGTCATGATCAGCTCAGGTTATGATCTCAGGGTCCTGGGATCAAGACCCACATCAGGCTCTCTGCTCAGCGGGAAGCGGGCTTCGTGATCTCTGTCTATCAAATAAATAAATAAATAAATAAATCATAAAAAGAAATAGAAACTAGAATTGAAATCCTGGCACATTTGCCAAGAGTAATTAACTTTAGGGCTTTATTACAATTATCATACATATAAGTTTCATGTGTCAAGTCAATATAACTCTCTATAATAACTAGTTAAAACTACTCCTACTAACTTGTGTTTATATAATCCTTTGCAATTATATAATTTATGTTAGCCAACTTCACATTTTATTTTTTCCACAACCCTGGGAGAGGGCTAAGCTCAGATCTCATTTCCTCCAGCACAACAATTCTCAAGATCTGAACCATGTGCACTTGGCTTTTGAGAGATCTTTAGGGAAAAAAGTATTTCTACAATGATACTAAACTGTCATTTGCCTTTTTTACTGTGCTGATATTTAATCTTATGGTGTAAAAGTACAATAATGAGAAAAACTGTTGGTGTCTTTGCACAAATCCAAGGTAGTAAAGGCAAATTTATACTAACAGTCTTTCTATTATTTTCTGCCGCAGAATCAGAGGGAGAAAAAAAAATCATTGTTGAAGCAGTAAAAAGTTGATTAATTTTTGGGCACTTGGGTAGCACAGTTGATTAAACACCTGACTCTTGGTTTTAGCTCAAGTCATGACGTCAGGGTCACGTGAAGAAACCCCACATGATTAGCAGAGGATCTGCTTGAGATTTTCTTTCCTCTTTTTCTGTCCCTCCCATGTGTCCTCGCTCTCTAAAATAAATATATAAAAATTTTAAAAATTTTAAAATTTTTCATTTAAATTTAAATTTTAATTTTATTAAACAATATTTTTGAGTGTATGTCTTTTTAATATTCCATATGATAAAATCAGAAGCTCTCATGAAGAACTTCTGCTGACTATTAAAGAGTGACAGTTGTACTAAAGTCGGCCATTGAGTGATTGTGTTGCAAGCTGAAGAGCTGATTTTCCCCCCTTTGAACAGTATTTTTATTTATTTATTTATTTATTTATTTATTTATTTTTAAAGATTTTGTTCATTTATTTGTCAGAGAGAGAGAGAGCACAGGCAGAGGGAGTGGTATGCAGAGGGAGAAGCAGTCTCCCCGCTGACCAAGAAGCTGCATGTAGGACTTGATCCCAGGACTCCCGGATCATGAACTGAACTGAAAGCGGATGCTTAACCAACTAAGTCACCCAGTGTCCCCGGTATTTTTATTTAAAATATTATTGTCATTCAGACTTGGGGATGTGGCAGACATTTTCTAGAAAATAAACAAAATGGCCATGCTACTTAAGGGGGAAAAAAACAAAGGATTTGTTGCCAGTGATAAAATTTGAGTTTTGTCAAAATCAAAATTTTGGAAAACATGTATTCATCACTGTAAGCTTGACAGACTCCCAGTACTTGGAGTCTATTCTGAGAAGGTCAGTGATTATGTAAACGAACATTTTAAAAACATTTTGTAATTAAATATGCCAATGTTTAGAAGGTTTGCATAAATCAGTGAACTAATATTTTCCAATTGGCAAATGCACAGCATTACAAAATCATATGCAATTAAAAGATCCATTCAAATGCAAGATAGACAGATGAATTTTAATCTACTAAAGGATGAAAACTTTACTGATGATATGTTTTCAGCTCACAATTGCAATTAACCTTTAGGAAACCACCTCCCGTGGAGTTTTGGTGTAGTATCAAAGAATATCTGCCATCACCTAAAGGTACTACTGAGGAATGCCTGTCATGAAAAATATTATGTTTCTGACTAAAAACAAGTATTCTACCACCCCCTACTTATTCCAGAAAATAGCTGGCTATAGAGAACTCTTTAGTCTGAAGACTGAACAACTTTTCCTTTTTTCAGATCTCTCCAAATTGCTCATTTACCCACGTGCTACCAATCAAGGACAGAAAAATGTAACTGAAGGCCGTGTAGGAAGTCTTCAATGCTTCTAGAAATCCCACTCTAATGGAACATTTTTCAATCAGAGATTATCTCAAGATTTCCTCCACTTCCTTCACAAAATTGTTTCTTCCTGCAAGCAACTCTGGACTCTGCTGAAAGGAACGTAGTCACAGATGGGTTCTTTTAAGGCTACAAGCTCATGAAGAAGCAGCCTCCACTAATTTTGTCTCAACTTAGTTTTGTCTTTGACATTATTAAAATACCTCTCCCTCTTCCAACTACAGTTTTGTGTGAAGCTGAATTTCCTTCATATACTTCAACCAAAACAACATATTGTAACAGATTGAATGTAGAGGAATATATGAGAATCCAGCTAGCTATCCTCTAATAAACCAAATATGTAAGAGATTTGCAAAAATGTGGGAAAATACTACTCCTCTTACCAACTGTGTTTGGTTTGGAAAATATATTTTTAAGAAGGTGCATTATTTGGGTTAGTATGTAATGTGTTAATCTTGTTTTTTTTTAATGGATAAATCAATCAATATTTTCAATCTGTTTTAATTTCTCATATGGTAAATATTAAAAGATATAGGTCATAAGACACATTTCTTTGGGGTCCTCAATTTTAAGAGTACATAAGTGTCCTGAAACACTTTTTTTTGAGAACTTCTCTCCTAGTCTTTTACTAAGGATTGTACTTCCTGTAAACATAGGCACTTGTTTTTAAAAAAGTAATTACAATAAAAATCATCAGCTAGTTCTTAAAGTCTTTGACATTAGACTCTTGTCTCTGTCATAATTGTCAAATATGCCTTTTGAATGCCTAATGTTTACAGTGTGGTCGAATAAAAACAGAATAACTAGTGTCAGAAAGTGAAACTGATGACACTTCAAATGGGCAAGAGTATAACTTCAATAAAAATAGTGTATTGCATTCATATAGGTTTTGTATGTATTTAAATTATGGTGGTAGTAAGGATAATTTAAAAAAAAATCCAAAAAGGAAAAGAATGAAAACAACAACAACAACAACAAAAAACAGTGATTTATAAAAACAAAGGGGTACCAGGCCTTTTCCCTCACATTTCCACAGTTACTGAAAGTTTTATTCACATTTTGTTTTATTATACAGTTACAGCTGTATGCCATGGAAATGTATTTCTTATTTACTTCACAAGAGTACTTTTATAATGGAACAATTAACAACCCACAAATTGTTAATTCCTTGTTAGTATGAAACCATCTGGTGTCAAATTCTATACACCAGGGTGGGATTTGAAGCAGACGTGCTCCCCACAACATGTTGTGTTAATCACCAGTGAAACCTGATGAAAATAATCTTCTGCTTTTAGAAATGCAGCTACTGTTTTAGCCAGGGTATTTTTTTGCGGGGGGGGGGGGGTATTTTTTAGCCAGGGAGGGCGGGACATACATTGTATATTTCACTTGAACCTATGTTGGAATTTTATTAAGTTGTTTGTGTCAGGGACAATAATACCCATTTCAGAAGCTTTACAAGGTATAGTACACAAGATGCTTCATGTTTATTCATAAACACATGCAAGCCATGGTTTTACTTGCAGAATCATGGTGTTTTACATAATGTTTTAGAGTATTTTTTACATTTAGAAAATACCTAAAATATATTAACTTACATGCCCAGTGTGACTATAAAGTAAAATAGTAAGATGCATGAAAATACCAAAAATTTAACTGTTCATTATGTAGGTATACATAACAGAGATCATCTGAATCTTTTTTTTTTTTTAAAGATTTTACTTATTTATTTGACAGACAGAGATCACAAGTAGGCAGAGAGGCAGGCAGAGAGAGAGGAGAAAGGAGGAAGCAGGCTCCTCATTGAGCAGAGAAGCCCGATGCAGGGCTCGATCCCAGGACCCTGGGATCATGACCTGAGCTGAAGGCAGAGGCTTTAATCCACTGAGCTACCCAGGCGCCCCAGATCATCTGAATCTTGATCAAGCTTTAGATATACTGCAAAGAAGATTTAACATTCGCATCATTTTGTTCATTCCTCACATTTTATTTTCCTACCTAATTTTTTGTTCATTCTGGTTATCATGTTGACCCAATTGTGTATTCCTTAATGATTTCTTTCACTTGTTCCAGATATTTCCACCTCTCCCTTTAGAAATAGTGAAATACTTGGATTTGGGGGAAGTTTTAACTGTACAGAAGGTGCTTCTTTTTCTATTACTAGCAAAATTTGACAGGATTGCTTGAATTTCAGAAAAAGATGGTGGTTTTAAAAATAATTCTTAAAAATCCTCTTACCTGTAGCTCACTTAAAAACAACCAAAAATAAGGAAACCTTATTTAGAAGGAAACTCAAAACTTTTATTGTATTATAAACATTAAACAGCATCTGTTATTTGCAGTACAATGTAAGAAAACTGAAGTAAAAAGGATTTTCTAATCAACCTATATTTTTTCTATTACAAATCAAGGTGCAGTGCTGTAGCATACGGACCAGAATTTGAAGTGCATGACTAAGGCTATCCTGTAGTTTGGAGAATGGGTTAGAGGCAGGGTCAAACTGCAGGAAGTGTGGGCAGGATACTTTACTATTATCAGTAATGAAAGAGACAGGAAAAAAAAAATTTAAAAACACTGTCTTGCCAAAATATACATTAAAATCTTGTCTCACATCTAGCTTCCTCTCTTCGAGGAATAAGGCCCGGAGATGAGCTATCTTTGCAGCTACGTAACAAATCTTACGGAAGAGAAGAGCAGGTGCTGGTGTGCACTGCCAAATGTTTATAACAATTTCACCACATGGATTGTCTCTTCCAAGATAAGCCCCTATCTGTGGCAGCCCCAAGAATAGCCTGATCTGAAAATTCTGTGTCGTCTCTTCTGCCCAGTTAGATGTCCCCTCTCCCCTGATTCATCTGCATGGACTCTGGGCCTGGCATTTTCTTCTTCCCCACAAATGTGGACATCAAATTTCTTACTTCAAAACTTCCTGAAGAATGTAGCTGAGGACAGGGCAGGAGCTAGAAATGACAGCTGTCTGGAGTAACTATAAAATAACACTTTACTTTTTTAGTTCTCTTTACGTTGGAGCAGAAGTTCTGCATCTGGTTCTTTATTTGGAAGTTTTAAACAGGTGTATTCATTTTCTACAGTTACCTCAAAAAAAAAAAAATTAAAACATACTTGCTGGCTTCTAAGGACACAAATGTATTATCTTCGAGCTCTTGATGCCACAAATTGGCCACATGTCTCACCAGCATCGAATCAAGATGTCAGCATAGCTGCTTTCTTTTCTGGAGGCTTCACAGAGAATCCATTTCCTTGCCTTTTCTAGCTTCTGCAGACCTCTCACATACCTTGGCTCATATGTTTTTACTCCAAAGTCAGCAATGTTGCATCTCTGATTATTTTTCCATAGACACATCTTCTTCTCACTGCATCTAGGGAAATTTCTTTCATTGCAAGACCCATGTGATTAGACTAGACCCACTAGATAATTTAGGAAGATGTCAAAATTCTTAACCAAACATGTAAAGTCTTTTTTTTTTTTTAAGATTTTATTTATTTATTTGACAAATAGAGATTGCAAGTAGGCAGAGAAGCAGGCAGAGAGAGAGGAGGAAGCAGGCTCCCCGCTGAGCAGAGAGCCCAATGCAGGGCTTGATTCCAAAACCCTGAGATCATGACCTGAACTGAAGGCAGAGGCTTTAACCCACTGAGCCACCCAAGTGCCCCAAGTCTTTTTTGTTTTTCTTTGTAAGGTAACATATTCACAGGTTCTAAGATTAGTACTTAAACATCCTTGGGCACCATTATTCTATTCAGCAGAGGAAAACATTTCTGTTTTTCTCTGAAAACAAAACTTACTTTATTTCTACAAAGTATCTGTTTCAATGGCTTATAATGCCATTAGCAAAATTAAATCATAAGATTGTGATGGGTAATACTTGTTTTTTAAATTTTTAAAAAAAGATTATTTATTTGAGAGAGAGAGAGCAGAGGGAGAGAGGATCCTGAAGCTGACACTCCTCTCCACCCACACACCACACCACCCCTGCTTCCTGTCCCACCAGAGTGCAGAGCCCATCCATCTCAGGACTCAATCTTACCACCCTGAGATCACGGCTGCTTAACCGACTGAGCCACCAAGGCATCTGTGGTTATATTTATAGTAAGTAGATCTCCTTTCACACTTTAGTCAAGCTCTCAAGTTTTATTTTCCTCTTTAAGGGTTAATGCAATTGGCTATAGAACTTAAGACAATTAAGTTTGATGTATCAATTTTTAGTTCTCTCATCTGTGATGATTCAATGATCTGCAAAGTTTATAGATTAAAGACCATATTTCACAGACACTTGTGAACCAAAGATGTGAATCCAAATATCTACCAACAAAAAATCAGCTCAAATATGACCTCCTCAGAGGTTTCCTTTCTGAGACTCCACTAGCTTCTCCACTTCTACTTTATTATTCTTCAGAGGATGCTTCTCTACCAAAAATTACACTTTGCTTAATTGATCATTGCCTTCCCCACCTATGTTCCAAAACATATTTATTCTAGCTACATATAAACTTCAGCAACCCTTTTATACTCCATACTTGTAATGATTATTCCTTTCATTCCTCAGTATATAAAAATTAAACAAATGTTATTGATAAAGATCATAACATTTTGAGAAAGGAAAATTTTACTTTATTGTAAAACTTTATTATGATACTTTCTAATGTCTCAGAATAACTTCCTTTAGAAAGTGTTTGAATTTGCCTCTCTTTCTTTCTCTAAAATAAATAAAAATAAATCTTAAAAGAAAAAAGGAGGGGGTTGCCAGGGTGGCTAGGTCAATTAAGTGTCTGACTCTTGCTTTCAGTTCCGTTCATGATCTCAGCGTCATGAGATGAAGTCCCATCCTGGGCTCTGTGCTCAGCGGGGAGTCTGCTTGAGATTCTTTTTCTCCCCCTCTTGCTGCCCCTCCCCCAACTCGTGCACTCACTCTCTCTCCAAATAAATAAAAATAAATAAATCTTAGCAAATGTTTGAAATTGCTCCATGTATTAGTACAGTAAAATAAAGAATTATCTGACTATTGAAACTAATTCAAATAAAAAGGGATCAATGTATGACTGGACTCCATGTTTGATCATTTCTAAATCAGTTAGTATCATGACAAGAAAAGAATAATTTCCCTACTTTGAAGTACATAGAGAAAATAACCATCTGTTGTTTCCATTTAACATTATTTGTTCACATTATAGTGTACTTAGGGTAGGGAGAAAGAAAATGCATCTCTAAAATAGATAAAAATATTTTAATATCTTCAAGTTGTGTGATATTTTATTGAAAATAGAATAAATGGATTAATCAGTAAGCTAAGATGGTATTTTAGCTCCCTTTGCCTTGAAATTTATTCAACTTTTTTTTTTTTCTGTTTTTGAAGGGAAAAAATGGGATTTAGAACTCTTGGTGTTCAGATCATCGATACAATGTGAACTATAAGGGAGTGTGAGGGCAAGAGACTATAATCAAGGATGCCGGCCTTGTGAGAACATAAATTCATGAAAAAAGTGCTAATGAAGTTTAAGTCATAATCAGAGGACTTCTATACTTGGACAGAGTGTGCCTTGAAGTTATTGTAACTACGGTATACAAATTTCATGAAATTTAGTTAAACACAGAGATGACTATTCTAGAACACAGTTTCCCAGTGTATTGGTTTTTGTTCCATCTCAATTTTCTCTTTTCCTCCAAATCCAAGACATTTCAGGTACCAAATACAGTATACAAACTATCAACCCTGAGATCACCCACTTACAGTTTTTACAAGAAATATCAAGAGTTGCCCATTGAAATAAGGAGAAGAATAAATGTAATTCCAATCATAATATTTTTGGTAAAAGATTAACCACAGACACAAATGCATCTCTTCAAAGATGAGAAAACTGAAGGGAAAACACAGCAACAAAATGAATCTTACATGATTCCTCTTCAAATGCAGCAAAGAAAAAAAATGCAGTAAAGAAAAATGGGAAACAGGAAATGTCAGACAGTGTAGAGATGAATAACATGTGCTGGATGCATTACAATAGGAATAAAATGAAATTACAGGCTAAAATGACTCATTCTCTCAGGAACTGTCCAAGAGAAAACGTGTATTCTTCAAAACAAGGAGTAATAAGGTAATAGAATACAATGAAAACAGAATTTATGAAAAGAATTAAGATGGGGATGTTATTGTAGAGTTTGGATAAATGATCAGGAAAGGCAGGGAGGCAGAATTAAAGCAACAAAGCAAATCACAGAAATTGAGAGCTTGTTCGAGAAAAAAACTGACAAATGTTTGAGAAAAAAATACAAATTATTTAGAAGCATAGAAACAAAATTATAACTTGGGAGTATAACCAATGGACGCATATAAAAATGTTTGAAACTCACAGAACTGAGAGGAATATAATGTGATGTTAGACATACAAAAACCAACTCAGTCCTTTATATATCAATGTAATTAATAATAAAAAGTATACAGAAAGAAAATAACCATTGCAATTTTTATTAGTATATTAACTTTATTTACCATACAAATATGAAATACATCTTTATACCTGCTATGAGATATTTTAAAAAAACTCTTCCCAATACATTTCTTCTCATAGTCATATATAAATGTATTTATTGAAATCTTGGTCTTCTTACTTTTAGAATTTTTAAATTTCACTATTTTAATTTTACTATATTTTTCCCTAGAATTCTACTTCCCCTTAATTCATAATTTGTCATAATTTGTAACCATTCAGGAAATGTGGTTACAGAACTAATAGTCTCGAAGACTCCTGAGCCCACAATAGAAGAGATGCCAAAATATTTTCTTCCTCATCTCTGTTAGTAACACCTCTCTAATAGTGCCCAGTAAATATGCCTTCACTTTGAAATTACTATGTTGCCTAGTACATAGTGGTACTCAAAAAACATTTATTGGATAAATTAACAGATCATTCCCGAAGTCACCTGGGGAGACTATGGCTCCCTTTTCCACAGCTGAAAGTGGCAGTGGGTTGGGGGTGGCAGAAGGGCCTAGGATTCATGTGTGCTGGGTTGCCAAAAGCAATGCTAGCTGTGTAGCTATTTCACGTGGGATAGCCTATACTAGATACACCTGTGGTTTATTGAGGAATGACTTAGTTTTGAGACGTCCAACAGAGGTTCGTTGGAGGAGGCAGATCACAGACTGTTTATTCAGGCTTCCAGCCACAATTGACAAACAGCCATCCTCTAATATGTTCATTACTATTTTGGTGTACTTCCAGTTTCTCCAGGACTGTGAAACTCTCCTGGTGGGCTATCTCCTCAGCTTTCTTTCATGTCTATGAAGAAGAAGGAGATGCTGGTTTGAGTTAGGAATAACTTGTTTTTTTTTTTTTTTGGTTTTTTTTTTGTTTTTTTTTTTTTTAAGCATGAAATAGAACTCCACTGACAGGTTATGATAATCTGAGAGGATTGTTATAAGGGCCACTCAGAATTATTGAACATAAGTAAACTAAAATAGCCTTTTTATAACTCAAGAGCCCTGCTCCTCTGGAAGAGCACTTTGGCCAAGTATTGCTTCAGTTTGGATTATTTGACTCCTTGGCCATTCTTTCAAATGACTAGATAAAAGTAACAGAGAAGTTCAGGGTCTCTAAGGCTCACATCTTTCATGGGATTCTTCCCTAGTTCAATTCCCACTTGTTTATTTTGAATCACCAATTGGATAGTCACTTTCTCCATTTGGAAGAAACTCGTGTACTAATCGCTCAGTGAGCAATGCCACAAGACATCCACACCAACAAAATGGTTGCGTTCTAACCTCGTTTCTTAGGTTGTTCTTTTTCGTGAATGAAAGAGGCTTTCCACAGTCTACCAGACCACTCTGAACCTGCCAGTTCACACACATCTTCTCTACCTGGGCAGCTGAATTTTCCCAGAAAGAACGAAGCATTAACTCTCTCCAAAATCTACGATACCTGTTTTGGGTGAGCTTTGTCTGCACACAAATTAGATTAGCTTGACCAAATGACAGCGACTTCTCAAACTAAGATTTAAAGGTTGTTGCAACTAATTCTCTCGACTTGTTCAGTGACTTTGCTGTCCATCAAGATAGTTCGGATTCCTCTCATTATATATGAATGGAAGAGATCAAAAAGTTAAATATGTTAGAGAGATACGTGTACTTACGGTAAGGGGTCAAGGAACTTCTTTTGTAAAGGGTCAGATAGTTGCTGCTTTAGGCTTTGTGGGCCTTACAGTCACCTTGACAACTGCTCAGGTGTACTGTTGGCATGCAAAAGCAGCCAGAGACAATACCAAGAGGATCAGAAATGCCTATGTTCCAATAAAACTTTATGGATACTGAAGTTTGAACTTTGAATAATTTTCTTGTATTAGAAAATATTCTTCTGCATTTTTTTCAGACATTTAAAAATGGTTTTATTTGTAAATATATACATCAATGGCCAGTATAACTGACCATAAATAAATACATAAATGACCAGTGGGCAAGATTTAGACAACAGGTTATAGTTTGCTGACCTCTGCTAGCTGTATCAACTTCGAAATATATTTCAGAAAATTTTCATTCAAGCGCTCCATTCTTTTTTTCTCCTCTGGCTGTAAGCAAAAAACTGATGGAAATAAATGGGAAGTGGCCATTCTGATCTGTCAACCCCAAGCTCAAAATCCACAAAGCTCCTTGGCTCCTACTTTACAAATCTGTTCCAGTTCTAATTCAGGTTCCCGACAGCTTGGAAGTGATTTGCCTTCCTTCTTTATCCCTCCTGTCAAGGCAATGGCTCTCTGCATGGTTTCCTAGCCACGTTTGGAGAATCTGCTAGTGTCCACTTCTTCCATAGCCCATAGAGGGGATAATTAGCTAAGACTCAGAATAGAAAGCCAAGTGTGACAGCGCCTGGCTTGGGACTATTGAAAAACGGGATGTCTGCTTTTCTTTAAGCCAATTATGAAGGAGACACTACAAAATTTTAGATATTTTTGTTTAACTGAGATATGCATCATATTTAAAATGTAAGAAAAAATTCTAATACAATGTTAGTGAAATACCCTTACGCCTAAGTCTTGATTATCATATTTCTTTCATCTGGTATTTACCTCTACTTTTTAATGATAATGCTTATCTTGCTGTTTTATTTAATATTGCTACACATAATCTCCTGCTTCTATCCAACAAAGTTATATCACAATTTTTGGTTAAATTGATATTTAACACTTAGAATATTCTGGCATAGGGGCGCCTGGGTGGCTCAGTGGGTTAAGCCTCTGCCTTCGGCTCAGGTCATGATCTCAGGGTCCTGGAATCGAGTCCCGCATCGGGCTCTCTGCTCAGCAGGGAGCCTGCTTACTCCTCTCTCTCTCTCTGCCTACTTGTGATCTCTCTCTCTCTCTCTCTGTCAAATGAATAAATAAATAAATCTTAAAAAAAAAAAAAGAATATTCTGGCATGAACTTTTCATTTACTTTGAGTTTAAGTAACTCACTATGCTCACATTTTACATTTACTTAGTCCTACAACTTCTTCATCTTCCCTGAAATCACTTGCCTCTTCTTTATGTTTATTTCTCCTGTACCTACTCCCAGTGCTTCACACTGTCTCCTTCAAAGAGCCTCATTAAAGTACCCTAAACTAAAAACCCTCTCCGTTACCCTGTTTCCTCCATGCACTATTTTCCCCCTGGGCAAGCGTTTTTGTCTTCTTGCTCAAATCTGGACCAATCAGGCATGCAGAGATGCCCCAGTTCTCTTGCCATTTCCTTGAATCTCCATTCTGAGGAGTCTCCTTACCATTTGATTTTGTCAAATGCTCCCTTTTCAGTATCCCACATTTTACTTTTCCTGGGTGTAACAGTGATTTTTGCGGATTTCACCAACCTAACAAAGAAGTTACAGAAGTGAAATTTTT
Source organism: Mustela erminea (assembly GCF_009829155.1). NCBI lineage: Eukaryota > Metazoa > Chordata > Mammalia > Carnivora > Mustelidae > Mustela > Mustela erminea. The sequence continues at coordinate 144,856,293 of NC_045616.1, forward strand.
GGAGACTTTCTTATCTAAAAATGTCTTTATTCTACTCTCAAAATTGATCAATAGATTATCTAGTCTGTAACTCAAGGTTGAAATTAAGTGTCTCTCAAAAATTTTTGGACATTTACCCATTTTATTCTAACTTCCAATGTTGCCATTAGTATTCTTATGTGTAAAAATTTTTGTTATTAAACCCCTTTTTTTCTTCATTATTAAAGCTTTTTGTCTCTTTCTCTCTTTTTTTCTGTCATCTCCCTCTCTCTCTCTCTTTTAACAATTATATGTCATAATGAAGATTTTTTTTTTTTTACATCCATTATGCTGAGCACTTACACATGTATTTAGGTTAAGGCTAAGGATAATTATGGCATTATTTCTGTGATAACTTTAAATTTTTACTTTTGGAATTCTTTATGGAATTTCTATCAGGTATATATTTGAATTCCTATTAATTTTCAATTTCCTTATACTTTCTCACTGTTACTCTCTTTCTTATCTTTTATTTAGAAGGACAATTCTTCATCCTTTTACTTTCCTACCTTATATTTAAGTTTTTATTTTTTAATCATTTTTAAAAATTGATCTTATTTTAATAACTTAGTTCTTTTAATTTTCTTTTGTTTCCTTTTTAAGGAATCTTATATTTGATTCCTTTCTCAGAATATTACCTTTTAAGATAAATTTCCAGCCCTTTTTTCACTTTGCTTATTCCTTTTGAGTCTCTTTGCTTCTGTTCAGTTGATTTGCTATCTTTTATGGTGGCTTCTGTTCTCAGAGGCTTAATGAACCTGGGACTCTTATACACATTCAGCAGTAAAATAAATTAAAGCTGATAGAAATGTCTACTTAACTGCAGGAAAGTCATCTTTAAATGGAAGTTTCTTTTTTAAGTATCTATAACCACAATCTGACAGTTAGAATATGGAATGTGGAAGAAATAAGCAACTTTTAGTTATATGTGAAATGTCAGAGACTGATTAATAGACTATATTATAATTATATCCATCTATAAAATGGGTGTTTGGATTTTATTTAAAGAGATCATTTTTCCTTAACCATATCCTTGGCTTTAGCGTCTTAAACCCCACATATATTTTTATTGCACTCCTTTTTTAAAATATTTTCAAGATTAAATGTGGTGGATTTTTGTATTTCCATCAGAGATGCCTTGAATTTAGGTTGATTTTCAATAAATTGAGAGAACACTTTTATTATTACATATTGTTAATATCTTTTTTAAAAAAAGGTTTTATTTTTTATTTATCAGAGATAAGGAGAGAGAGAAAGCACAAGCAGGGGTAGCAGCAGACAGAGGGAGGACAGCCCCCCTGCTAAGCAAGGAGTCTGATGAGGGACTCGATCCCAGGACCCTGGGTCATGACCTGAGCTGAAGGTGGACGCTTAACCGACTGAGACACCCAGGTGTCCCTTAATATCTGTTTTTATAAATGTTCACTATATTTTTGTTGTTTAAGCAAATGTGACACTTCCTTATGTAGTTTCTGACTTTAATAAAATTGTTAGCCAAAGAAACAGTATCATTACATAAATTTTATGTTCTTGAAATACTTCTGAGTTTCTTGTATGTATGAATATATTTAATCTTCACTTGATCCAAGAGTCCTGTGCTATTTTTATTATTATCTGCATTTTACAGGTAGGGAAACTGAGAAAAAAGAGAAGAAAAGTTATTTGCCAAGAACATACAGCAAATTAGTTGCAGAACTTGATTTTGAGCTTGCTTTTGGGCTGAGCACATCTTTCACCTCTAAGGTCTCCTGAACTTAGAAGCAGCGGCAGCAAGCATAACCTACTTTGGTTTCTATAGAGAGTAAAATATCATGAATAAATATGTAAATTTATATGTAAGTTTTTCCATTTATTGCAATAAAAATGACAATTAATGAACATGTAGTATACTATGATTTACACATTTCCCATTTATTCCTAAAAATAACACTTATCCTTCAATCTGCCTGGAGAATGTTTGCAGACCTGATAAAACCCTGAAATCAATTTTTATAGGAAAACATAAATGTCTCCATGAACTTTTAGTTTTATTCTAGGTGAATGCAAGATATATGACAGTAAAAATATCTGTCATTATTAATCAAATCATTCTTTTCAGCTAGAACTGAGCAATTGACATCTTCCAAGTACCACAAGGGGTAGGCAAGAGAAGGCTCCACCACAAGAATTTAAGGTATGTGCTGGGATGTCCTCCTTCTGGACATAATTTGGTCCTTTCCACATACACACAGGGTGATATAAAGCACTATATTCCTTATTTTTTTTTTAAGATTTTCTTTATTTATTTGACAGACAGAGATCACAATTAGGCAGAGAGGCAGGCAGAGAGAGAGGAAGGGAAGCAGGCTCCCTGCTAAGCAGAAAGCCTGATGCAGGGCTCAATCCCAGGATCCTGGGATCATGACCTGAGCCGAAGGCAGAGGCCTTTAACCCACTAAGCTACCCAGGCCCCCCTAAAGCACTATATGCTGAGCCTGTCCTGGAGCAGGTATCTTGGGCTTCCAAAAACAATACTCACAAAACTAGGACCATGAACTTAATTCATGAGTCATTTAATAAAGATCTGCATTGTGCTAATCAACAGCACACCATACCTGAAATGTACCTACAGAAAGATGAGTCGCTCTGAGCACTATCTTTAGATTTTTAGAAAGGAACCAAGATTACGTTAGAGTAATACGAGACTTTAAACAAGGAGCAGTAAAATAAAGTCCAAGAAAAAAAATATATGATGAAAGAAAAAAGACAACCAAGATTATTGATTTTCTGGAGGACTGTGAGTAGCAGGAAAAGCTTTTGGTATTGAGGCCTGGCCAGTGTGGCTGAGCAAATGGCTTTGTGCCTGATACAGAGATCTATCTGAGGAAAATCCAAGTCCAGAGATGCAAAGAAACCCTCATCCTATGGGTTTATTGAGTATTTCTGCTGGTGAAAATACGATTAAAAGAGTAGGGCAAAGGGGCATTAGCAAACATTTCTAATTTTTTAAAATGTATTTATTTTAAAGAGAGAGAGAACAAGCAAGTGTTTGGAGGGGCAGAAGAAAGAGAGGGAGACATAATCTCAAGCAGACTCCCCACTGAGCACAGAGCTCATCATGGTCTTATCCCCAGGACCCTGAGATCATGACCTGAGCTGAAACAGTTGGCTGCTTAACCGACTGAGCCACCTAGGCACCCCAGCAACATTCCCACCTTTAAAACCATTTTAGTTAGTCATACTTTGTGGCAGCCATGTTAAACAAATCTTGCATTTGCTTTCTGAGGGTAATTAATTTTGTGCATAATTATTTGGGGCATATTCCTCTTTCCTGAAATTTTCCAGAGTATTCAAAACATAGAACAGGATTTATAGTACCGAACAATATAATGAGTCTTCATAAAACTGTAGTAAAGTAATAAAAATATATTATCAAGTCATTACTAGGAATGCTACATTGCTCTCAAACTCTAAGACCTCTTCATCCTATTCATAAAAATCCATGCTTTATTTTGTTCTAGGTTGATGTGGAATACTGTCATAATTTCTTCCTCTGTTTAGCAATCTGAGCTCTGTGTGTTTACTTTTGTTTCCTATAGATTTATTACAAACTATGATTGTTAGTATAAGTTAATTAGCCCTTAAAATCTCCATATATACCTATTTGGCCAGAAAAACAAACAAGCAAATCAAATAAACAAGCAAATCAAATAAACAAACAAACATAATACCCTCTTATTTCCAGAACAATTGAATAAAAACATTTCTCTGTGCCAGAGACAAGAAGCTATCTACCACAATCTTTTGTCTTCCCCATAATACAGAACTGTACCCTAAAATTAATACTCACATAAGACTATATTTTCCAGTTCCCTTACAGTTAAGGGTGATCATGTGATCACTTTTTCCCAAAAGCAAGTGAATGGAACTTATGTGCTACTTCTGGCACAGGCTTTTAAGAAGTCCATGCGCCTCTTCTATGATCTCTTTTCTCATACAATGATTGGGTCTAATTGAAAATGGTATCCTATAGGATGGTTGAGCTATGAGACAGAAGGAGCTAGGATTCTTGCAAAACAACATAGAAGAGAGTGGTCCCATCAGCATGACCAGTCACCAAGAAATATTTTATGAGAAATATATACCTTTTTTATTTCATTGAGCCATTACATTTAGACTTAATTATCACTGCATTCTTGCTTATCTTCACTAATATATCCTCTCTGCTACTGCTTACAAAGCCTCTTTAAATTTTCCTTAGAGTCTATTCAACTATTCAGGGGCTTTTGTAACTTGGCCTACTTTCCAAGTGAGCACACAGACTATGCAGGTATTTGAACTTGTAATAGGCTCTTGGGGGTGGGGGCAGGATTTTTAAAACTACTTGTACATAATGAGAATCTTCTCACTGGAATGGTAAATACGACATTAATAATGCCACATGAGTGTATAGTGATTTTACCACTTCTTAGGGTAGAAATATATCCCCTTGAATTCAGCAAATATTATTTGCTGTGCCCATGAACATTCATTGACAGGTTTGATGAAACCGTACATCCTGCTTTCCTTTTTCAGACAGCAAGAGCTGTTTCATGGAACAAGTGTTTTAGATGAAAATGAATAGGTAGGAAATAAAACTATAATGTAAATCTAGACCCGTGGTTGATTGGTTGACAGCTGCATGTCTGAGGGAAAAATAGTCAATATTTTCTGTGATGATAGATTGAAATGGGATTAAAATACAGCTGGGTTTTATCTGATACTTATCAACGATACAGATTTCCCTTAGACTTAAAAGAAATATCTGGATGAGTTTGAGGTATTAGACTATTCATTAATCATAGACTCCATTGGTTTTTCGTTGAATATGAATATTGGTAATTTTCATGGATATAAGCTGGCATTTCAGAAATAATGAATACATTGCTAAATACTGTAATAGGTTCAAGTTTGCTTGTGTAGAACTACATGAATACTCTTCTGAGACCTGACTAAAACAATGGGCATAATTTATATTTCTTACAAGAGTGAGAAAGATATGACCATGCCCCAGTGAGCTCATAAACTGTGATTTTTGAAAAATATTACAGTCACTCAGTTCCTTCTATGATATGCTATAATTATGTTCAGATGTATGCTTAATTAGGATGCTTTAAGTATTATTTTTTTTAAAAATATGTGTAGCATACTCCACCAAACCATGAGCCATCCTTTCATGAACACTACATGAATACAGTTTATTAAATAAAACACATACTCAAATATTTTCCTTTGTTTTGTTTTCCATGCAGAATTTTGTATTTTTTTTTCTATGGTTAATGATATTAAATTCCTGTTAGAATATAGACATGATTTATATGAGGGACTTATTCTTAATTATCGGAAACACAAGAAACAGATTGTCAGCTGTGAATATTGTGAATGCTAACAACAAAAGAATTATGTTGATATCCATTGCTCTAAGGACAAAGGCTGAAATTTATCTTGGCCCACAGAGCCCGAATCATCTGACCTCTATCTGCCGTATAAGCGTCATTCAGCATTATACTCTCTCTTACCTCATGCTCTGTGCTCCAGCTTTTCTGACCTGTTTTCAATTCCATCTGAAACATTCCAAGCTTCTCAGCTTGCCAGAAGTTTTCTCCCTCTGCTCATCCACTGTACCCAGTCCTTGTTTACCTGAATCTTACTTTTTGTAGAATTTTAGTTCAAATTTTCTCAGGAAAACCTACACTAGCATCCATACCTAAATTATTTCAATCTATGTATGCTTTCTTATCAGCATACCCCTCTCCTTCATATATTTTATCCCACTGGAATTTTTGTTTGTTTGTTTGTTTGTATGACATCTAATGAATATTATTCTTTCCTGTTAAACTGTGGGACTATGCCATTTGTTGGTCACCTTTATATTTTCATCACTTAAAAAAATATGTTGCACATGGAGCTAAATAAATGAATGAGTGAAGTAGATCCTGTTTATACCAGGAGTGAAAAGAACATCAGGCATGAATTAAGCCATTACACTCTCTGTGTGATGATTTCTTTGAAAATGTTTCAAGGTATTGTAAGATGAAAATCTATTTTCAATTAAGCTTTGAGCAGAAAAGATGTTTCCTTGCAAAGTCTTCTAAATTTCAATGAAAATTAACTTGAAAATAAGAGAAATGCAAACTCTAAGCATAAAATCTATAAAAATAAAATTTCAACATTCCTTAGACTTTTTATTTTTTTTTAAAGATTTTATTTATTTATTTGACAGACAGAGATCACAAGTAGGCAGAGAAGCAGGCAGAGAGAGAGGAGGAAGCAGGCTCCCTGTGGAGCAGAGAGCCCGATGTGGGGCTCGATCCCCAAACCCCGGGATCATGACCTGAGCCGAAGGCAGAGGCTTTAACCCGCTGAGCCACCCAGGCGCCCCTCAACATTCCTTAGACTTTTTAAAAAATGTGCTCCTATAGCAGCTCTTCTGCAGCTACTTGTCCCACACAAGATATTATAAACACCAACAAACAAAAAGAGAGAGAGAGAAAGGGGACGACGGAGGAAGAGAAGAAAGAGAGGGGAAGGAGAGAGAAGGTGGGGAAAGCAGAGTGGGAGGAAGGAGAAAGACAAGGAGATTTTGATGGATGGTCAACATTTGGAATTAGGAAAGACACTTTGAAGAAGGGAATGACTCTGAACAAGATATCTATACATTTGATCACTAAGACTAAGAGGCAAATAAAATGCTCATTAAAAAACTGCAGTAGTTTTCCCTTGAAAAACCAGAGAATAGAATTTGGGACAAACAACTCTATTTAAACTGATGGAGGAAACCTTAAAAAGTAGCAAACAAGAGGGGGGAAAATGATAAATTATGTGTATAATGTATACTCACATCATTTCCTAACCCATGAACCACATGCACAGAGCATATTCTTAAGTGATGCAACAAAGGCTAAAATCATTATACTGAATTTTGAGCTTTTGTCCAAGAGACAAAGGTTATAGCTTAAGTATAATCAAGTTGATATTCTGCTAAAACAAACCAACACATGAAAAATCAATATTGTTCGGAGAAGTATAACAGAATCCAGAGTGTCTAAAACATAACTTTCAAAATGTTGAGAAATGTTTAAAATTACTCAACATATGAAGAAATGGGAAATATAATCATATCTAAAGAGGGAAGGCACAGTGTACAGAGTCCACAGTTATTGGACTTAGTGGGTAAGAATTTTAAAGTAGTAATCATAACTATGATTACCAATAAAAAAGAAAATATGCCTATAATGAATGAAAATATAGGAAATTTCTCAGAGATTACTAAAATAATAGAATTATACAAATACAAGTGAAAATTCTAGAACCAAAATAGAAATATCCAAAATAAAACTCACTGATGGGATGGAGTAAACCCCTTCCAAAGATCTCCGTAGCTGAGTCTCCAGAACCTTTGAATGTACTATTCTACATGGCTACAGGAACCTTGCATTATGTGATTAAGAGAACACACCTTGAAAAGGTGAGATTATACCAGATTACCTGGAGGTACCTTGTAATTGCAAGGGTCCTTAAGTGGAAGATGAAAGCAGAACAGAAAGTGAGAGAGGAAGATGTTACTATGTAAGAGGTCAGAAAGAAACAGTGATTCTAATGATTTTACCCACTGTTGCTGGCTTTGAAGATTGGGGAAGGGGATCATTAGCCAAAGAATGGCCTTTAGAATCTGAAAGAGGGAAGAAAACAGATTTTCCCTTAGAGGCTCACAAAAAAGACTTCACCTTTGCAGACATCTTGACTTTAATCTGATGAGACCCCTGTTAGACTCTAAACTACATACTGTAAGATAATTTGAGTTGTTTTAGTCAATAAGTGTGTAATTATTTGTTTCAGAAGTGATGTAATTATTTGTTTTATAATAAAATGGGATGAACACCTGAATAAAAGTGGAAGATTAAATGCCAGTGAGCTTGACACAACCACAATTAGAGATAATCTCTTATCTATTAGAATGGTTACCACCAAGAAGAGAAGAAATATCAAGTGTTGGTAAGATGTGGAGTAAAGGGAAACCTTGTATATTGTTGATAGGAATGGAAATTGGTTCAGTCACTACAGAATACAGTACGATTCCTCAAAAAAAAAAAAAAATTAAAAATGGAAATACCATATGATCCAGCAATACCAATTCTGAGTGTATTTCCAAAAGAAATGAAAATAGGCTATTGAAAATATGTCTGCACTCCCATGTTTATTTGCAGCATTATTCACAATAGCCCAAATGTGGAAACAACATAAGTGTCTACCAATGAATAAATGGATAAAGAATATATGGCACGCGCACACACACACGCGCGCACACACACACGGTGGGATAATGGGACATTACTGCGCTGTGAGAAATAAGGTAATCTTGCCACTTACAACAGCATTGGTGGACTTTGAGGGCATTAGACTAAATAAGGTAAGCCAGACAAAGACTAAATCCTGTATGATCTCACTTATATGTGGAATCTGGAAAACAAACAAACAAACAAAAAAACTTGTAAAAACAAAGTATAATGATAGTTACTAGCTATGGGGTGGGAGAATGGAAGATATATTGTTTAAAGGTATAAATTTGCAACTAGTAGATAAATAAATTCTGGAGCATTGAGGCACAAAAATAGTGATTATAATCAATAATATTGTATTATAAACTACAAAGCTGCTAAAAGTTTAATTGGTCTCCCCACAAAGAAGAAATGATAATTATGTGACCCAATAGACTTGTTAGTTAATGCTGTGGTAGTAATCATATTGCACTATATAGATGTCTCAAATCAACAGGTTGTACATCTTAACCTTACACAGTGTCTATGTCAATTATAACTCAATAAGATAAGAAGAAAGGAAAGAAGGAAGAAAAGGAAAGAAAGAAAGGGAAAAAAAGAAAAGAAAAAAGAAACAAAATGGCTGAAAGACCTCAATGTGAGAAAGGAATACATCAAAATACTTGGGGAGAACACAGGCAGCAACCTCTTGGACCTCAGCACAGCAACTTCTTCCTAGAAACATCGCCAAAGGCAAGGAAAGCAAGGGCAAAAATGAACTGTTGGGACTTCATCAAGATCAAAAGCTTTTGCACAGCAAAGGAAACAGTCAACAAAACCAAAAGACAACTGACCTAATGGAAGAAGGTATTTGCAAACGACATATCAGATAAAGGGCTAGTATCCAAAATCTATAAAGAACTATCAAACTCAATACCCAGAGAACAAATAATCCAATCAAGAAATGAGCAGAGAACATGAACAGATATTTCTGCAAATAGGACATCCAGATGGCCAACAGACACATGAAAAAGTGCTCCATATCACTCGGCATCAGGGAAACACAAATCAAAACCACAATGAGATACCACCTCATACCAGTCAGAGTCAGAGTGGCTAAAATTAACAAGTCAGGAAACGACAGATGCTGGCGAGGATGAGGGAAAGGGGAACGCTTCTACACTGTTGGTGGGAATGCAAGCTGGTGCACCCACTCTGGAAAACAGCACGAAGTTTCCTCAGAAAGTTGAAAATAGAGCTACCCTACGATCCAGCAATCACACTACTGGGTATTTACCCTAAAGATACAAATATTGTGATTCAAAGGGGCATGTGCACCCGAATGTTTATATGTTTATAGCAGCAATGTCCACAATAGCCAAACTATGGAAAGAACCTAGATGTCCATCAACAGATGAGTAGTTAAAGAAGATGTGGTATATATATATCTATATATATATACATATATATTCATATATATATATATGAATACTATGCAGCCATCAAAAGAAATGAAATCTTACCATTTGTGACGAAGTCTATGTGACTAGAGGGTATTACACTGAGCAAAATAAGTCCAGAGAAAGAAAATTATCATATACTCTCCATGATATGAGGAAGTTGAGAGGCAAAGTGGAGGGTTTGGGGAGTAGGGAAGGAAAAAATGAAACAAGATGGGATCAGGAGGGAAACAAACCATAAGAGACTCTTAATCCCACAAATCAAATTGAGGGTTGCCAGGGGGAGGAGGGTAGGGAGAGGGTGGTTGGGTTACGGACATTGGGGAGGGTATGTGCTATGGTGAGTGCTGTGAAGTGTGTAAACCTGGCAATTCACAGACCTATACCCCTGGGGCTAATAATATATTACATATTAATAAAAATTTAAAAAAAAAAGAAAAGAAAAGAAAAGGGGGCGCCTGTGTGGCTTAGTCAGTTAAACCTCCAATTCTTGATTTTGGCTTAGGTCACCAATCTCTAGAGTCCCGAGAAGAGCCCAGCATTGAGCTCTACACTGGGCATGGAGCATACTCAAGATTCTCTCTGCCCCTCTGCCCCTCCCTTACCCCACTCCCACTCAGCTCTTGCGTGCATGGTCTCCTCCCAACCAAAAAAAAAAAAAAAAAGAGAGAGGGAGAGAGAGAGGAAAAAAGAAAGAGAAGAGGGAGGAAGGAAGAAAGGAAGGGAAAAGAAAGAATGTTTAATCTTGATTTGACAGACTCAAATGCAATATAACGGAAAAACTTAGAATTCTCCTTTCATAATCTTGTCTGGCATTTCTAATCCCTTAAAGGTACACGTTTCCTACAATCACTAACATTCCAGATTAGTAATGCATACATTTCAAGAGAGAGAATATTACTTATTTCTAACACACACACACACACACACACACACACAGGACAGACTTTGTAAAAATGTTTCAAGATATCCAGTGGTAAAAATAAAAGTCATTATCCGGGGCACCTGGGTGGCTCAGTGGCTTAAGCCTCTGCCTTCCTTCAGGTCATGATCTCAGGGTTCTGGGATCCAGCCCCACATGGGACTCTCTGCTCAGCAGGGAGCTTGCTTCCTCTCTCTCTGCCTGCCTCTCTACCTACTTGTGATCTCTGTTTGTCAAATAAATAAAGAAAATTTTTTTTAAAAGTCATTATCAAATACAGAACTCTTACAGAATCAACAGCAATAACAAAAGAAAAAAAAGCTTCTACATGTTGATGATAATTGTGCTATGAATCAAATATGATTAACCTAATTTCATACACCTGATACACAATGGAAGTAAAAAGCAAAAAGAAGGGAAAAAAAGGAAATTAAATAGGTTTGGCGAAGATAAACTTTTAAGAAGCATATAAATAACAACATATAAATATGTATACTAAATTTAATTACTATAGAATGTTAGTTTCCATTAATATAACTACTGAGCAACTTGGTCCATGGTAAAAGACATGTGGTCAGTCTTTGTATAATGTATCTACTTCATTCTTGATCCCTGATAAAATATATTAAGGAATGTTTAGAGGTCTTCCAAGTGGAGAAATCCCAAAACCGTATCTTATCTAAGCTCTTTAGAATATTGTTGTGTCTAATCCTTGTTGATTTTAATAGGAAAACTTTTCATAATTCTCATTTTTGTGCTTTTCTCATAAACCTACAAAGATTCAAATAAGTTATAAATCCATCTTGAATACTAAGAAGCAGATTTCTTTTATTTATGCTGTTACTTAATCCCTTTTCCACTAAATATCAGGAGAAAATCAAACTTGTTTTTCACTTTCTTTAAAGAAACATGATAAAAAGATGTAATCTTATATTAGAGTGCAGATATTATTTTAAACATTATCTTGGATGTTTTAGGCATTCTACATAAAAATAGTGCATATTCTCAAAAATATTTACTGAAATGGCTACTTCATCCCAAACATGTTCTAGATACTGGGAATACAGTTTTAACAATAAAGATAAAAATACCAATTTTATGGAGCTTCTCTTCTGGCCAGAAGGCTAAACATAATCTAATACACACACACACACACACACACACACACACACACACACACACATGAAAATACTTTCAATGGTAGCAAGTGTTAAGGAAAAACAACAACAACAACAACAAACAGACTGTTATGATGTATAGTAACTTGGAAATGCCACTTTGGATTTGGTGATCAGAGCATAACTATCTGAAATGCTGACAACCTTATTGAAACCAACTATGTGACTATCCAGAGCATTTTAGGCAGAACAAAGTGCGAAGGCTCTAAAGTATGTACAAACATGGCATAATTTGAAACTACTGAAAGCCAGCATGGCCAAAAGGGGAGGAGTGAAGGAAAGAGTGGGATGTGATAAAGTTAGAGAGGTAGACAATTTTATGTAGGGACTAAAAAAGGCATGACAAAAAGTTGTATTTTTTCATAAAGACAGTAGAAACCATTGACAAATGATATATATATATATATATGTATTTTCTAAATATTGTTTTATATCATGTATATTAAAGACAAACATAGAAATTGGAAGTACAAAGAACAGTTGGTGGTATTTACTGTAATGTAAGCAAAAATGATGCTATTTTGGAAAAGGACTGTAACAATGAAGAAAAGAGAGAAGCAATTGGATTTTAGTTTTACTTTTAAAATCAGATAAAAAATTGTTTAGTTTGGAAAAACCAATATTGTTAAAATGCCCATCCTACTCAAAGCAACCTATAGATTTAATGCAATCCCTATCAAATAACCAACAGATTTTTTTTTTTTGGCAAAACTAGAATAAATATACTAAAATATGTATGGAACCACCAAAGATCCACAACAGCCAACACAATTTTGATAAAGAACAAAGCTAGAAGTATCACAATCCCAGGTTCGAGGATATGTCACAAATCAAAACAGTATGATACTAGCACAAAACTAGACATATAGATCAACACAACAGAATAGAGGCCCCAGAAGTAAGACCACTCTTATATGGTCAATAATTCTACAACAAAGGAGACAAGAATATACAATGGAAAGAAAAGTCTCTTTAATAAATGGTGCTGGAAAAACTGGAAAGCTCCATGCAAATGAATGAAACTGGACCACTTTCTTATACCATACAAAAAGTAAACTCAAAATGTATTAAAAACACAAATATGAGACATGAAATCATAAAACTCCTAAAAGAAAACATAGGCAGTAATTTCTTTGACATTGGCCTTAGGAACATTTTTCTAGATATGTCTCCTTATGCAAGGGAATCAAAAGCAAAAAGAAAGTATTGGGTGAGACTATATCAAAATAAAAAGCTTTTGCTTGGTGAAGGAAACCATTAACAAAATGAAAAGTCAACTTTCTGAATGGAAGAAAATATTTGCAAATGATATATCTGATAAGAAGTTAATGTCCAAAATATATAAGGAATTTATACAACTCAACACACACAAAAGAAGAAAGAGAGAAAGAAATCCAATTAAAAATGAGCAGAAAGGGCACCTGGGTGGCTCAGTCAGTAAGTGTCTGCCTTCAGCTCAGGTCATGATCCCAGGGTCATGGGATCGGGTCCCACATCAGGCTCCTTGCTCAGTGGGGAAATTACTTCTTCCTCTGCCCCTTTCCCATCTCATGTTCTCTATCTCTCATTCTCTGTCTCTCAAATAAATTAAAAAAAATTATTTAAAAAAATGAGCAGAAGACCTGAATAGACATTTTTCCAAAGAAGACATACAGATGGCCAATTGACACATGAGAAGTTTCTCAACATCACTAATAATCAGGGAAATACTAATTAAAACCCACAATGAGAAATCACCTCACATCTGTCAGAATGACTCGGATCAAAAAAGACAAGAAATAAGAAGTATTGGTGAGCATGTGAAGAAAAAGAAACCATCACATTGGTGGTGGGAATGTTAAATTGGTATAGCCACTGTGAAGAACAGTATGGAGTTTCCTCAAAAAATTAAAAATAGGATTACCATATGATCCAGTAATTCTACTACTGAGTATTTACTTGAAGAAAATGAGAATATTCATTCAAAGATATATGTACCTCTATGTTTACAGCAGCATTATTTACAGGAGCCAAGATATGAAAGCAACTCAAACATCCATGAATAGATGGATGGATAAAGAAGATGTGATATACATGCACACACACACACACACACACACACACACACAGGAATATTACTCAGCCATAAAAAAGGAACAAGATCTCCCATTTGCAACATGAATGGACCTAGAGGGTGTAAAGCTAAGTGAAATAAATCAGACAGAGAAAGATAAATACCATATAATTTCACTCATATGTGGAATTTAAGAAACAAAATAAATGAACAAAGAAAAAAAGACACTAATCTGGACTCTTAAATACAGAAAACAAACTGGCGGTTACCAGAGGGTAGGTGGGTGGGAGGATGGGTGAAATAGATAAAGGAGATTACTGGGGGTAAACCCCACTTACTGGGGGTGCCTGGGTGGCTCAGTCTGTAAAGTGTCTGCCTTCAGCTCAGGTCATGATCTCAGCTTCTTGGGATCAAGTCCCACATCGGGCTACCTGCTCAGGTGGGAGCCTGCTTCTTCCTCTCTCTCTGCCTGCCACTCCCCCTGCTTGTGGTCACTCTCTCTCCCTCTCTCTGTGAAACAAATAAACAAAATTTTTAAAAAAATATACTTACTGTGATGAGCACAGAATAATGGTACAGACTTGTTGAATCATTGTATCATACACCTGAAACTAGTGTACCACTGGATGTTAATTATACTTTAATTAAAAAAAATTAAAAAGGAATTCTGTTTAGACCCTGCTAATATAGTTCATCAACATCCAAGTTGAGCTATCACAAAAGAGTCAAATAGGGACTACTGGGTTCTTTAGTTGGATAAGCATCTACCTTCTGCTCAGGTCATGATGCCAGGGTCCTAGGGTTGAGTCCTGCATTGGACTCCTTGCTCAGCAGGGAGTCTGCTTCTCCCTCTGCCTGCTACTCCCCCTGCTTGTGTTCTCTCTATATATCTATCTATCTATATAGATACATATCTAGAGATAGATATAGATATAGAGATAGAGATATCTCTATCTAGATCTCTAGATATATCTATCTAGAGATAGATCTAGAGATAGATATATATCTATATATAGAGAGAGAGATCTACATAGATTTACATCTCTATATATATCTGTGGAGAGATATATATATATATATAGAGAGAGAGAGAGACAGAGAGAGAGACAGAGAGAGAGAGAGATAGAGAGAGACAGAGAGAGAGAGAATCAAATATATGAGTCTGAAACTTTAGGGAGATACAAAATTAACTCTAGGAGAATTAGCCAAACCAATGAAATTGTGGATTCAAACTATATTATGGCATGCAAAACCAAAACAGATCAATAACAAAAAAGCACCCAAAATTAATTTATATGTAAGCATCCTTAGTAGGAATAGTAACACTCAGTAAAAACTATTACAACCTATTTTAGTCTTCATTCATCAGATAAGACAAAACATTGCATTTATTTTTTTATTTCTATATTTTAAAAGTGAACAAGGCAGTAAAGAGTTAAAAATTATTTGTGGAGGTGCCTGAGTGGTGCAGTCTGTTAAAAGTGTCTGACTCTTGGTTTGGCTCAGGTCTGATCTCAGGGTCCTGAGATTGAGCCCTGTATGTATTTCTCCCTCCCTTTTCCTCTGCAACACCACCGCCCCCAGCACTTGCACTCTCTCTCTCTGTCTGTCTGAAATAAATAAATCTTAAAAAAAAAAAAAAGAATGTAAAAAAATTACTTAAATGAGAAGCACTGAAAGAAACAGGGTATTTAGCTTAAAGGAATAGAAACATAGTAGTCACAATATCTACTTTTTCATATTTTAAGTCCTAGATGGTTTAGGAACGATTTGCTTTGTTTTGAATAAAATGTTGGAGAAGATTTATGAGGGATGCATATTAAATACAAAGAGATATTTTCACTGCACTTTTAGTAATCTAATCTGAAGTGTGTGAGTCTGTATCTCTTGCACTATTTATCTGCCTACTCCCCTTCACTAATGTAATTAATTGACTCATTGATACTCTCAAAAGTTAAGAATTTGGCCTTTAGCTCATGTAATGATACATCCTACATATAAGTTTACCTAGTAGGTCTTTATTCAAACTGGGACCCATTGGAGTATGAAGGAAAGCTTACTAATATTTAAAATGGAAAAACAGTCAAAAACAGTGAGAACAGACCTGTCCTGAGAAGATCCAGGATGCATGGTGAACCTACTCTCTTATAAATGATAAATCAACACCATGCTCACATCGCTTTCTTAATCTCCTTAACTCTTAATCCTCCGAGAATCCTTAATCCTCACCTCCAACCCTCTCTAACCACCCACATGCGTGGCCATAACCTGGACAAGATTGTCTCTCTTAACTAATCCACTCAACCTATTCAAAACTGTCATATCTCAGGCTCTGAGTGAAATTCCTTATCCTTTCTTTTTTTGACTCCAGTATGGGAGACGGTTGATAAGTTTTCGCTTTAGCAGCTCAGTATTCGAACTTGTGAACCATTTCTGTCCACTGCTATGTTTGCTGAGCAAACCCCAACTCAGCACCGTTTTAGCAATGCAGATACCCATACCTTGCTATACGATCATTATGTGACTCCACAGGTCTGATTTCTTTAGCACATATTATTTCTTTAGCCTTTTTCTCTATGCTAAAGACATGTTTGCATGGCGATTGGACATGTTCAGTTACCCTACTGTCTTCCTTCTGTTCTCAGCACCCCTATCACGTAACCTCCATTAGCTAATAACACTGGAATAAACTGGAGTGGATTTTTTCCAAGCCCTCATCCTGAATCTATAAATACATTTTTATTTCTACCAATTTTACTCCTGAAAGAATACAAGTTGCTCCTGTTCAAAGGCAGTTTCTTTATTTGAGCCTTTGGTTTTCTCAAGTATCCTCTGAAACATAGCTTCATCAGTTACCATCTTTATACCTAATGATTATTTCCTTAAATTTACTAATATGATCACATGTTTTACTTCCTTTTTAAAAAAGGGAAAGTAAATATCTTACTTTGATTCCTTCATATTGTTCCTCTTCCCGGCATGCTTCTAATCATAAGCTGTTTCAATTTCTTCACTTCCTATTTCTTTGACAGCTTACTACTATCTAACACCTGCCTTAAGGATATCAAGAAAACTTCTGCTTAGATTCCCAAGTCATGTATTGGTCACCACATTCAACATATCCTCGATAAGTACCCGATATGTGTTAGGCACTGTTGAATTTCTTAGACTTAATAATCAGAGGAAAGAATAAAGGAAACAAGGAAAATCTCTGCCCTCAAGTAGTTTATATTCTACTAGACTGAACAGATTTTTTTTAATCAATGAAAATACTCAATAGATTCTTTAGTATGTGAGGAGCTGGAAAATTATACACACACACACACACACACACATATACACATATACATACATACATACATGAAAAAGAACAAAATATGAAAAAATAAGAATATAGTAAGAGGAATCAGAACTGGACTGTAAAGTGAGTTACAATTTTTAATTGAGTTGTCATAATTGACCTTGTTGAGAAAGTGAGGGGAGCATCTTCAACATGTTCAAGGAATACCAAAGAGATCAGTGTGGCTATAGCAAGGGAGGGCGTAGCAAAGGATGAATTCACAGAGGTAATGGAAAACAAGAGTACGTATGACCTTTGGGGGCATTTTAAGATGAATGGTCTTTATTTGGAATGAAATGGGTGGTGAGCTGCTTATCACCAAGACAGTAACATGCTCTGACTTTGATTTCAGAAGTGTCACCCAGGATTCCATATTGAAAGAAGAATTTGGAGAGCAAGGGTATGCACTTAGAAGCATTTAGGAGTCTATTTTAATAATCCAGAAGGAAGTTGGAAAGATTTTGACCAATTTACTAACATATGGTGCTGTTGGAAATACAGTTAGAAGATAGAAATGGTCATATTGTGAATATGTGCCAAGGTGGTTTCAACAAATTTGGACATTGGAGCTAAGAGAAAGGATGATTCCAGGGTTTGGGGCCCAACACCTGGATCCAATGGATTTCAGTCTGGGATTTCAGAAAACATGAATAACAGCCACCACTCAGAGAGAAGCAAAGCCCTTCAAAGAAGAAATCTTGAGAGAAGTCTTTCAGTACCTTACTACAGGGAATATTATCCTCAGACAGCATCATGGGTATCACCTAAAAGCTTGTTAGAGATACAGGATCTTAGTCTCATGCCCAATTTACTAAATCAGAATCTCCGCTTTCACCAGGTCCCCAGGTGATTGATAAGTACGTTCAAGTTTGGAGAGCACTGCTTTAATAACACGTAGTATCAGAGTACAAGAAGGAAGCATAAAACTGGCACACATGGAAAATTCTTTTTAAAAATCGTAGAAGCATTTTTGAATTGTAGACTGTTTTCAATTAAGAGGAAAGTTATTGAAAGTTATTGCTGTTACTCTTTTATATAGGAAATATGATGCTATAAGCTTTACATAAACTTAAATTTTCTATTTTTTTAAGAAATGAATTTATAACCATTTATTGCCCCTTTCTCAACTTCCCTGATTTATGTATCCTAATTTCTAATTCTCTTATTCCTGTAAGAAGTGTATTTAATGTAACCACAATCATATAAAAGTTTGGCCGCAAATGACCAGGGATGTCACTTAGTCCAGAACTCGTTTAGAAATATTAAAACAAAGACCTCTGAAGGCTGCATAACAGATGCACGTCATGTAGCTAGTTAGAGGGAGAGTTGGACTAGAATAAAAGACCACGGGATTCTTGAAGATAATTAAGTTCTGATTTTTTTAAAGAAGAGTCCTGTAGCTCAGATTCCTATTGGTCACATAATTTTACCACAAATATGAATAAGTTGGCTAAAAATTCCCTTTCACAAAATACTTGTCAAAAGAATCTGTAAGCTCATAAAGAAAATAATTTGGGTTCATATACCCATAATATGTGGCGTAGGTCTAGGACAATATCGTTAAATTAAGGGCTGCTGTGTTAGCATGTTAATATTAGCTACTGTCATGTATTTGGCAACAAATAAGCATTAAGAACATAAAATATAAATCTCAGAGAAATCGAGTCTGGAAATGATTCTTAGTGCCAAATTGTACTTTTCTGGCATGTCATGTTTCTGATCATACCGCTGGACTGTGATAGCACAAACGGGCAGAGAGGCCTCGCTCACCCTGGCCCAGCTAGTCTTTCCAAACTGGATATTCACCAGTTATTTTACAAACACTGGTGCAATACTCATATGCTCTGCTCAAGACACATTTCCTCAACAATTTTTTAATAGTTATTTCTACACTGTGGTTTTGTCCTACACCTAAAGTTGTTCTCCACCACACCCTCACGATCACCTGGTGAACTTTTCAATCTTGAGTGCTCATCTCAGGGCTATTTCCTTCTTTTTTTATAATTTTTAAATTTTTAAAATTTGTATTATTTTATTTTTATTTTATCTTATTTATTTATTTATTTTATTACCATATAATGTATTATTTGTTTTCAGGGGTATAGCTCTGTGATTCTTCAGACTTACACAATTCACAGCGCTCCCCATAGCACATACCCTTCCCAATGTCCATCACCCAGCCACCCACCCCTCCCACCCCCCTCCACTGAGCAACCCTCAGTTTATATCAGAAAGAGCATATGATAATTGTCTTTCTCTGATTGACTTAGTTCCCTTACCATAATACCCTGTGGTTCCATCCACATCGTTGCAAATGGCAAGATTTCAGGGGTTTTGATGGCTGCATAGTATTCTGGTGTGTGTGTGTGTGTGTGTGTGTGTGTGTGTGTGTGTGTGTATCACATCTTCTTTATCCATTCTTCTGTTGATGGACATCTAGTCTCTTTCCATAGTTTGGCTATTGAGGAAATAACTGCTATAAACATTTGGGTGCATGTGCCCCTTTGGATCACTACATTTGTGTCTTTAGGGCAAATACCCAATAGTGCAATTGCTAGGTCATAGGGTAGCTCTATTTCTTCTTAAACAGTTTTCTGACTTATTATCAGCATAGAACTGATCTTTCTCTTCCTTACTTTCTGTAGAATACTTTCTTCTAGCTTTGTTATTCATCTTTATCATTGTATAAGATGACACCATGTATTGTGGCTATTAGGCAACTTGTCCAAATCCTTGATTATAAGATCCTTCAGGACAAGAATAGGTCTTTGAATATGTATTAACTCGATGGATAAGAATTCCATAATAATAAAGAAAATAGCTCAATTTTGTTGCATACTTATGCTTTAAGATATCTTACGCATTCTTACACACACTGCCTCAGAAGCTCATGAAGCAGGTTCTATTAGCCTAAAGTGGTTAAGGATCTTGCCCAGACTCAGTCAACGTGTGAGTTACATTTACAGGATTCACACTCCTGCTTCCAGAGACTGAGATTGTATAGTTTTGCAAAATCTTTTGACAGAGTGTCCAGAATTGTACAGATCTTTGGTTTATAGCCTAAGTTTTCTTTCAATCCATGTAACAACCTCTGGAAGCAGATGTGAATTCTCTGGGACTTTCTTCTCATTCTTTTCTTTTCTTTTCTTTCTTTTTTTTTTTTTTTAAAGATTTTATTTATTTATTTGTCAGAGAGAGAGAGAGAGAGAGAGAGAGCAAGCAAACAGGTGAAGCAGTAGGCAGAGGGAGAAGCAGGCTCCCTGCTGAGCAAGGAGCATGAAGTGGGACTCCATCCCAGGACGCTGGGGTCATGACCTGAGCCAAAGGCAGACACTCACTGACTGAACCACCCAGAGGTCCCTTTCGTCTCATTCTTACAACATTATAACACTTACATGACAGTGCTGTGAATTTTTCAATAAGATAATACACCTAAAGTTTGTGAACTAACGGATCCATTTATTAAATCCTAGCCTCATCCTTATTTCTGATAGTAATATGAAATTCTTCTTAGAGGTTATCACATTTTTTTTTCCTGCAGAGTGAGTGTTCAGTAAATTTTAAAGGCAATTTGCATATAATGAAACCCAAACTACTTACATTTTACTTCCTTGGCAGAATGACTTTTCTTAGATCTATAGATGTATGTCATAGTGAATCCTTGACTCATGATTAATGTTCCTTGACAATAGCAAATTTTATCACATTTTATGGATCCTGGCAGAGAGATCCAGAAAACAAAACAAAACACAAACTAACAAAAAAACAGATTAGGAAATTATGTGTGCTTTAGGTTTTACATTTACCACGGGAAATTGACCTTTGTCATTTTGTTCAATAGGAAAAACCTGTTGTTGTGCATCACTTAAAAAAAAAAAAAAATTCCTGAGACAGGTTCCCATCACTTTTGGTCTATGAAAACAGTTTTAACAACAGAGATGAGTGACTTTTCTCTGAGAAGCCATATGCAATTGTGTTGTCAGTATGAGAACTAAAAGCATTTGGTTTATACATGTGGTATGGCTGTCTTAATCTTTTAGTTCATCAGATTCCAAGGAGTGAGCAAAAGGCAAAGATTGTAGCTTTAGCTGCCAAAGAGAGTGTGAATCATTTCTCCCAAGATTTTAAATATCTTTTTTTAGCTTGGAGGCATAAAGCAAACAACCTGAATGAAAACAGATTTAGGCTGTAACAAGAAGACAGAATTTAACCAGCATATGCTAAAGTGCCTTACCAAAACGGAACAAAAGTTTTGTGCATAAATGTTACTTCAAAAAAAAAGAAAGAAAGAAAGAAAGAAAAAAAGAAGTATGCTGCAAATTATTCACATTGTGTTCACTGGACCTTATTATAGCTGTAAAGGTTGTGAGAACTCTACTCAGATAAAGAACTAGAAATTACAAAAACAATAATCTGTCATGAAGGTTCTGATATATATTGATCAATAAAAGCTTTTTTAGTAAAGTTATATATGTATCTCTAAGGCTTGTATAGCCAAGATAGTTATGTATTACTTCATATTTTCATTGGATTAATCAGTTTTTACTAAAATAAATTATTATATTTAAATATTATTTAGCTTAACATTTAGTAATAATAATCTTACAGTTCAATGGAAGAAGTTAAGAAGCTTAGAATTAACTTAAATATATATAGAAATTTAGTTTAGAATAAAGATGAGATTTCAGATCAGTATGGAAAGAACTGATTAATCAAAAATGGCTGTAGAGACAGCTAGATATCTGTCCATCTAATCATCTACCTATGATACATTTGGATCAGTATTTTACACTTTAGGACAAAATAAATTACAAGTGGATCCAAGTTCTAAGCATAAAAAAACCACAAAGAAATAGTAAATATACAATACAACGTAAATACTAAATGCCAAATAAATAAATAAATATATTAATTAATCTCTTTAAATTACTGATTAGAAAATTATTCTGAACCCTCATTAAAAGTCTAGAAGTCATAAAAGTTTGATAATTAGGCTATATAGTTGAACGACTAATATATATCCAACATACTGTAAACCAAGTTAAAAGTAATGATTTAACACACATAAGAGATAGAGGCATATTAAAAAAAAAAAAGAAAATAGATGTATGTTTTAAATATTAGAAGTTCTTGCATATCACTATAAACCCTTAGCAGCATAAATACAGAGGACTTTCCTTCAGCTCTCTTTGTATATATTTCCTTATCAAAGAAGTCTTCCCTGACAACCCCATACTAAAAAAAAAAAAAGAGCATCCTGAAAAAGTTAACAGGTTAACTTGATGGTTATCGTATATTCTTTGCAAGCTCTAAGAAGGGCAATACTACATATTCTGTATTTAGTTTACTATTATAACCTAGCCCACGGATCATTGCCTGGATTATGGTCTTTAAATAAAAATTTTGAATGAATGAATGGATCCAGGATGAAATGTAAAGAGACATGATAAGTAAGAGAAGGATTAGCTTGGGAAGAATGAACACGTTATTTTTCAGAGACAAAAAAGTAAAGGTGTATATGTATGCATGCATGCATGCATGTGTGTGTGTGTGTGTGTATTAATAGGAAACAACCTAGGTTATAACCTTAGCACAATGCTTATCAAGCACTGCTGAGTGAACATTTGATATTAGATGATATGAATTTGTAGAGAGCTGGATGAGTTTGATTTTGCAAAATTCCACATAATTGCTCAGCTGTCTAAAATCAAGAATAGAGAAATAAAATAACTGAAAATGTCTTGGCTTACAGTTTGACAAGAAATGATTTCAAACAGTGAATAAGGGAATAATTTCATGATTAGAGAGTATGCATATTCAAACAGGTTTACGTTTGGCCCAGCATAGGCAAATGAAGCTGGAAATAGGGTTACCACGTCAAGAGATAATGAGAGTTTGGAAAACACAGAGGAACAGTGAAGAGGAAATTTGTAAAATAATGGAAAAGGAAATGTTGAAACAGATTTGAAATCTTCTGTAAGACTTGATATTTTACTTTCTCTTTCACTGCCAGCTTCTCTGTCTTCAGTGCCATACAAAGATAGAGAAAGCTATGGAATCAAAGCTCTTCAATGTTTCAGTGCATGTAACACTTCCAGGATGACCTCATTCAATTTTCTATCCATCACTGAGATCTATACTCTCATGATTTCCAAATGTGTACCTTCAATTTTATTCTTTGCTTTAAAATCCAGATGCATAGGGTAACTTCCATTCAAATTTTACTAATTGAGGACTATTAAGAGGAAACATTTTCCATTCTCTATATATTTTTTAAATTTTTAATTTTTTAAATTTCTTTTCAGTGTACCAGAATCATTCTATATATATATATTTTTTTAACAGAAAAGGATTCAATTCATTAATCAGATACTTTTAAAATCTTTGGAAGGACTGGAGGTGTAAGTGCAAGGTTAAGACCCTAGAACCCACAACAAGAATTGTTGAGTTAAAGAAATCACAACTGTAGCTCTGATCCATGTACCAAAATGTTTTTTCTACCTGTGCCCCCGCTTATTGATGCATGGAAGTTGGGAACTAGATTGCTTTAGGATTCAGTTGGTGGGGGAAGAGCCAATCAACTGAAAGATGGTCTCTCTAGCCAACTCTCTTGTGCATTCGAAATGTTCTATATGTACATCTAATTGGACATGCCTATTTTGTATCAATAGGGTAAAAACAGGTATTTTAGAAAGCTACTTTAGCTTTTGCAGTCTCAGAGTGGAGATGGATGGCTATGAAGAGAGAAGCCAGGATGCTGGGTGGAATGATTCATGATTACTTCTTGAATATATCAGCTTGGATGTTCCATAGATAGTTCAACATCAGAACAGAAAACAGACATTTTTGTCTGTCAAATTGTTTCCCATTTTAAACGTCTCATCCTGGTTAATAGCACTATCTAGGAACATTTTTTTTTTTAATTCTTCTTTCCCCTACTTCCAGTTCCTATAGATAAATATGTTTTGTTGGTTCTAATACTTAAATATCTTCTGAACCTCTTCATATCTCTGTATAGCATTCTGTTGACATATTTTATACATGATTTGGGATAGATTTTCAGCTCTTTTATGTTCATTATTTATGTCAGTGATTGGAAAGATCATAAAATGTTTCTGATTAAGTTACCTGAAATAAATACATTTTAAAAATATTTACTTGAATTTACTGAACAATTTTAATACAGATACATATATTATATATTCTCATTTTTATATATTTATTTTTTCTACAGAAAATATTTTATCTTCAAGAAAAAGTAAAACAATATGTTTGCAATATAGATTGTCTTGTGATCTGTGCTAAAAATATTTTTTAATCTGTGGCAAAGGAAAAGAATAATCTAGAATGCTAGAATTGTAAAGGTTTTTAAGTTATTTTAGCCTTAGTTTGTAAATTTTTCTGTCCAATTTTATTCCATTTTACATATTTAATTTATGCTTTAAAAAGGCCTGATGATAAAAGTTGCATATTCCATGTTATGATAAAATAAATAAAGGCCTCTGAGGATGTCCTCATCTCAATCAGTGGAACCTGTGAATATGTGATTTTATTAGAAAATAAGGGTCTTTTCAGATGTGACTAAGTTGAGGACCTTGAAATGGGGAAATTATCCTGGATATCTGGATGATTTTAATATAATCATAGAATTCTGATAAAAGGGAGGCAATTGAGTAGGGTCAGAGATTAGAAGATGTGAAGCTAGAAGAAGTTGGAGTGATACACTTTAGAGATGGAGAAAGGAACCAGAAGCCAAGAAAAGCAGGTGGCCTCTAATAATTGTAAAATACAAGGAAATGGGTTCTGCCCTGAAATTTTCAGAAGGAAAAAGCCCTGCTAACACCTTGATTTTAAACTTCTTATTTTTGCAACTACAAGAGGGAAAACAAATGTTATTAAGCTACTAGATTTGTGGTGATTTATTATAGCAATGATCAGAAACTAATACACAACTACTAATTACAGCAACTGATTTCAGTCTAACATGCTGTATTATGATAGGTTTCTATGAGAGTAAATATTTGACTTGAATTGGAATGTAATCTCACACCCACCAGCATGCCTGGGCCTTCAAGAGAGCAAGATTGTGACCTCTGCTGAGAAATTAATGAAAGTCAACCAGATTGAAATTTTTATTGTGCACATGATTTTTTTCCCATAGTGTCAACATCTTACTTTTCACTTAGTGACATCAGAATAGTTTACTCTTCACGTATTTATTGATGTCAGAGTCATCAGAGAAATACAGCCATATCCATTAGTGATACATTCATTATAAAGATGTAACACGTGGTTTGCAGCATGAAAAACGTGCTCAATAAAATACAAGTTTAATACACTGATATTCAGAAAGACGCTCCTACTTTTTCAGTAGCTATAAAACAGGTTTTCGCAAAGAAGAAAGCCCAATTGAGAGAAGATGGGGGGTTTCCCAGCCACCTACTTAGTGAAGAGAAAGTAGAATAAATATGAAACCAGATAAAATATACAAACCCTGTAAAGTGGAAATGTCGTTTTGGTAAGGCATTTGCAGAGAACAAAAGAGAGAGTATAAATAAACTTGTCTAAGGAGCGATTATTCTCCAATTTGTTTTTCTGGAAATAGTCATTGCTTGAAGATAATGAAGCCCATTTACGTTTTTCTGAGTTAAGTGGCCTAAATTGAATATATACTATTTTTATAGTTAGGAAGTAAAATCACTAACATCAGAGGACTTTAAACATTTGTGATAGACTGGGTCGGAAGAAGGAAACTATCAACCAAGAAAGAACTGGAATGCCATCGGGAATCAATCATTACGGATGGAATGACTTAGAACAAGGGCATTCTTGTCTCTCACACTGCTCTCCCAGTGGCAAATAAAACACTGTAATTTTCCACTTCCACTTCTCATCCCTATCTTAGTGCTGTTTTGAAAACATGGGCTCCTGATCCGTGGTCTACCTGCCACTCAACTGTGACAGACAGAATGTTGGTATCCTTTCCATGTCCATTCTACCTTTCTGTGTGCCTGAGAGGCAATAAGCCTGGATATCCTAGGGGCTGGCCAAGGCTTCTTGCTGTCAAGCTCTGTCCATTTCCTCACATGCTGTTTATTCTCAGAATTGTGATGACAATTTTGTCAGCCGTATGTGTACATTCCCTACCTAGGCCCTGTGTTCCTCACCTTGCTGACTAAAACATTTCTTGTCAGTATGAATTCCATCTTAACAAATGGATCTAGTATTAACTCCCATCCTCTCTCTTACTTTTTTGTTTTAAGATTTCGTTTTTTAGAGCAGCTTCAGGTTTACAACAAAATTAAGAGGGAAGTGCAGATATTTTTCATTTCCTCCAGTTCCCACACATGCATTACCTCCCTGATTATTAACATCACTCACCAGAATGGTACCTATGTTAAAGCAAATAAACCTATATTGATGTCTCATCATCATCATCATTGACATCATCCAAGAGTTCATAATTCATGGAACAGTTCATTATTGTACATTCTAAGAGATTGGACAAGTATATAATGACATATGCCCACCATCTAATATCATACAGAGTATTTTCACTGCCTTAAACATTTTCTATGCTCTCCCAACACTCTTCTACCATTCTGCCAACCTACCCTTGACAACCACAGATCTTTCTACTGTCCCCATAGTTTTGTTACTCTAGAATGCCATATAGTTGGAATCATACTGTGATTTCAGATTTCAGTCTTTCAGACTGGCTTCTTTCCATTACTAATATGCATTTAAGTTTTTTCCATGTCTTTTCATAGTTTGGCAGTTTATTGATCCACTCACCTATTGAAGAACATCTTGATTGCTTCCAATTTCTGACAACTATGAAAAAACCTGCTGTAAACTCACCTTACTTTCCCATAAGTGACAATTCTTTCACTTTTCAAAATATGACCATTCCAATATAGATCATATATGTGGTATCATGGTCCTCATGACATTTAGAAAATTCTTTTAGATTCTTCATCTATTTAACAAACATTTATTGAAAGTGAATAAGAGTAATATAAATATATTTCTTCTGAAATAAATCATTTGAAATAAATTATTGAAAGTAACTTAGTGGGAATTCTTATTAAGGTACTAATAGTCTTTCTTTACACTCCATGCTTTATTTATATTTCCATAAGATATATGCATGTTTTATCATATTTGAATTATAATATGTGATTTATCATGTTTTTTTTTAAAAGACTTTGTTTATTTATTTGACAGAGAGAGATCACATGTAGACAGAGAGGGAGGCAGAGAGAGAGAGGAAAACAGGCTCCCCGCCAAACAGAGAGCCCAATGCGGGACTTGATCCCAGGACCCTGAGATCATGACCAAGCTAAAGGCAGCGGCTTAACCCACTGAGCCACCCAGGCGCCCCCTATCATGCTTAAATTTTTCCATTCTAGTATGACTGGCTATTCAAAACTCAGCTCTAAAAGATCAGATCAGCTGAAAAAAAACTAAATTAGTTTAATTCATTCACAAATGTTAGATATTTTGTTACAGTCTGTTATATTCCTTAGGAATCATTCTCAACGTTAACATTATGGAAAAAAAAATAGAAACCATTTTCAACCGTAAATTGTTTTTAAAATAATGCTGTGTACCTAGGGGTGCCTGGGTGATTCAGTGGGTTAAAGCCTCTGCCTTTGGCTCAGGTCATGGTCTCAGGGTCCTGGGATCGAGCCCTGAATCAGGCTTTCTGCTCAGTGGGGAGACTGCTTCATTTTCTTTCTCTGCCTGCCTCTCTACCTACTTGTGATCTCTCTCTGTCTGTCAAATAAATAAATTAAGTCTTAAAAAACTAAAAAATTTAAAAAAAATGCTATGTACCTAGATGGTAACTTAATTCTAACATTAAAAAAAAAAATGTGCTGGGATTTCAATGAGTATAGCTTGATGGAAATTGAATATACAGTTCCTGGAAAGCAGGGAATAGGATCTGTAATGTCCCCAGGATATCAGGAATTGCCTAAGACCATAAAACTGAATAAGTTGATCTCATAAAAAATTGAAGAGAGAAGTGACATGGTAAAGCACAATAATGGAGTGATTATAATTACTTTGAATTCCAAAAGAAAATAAAGTTGTGTATTCTGGTAGAAGAAACCCCTAGCATTTTTTTAATGAACTAGTTAGAGATAATGGAACTGACTGATGCCAGGTCAACACAAAGCTAATTTTCCATTTTCATGAGGAACAGATGGTATGGATGGACATGAAAATTGGTTTCATAGAGGGAAAAATGGTTTAGTTTGGCAAGTTTATTTCAGAAAATATACTTCAGGATCTAGACTTGTGTAGCCATTTTGAGAATGTTCTCCCACATATATGGTTGATTAAGGGGTAATCATGACTACATGTGCAATCTGTGGAAGAACATTGAGATGCATCCCTTCGAGAAGATCCTCTCCCTGGCCAGCTGGGTTTGTGGAACATGTTTCTGAGAATTTTTTTTTTTTTTTAAATTTAATGGAAGCTTAGTAAACAAGGGGAAAATCACATAATAAATTAAATTAGAGGTCCGTTGTATTGCTTGATACTTGTACCATATTACATATGAATAATAATCATAGAAAAATAAAAGAAGAGGTCATAGCCAATGCTCTTTGAACAAAGACTTTTTGAGAAAAATTAAGAATCATTTGTTTAAGGATTATGAAATAAAATTTTGTCAAGGAGGCTGTATTTTTACTTGGAAAATTTTATTTTATTTAATGTAGAAATGAGACTGAAGGACCAGAAGGCTCAGGTTGAGTTTTCATCTTTCCTTCCAGTGAAAAGGTCTGATTTGAAAAAAAAAAAAAAAAAAAAAAATAAGGGAAGTAAGGGAGATGAACAGCCAGCTATAAATAGTATGCCAAATCACAGTTTTTACAAACCGGGGCCTACATCACAAAGTGGCAGAAATGGCAGAAAGATAAGCTCACTTTTTTGGCATGGCAATCTCCATTCTATCAAAAGACCTTTAACATGAACACGGTGAGGAGAAAGAGTGTAGCCCAGAAGAATTTTTAAACTGGGTATAAGTGAAGACAACAGATGTGATATCTAAAGATGATTGGTAAAAATAGGAAAAAGAGTATTTCCTAGTAATTTCAAGGAAAATAATTATAAATATAAGTATGTAGATACAAAATGTATTTTTAGATGCAAATAAGGTAGATTACAAGTGATAGACAAAGTAATATGAAATTTTAATGCAAGACATAAATACCACATGGATAATACCATAATACTATATAGAGTGGAGATCATGACTTCATATACTATTAAAATGAATCTTATTCAAAAAACAATATCTAATAATAAGAAAGAAAACATATAATTGGGTATATCAAGAGAGCATCTTCCTATATGGAAAAATAATTCATGAATTTAAGGATAGATCCTGGGTGATGAAAATAATTGAGGGGGGGCAGATTGAAATGAACTGGTAAAAACATTGTAGCTCTACCAACTAGAGGGTAAATATTCAGAGAGCTATGGTTTAATATTATCTTGGTTTGAATTCATATGCACTAGAAATATTGAGAGGAACTCCTGTTCTGAACTAAAATCTAATGAAAATGTAGGAAGTAGTTACTGATTTCCACATAACATAAAATCTGAGAAGAAAAAGAAAATTTACTCCTGGAGCTCAACTTAAGAAAGGAAGTAAACATTTCACATGTCAATATAACCATGATATTACCAGATAGTATTTCCAAAAAACTGCAGAAATTAAATTATACCATCTTTTAATTAGAAAATAGATTTGTTTATTTAGGACATTTTGACAGCTACAGGCTCTGTGTCATACAATTGCTCTCTAGGACTAACTTTCCTTGTATAACTGAAACTTTGTACCATTTGACTAATACTTTATGGTTTCCTCTTTCCCTATTCTCCAACAGTCACCATTCACTATCTGCTTCACTGAATTTGACTATTCTAGATTCCTTACATATGTGGTATCATGGAGTATATTTGTGTTCATGACTGTCTTATTTCACTTAGCAGAATGTCCTCCAGATTCATCAATTTTATTGCAAATGGCAAGATTTCCTTTTTTAAGGCTGTGTAATATTTCATTAATGTATATGCTATAATTTCTTTATCCATTTATCCTAAAAATGATATTTAGAGGAGAGGTTCTAGGCATGCTGTTTGTTGGGCAGGCTTTGTGCTGTATTCTGCAGGAGGTAGTTCTGTTGCCAGGGGACACAGGAGGATGGGTGGGCCTGATGCCAAGGTCTGCAGGCGGCTATGCAGTTCCAGGTCCCTCAGCAGGTAAGCTTGCTGCTGGAGGTCACAGGTGAGAGTTATCACAATTTAAAAAGCTTTCAATGATTCAAAATTTTACCATAACTTTATGAGAAATCAATTCCCTCATATAAACAAGAAAACAGATGCAGAAAATATTTAGATGAGTTGAAAAATTATAAACAGTAATTGTAGAAGGAGGAGTTAACCCTAAGGAGTATCACACCAGAGACTGCTATATTGCCACTTTAGATATTTGTCCACCTTTTAGAACAAATTAGAAATTAAGCATTTCCACTTTATAAGTAATATACTGTATAATCATTTATTTTATTACAACATTATAAAAGTTCACAAAACTTTGATTAGTAGATGCAAAGAAATCTCCATAATAGATTTATTTTTAACATAATATGTACAAAAAAACAGACCATTGTACACATAAACAAGTCAGAAACTTATGTGTGAAATAAAATTAAAAGAATGGTAAAAAAAAAAAAAAAACAGTCAAAGATCAAACACCATTGTGAAAGCTTCTAAGGAAAACCAATAATTGTTTTACTTTGTTTTAGGATTGCTCATTTGTTTTAATCTGTAATCGAAGAAAGGATAATGGAAAGAATAATACCAATGTTGGTACCAAAGGCCACAATAATGAAAAATGAAAGAGAGAACTTTTCTGTTTTGTTTTCTTCTGAACTTTAGAGGAAAATCAGTTGTAGATTGAAAACTGGAAAATTAAAAAAAAAAAAGAAACACCTAATGACCATAAGTGACTTTAAAAAAAAAAACTCTTTATAATTTCAAGGTTTCTCATGTATTTTATTGCTTACCAAATATGTATTGTTTTAAATTTTTTGAATTTAAGATGAAAGAAAAGCCAATTGATTTCTTGTTCAAACTGGGATGAGGATGGGAAGACAAATTCTAAAAAAACAGGAGAGTCAACCTCATGTTGACTTCTTTCCAGATTTCAGAACAGAGTATTAAACAAATTCTATGACCACTTGAGTAAGGTGACAGTGATCACTGTAAGAAACAAAGCTTACAGAATCTGTAGCAATCTACACTGAAATTTGCATCCTTTTCTAAAGGTTTCTATCTAGAGAATACAAAAACATAAAGTAACTTGGTGTCCGTATGGAATATGGCAGTATATCTTACATTAATTTTGTAAAGTGGGTTTTATCATGACCTATGTTTGCACAGTTGTTCGAATGACTGATTGTAGACTGAGTTGCAAATGGAAAAGGCTCTTGACCTAGAAACAGAAGGCATGGATTTGAGTATTTTCTCTAGTCTCTTTGATTAATAAATCAATTCCACAAATAAATATATACTGGAAGAAAAAATAACTCAATATCTCATCTGTTAAAGAATAGAAAATGACTTCTTTCATAGAACTGAAGTTTTGTAAGGACTAAATGTAGAAGAAAATATGGAACTGCTTCATAAACCGCAGCACACCCAAGGGGGCAAAAAATAGTTCTTTACGGTAGACCAATAATTGCATACTTATATTACCTTCCACTTGCCTGCAACATATCACAGGAGATACTGGTTTGCCATTGTACTTACTTTTTATTTTGTTTCCTTTATCCTTCTTCTCTGTTACTTATTTCTAAAATCTGGTGCCTGGAAGCTAACTAACAACTCTATACTTATTCTTATATTGGATGTCCCTGTATTTTAGGTATTTATATATCGTTTAACAAATCAATCATAAATAGCTCTAGTCACCTTCTAGACTTATTTTTCAGATTTATTTTTACAATACAAACAACTTGGAATAATTTTCCTTAGATCACTTCTCCCTTTTTACATGGAATTATTATCTAGTATTTTAGAACAATTTTTTAGAACAATTTTCTTTTATTTATCCTTTTATTTCTCCCAAATGATTCATCATGATTTTTTTTTTATATAATACATTTTTTTAATTTTTAAAATTTTATTTCTCAACATGCTTACTTATTTATTATTATTCCATTTCCATTCCTTTCTGGAATAAATATCTTCTCTCAATGTTTAAGTTTATTATCCCTAAAATTCAAGATTAAAATTTCATTTTTTTGTAGAGCTGTGGCTTAGAACTATCTTCCTTTTTTAAAAATCTGAATATTTATTTTCTTTCATTGCAAGTGATAGTTTGGCTAATCCTTGAATTCTAGCTTGACAGTGTTTCTCTTAGCACTTTGAAGAAATTATTTAATCCTCTCAGCTTCTATTACTATGCTAGAACATCTCTGTCAAATTGTTTCATTGTTTATGTTTCCCTCTTTAATCTCTGCTTTTTTTTTTTTTCCAAAATTTCTTTTTGCTTATGTTCAGCCTTTGCTAACATCGTCTCCTACTAGAGGTATAGTGAAATATATGTTGGTTCTTCTCATTATATCCTTCCTATCTGCTAATTTTTCTTGTGGTTTCCATCTCTTTCTCTTTTTGTGCTTTTTTAGTATAAAGTATTTAATGCCAAAAACCAGGCTAGAAATTCTCTTTTCGATGTGCTCTTTTGTCCCACTCTGAGTTTTTTAATCCAATGAACATATTTTTTTCATTTCATTTTCTATTTGTTAAAAATTCTCAATATTTGTTACAATTCTCCTGTGTTCTTGAGATATAGTTGTTTCATACTCACTTTATACTGTCTGACCTTTCTGACAGTCTGATTCTGCTAATTTGTTACTTCCGCTAAAACATTTATTTAATTATAATATACTTTTGCTATTTGAAATGTAAGTTCCTGTTCGGTGGAATGTTACCAGTTAGCACATTATGAGTGGTTTTATTTTTATTTTTATTTTATTTTTCTAAAAAGAGAGTCATTTGAATTTTATTCCATCAGGCACGTCAGTTATTAGGACTATATAATAGTGACTTATTTGTCAAGGTTTCAAAACCATGCAAACATGTTAATTTAAATCTGAGCAGACATCAGAGAAGACCTGTAGTTACCAAAAGTCAGGTAGGACCATTTTTTTTTCTTCTCCCGGAGCCCAGGAAACATTAAGTTTGCATGTCACCATCTTTGCTCTGCATACATTTCTCCTAATGCACAGTTTCACTGAGTATTGGTTCCTTAAAGTGGCCTATTTTTCTCTTTTTGAAGCCCAGATTATTTGGTTGCTGAGATAATTGAATATTCTTCTACCCTCTACTCTAGAACACCACTTGTTACATTTGCTTTCTATTTTGTTTTCCAACCTTCTTTCCATTTTTGGTCTTCCACTATTTCTGTATTTTCGTCATGTGAAAGCTCATCTCTGAATATAAAATTGTTTTTTTCAGATGTTATCCAGTATAGTTAATTTTTTAAAAGGTCTTATTTATTTATTTGACAAACAGTGATGACAAGTAGGCAAAGAGGCAGGAAGAGAGAGGAGGAAGCAGATCAGAGAGCCCGATAAGAGCCTGGATCCCAGGACCCTGAGATCATGACCTGAGCCAAAGGCAGAGGCTTTAAACCACTGAGCCACCCAGGCGCCCCTAATTTTTTGTAGAGGAATGGTTTCAGATTATATAATCTAACACTTTTATGAAAATGGAAGAAGTTTCTATCAGTGATTAATAGAACTTATTCTGTTTACCTTAATTTGTTTCTTAATATTTTGTTATAAATGGAGAAGATTTACTTAGAATATTTGTAGAATAAAGAAAGCTAGGATAGCTAATGTGGTAAAAACAAAACCAAAAACAAAACCAAAAAAACAAAAACAACAAAAAAACAGAAGACAAACATCCACAGTGAAGTAAAAACATAGAAACAGGATCAAATTTAATATCAGTGAAATTCTCAAGTGTGACTTAAAACATGCTGGAATGACTGCTTTTGTTATGGCATCTTGAAAACCATGGTCTGTGTGGGACAAGGATAAATTAGCCCCCCCACAAAGAAAGGAATCAGAGGTCTTCAAATATTTTAGTAATGGTGAAAGAAAGGCATTTTGTATGCTGCTCTGAAAGATGAGTTAGAATTAAAAAATCAGGACTGCAAAGGGAAAAATGCTGGATCAATATAAGAAGACCTTTTTGATAATTAGAGATTTTATCAAAGAACTGCCTTCTGTCCAAAGCATTTACAATTATTACATAAGGGAATACATGAATAACTACTTAAGATGCTGTAGATGAGGTTCCTGTTCTCAGGGAAATCTCACTGGTTGCATAAGTGTTCCTGAAAATCTGAGTCTATGATTCTATGATTAGGTATTTTCTGTTTGTTTCTAGGAAAATTTTAAAATATGTCACCCACTAGCTGGTTATGAAACATATATACAGCCATTATATTGAGTAAAATTTTTTTTTACTATACAATTCTTAATGCTACAACTTGTATTAGATGATTCAAAATACTTGAAACAAATTATTAGGTTGCCAAGTTATGTGATGTATTTCATCGGGCACTTCAGATTTCCTTAAAAAAAAAAAAGTTCAATGTCTCTACAGTGCTTTAGAAAAGCTCACAGGAAAGAAAACCTGTATAAGCTCTTATCCCCTACATACATATCAAATATAAATTTGACATTATATTTGATAGAATAATAAAGACATAATAAAATTTTATGTCTCAGTTTAGAAAAATAATCTTCATCTTTTAAATGCAATATCAATAGTTAGCTGTGTGTCAAGACTAATACAGATTATGTTAGCTAGCTTATTCACACACATTTACAATTTTTAGCTAAATGTGCTCAGCTTGGTTTTGTATATTTAGCCCTTCTACACATACGTATTGAGCATATTATTTTTGTGAAGGTTCGCAGGTGCTGTATATACAATGAAAGGAGAAAATATAATTAAGCATATTTTAATAAGATTATGTTATAGTGGAAAGGAAATACATTAAAGAACCACCAAATAAATACAAAAATAAACCTTGGGAAATTTCTAAGAGAAGAGGCATTTGGTAAGATAAAATATTTATTAGAGGAATTTATCAGGGAAAACATCTCTAAGTAAATGATGATTGATCTGAGACCTGTAGGCATTAATTATATTAAAAAATAATAAAGGTGGGGTAGAATTATGAAAATAATTTCAGGAAGAGAGAACATCTTGCGAAAATTACCTGTTGGAGGTTACCGCGCTACAGACACTGAATGAAGGTCCTGTGGTTGGATTATAGAAAATGAGCAATGAATGTGCCTGGGTGGCTCAGTGGGTTAAGAATCTGCCTTTGGCTCAGGTCATGAACCCAGGGTTCTGGATCCAGCCTCATGCTGGGCTCCTTGCTGAGCAGGGAGCCTGCTTCTCCTTCTCCCAGCTCCCTCTGCTTGTTTCCCCTCTCACTGTCTCTCTCTTTGTCAAATAAAAAAATAAAATCTTAAAAAAAAAGAAAGAAACTGAGCAATAACATCACCAATGTGAGATTTGCCAGAATTATATCAGTATTTTTCTATAAAAGAATAACTTCTATAAATTCTGGATTTGAAACCCAGCAATGACAACAAATATTATATAAAATTGTGTTATACAGACTAACTCCTTTTATTTTTTTTAAAGATTTTTTATTTATTTACTTGAAAGACAGAGATCACAAGTAGGCAGAGGCAGACGGAGAGAGAGGAGTAAGCAGACTCCCTGCTGAGCAGAGAGCCCTATGTGGGGCTTGATCCCAGGACCGTGGGATCATGACCTGAGCGGAAGGCAAAGGCTTTAACCCACTGAGCCACCCAGGCGCCCCAAGACTAACTCCTTTTAGAAACATTTACGTATTTAACTCTAATACTTTTATTTTCTTTTTATAATAACTGCAGGATTTTTAATTTTTTTAATTTAATAAAATCTAAGTTTGTTTATTTTGATTGTTTCAAGTTTTTATTTAAATGCTAGTTAGTTAACTTATAATACAATATTGGTTTCAGCAGTAGAAATTAGTGAGTCATCACTTACATACAACACCCTGTGCTCATTACAAGGGCCCTCCTGAACACCCCACCCACCTCCACTCCAGCGACCTTCAGTTTGTTCCCTAGAGCTAAGAGTCCCTTTTGGTTTGCCTTCCTTTCTTGTTATTTTCCCTTCCCCTATGTTCATCTGTTTTGTTTCTTAAATTCCACATGTAAGTGAAATTGTGTGGCATTTGTCTTTCTCTGACTGACTTAGTTCACTTAGCATGATACCTTCTGGCTCCATCCGTGGCATTGCAAATGGCAATATTTCATTCTTTTGGATGGGTGAGTAATATTCCATTATATATGGGTTCACTTTTGTCTCATTTTCTGTACACACACACACACGTACATATAAATATAATATATATACACACATATGTACATATAAATATAATATATATTTATGTACATAAATACACACACACACACACATATGCATGCCACTTCTTTATCCATCCATCAGTTGATGGCATTTGGTCTCTTTCCATAATTTGGCTATTTTTGAAAATCCTGGTGTAAACATCATAGTGTATGTGCCCCTTTGAATCACTATGTTTCTATCCTTTCAGTAAATCTGTAGTAGTACAATTGCTGGATCATAGGATAGTTCTATTTTTAACTTTTTTGAGGAACCTCCACACAGCTTTCCAGAGTGGCTGGACTAGTTTGCATTCCCACCAACAGATGAGATGTTGATCTTTTTTAGTTCCTAGATTCTGTATGCTCCTCTTAAACCTCGAGCCTGATGGATTTTGGACTGAAATTTATACCAACTGGCCCTTCTGGTTTTCAGACCTTCAGACATGGCTTAGAACTACACATAGAGGGGTGCCTGGGTGGTTCAGTCAGTTAAACATCTGTTTTTGGCTCATGTCCTGATCCTGGGGTCCTGGGATCAAGTCCCGTCTCTTTGCTCAACAGTGAGTATGCTTCTCCCTCTGCTTCTCCGTCTGGCTTGTGCTCTCTCTCTCGCTCACACTTGCTAACTCTCTCTCTCAAATAAATAAATAAAATCTTAAAAAAAAAAATAAAAAGAACAACTACATATAAATTTTCCTGGGCTTCTAGTTTACCAACTGCAGGTCTTGGACATCTTAGCCTCCATAAATAAGTGAATTAATTTTTTAGAGTAAATCTTTCTTCCTTCCTCCCTCCATCTCTTTCTTGCTCTCAACTCTCTTTCTCTCTCACCTAAAGGAAATAGTTTTGTTAAATTGAAAGTCAATTTTTATGCACATTTTAATATTTTATCTTCACTTTGATATCAATCTTTAAAAATATTATCTATACTCTGGTATGTACTATATTTCAAATATTGTGTCATTACATGGGTTGCTTAGTTATTTTTCCCAGTAAGAATTTTTGAATTATTTTTGTTTTTGAAAGAGAATTAAATGAATAAAAATAATTTATTTCTACACTGCAAAATTACTTGCTTAACATTTTCAATAAGTGTATCTGATTTACCACAATAGAATAACAGATGAATGCCTTAGTATCTGCCCATCAAACACCAACATAAAGAAAATAAAAGAGTAGGTGTATTTTTGTTAAGAAACTAGAAAACTCAAGCTCTCTTCTAACTGCCTAAATAATCTTATAAAAATTTCCTCTTTTTCTTATTTTTTGTTTGTTTTACTCATCTATGAAATGTTATTTGGACTAAATGGTTCAAAAGATTCCTACCACTCAACTTTTCTGATAGCAGATTTCAAAAACATATAAAATGTTTCATTTGTAGCAAACAAAATAAAACCTTGGGGAAAAGATATTTCAGAAAAACAAAATGTAACCTGAGGCATATATGTGCAATGAAATTACAGTCAAAACTTGTCAAAACTTAGTCGATTATTGAAATGAAGTATAAAGAATAACTATGGGGGCACCTGGGTGGCTCAGTGGGTTAAAGCCTCTGCCTTCAGCTCGGGTCATGATCTCAGGGATCATGGGATCGAGCCCCGTGTCGGGCTCTCTGCTCAGCGGGGAGCCTGCTTCCTCTCTCTCTGCCTGCCTCTCTGACTACTTGTGATCTCTCTATCTCTGTTGAGTGAAAAAAAAAATAAGAATAACTATGTATGTGAATATCATATCATTTCATTTTTAGAACCAATGTTTCTTTACAATTACCTAATACATGATGTTCAAAGTGTTGGGCCTCCAGATGGTTAAAAT
Source organism: Mustela erminea (assembly GCF_009829155.1). Lineage (NCBI taxonomy): Eukaryota > Metazoa > Chordata > Mammalia > Carnivora > Mustelidae > Mustela > Mustela erminea. Next base: position 144,894,857 of record NC_045616.1, read on the forward strand.
TGGGATTATTTGTATGATTTGCTGGATTCAAGGTTCTCTTCTTCAAAGCAAATGCAAAGAGAATTAATGTTTCAAACAACATAATCAGTTTCACTTTACTGAATCATTCTTTAACGACAAATATATAACAAATAACAAAGCTACAGAGATCTCAGATAAATGGTACTCTTTAACTTTTTTTATCATTCCTTTTTTTAAAATTTATTTTCAGCATAACATTATTCATTATTTTTGCACCACACCCAGTGCTCCATGCAATCAGTACCCTCTATAATACCCACCACCTGGTACCCCGACCTCCCACCTCCTGCCCCTTCAAACCCCTCAGATTGTTTTTCAGAGTCCATAGTCTCTCATGGTTCACCTCCCCTTCCAATTTCCCCCAACTCCCTTCTCCTCTCTAACTCCCCATGTCCTCCATGCTAATTGTTATGCTCCACAATTAAGTGAAACCATATGATAATTGACTCTCTCTGCTTGACTTATTTCACTCAGCATAATCTCTTCCAGTCCCGTCCATGTTGCTACAAAAGTTGGGTATTCATCCTTTCTGATGGAGGTATAATACTCCATAGTGTATATGGACCACATCTTCCTTATCCATTCATCCGTTGAAGAGCATCTTGATTCTTTCCACAGTTTGGTGACCATGGCCATTGCTGCTCTAAACATTGGGGTACAGATGGCCCTTCTTTTCACTACATCTGTATCTTTGGGGTAGATACCCAGCAGTGCAAATGCAGGGCCATAGGGAAGTACTCTTTAACTTTTAAAATTTTATTAAGTTCATGGAATTCTATTAAAAACTCTATTCGGCTGCAGATTGGGACTCTAAAATGCAAATGGTCTTCTTCATTTGCCTCCTTTTAATCTCTCTTACTTTAAAACCAAATAAAACAAAACAAAACAAAAACAGAATGGAAAGAAATTCCACTTTCACTTTTAAACCATATTTTAGTTAGAATATCCAGTGATTTTCTTTCATCATTGCAGAGTTTGAAGTCTCTTCTGACAAGCCAAAGAACTATCTGCTTCATTTTTACACTACCGAGAATCTGTTGATCTTCAAATTAAAATACTAAAACAGTGTTTTTGAAGTTTGATGACTTCTCTTTTAGAAAATTTTTGTACACTAGGGAGAAGTATCTCATATGTCATCAATCATAGAACATATCTACATATTTTTAAATTATTTTAGGACAAAAACACAAGAGTAAATAGATATTTATACATAAAATTCAAACATGTAACTATATCAGGACACCTGGGTGGCTCAGTCAGTTAAGCATCCACCTCTTGATTTTGGTTCAGGTCATGATCTCAGGGTCATGGGCTCAAACCGCACATCTGACTCCAGGCTCAGCACGGAGTCTGCTAAAGATTATCTTCATCTTCTTCTCCTCTGTTCCTCCCCCTGCTCACACACACTTTCTCTCTAAAATAAATAAAATCTTTAAAAAACAACACCAACAATAAGTAAAAGAACAGAAAGAATAAACTATGTATATATCTGTATATCAGAAAACATTATATTCAGTCTGAGAATTTAGATCTATAACCAGAAGATGTCTTGACAACCTAGAGATTATACAACTGATTGTTTGATTTTCTTTTTCTCCTTCAACAATTTCTTTTAAGAAAAATGTAGGTCAAATCAGAATAGAAGCAGAAAGCATGCTTTGAGTGATCTTCATGCTCACCCATTCATTCAGAGAATACATAATATTGAGTACACAGTCCAGTTATATATTTAGCACTGGTTTGGAGGGTAAAATGCTAATTTAAAATACTCCTGTGACATAAAAACACAGTTCAATGCCTGATGGATATTTTAAAACTATATTTATCAATATGGACATACTGAATAATAAACTACACATGGATCTGTTACTAGTTGACAGACACTTGCACACCAACTAAGAGAAAATAAGCACACCAAAACAGGGAGGAAGGATTGACACATAATCTTGCCATAAACCCCACTCCCAGCACTGTCGTACAATTAGTAGGGAATGCACAACTTCTAGTTTCTAAGAAGAGAAGGCTTTGGAACAACATATTTAGTGCCCTAAATTTTTGATTGCTACCTGAGAGGCTGACTCCTATTTTACCTGCCTCTGAAAGTTAGTGACACCACATTTGCTGGTCCCCTGGGAACACAGAAAGCAAAAAAGGGGTTTTAGATGGATGCACTAGCACTTCTCATGGCTCTTCGGCTGGGTCAGTGCAGTGACAGCAGGAAATAAAGCTCAGCTCCCAGCTGCTTTCTAATAGAAATTAGATGACACCTGTAACATTTTGACTTCTCTGTTTGCTACCCAAATGCTTGACTTCTAACTAATTTGTCTTGGCAATTGATGGGACAGATGATCAGACAGAGTTTGACTGGACATGTAGGTACTCTCCATGGCTTCTTCCCTCGGCTCACTCCAGTAATAAAACCAAGATTCCATTTCTTCTTGAAAAGTGCTGAACTACAGTTCTAGAACCCTGACTTCTAAGTGTTGCCTGAGGTCTGGCTTCTAATTCTCTTATTTTTGGGAACTGATGGGGTGGGCATTCACTAATCCTGTGCCCAAAGAAAATAAAGCAATGGTTTTGAATAGCCCTGTGGACTCTTTCTGTCACTCCTCCAAAATGCCCCATATACTGTAGCAATAAAGCCCAGCTCCCAGCTTCTTCCTAGAAAAGGTTAGATTGCACATGAATGCACCAACTTCTCTTCCTAATGGACTGGCTTCTTACTCATCACTGAGTGGATGGGAAGGCAATCGTTAGTCCTCTGGGAGTTTGAAAGGACATGTGGGACTATCCCAAGGCTCCCCCCAACCCTGGTTCACTCCACCAATAAGACCAAGTCTTCTGCTTCTCCTTAGATGGAAGTGGGTTGCACATTTAACCCCTCAACTTTTCTGGATGCTTCCCAAAGGGCTAGCTTCTGTCTGTCTCTGACAGCCAAGGGGACCCAGCTGGGTCCCACCCTGGGATTGAGAGCAAAGCAAGAGTGGAAGATCATGGGGTCAGAACAAATGTGCAGATGTTTGTCACAGTTCCTCTCCCAGCTCAGGAAAGAAAGAAAGAAAGAAAGAAAGAAAGAAAGAAAGAAAGAAAGAAAGAAAGAAAGAAAAGAGAGAAGAGAAAAAAGAAAAGAGAAGTATTGACAGGGATGTAGAGGGAAAAAAAAAAACATTTACACACTATCAAGGAAAGTGTAAATAATAGATATATCCATATGGGAAAAGTATGGAGGGTCCTCAAAAAATTAAAAAAATAGAACTGACATATAATCCAACAATCCCTCTTAATGGTTATATATCTGAAGAAATTGAAGTCACTATTATGAAGAGATATTCGCCAATGAACTCCCCCATGTTGCAACACTGTTCACAATAGCCAAGATATGGAAATAACCTTAATGTCTAGTGAATGATCAAGAAATACAATGTTTCTGTGTGTGTGTGTGTGTGTGTGTGTACATATTAAAAAGGATATCCTGCCATATGCAACAGCACAGATGAATTTGGAGGACATTATGCTAAGTAAAATAATTCAGATATAGAACTATAGGGGCCCCTGGGTGGCTTAGTTGGTTAAGTTCTGCCTTCTGCTCAGATCATGATCTCAGAGTCCTGGGATTGAGCCTTGCATCAAGCTCCTTGTTCATCAGGGAGTCTGCTTCTCCCTCTTTCTCTGACCCTCCTCCCTGCATGTGCACTCACTCTCACTCTCTCTCTCTCTCTCTCTGTCTCAAATAAATATATAAAATCTTTTAAAAAAAGGAAATACAAATACTGCATAATCTCACTTTATGTAGAATCTAAAATTGTCAAATTCATAGGCACAGAGAGTAGAATGGTGGTCGACAGGGGAAAAGGAAAGTTTTATATAAAGGGGAAAAAAGAAGTTTTATACAAAGATTTAGTCATGTAAGATGAATAAGTTCTGGGGATATAATGCACAAAATGGTGACTGAGTCAACAATATCATCTTGTAAACGTGAAACTTGCTAACAGAGTAGGCCTCAAGTTTTCTTACAACATGCTTGGAAACTAGGTGAGGTGATTGATATGTTAATTAGCTTGATTTTGGTGATCATTTAAAAATCTATACTTATATCAAAACCTCAAGTTGTATACCATAAAAATATATAATTCCTGAGGTGCCTAGGTGGCACAGTTGTTTGAGTGTCCAACTTTTGGTTTCAGCTCAGGCCATGATCTCAGAGCTTTGAGATGGAGCTCTGAGCTCAGTGCAAAGTCTGCTTGAGAATCTCACTCTGTCCCTCCAGCTCACACTCTCTCTCTCTCTCTAAAACAAATAAGTTTTTATATATATATATATATATATATATATATATATATATATGTGTGTGTGTGTGTGTGTGTGTGTGTGTGCAATAGAGTTGAAAAAAAAATCACTTTTTTAGTGAGATTCCACTATAATGCCCCCTGGTATATTGCTAGTTATTAAAGAGTTAAATGATAAGTGAAGTAGGTTATTATAGTCATTGTGATTGCTCAAGATATAATTTCCTTTGTCTAATGGACATTTCTTGCCATTATTGCCCCATTACTATCTGTGGGTTGGTGGACAGCTGAAAAGAAAGTTCAATAACCATCATGGCGAAAGAATCACAGCAGTAATATTTCCCCCTTCTATATGTAATTTATGTTTCTGCTATTATACTCACCAAATAATATTCTAAAGTGGATGATAATGATGTATTTCTCACAAAAACTGGCTGGGCTAAAAATACTCATGATAGACTAAGCCTTGCAGAGAAATCGGGTCAGTTCACTCTCCATAAACTGAAGATTACTACAGCTTTCTACAAAAGCAGGAAACTCAGAAGGATTTAGTTAACAGCTATAAGTTTTTTTTTCTAGGCATCTATTAAGGTTATGGTGATGAAACTTATTTTAAATATTATTATTGTCCCTCAATATTTATTTTCTACACAAAATATTTAGCTGTGACTATAATAAAAATGGTTGCTTCCCATGTGTACCAGAAATAATAGCATAATTCCATATTTTAAACATCACACATGGTCAGTATATTTAACTACACTGATTTGTGTTTTGAGCAATTTTTAATTACTGTGATGTCAGAGTGACTTTAAAATTCAGCAAATTTTTATACAAAACATACTTAAAATTACTTCACACTTCGGTGAAATTCACTCAGCTTTAGGCTAAATATAGAAACTTAACCGTCTACCACACTTATGTCAAAGCTGGTTAAGAGGGGGGAATAGAAAAGGTAATCCATTCAGTCAAAATCTCCAGGGAAATGTACATGCACAGAACACTATGTCCCTTCTGGCACACTGCTATTATTTTATTTACTTTTTACTGAAACTTTTTTATGAGCTATCCTAGAAAAGAATAACACAGTTTTAAATGATTTGTGCTTCGTGTGTACATTTATTAAATTTAAGACTGAGCCACAGAGGGGTTTAAGCTTTTCTGACTAGCCTTATAGTTTAAGAGATTTATGTCTTTTCTATTTAAAATTCTTAAATATTATATAACTATACCTTTTATGCTAATGCTTAATATAAGTGATAGTTCAAGATATCTCTAATCTAATCATGGTAAAATGAATGTGGAGCCATTGAGGGTCATGTCAACTAAAATACTTCCTGGTTTTGAAGAAAAAACACCTATGGCTAGGCAGGGCAGGTTTCGCTATCTTCAAAATAACTGGAAAGTACTCCCTTTGGAGTGTATTACTTTACATATTCTAACACTGTGATTTTGGCCCTACTGACTCTCTAAGCTCACTTCCACGAATCTCATCTAATTATTTAATTTGTCCATCATTTTTTAAGTGAGGATGACTCCACAGTTTGATACATGACAATCTTGATAAGATTCCAATCTTGGCTCTCCACTTACTCATAGTGTAGCAATGATAAATTATTATACCTTCCTCTGCCTCAAATTTCCTCATCTGTTAAATATTTATAATAGCAGTTGTAGTTCACAGAAGCATTTAAGGATTAATAAGACAGTAACTGAAAGCTCTTAACATCGAGTGGTCCAGACTGTACCATCAGCCAAGGGATATTAGCTGCTATTATTTCTATTTCTTTTCTAAATTAGGTTTATGTACCTACAGCTACCTTTAAGATCTCTTCATCCGAGTTGCAACACCAGTAACACACACAGGACAAGATCAACATTAAATATAAAGTAAAACAAAATAGATCTCTTGTCACAAACTGTCTCTATGAGACATCTAGAATCTCATTCACCCAGGTTTGAAACATTAAATTATCTGTATCTTGTCTGTTTCCCCCTTTGCAAGTATTTTATCTTCTGTATTTTCCTTCCCCAGAATCCCTTTCAAAGGCTCCTCTCCAATACTAGCTGTCTTCCTATGTCTTACCTACACCACTGCCTCTGAGACTTACAGTTTCCTAACTATTCATGTTGCATCCGGTTATTTCTACTCTTCATAAGATCTAATCCCTTGCAGTTATATTGATCTTCTGAAATGCACTTCTTGTCACATTACTTTTCTGGCCAGAAACTTTCCATGGTGCTCTGAAGCAAAACAAAGTCCAGACATCCTTTTCTATCACTCAGTACCCACTTACTTCAGAAACCAGTGATATGTATGTCCTTTTGAACGATGACTGTTTCCTTCAAATCCAGCTGTATGCCATTTCTCACAATTTTCCAACAGCTTCCCTTGCATGTAGTGGACAGTCAGCTGTTTTTATTGAATGAAGGCATGGGCTACAATGTAATTCAAAATAAGAACTATCAGATAAAACAAAGTTCTGAGAAAGATAATGTCTGTAGAATGTACTAGTTTCTTGTAACAAGTACAAGAAATTTGGTGGCTTAAAACAGAAAATTATTCTTTCACAGTTCTAAAGGCTAGAATTCCAATATCAAGATTCTAACAAGGTTGATACATTTTGGAGGATTTTGTGTTCTGGCTTCTGGCAGTTACTAGACATTTTTGGTTTTCCTTGGTTTATAGATTCCTCATTCCAGCTTTTGCATCCATCTTTGTCACGTGGATGTCTTTTCCCTGGGTGTGTCTTTTGCCTTGACAAGTTGCCTTGTCACTCTTGTCACTCTTTACTCTTTTTTTTTTTTTTAAAGATTTTATCCATTTATTTGACAGAGAGAGATCACAGGTAGACAGAGAGGCAGGCAGAGAGAGAGAGGGAAGCAGGCTCCCTGCTGAGCAGAGAGCCCGATGTGGGACTCGATCCCAGGACCCCGAGATCATGACCCGAGCCAAAGGCAGCAGCTTAACCCACTGAGCCACCCAGGCGCCATGTCAGTTGTTACTCTTTTTTTTTTTTTCATTTTTATAGTGTTTATTTTTTTATTTTTATTTTTTATTTTTTTTAATTAAATTTTTTATTTTTTATAAACATATGTTTTTATCCCCAGGGGTACAGGTCTGTGAATCACCAGGTTTACACACTTCACAGCACTCACCAAAGCACATACCCTCCCCAATGTCCATAATCCTACCCCCTTATCCCAAACCCCCTCCCCCCAGCAACCCTCAGTTTGTTTTGTGAGATTAAGAGTCACTTATGGTTTGTCTCCCTCCCAATCCCATCTTGTTTCATTTATTCTTCTCCTACCCACTTAAGCCCCCATGTTGCATCACCACTTCCTCATATCAGGGAGATCATATGATAGTTGTCTTTCTCTGCTTGACTTATTTTGCTAAGCATGATACGCTCTAGTTCCATCCATGTTGTCGCAAATGGCAAGATTCCATTTCTTTTGATGGCTGCATAGTATTCCATTGTGTAGCAGCAATGTCCACAATAGCCAAACTATGGAAAGAACCTAGATGTCCATCAACAGATGAATGGATCAAGAAGATGTCAGTCGTTACTCTTAAAAGGACACCAGTCATACTGGATTAAGGGCTTCCCGTACTCAGTATGACCACCTCTAAACTTTGCTAGTTATATATGCAATGCTGCTATTTACTTTATGAAATATATTATTTATTTACTTGTGAGAAGAGGGTGCACACATGAGGGGTGAGGAGAGATAGAGGGAGAGAGAGAAGCAGCCGCTCTCCTGAACAGGGAGCCCAATGCAAGGCACGATCCCAGGACCTTCAGATTATGACCTGAGCTGAAGGCAGATCCTTAACTGACTGAACCACACCCAGGGGACCCTGCAAGGATGTTATTTCTAAGCAAGCTCACATTCTGAGGTGTTGGGGGTTAAGATTTCAGTATATCTTTTTACGAGACACAATCCAATCCATAAGAAAAAGTGAGTTAAAAACAAATCATAGATGCTGAGTGCTGGACTCGGACTCAGTTGGTCCCTTCCTATCTGGTTGTTCTGTCACTACTTGGGTTGACTGGTCTCTCCCATTACTTACAGAGCTCTCCAGTGTTCAGCAACCACTCAACTGCCTTGCACTTCCAATTTCTTCATCTGCATAAAAATAATAATAGTTCCCACTTCAAGGCATTTTGTGTGGATTAAAGAATGTGAACGTTATTCTTTTATTATTAGAGGTGCCTATGAGGTTAACAGTCTCACAGGCCCAGTGAGGGCGTGGAGGATTCAACTTCTCTTTTTAATTCCTATAACCACATATACTCCACTCGATGTTTTCCTGCTTCTCTGACTTCCTTTCTTATTTTTTTCCTAGTTTTTGCCTTTCTCTACTAAGTAAGTTACCTATAAGAACATCCATGGGATGTCTTAATTAAAGGTATAAGATTAAGGTACCAAGTTGTATCTGCCTGAAGCAAATAAAGTCATGGAAAAGAAAATGGCCACTTTTTCCCTAAATGTTGGAGTGCTCAACAGTGAAAACTAGTGCCTTAGGTCTTCTCCATTGTCCTTACCTTCAAAATAACTTCCAGTCCCATGTCTTTAGACACCATCTTTAACACAACAAATTCTACTTACAAATAAATAAATTCTAAGTTGGTACATACCTAATTAGTTACCTACAAAGACATTGCACAGAATTTTCTAGGACCTTACTAAAACTGTTAAAACTTGAATGAGTCAAATTCACATTGAGTGAAAAAGAATTATTTTTAAAACCAATTTTATAATATGAAAGAATTACAGGGGCACCTTGGTGGCTCTGTTGTCGTTCAATGTCTGCCTCCAACTCGGGTCATGATCCCAGGGTCCTGGGATGGAGCCTTGCCTCAGGCTCCCTGTCAGCAGGGAGCCCACTCCCCCCCCACTGCCCCGACCTGTGTTCCCTCCCTCGCTGTGTCTCTCTCTGTCAAATAAATAAATAAAAGCTTTTTAAAAATATGAAATAATTACTGAGGAAATTTATTTTAATATTTTGTGCAATTCCTTATTGCCCTATCTCTCCATACAAATTTTAACTACCTATGTTCTTTAACACCTGATTTTGGGGATATTTGGTTTTAAATTGATAATTATAAACTTTCTTCTTTTATAATTTATATTTTTGACAATTTCACGTATACATCAAAAACATGAAAAGAATGAAAGAGGATCCTTAGCAAAAATAGAATAGTAATTCATATTAATGATTCTCCCTAGATTAAAAAAAAGCCTAGTTTTATAACAAAATGAGAATCTCTTTTCAAACTGAATTCCATAAATGCTCAAAAATTGTTGGGGCGCCTGGGTGGCTCAGTGGGTTAAGCCGCTGCCTTCGGCTCAGGTCATGATCTCAAGGTCTTCGGATCGAGCCCTGCATTGGGCTCTCTGCTCAGCAGGGAGCCTGCTTCCCTCTCTCTCTCTTTCTCTCTCTGCCAGCCTCTCTGCCTACCTGTGATCTCTCTCTGTCAAATAAATAAAATAAAATAAATCTTTAAAAAAAATTGTAATCATTTCCATCACATATTTATTCTCATACTAAAGGAAATTTCTAAGGGAAGCCAAATTAGATGGCCATTTTATCTCATTTTATTTTTTTTAAGATTTATTTATTTATATTAGAGAGAGGGAGAGAGAGAGAAGAAGAGAGAGAGAGTCGGGGAAAGGGTAAAGAGAGAGGATGAGAGAGTGTCCTCAGAAGACTCCCTGCTGAGCAGTCACCCCCCCCCCGCCCCCCACACACACAATGCAGGACTTGATCCCAGAACACTGAGATCATGACCTGAGCCAAAATTCAGAGTTGGCAGCTTAACTGACTAAGCCACCAGGTGCACCCTAGATAGTAATTTTATATTAATTAACAATGCATAGAATATTATATAATTCTTTATGACCAGGAATAAAAAGCTAATATATCTACATAAAGAGCTTAAGTAAATCTCAGCAGTTCGTAGTCCCAAAACATCTTGAAAAATTACCTATATTATCCCCACTTTTATTGTAAATAAATGTTAGTTTTCATAGTGGATTTAAATTTCTATATTTTATTTTATCTTATAATGATAGAAGGCTTTTTCAAATTTACATATAAAGCTCAATTTTCTATAACTGTCTTTACTATATTGGATTAATATATTCAGTATTGCTTTGGAAAAACTATATTGTGATTTATATTGTTTTCTCATATATAAAGTAACATTAAGAATTTCCCATGGAATATATGTAATATCTTTAATGATTCAAAGAGTGTCTGGCAAAAGTAACTTCCATACAAGTGTTTATTAAATATTAAATACAATGAATGTATTTCTATACATTCTGTTGATTTAAAATAATATGAACTAGCTTGTGGGCACTGGTTCAAAAGAGAGAAAAGCCGAATGGAAAACCCAGATATTTTCCATTGAAAAGTATTAATGGCCATTCTGAAGAAAGCTTTAAATAGTTTCTGAGTGTGTATGAAGTTGAAATAGACTTCACACTCTTAAAACATATGCTCTAAAAAAGAAAATTACACTTATATATAAATCATTATTTCACATAATATTAAATATAAGATTAAAAGGAAATACCAAGAGTTAGTATTTGGTTTTCAAAAATCTGCTTCCAGCTGGGCAAAATAGGAAATGTTTTGACCCGGGGCTTTCCTATACATAAAATGGACAAGTAGAGTAACTCAAGTAGTGTATAGTGAGCATTTTAATTGGTTTATAGTTTGAAGCAAAATAAAGCAGAGAGATTGTGTAGCAAGAAATATGATTAGACGAAATTGGAAAAGTCGGCTTGGGGACAGATAATTCTGAATTTCACAGAAAAAAATTAAGGTAGATTTCATTTGTATATAAGAAAGACTCTTTAAAAGATTTTATGCAAAATGTAACACAATTGGGGTGGCTTTAGGGAAAGTAATCTGACACCATTGTGTCATGTGGATTAGAACAGGAGTTGGGAAGTCTATGGGAGTTTAATGCAGTACTTCAGGGCAGTATAATGAGTTTAAAAAAGGCTGAAGTGGAGGGGCTATGAGGTTGGGGGAAAAGAGGTTGGTGAATATAAAGGTGTTACTAAGACATAAGAAATGGAGATCCAAAAGAAAAGAATGCTTAGGAGAGAAATGACTCCATTCTGGACATGTCGTATCCATGTGCTATAAAAGAATACCCACATCAGAGATGTTTAGCAGTTATTGGAAGTGTTATATGGTAATCTAGTAAATGACCTAAGGTCTACACATTCTGTTACAGTTTTCTTTCCCTGAGTTGCTAGGTCCGAATTTTGAAAAGTGAAGATTTTGACCACCTACACCAGTATTCCTTGAAATGCTCCCAAAATGCAGATTCCGAAGCCATTCCCTATGTTACTAAATTAAAATATATATCTAAAGCCACTAACTTTAGAACTTCACGGTTTTTCTTTATACTATGCTCTATCATTGAGTTATAAATATTAATTTGGGGCTAAAACACAATTCAGATTGATCTTAAATTACAAGGAAAAGTAAATTATGAGAATAAAAGCATAGTTTTGAACACTATGTTTAACTTTGATGCTTGAAGAGGAGACTTCACTTTAAGTTAGTAACAGTAATCTATAGTCTGCAATAATACTTCATTTTAAACCACAGTGCAATATTGTTGATTAATGAATACAGGAATAGCATTTTTATCTGAAATTTTTAGTTATAGTCAGTGCTATAAATGGCCATGTTTTATTTCAAAGCAAAAATAATACACATAATTAGCTTTTATTGTTGTCTGTTTCACTACTCCTATGTTGACATATGTTTTACTCATACTTTTATGAACTTATCTTCTGTTTTGATTAAATTACTATCCCACTGAAGTCACAGGACATGAATTTTCTAGACCTGTCACCTACTACATGACATTAAATTGTGTAGAACCATCAAAATGATTGTGAAAATATTTAGCAGATCAAACAAAGTCTTTGTAGATATACTTTCTTTTATTGAGTTGAGAAGCATTTCTCCATAAAAGATAGAGGCGAAATTTTAACAAAAAGTTATACTTCTTTCTTGGTTAGTTCCTCAACCATTTGCATATGGTTTTAGGTGAAGAATATAAAGGAAGTGAGAAGACTTGGGGAAATTTAATTACTTGTATTTGGGATCTAACACTTCTGTCTTTATATGCCTTAAAAAGCAGACAATTTTATAAAAGGGAATCTAAAATTGTTTTATTAAAATCGATCTTAATCTTATTCTATAGAATTGGAATAGAAAGACCAGATTTCACGTATGCAGTATGCATACACGAGACAAGGCTAAACTTCTTCCAATGATAGATCCTTTCTGGGAAGTCAGAGTTTCAACAGCATTGAGGAAGAAGTTGACCATGTACCAGGTCACCAGAGATCCAATAATGTTACCAGAGGATATTCATATGGATGTATCCTAGTAAGGGGATCCCAAGGCCTGATGTGTTTGATATAATAATGACTGAATAAAGAGTAACTTGAAAGGATTGAAAAGCAACTTGCAGAAATTGTTTTTTAAAGGGAGAATGAGTTATATCAGAGTAAATGTAGGCAGGATCAGAAGATGAATCTGGAAAGATGTTTGCCATATGGAGATACAAACCATGACATTTCCTAAAAACGGGATTTATATAACAATCTAGATCCAGATCTGGACTAGGTTGAATCATGCAAATTTCAGTCTTCTTCAGAATATAACTGAATGGGATCTAATAATTGCAGTTAGCTAAGAAAAAACTGCTTAAGATATCATTAAAAGAAAAAGAACATCGTCTTCCTGATAAAAGAAGTTGCTGAGTAATTGTACATCAGATTAGAAAATAATCTATAAAGAAACCATTTATTAGTCGTTTAAAAGTATTCTGATTACGTTTTAAGCAACTATGATTTTAACTGAAAATTTGTAAGTGTCCCCTGATTAAGTGCCACCATTTCTTGGTTAAAATGCCTACTGAGCTACAAAATTAGATTACAACTCACACAAACATGAAAAATTAAGAATGTCAGGCAGTTGGGGCACCTGGGTGGTTCAGTCTTTCAGTGTCTGCCTTCGGGTCAGGTCATGATCCCAGGACCCTGGGATGGGGTCCCACCCTGAACTCCTTGCTCAGTGGAGAGCCTGCTTCTCCCTTACCTGCTCTACCTGCCACTCTCCCTGCTTCTTTTCCCTCTCTCTCTCTCTGTCAAACAAATAAATAAAATCTAAAAAAAAGAAGAAGAAGAAGAAGAAGAAGAATGTCAGGCAGTTAAGGAAATCAGTATTAATGTTAAGGCTGATGAAAAAGAATTAAGAAAAAATATACTCTGCTTGTATCTTAAAGTTTGTCAAGCAACAAGTCAAAACACAGACCGTATGACAAAAGAGAAGGTCCCTGCTGACTCAGGTTATCTTTCTACAAAGGGCAGAGCATCGTTGCTCCTCCCATAATATTGCCCTACTTTCAAGTGTGTAGTCGCTTCATTGGCAAATTTATCCCTCTGGGTAAAAGGCTGCAGGTGGCAGTAAGCGTAGTTGTTGTCCCAAAAATAAGCCCTTGTATGCATGACCAAATGGTCTTCAACAAACCACTCAGTTGGGGAAAAACAAAACAATGTCTTCAATAAATGGTGCTAGGAAAACTGAGCCTCCACATGTGAAAGAATGGCGTTGGACTCTTCCACCACCACAGACAAAAATGAACTCAGCCTGGATTAAAGACCTAAAGATAAGATCTAAAAGTGTAAAACTTCTAGAAGAAAACATAAGGACAATGCTTTATGATATTGGACTTGACATTGATTTCTAGCAATGACACAAACAGCACCAAAAGATAACGAAAGCAAAAACAGGTGAATAGGACTAGATTAAACTTAAAAACTTTTGTGAATCAAAGGCAGCAGAATGAAAAGACAAAGTAAGCAATGGAAGAAAATATTTGCAAATTATACATCTAATAACAGTTAACATCCAGACTATATGAAGAACCACAACAAAGCAACAACAACAACAATAACAATTAAATTCTTCATTTAAAATGAGCTAAGGACTTGAATAAAATTTTCTCCAAAAATGATATTTGAATGGCCAATAACTATATGAAAAGACACACATCACTGATCATCAGGGAAGTTCAAATAAAATCCACAATGAGCCATCACCTCACACTTGGTTACTATTTAAGGAAAAAAAAAAAAAAAAAAGAAAGAGCAAGTCTTGGTGAGGATGTGGATATATTGGACTCCCCATGCACTGTTGGTAGAATTATAAGATGGTGCAACCACAATAGAAGTATGTATTTTCTTCAAAAAATTAAAAATAGAACCACATATGACCTCCTTCTGGGTATATGTCCAAAGTAATTGAAATCAGAATTTCTAAAAGACATCTGTACATCCATGTTCATAACAGCACTATTCACCATAGCCAAAAAGTAGAAGGAAGCAACAAGTCTATCGGTGGATGAATGGACAAGGAAAATGTGGAAGATATATATATATTTATTTATAATAAATTAAGTAAAATAAAATAATATTCAATCAGGAAAAAAAAAAAAAAAGAAGAAGAAGAAGAAACACTTTGAATGACCCTGAAGGGCATTATACTAATGGAATAATTTTTCAGCGTTTTTAGTAAAAACTGAATTTTTAATAAAAAGTGAGAGCAAAAGTGGTGGTTGCCAGAGGTGGAAGTGGAGAAAATAAGAAGAGGTAGGTAGAAGAGTGCAAACTTCCAGTTATAAGATGAATAAGTATGAGGCGCTAATGCCTAATACAGTGGCCACAGTTGATAATATCATATTGTATAACTGAAATTTGCTAAGAGAGTAGAACTTTAATGTTCTCATTTTTTTAAAAAAAAAATGTATGTGAGGTGATAGATGTGTTTAATTAACCAGTTGAGGGGACACTTTTTCACAATGTTTATATATATCAAATCACCACATTGTATACTTTAAATATCCTGCATCTTTTCCTAGCTATACTTCAATTAAGCCGGAGGAAAAAAATGGAAGAACTCCTGTGACAGGCTACAACGTGGATGGACTTGGAGGGCGTTATGTTCAGTGGCGTAAACCAGTCACAAGAGAACAAATACTGTATGATTCCACTTAGATGCAGTAAATAAAGGAATGGCGGTTACCAAAGTCTGAGAGAAAGGGTAAAAAATTTGTATAATAGGTTTGAATTTCATATTTGCAAGGTGAATAAGTTCTGGAGGTCTGTCTTGTAACAATGTCAATGTATTATATACTTACTGAAATATATGCTTATAAATGGTGAAGATGAAGGGGTGGGGCGCCTGGGTGGCTCAGTGGGTTAAGCCTCTGCCTTCGGCTCAGGTCATGGTCTCAGGGTCCTGGGATCGAGCCCCACATTGGGCTCTCTGCTCAGCGAGAAGCTTGCTTCCTCCTCTCTCTCTCTGTCTGCCTCTCTGCCTACTTGTGATCTCTCTCTCTCTCTCTGTCAAATAAATAAATAAAATCTTTTTTAAAAAATGGTGAAGATGGTCAGTTTTATGTTATGTGTGTTTTACTGCAATAAGAAAAGAGAAAACATTTTTTTCTGAAGAGGTGTTTTTGAAGAGGCAGAGGACCATGAGGAGCCAACAGGTTACTCTGTGTGTGTGTGTGTGTGTGTCTGTGTGTGTGTACGTATATGCATTGTACACACACCACACACACACACACACACACACACACACGATAAACTAGAACAGAACATAAAGAAGTTATGTTCGTAGGCTACAATAGAGTTTTGGAAGGGCATACTATGAAGCTTATTTCCAAATAAATTTTTCAGGGTAACAGTTAAGGGGAAGGAGAATTGTTCTGACTCCCTTTCTATTTCCTTCAATGTTAGTCTGTGGTAACATTCTATCCCAATTCTCTCTCACACAAAAGGCACAAAGAGGGTGGTTTATTCCTATTCTTTTACAGAAGTATGAAAAAATAGACAGTATGATTTCAACATAAAGAAGGATTATAAAAGGAAATTTGCAGGCATGGCATAGACTCACTTTCATTATAGCATACAGGTTTATATTTTGATAAGCGCCCAGAGATCTTCTGTATCTTGCTTAAAACAAATAGACACTGATTTAATCTGTTTTCCTTTTATTCTGCTTTCATGAGAAAAGAAAAAAAAAAGATAGTTTTTAGATGTCAGTGGATTTTAGGTCTGCTTTGGGATTTTTTTTTGTTTGTTTGTTTGGTTTGGTCTTCTTGAGGGTCTTAAATAACTATAAGGGATAACACAAAATGAAAGAATAACCAATGAAGAAAAGCCTATTATAAAGAAAAGACAGGGAAGAGCAAAGCTTGTTGAGAGAAATCTAAACACTCAAGACATTTTTAATATTTTTTTTGAGGTACCGTCTACCTACCGTAAAAATCCGATTAACTGTATGATTTAATAATTTAAGCCAATTTACAGAGTTGTACAGCAACCAGCATCTCAGTCCAGGTTTAGAAAATTCCTTCACTCAAAACAAACAAACTAAAAAACAAAAACAAAATAAAACAAAAGTCCCTTGTGCCCATTTGCAGTGATTCTCTATTTTCTATTTCCACACCAACCCCCCAAGAAATCACTAATTTATTCTCTTCCTCTATAGGTCTGCCTTTTCCAGAATAACAATCTATCCCAGAAATGAACTTAATGTCTTAAAAATAGTTTAAACAAGTTGTCAACTGAATCTCATATCCCTGACTCTGTTGCTCAGAATTCCAAATATCGGAGCTTTTGTGAGAAACAGCCCTGCCTGTGTTTCCAGAAAAAGAAAAAAAAAAAAATAAGGAGTTTACAAACATGCCAACTCACTGTTGCAGGAGGGTAGCTTCATTCATTGTTGCTTGGAATAATCCTACTCTCAATTCTTGGCTAGAGAGGTGGAATTTATTTCTGCTACAGTACTCCTTTGCTATTTATCAGACATGATTCCAGTGACACGAAAAACCTCTCCTAGGCACCTACTTTCCCTGTAGCTGTTGATTATTCACTCACCTCTGGTCGTGCTTGGTGCTTATTCTGTAACTGTGATCTTACCCACAATCCCATGGTTTTTCCAGTTGAGAAATTCTAAGTGGAATCAGTATAAGGGACTACGTCTCTTTTCGTTATGAATACATCTCCTAAATGTCAAACGCTCACCTTCGTGAAAGGGTCACCATTTATTGCCCCAAGTATTAAATGCACACACTGGTTGTAATTCTGACACCTCATTGTAGCTACCCGGATGTTCCCGGTAGGCATTGTAATGAATTATGTATGAGAAATCTTCATCCTTTCAGTTTTTTACCTGGTCAGTGTCTTCATCTGCATTCATTCCTTTAGAACCTGCTGGGAAATTGCAGGCTGCTCTCATGCTAGGTTCTAGATTGTTCTTATGACCTGTCGCCCTTCATTGGCATGAAGTTAAATTTGTATGTTTAATGTTTCATCCAAGACATGACAATGAAGTTTACTTATACTTTCTTAAAATGAGGACAGGCAAATGGTCTGTATCCTAGCTTAAATTGACCCCGCTTTTATTCAATTTCAATGAATTGGTTGGTAGAGGGGAAATTTAGAATCATTCGGAAACCACCTGCAAGAGAACTGGTGAGTCAAGATATCATGACATTTTGCGCAGATGAGAAAGAGTACCCTGAAAAAAAAAAAATGTCAACATCTTTCTATTTTGTCAGAAGGCAGAGAAATAAACAAGCTGTTATGTGAGAGAACTCGGTGTTACCTGGGATGCAGTGACAGAATGACAAGGTTATAAAGGGATCTATGTCGACCATTCTCTCTCTCTTTCTCTTTTGTTAAGTTGCAAGTCATCAGATTCTGAACTCTCATGAAAGAAAATACCAACTGGTAAATCAAAATCACAGTTGAGAACATCTGGTACTGTCATGACAGTGTTGTTTGGAGGCCATTGAGAGTTCAAGCAAATTAAAATTTGAAATGTGTTTTTCCTTCATCCTAAATTTAAAAAAAAAAGGATTAGGTTAAAAGTGATCAAAAGTAGTTGAATTTTTTCCTCCTCATGCTTTTTAATATACCATTCCACAATATTTTTTTTTCTTAATTGCTGTAACATGCAGTCCTTCCTTAAGAGAAAAATCACAGTAGGAGAGAGGCAATATGATCTAAGGAAAAACTGTGGGCTGTAGAATCAGACATAGATTTAATTTCCAGCTCTGTGCTCACTATGTGTTTGAACTTTTATATAAAAACAAGCAATAACCTAATAGGTATTATCTAAGTATTTATTCATGACATGGGTAGTTTAACCAAAGCAACTTTATAATGTAGATGGTCTGATCTCACTTCCCCACCTGAGACCTGAAAGCAAGTTAAACTAGAGATACATTTGGATCTAAATCTAAGCGACTCCAAATACATTTTACTTTCATTTTAGTTTTTTTTTTAACAGAAATTTTAGTGACTTCTAACAACAAAGTTCAAATATACGTGTATGTGTGTGTGTGTATTCAATGATTTTACAAACTGATCGTATTTGTGTAAGTAAACCTTAGTTCAAGAAACAAAATTGCCAGCCAATATGACCTCCAGAAACTCCCCCTTTCTAGTCACTGCCTGCCCCAAAGTATTCACTGGCCTAACATCAAAACCACAAACTAGTTTTCTCTGTTTGTGAAACTTATATAAATGGAATCATATGGTATAAAATTATGTCTGCCTTCTTTAGTGCAATGTTATGTTAAAAGATATGTCTCTTTTTGGCATTTAATTATAGTATGTTCATTAGCATTACTGTATAATATTCCATTGCATGAACCTACATATATCTTAAGTAAGGCTACAGACAATTTTGTGCATGAATTTTGGTAAATATTAATAAATGTTTCTGTTGAATATATACCTAGGAATAAAAGTGTGGATCAGAATATAATCCTATTGCTTCAAAAATTCATTTGCTTAATATGTCCAGAAACCATTTGCATTCTAACAAAAATATGTTACGTGTAAAATATGTATGGCAAATATCTTAGATTTGTCATATTATGAAGATGTCAACATAATGCTAAAATAGTAAACATACCATTAAAGATATCAATTTCAAATAGCATTACACTATAGCTAGTGGCTCAGAGAGGTAAAAAAAACACAGTCCTTGCTTTCATGACTAAGCTTAGAGTTTGTCTTCAAATAATAGGTTTATTCATAATTACCAAGCCACATCTTCCTTCTCTTTTAATTAGCTGCAATGTAATATTCATTATTAGAACTACCACTAAGTTCATTGGAACTGGTGTGTACCACCCTGACTTAAAAAGAAGAAGTATATTTTGGAATAGAGAATGGAGACAAACAATTAAGTTTAGAAACTCAAAGTCTCTGTTTAATTCAGTAAATATCTATTTAACACCTAACTCAGAACTCTGATTGCTTATATAAAAAAATTAAAACATTATCACTCCTATCAAGAAATTTACAAATTATTCCAGAGTTAAAGAACTTCACTTTGATTATGAGTGATTTATGTTCATGTTAAATTAAAGTTTTTGTGATTTGTCTTTTGGTTTGAGGGTTTTTTTTGTTTGTTTGTTTTGTTTTTTTATAAATGATGGATAGTCTGATGTATTTGAATTTGAATGACAGATACTGGCCTAATGATTTAATAGTATTTTAAAGCTTTAAATCAAATAAATCATAAAATTTTCACACTTTTCAGAAGGCATATCTTGATTTTAAATACACAATACTGCTTGGTCTTTTTCTATAAAATTTAAAAAAATGGTTATTGACAGAAAAGCTTTTAAATTGTTTTAGTCAAACTCAAATAAAAGGATTTAAAAAATAAAACATGAACTAAAAAGAATTTTACCAGAATATTGAGCTCTCCTTGGTATTCATAGAAATCAACACAATGTCCATTAGTGCAGAATAAAAGACATAAAACAATTCAGTGTAAAAAAATGCCCTGCATTAATGGAACATTAAAGTTATGATTTAAACCCACAAAATTCAGGAAATTCAGAATTAGAACTCCCAAGGTAACCTTAACTGTGACCTCTTGTGCATGTACACTGTTTAAAAAAGTGAGATTTTTGCCTTCCTGATCACATATCACTATGAAAAACAATTCTGAAGGGGGAAAAAGGGCACTTCATTTCCTCAGAACCACTATATATGTTTAAAGTTTTATACCCACTTAGAAAATCAAGCCATCCATCTTTTGCTACCAGATGAGCTAATTATGAAATAAGAAGGAGTTTTTAAAACACACTATAGAAAGCTTTGATAGCTGTGACATAATGTACACACACTTGAATCATTGGAATCTGGGCTTTTCTTTTCAATGTGTCTACCTATAAAAACATAGTTATATTACAGAATGACAGTGGGGAACATTATGAAAATTGAACAGTACGTAAGGAAGAAGGGAAATAATTGAATGGAGACTCAAGACTACCATGCTTCATATTTTTAAAATCTATGCTTTTCTGTATAGTTATTTGCTTTCTACCAATATGGCTTCCTCACTTGTAAAATGAGAGGACAGAGCTAAGTGACATCATAGTTTCTTCCAGCTTTAAAAGTATATGATCCCGTGACTTCACATAAATTTACCTTCTAGATGAGAATCATAAATTTGACATCATATTAATCCTTAAGTAAATCATATCAGGGCTTAGTGAGAGATGCCAAGAAAGAAGTTGATGTTGATAAACCACTGGGCTTCTTTTAAGTATGACCAGCCTCTCTCATTGATATTGCCATTTCTTTTGGCTCTTTTAGTGGAAAAAAAAAAAAAAAAAGTTAACTCATCTATCTCTCCAAACATTAGTCTCTGTGACTGGGGTTAGGGTAGGTGTATTTTAGCAAATTGAAAAACATTCCTCAGCCCTCCTGGGATGTATTCCTCAATGTAATGGATATGAGGTCAAGGACTGGAGAGAAAGCCAATAGTGAAGGAAGGTCCTTTCAGTGTCCCTGTAGTATAGAACTCTACCAAGCAAAGTCACCAAGGACCATTTCTTTTTTTCATAAGGAGATATATTTATTGAAAAGGCAACTGAAAAAAGCATACATGCACACACGCAAGCACACACACTTACGGATGTGTGTCCATGATCTGTGGCACAGCAGAACCATCAAAACTACATTGCTTTCCCAGCAGCCGGTACTTGCAGCTGTTTGTCAGAGGGCTGCCCCCCAGACGGCCAAAACCTGTTTTGCCTACATGCACAGAGTGTGTGTAAAATCCCGGAAGCTTCTTAGATTTGACCGTCCCCATGGTAGCTGTTACATCCTAACTGGTGCGTGCTTATCAATACTAGTGCTTCCTTGTTTCTCACGTTGTGACCTCCACTGCCTTCTCGGTTTCTCTGAAAGGCTGAGGCAAAGTTATCTACCCTTTGAAGGATTTTACTCAGCTTCACATCTCCTGCTAATATATTGCTGGGTTGGTTTGGGGAATCCTAGCATGAAAAGAAGCCTAGTTTTTAAAGATGTGCATATTCCAGAATTGCCTTGAAAAGATGTTGAAGAAGGCAATCAAAAGGCTAGAAGAAGTGGACATGTGAAGAAAGACCTCTTGTATAAATGCGAAGCTTTCTGGCCAGTCAACTGAGGTAGAATGGCGGTCTACTAGGCCTGTTCCACCACGAGTCTTGTAGCCCCTTGCACCCACTCGCCACCAACTCTATCTTCTCCCCAGACCGCCTGAAGGCACTTGAACTGCTACTGTGATCTGCGCCTGCTTCCAGGAGCTTGCCCAGGACATGGGCCACACGTTACGCCCTCGATTCACTTTAATACACCAGTTAGCCTGATGCCCAATCGAAGGCCTATTAACTAAGCTGTCAATTTCTAAAAGCAAGAAAGCACCAAAAAATCATGACTTTTAGTTTTAGTTAGATCAAAGGAAGCAATTATGCTTTGTTTTTAATTGCATGTGTTTGAACCTTTTGTTTGGGTGAAAATACGATTAGTTCCAAATAAGAATAATACAAGCAACATAGGGATTCTGTCTCAGGGCAACTCAAGCCTAATAACCATCTGTGAAGCTGAAACTTCGTGCCCAACAATTGTTTCACCCAAGAGCTGAATTCAGTCTCCAGGAAAACCAAAATATCTTTGGATTTCCTGTGGTAAATAAAGAATCACTGAGATCACTCTTGGAATCCTGGAGGGAGAGTTTTTTATGGCCTCTTTACATGAGCAAAAATGTCACTTATTGATGAATATACTATGAAGAAAATAATATTACAATGAAATATAATATTACAAGAAAATGATATTACAAAGAAAATTCTAATATTCTAATATTACAAAGAAAATAATATTACAACTAAAAACTACTTATGAAAAGCCAAGAAACCTCTCTGTTACATGTGGTACAGATTTAATTACTGAAAATGTTTTGTTAGCTTTTTATATACAGTGGAATAAATTGGAACAACAGCCACTAAGGAGCCTATGGTATATCCTCTTCTTATTGAAAAACAAAGTGAATTCTGGAGAAAATAAAATATCTTATAAATCAAAAACATATCTCAACTATTTTCACATTCGCTTATTATCTTCTGCATATTGTCAATAGGGATACTCATATTTTATGGTTGAAATAGTAATCGTTCTGTTTCTGCCTTTTAATGGAACTTCATTTCTTGTTTATATGACACAAAAATTTGTATGATTATTTGAAAGACAATAATATCCCACCATGTTAATGCACTATAATTTACTTAATTTTTTATTGTAAAACACTTTAACTATTAGAGAATACACCTCAGGGAATAACCATGTGCATATTGCTTTTTTTTTCTCTTCTTGACAAATTTCCAACATGAAATATTTATGACAATACACAAAGTGACATTGTAACTAGTTGAAGGTGAGGAAAGGAGTGTTTAAAATTTAGACTGCAGTCTGAACGGAAGTGACTGTCGATGATAAATTAGCTACTGAGGTACGAGGACAGAACTCCTGTCTCCTAATGGGTATGCAGACATTTCAAAGTAAGTTCCCATAGATGTCTGTTATCTAGTCAGCAAACCAACCAGTGGTTCCTGAAAGAGTAATAGAAATGTCTTAGATTTAAACATCCATTCAGTGTCACAAAATACTTTTAAGTACCTATGAAACCATTTTTATCACCTTAACCTTCAGATTAAAATATTAGGGAACAAACACTAGTACCTTCACACGGAAATAAAAAGATGGATGCTACACATTTTAGCAGGGTAAGCATTAATATTTTTTGAGTGGACACTTCGTTTTGCACAAGAGTTGGGGGATATTGTTTCCTTATACAAAACAAGTGTTCTTACTCTGAAATACCACTGCAATCAAGGTTAATCCCATTTTAACAAATACCTTCCCACCAGCCTGAATGCCTTGTGATGCTCTCCTTCTCTTTCCTAATACAGCCACATTTCTCTATGGAGGAACCAACTCCTTATTAACTTTCCTCACAGTCACTTTTTAGCCTTTGTGGTTGCTGGCCCTACCATTTGACTGAAACCTCTCTAACAATAGGCAGCAATAATCTGTGATGAAATCTGAAGAACACTTTCCAGTCTCTTCTTATTTGACCTCCCTGCCATATCTGATATTTTTTGATCACTTGCTCCAGGAAATTTTATTTACCCATGGCTTCCATGTTGAAAGTCTCTCCTCATTGTCCTATAACTTTGCTATCTTAGCTATTTTTTCCCCCAATCTTTTCAGGTTGAGGCTCCTCGAGGTAATATCCTACAGTATTGCCTTCTCATTTGACACTAATGCCTGCTGAAAGTCTATTCATTTTCATTACTTAAAAATTGCCTTCTCTACACTGATTCCATAATTCAGATATCCCATCCAAACCTATGTAGAGAGTAATAACATATTGTAAAATCAATTTTCTTTGTACATCAATAGCTTGGGTTTGTTTAAAACTGGACCTATTTCCTCATCCCAAGACCAGCTATTCTTATTTCAATATTTGTTCTGATAAGAGACACCGTCATCTACTTAAACAGCCAGAATAATGTCCCCCTCCTCATCACCACCACACCACCCTTCTCTCGCCACTTACATAGTCAGTTAATTATTATATACTGTTCTAAATATCTCTCGTAATCTTTCTTTCACTTGGTGCTCTCTGCTCTTCTTCCATAATGCCCTCTTTCCTAAGCAATTAAAGTGTCCTCCCAACTCAAATCCTAATAGTTTCACTCTAACCTTATCTCTTTCCATGTTTCTGCCTCTTGCTCAACAAAGAGAATTTTCTAAACCACAGTTTGGATCAAGTTACATCCTGTTTGATCCACTGAACTTAAATCACCCTTAATTTGTATTTTATTCCATTTAGCTGTCTATCCAATCATACATCCACTATTTGGACTGAGCCAGCAGTAAAGAGAATACAAAGGTTCTGGTCTCATGGAGCTTATAGTTGAAGACGGAAGACTAAAATTCAGCTAGCAATGACATATGTACCATAAAAATGAAAGCAGAGTTCCTGTGGAACCCTGTAAATAAAGGATTAGCAAAGCTTCACAGTCAGCCAAGGGCCTTGTGATCAACTGTAACTTGGAAGTTGCATGTGAATTTCCAAATTGAAGGTGGAGAAAATGGAGGCATTGGTTCATAGAGAAAATTGCGTGAAATGACTGTCCCAAACAGAGGGAACAACTTTAACCAGACTCTGAGGCAAAAGTGAACATACAGTTTTAGAAGACCCTGATGGGGAGTGGGGGGTGGAGCACAAGTGTTTCACCTTCGTTGAAAAGGATGAGGGAGAGTAGGTACAGATAGAATGTAGGGGGTTTATTGAGATAAAAGGATGGTGACCTGACGGTCACACTAAAGAGGTGATGTAACCACATGTATATTATAGGACAAATAAGCAAGCAAAAAACCAGCCAACATATCATAAACTCACTGGTTGCAGAGGATCTTCATAATCAAGTTCCTGCCCACAGACCCTGCCTCATCTTCCACTCATTTCCAGCAGCTCTTTTCCTTGAATCCCAATTGTCTTTTACAGGTTTAACATGGCCTTTTCCTAGCGTCTGTAGTTATGGGCCTCCACGTCTAGGCAAATGCTTTTTTTTTTTTTTTTTCTTTTTAAAGATTTATTTATTTATTAGAGAGAGAGAGAGAGAGAGAAGGGGCAGAGGGATAAGGGAGAGAGAATCTCAGGCAGACTCTATAGTGAGCTCAGAGCCAGAAGTGGGCCTTGAGATCCCCTGAGATCACGACCTGAGCTGAAACCAAGAGTCTGGCAGTCACTTAGCCAACTTCACCGCCCAGGTGCCCCTTGAACATGCCTTTCTTAGCTTCTAAAATTTGCTTCCTCTTCTCTCAAACTATCCATGTCCACCTCACCCTGCAAAGGAAGTTCAAGCATTTTCTCCTCTATGAAGCCATCCTTCACTCCAGGGTGGGGGTGGGAGGTAGGAGAGAGAATTTATTCGATCAACTTGTGGTATTTTTCTACTGTTTCCATTACAAGCATGGAATGCTGAAGTCACAAAAAGGCTTCCCATGAAAGTAAGTAGTCTTCTCTACAGAATCCCTGACAGATGGTCATGCAGACTTTGCTTGAACATTCAGTAACTTGAAGCCCATTCTTTCTAATCCAGACCATTGTTTAAAGTGTTGAATTTTTAAGACTGACATTTGCCTTATAATTTCTGTCCATCATAACTAGTTTCTTTTCCCTGAGAGTATGTGAAATAAGTGAAAGAAAATGTCCCTAGTTACTTTATGTTATTCAGTGCACTTCTCTGGACAATTGCTGTTTGATAAAGCCCAGCATAAAACAAAGCATTGATGAAACAAAAAAGGAAAGCCATATTTGCAGCTAATGCTGTCTGATTATTACATTCACTATCTGATCTCATTGGACGCATCTGTATTTGCCCTTACTTCTTAAAGATTTTGGCCCTGAGTTTGCTGACATTCTTTCTAATATTTCTTTTGTTCTGAACTGTGAGGATTTTAATATCCTCATAGATGATCTTTCTAAAACCCTTTATTTAATATTCTCTACAACAATGAATTACAACATGTACGTCTCTGGCATCCACACTAAGCACAGCCATACCTGAAACTTCATTACCAATTACCCAATCCTTCACAAACACAAATTCAAGAATTCCCTTCTCATATCTACTTGCTCCTCTTATTTCTCTGGATGCTAACTTCAGATTTTTCTTTTTACTCCAGTTAAAATGAACACTCCATCCATTGTTAGCACTCTTAGAAGAAGAAGTACCAAGGGGCTTTCTTTCTTTTTTTTCCGGCCATGTGAGACCATACTACAATGTTTACCATCTGCAAGCCAAGAAAAGAGATCTCACCAGAATCTTACCATACTGACACCCTGGTCTTGGAATTTCTGCCTTCAGCTGCAAGGAAATAAATGTGTGTTATTTAAGCCACCCAGTCTATGGTATTTGTTATGGTAGCCTGAGTAAAGACAGTATAATTCTTTAAATAATATGGGGAGAAGAAGAAAAAAAATTAAAAAAAATTATGTTACATAACAATGCATAATTTTTCTTATGACATTATGCCACTATTTTATTTTTAATTAAACTTTCTAAAACATTGCCTTTCTTTCTTTCTTTCTTTCTTTCTTTCTTTCTTTCTTTCTTTCTCTCTCCTTCCTTTCCTGGCCTACTTCCTTAAAGATTTTCTCCATTTTATCTGGAAATTCTTCTTCTTTTCTCAAAGACTAGAGCATATGGTTGCTTATTTTAAGAACTTACTATTTCTTATCTATCCATGTGATCATCCTGCTTTTATTGCTCACAAAATTTTTTGACAATATCAGACAAGAAAACAGAGATAGCTGATTGAAGTTTGTTTTATTGCTTTCATCAGAATCTATACTGCTTCGATCTCAAATTGAACAATATTTTTCTGGGTTCATTCTGAAAACAGCAATTGTAAATTGCCACTATAAATTATCTACATTTAATATTTATTTTTTAAGAAAGTCATTGTGGAGGAGAATTATTATATTTATGGATAAGTCTATTATCTGATTCATTCAGCAAAAATATTTTAAAACTTGAACAGCTATCTGTAACTCACTAACTGAAATATTATCATTATTTCCTTATATAAAAGTGTGATGCTTATCTACAAGCAAGAATAAGAAATTCCCCTTTCTTTCTTCTAGTTCCATGTAATTAAGCAGCACTGTTCTTGGATTCTGTGCTTGTTCTGTCTTCATGTTTTTTGTACCTAAAAAATAAGATTCACTAAGATATATAAGATATTTCACTATGAAAACAGTTTTTATTAAGATTTTATTTATTTATTTGACAGAGATCACAAGTAGGCAGAGAGGAAGACAGAGAGAGAGGAAGGGAAGCAGGCTCCTTGCTGAGCAGAAGGCCTGATGCAGGGCTCGATCCCAGGACCGTGGGATCATGGAATCATGACCCAAGCCGAAGGCAGAGTCTTTAAGCCACTGAGCCACCCAGGCGTTCCTGAAAACAGTTTTTAAATGCAATTCACCAGGATGTTAACATTATTTTAAAATTTTAATTATTTTATTAAACTATTGTATCCAATGCTTAAAGATTAATGAATTAAAATTACAATGTAGAATATGAAAAACTGACTAGATGAGCTTACCAGCAAACTAGACACTGCAGAAGAAAAGATAAGTAAACTTCCTCAGATTAATAGACATTATCAAATTTAAAGCATACTCAGATAAAATGTTTGCAAGCAATTAACAATGTCTCATTTTACATAATATCAGACATTATAATATAAGTGTAATTGGAATCCCAGAGTGAAATTATGCAGAAAAATATTTGAAAACATACTAACTAGAAACTTTACACATTTTTTGATAAACCTATTTATCCATAAGTTTGACTGATGCTAATGGTAAATACAAAAAAAAAAAAAAAAAAGATGCGTAGGTATGTAATAGTTAACATTCTGGAAGCCAACATGTCAAAAGATAAAAAAGAGAAAAGAAAAAAAAGAGAAAAGAAAGGTGACTAATGCATAAACTATCTTAAGTGTAACAACCAACATATAATGATAGCTTCATTTTCTTCAGAAACAGGTCAGAAAACAATGGGATAACATCTTTGAAGCTAGAAAATGAAAAAAAAAAGTAAATTTAGAATTCTATATCACACTAACTTTAAAGTTCAGTATAATTCCAATAGTGAAAGCTCAAGAAAATGTTATACCTACCAACACATGCAAGAAGTGCAAAATTTAAAAAAAAAATTTAAAAAATCAGGTTCTACTCCAAAAAGGAGAAAGGAAATAATTAAGGTAAAAGAAAGAAAAAAAAAGAAAAAGAAAATGAGAAGAAAATCAATGAAATGGTAAGATTATTTTTTGAAATTAAAATCAACACGGGTTTGGAGGTCATATGGGGAAAAGAAGAACTCTGGGTAATAAATATTCTCATCTTACATAATCTAAAGTAAAAGGAAACAATCTTGAGATGACGAAATTTAAGAAAAGAGAAACATATCTTAAGAAGAACTGGAATAGTATAGTTTTAGAAGATCTGTTTATTTATTTTGAGGAAGAGACAGAGAGAGAATGCAAATAGGTGGAGGTGTCGAGGGGAAGGAGGAAATCCTCAAGCAGGCTCTGTGCTGAGCATGGAACCCAGCCCATCCCAAGACCTTGAGATCACAACCTGAGCCAAAATCGAGATTCGGTCACTTAACCAACTAAGCCATCCAGGCACCCCTGGAATAATATTTTATTTAGTTATATATCAGAAAAAATAAAGTGTCAGCTAGCAAGTGATGCCTAAAATTAATTTGAGGGCAATCAAAATAACATCCATAAGAATTATGGATGAATTCTTATTCATCTATAAGAATAACTAACTGTTGAGTATGTTTGCTTCTGGAGATTGTTTGAAGAGGAAGAACATTGAAATAACTTTTATGTGGAGTAAGATAGTTGCTTCTTGGGGGCATGGATGGGATGCCTATATTAGTTTAAAGTTAAAGAAAACCATGCAACAGTATTTCAATAAACCTAAAAAAAAAAAAAAAAAAAGCTAGATGGCGGTAGAACTAGAAGATATGCCAACCAGCCAATAAATCCTTAGAGTAACAACTGTCTTATTTTCAAGAGTCCATGTTAAAAAGAAAAAAGCATACAAAAATTACCTTGAAGAACTATTTATTGAAGGTTGCAACCTAACCCAGCAGTGCATACATGTGCACACATGCAATTACACATAGGCACATCCTCACAAACTACATACAAATTGAATATGTATTCTGCCCTCTGAGTATATTGCCTCAAACAGAACCAGATATTTTTTTAAGATTTTATTTATTTATTTGACAGAGCAAGATCACAAGTAGGCAGAGAGGCAGGCAAAGAGAGAGAAAGGAGGAAGCAGGCTCCCTGCCAAGCAGAGAGCCTGATGCGGGACTCGATCCCAGGACCCTGTGATCATGACCTGAGTCGAAGGCAGAGGCTTAACCCGCTGAGCCACCCAGGCGTCCCAGAACCAGATATGTTACAGTACCTTAGGACTATGATATTCTCAGTGTAGAAAAGAAGCCCAAAAGCTTTCTGTGGAAAAGCTGTATATTTTTAATAATACATCAAATATTAATTTACATTTAAAATATTTGAATATAAACATTTAAATTGCTGCTTTAGATGACAATTTTGAAATAACCTGAAACTATTAGCTTTTCAATTTTCACAAATCCTCAAACAAAATGCATTTTGATTATGCCCCTCTTAGCCAACTGTACGAAAGTGTATTGATAAAAAGCTGTGTTTTGTTTTTATTTATTTATTTTTTTACTAAGTTTTAACTTTATTCCAGTGTAGTTAACTGGAATTAAATACAGTGCTACATTAGTTTCAGGTATACAATATCGTGGCTCGGAAATTCTATACCCAGTGCTCACTATGACAAGTGCACTCCTGAATCCCCATGACCTAGTTCACCCATCTCCCCCCCCACCTCCCCTCTGGTAACCAACAATTTGTTCTTTAGAGTTAAGAGTCTATTTCTTGATTTTTCTCTCTCTCTCTTTTGCTTATTTGTTTTGTTTCTTAAATTCCATAGATGAGTGAAATCATGTGGTATTTGTCTTTCTCTAACTTATTTCACTTAGCTTTATATTCTTTAGCTCTACCCACATCATTGCAAATGGCAAGATTTCAGGACTTTTATGGCTGAATAATGTTCAGTTTGCTGGTATATATATATATATATATATATATATATATATATATATGTATGTGTATATATATGTATGTATACGTATACCACTTTTTCTTTATCTATTCATCCATTGCTGCAATAAACATAGGGGTGCACGTATCCTTTCAAATTAGCATTGTTGTATTCTTTGGGTAAATAGCCAGTAGTGCAATTACTGGATCATAAGGTTGTTTTATTTTTAACTTTTTGGGGAACTCCATACTGTTTCCGGACTGACTGTGCCAGTTTGCATTCCCACCAACAGTGCAAGAGGGTTCCATTTTCTCCACATCCTTGCGAACACTTGTTACTTGTGCTGTTGATTGTAGCCGTGCTGACAGGTGTGAGGTGGTATCTCATTGTGGTTTTGATTTGCATCTCCCTGATGATGAGTGATGATGAGCAACCTTTCATGTATCTGTTGTCTGTCTTCTTTGGAGAAATGTCTGTTCATGTCTTCTGCCCAGTTTTTAATTGGATTATTTGTTTTTTGGGTATTGAGTTTTATCCGGTTTTTAAAAAGCATTTTGGAATACTAACCCTACAAAACTGTTTTTTTTTAATTGTGACTGGGATTTTTGTTCATTTTGGTTAGATCAATGTTCTGAAGATTTATTTTATTTTTTAAGGAAATCCCAGAATTTCAGTGGTGCCTTGCAAGTTGCAGAAATCATTCCACAACTAGTGTCTGCTTTCTAAAGAGATTTTTTCAAAAGCGAAAATAGCTGAATTTTAAACAAAAGCTAATATGTTTTACACCAGTTAAGATATGAATCAAGTACAAAATTTACAAAAACATGACCCATTATTACAAAAAAAAAAAAAAACCTAATAATGGCTCCTTTATACCTAGATAGTTTTCCCTATTGCTAATGTTTTGAGTTAAATGGAAAGCATTTCATCAAAATAAGGGTTATATTGTTTCCATGCCTGTTTATCACACAACTAGAAGATCATTCCAATATTGCTCCTGTGTCTGTAGAGACTTCTAGAATGATTTTTCACATCAGTTCACATCAAGAATCCATGTCCATTCAGTGCCTCCTTCCAGCATTCAAGTTCATACTTTTAATATGGCTGTGTATACTTTACGATCTCCTACCTGCTTTTCATTCTCTTTCTTGTTTCCAGCCTTTCTTATATGCCCTTTCTTCCATCTAGGAGAATCGCTGACTCTTTCCTATTCCTAAACCTGGTAACTATGTAGCTCCTCATATAACCTGGATGAAACCATGAAATTTGGTTT
Source organism: Mustela erminea (assembly GCF_009829155.1). Classification (NCBI taxonomy): domain Eukaryota; kingdom Metazoa; phylum Chordata; class Mammalia; order Carnivora; family Mustelidae; genus Mustela; species Mustela erminea. The sequence continues at coordinate 144,926,580 of NC_045616.1, forward strand.
AGATTGCAGATGAGTACGAATGCTGGGTCAGGTTCAGCAAAATTACTTTCTCTGTGTTTTTGACATAAATAACAAACTAGGTGCCCAAATGGTGAATGAACAAGGATACAGAGGAAGATACTATCACCCTATGTTCTCTTACTAGGCTAAGACTTTCAGACATTTGGTATGAAAACTAAACAGAGAGACAACAGGTTTGTTGTTTTGAAAGCCCTAATGACTTTTGTATGATCTGTTAAAACAAATCATTTATTTACTTCCCCAGAGAGAAATTCATTGAGACCCCAAACAATTCTCACTCAGTATTCTTTATAATAAAATGTTTAACTTCCCACCTTACTTACCGACTCTAAACTTATTGAGCAGAGGTTACGTAAAAGGGCCTACATTTGTATCTAGCAGAGTAGATAGCATTAGCAGGCACTCTACCAATATTTATTTATATGTCCTAATATTTCTCATGTGCTACTATGTATCAAGTTGTTAATGGAAAATGAATAGAGAGTAAGAGAGACAATATTTTCGTGAAATGTAATATGGAGGTTTATCCCTCCCTCCCAAAAAAATGAACCACCTTCCAGGAAATAACAATTGATGTACAAGATTTTTTTTTTTTTTTAGTGGACTTCTCATCTTCAAAAATAAAAGGTGGAAGATGATGGGAGAACACCTATTGACTACCAAGAAGTTCAGACTGCGATTCAACTATCATGTCCCTGACCAAAATTTCAAACCCACCGGCCATTTGTGAACAACAAAAACTGAAAGAATGTACCTTTAATGGATCTATTGGAAGGAAATCATCAAACAGTATTCTTAATGAAAATATATGTGAATTAAGAACATGGATTTTAACAGGGAAGTTAAAAGGAGAGGGGAAGCACTGGGGGTGAGCAATGAGTCTTGAGATACATTTAGTTTAATGTAAATGGATGAATGTGCAATATTAGTGGAAAGGAAAAACTAGTAAATACCCTGAAACAAAATTAAGATAAAATAAACTATCCCCACACCAAACAAGCAATTGAGAGGAAGGGTTCTAGGAGTGGGTGAGGTTATTAAGGTTTATTTTCCTATAGGAAAACATTGTCTTATTTCACAGCATTGCCCCCAATAATTTTTGCTTCTCATTAGTCACGCATAGCCTTCACTGCTTAGAATGGGAGCTGAGTATTCTTGACAGAGACAATAAAGCTAAATAGTAGGCACAACTTCTGCTTGCTGAAAGGTTGTCAGATGATGGTGGCAAAAACACATTTTTAAATAGAAAATAGAAAAATGCTCAGGAAGCTGTGAACTTTAGAAGTGACTTTATGCATGCAAAAGGGAGACCAGGAAGACAGATGTTTTCTGGGAAGGGTTCCGTAGGAAGGGGGAAGGGTAGGACGTTGTTAATAGGATTGAGTTTATATTGTTGTAGGTTAAGTTTCAGCTCTCTGCTGTTTCCTGGAAGCATGGCCATCAGAGAAGAACTACCAGCTGCCACCGCAGACTCCTGGAGCAACTGTGGAATAGCAAATAGCTAGACTGTCCCTGAAAAAGTGCCAGTTTGCGTCTCTCTCCCCAACCGCCCCTCACGCGCGTGTACACACACATTCCCTCTCTCTCTCACACACGCACGCACAGAACAGATTCACTGCACATTTTTTTTAATTGAAAGCATGCAAATGTGTCTTTTTCTTACTATCTCAAAGTTGAATATGTATCTGCATAAGAAAAAAAATCCCCCTTTTTAACAGATAAACTGAAACCCATCTCTGTGTAGAGAAAGGATTTAGGTCTCAATGCCCTGCTGCAAACACAGTCATTAGAATACAAGGATAATTAAGCAGTTTTCAAATCCAATGGGGAAGAGTGGGATCAAATGTACCCCCAGCTGGCATGGGGAGCTGGGAACTGGCATCTGTGGTTTATAATTCCAACCCTTATGTTGTAAGGGAAAATTCTCATATTCTATTAGGGTCTCTTTTCAATTGATCATTGTCTCTTTCAGTTGTTTCATTTAAAAGCCTTGTAATTAACCTTTACCTAGAGGTTTCATTTGCAGAAAAGGATGGCATATTTTTGGCTGTGTTGTTTGTGGAGCAGAATGAGATCAATGTAATCAATAAGATTAAAATAGAATGTATTCAAATTGTTCAATGCAATTGGACACATTTGACATATCTTAGCATATTAAAGATGAGATTGAGGAAATAAGTTAATTTCAATTTAAAATAATAATGAAAGAGCAAACTAAATGGAAAATAAGCTACCCAAGGGACAAAATCTTGCAGTTTTCTTTCGCCTTACTAAATTGAGTTGACAACTGTGCTGAGATTTCTAGTCCACTTGTTATCACTACCATCACCATCATTGGGTCACCTTGTCATACATCACATTAGTTACACACACTTCTGTAGAAACTGCAATAATCAGCATACATCCAGACAGGTTTCACTGTCATCTCTCCAAAATATTATTGACCAAATGGAAGCAATTCAATGTATTAGCCAAGATTAGGACCTTCAAATTTAAATCAGCAATTTAAAACAATTAAAAAACACACATACTTGATGCTTATAAACAAATGAAGATTTTTAAAAACGGCAACATCTTCACAAAGTCAGATTCGCTTACCTATTGTTCGTGTTCTCTCCTTTCTCTATCACTTTGGGAAAAGGTGGCATCAGAAACAGCAGAACAGCCAACAAATAGCTTTCATGAACTAATGTTATACCAATTCATTAATCTTGCTAAATAGTCTTCTCTCATTTGTAATTTGTATGATAGCATTAGGGATAATACAAGGGGGAGAGAGAAATGCAGAAAAGAAACACAGTTCCGTGGATATAATTTGCAAATAACTAGCTCTAAATGAAGAAGATATTTCCATACTATTCATCATATGTCATATATATATATATATATATATATACCATTTCTCTTAATTTACAAAATAATGCTACAAATACAAAAAAGAAAAAAAATAAGTAAAAGAAAGAATTATATTTTCCCTGCTATTAGAATGAACTGGTTTTGTGTTATTAATAGACCCAAACAGCTTTTACTAGTATCACTCCCATGTCACAATGTGTTGACACATTATGTATTTTCTAACACATTTGGAACGCTAGGTTTCCCTAGTGAATCTCAGTATCTCGGAGGATGAAAACAAAATCTGAACACTGTCAGAAACATCCAAATCTGCTCTAATTTAGAGACTCAATGGACTGCCCAATTGCCATGAGATGTTCATTATGTGAGAAGATATAAACCTTTTTCAAGTTTTTACTTATTTAATTATTTAACTTTCATTTTTGGCATTTCACTTTCTGCTATTGTATTTGCCATCATTCTTGTTTGCTGGGTCACATATCCAAAATAAATAACAGGAAATAGGAAACTTTAAAAAATACTGAAATTATAATTTATGTTTCATATATATTTATAATTTATATGTAATATAAATTATATATAACAAATAATGATATAATATAATATCTATATTAATATATTAATCACTGCTATTAGTTTTTGTGAACTTCGCTCCATTATTATTTATCTCATGTGTATGGATAGAGAAAAAATTAATGTATGCATATATCATCAAATAATCTTTTTTTTTTAATTTTTTTTTTTATTTATTTGACAGAGAGATAGAGTGAGAGAACATGAGAAGGGAGATCAGAAGGAGAAGCAGACTCCCCATGGAGCTGGGAGCCCGATGTGGGACTCGATCCCAGGACTCTGGGATCATGACCTGAGCTGAAGGCAGTTGCTTAACCAACTGAGCCACCCAGGAGCCCCCATCAAATAATCTTTGAACACCTGATTCTCAATACCTACATTCTAGCCAGTGTTTGGATTTAATAATTCTCTACAGTTAGATATTTGAATTGCTTCTACCTTTTTGCAATCAGGGTTGCCAAGTACACTCACAAATATGACTTACTGTCTCCACTTATTATTTTTTCAGTAGATATCCTACAAATGAAATAACATGGTCTAAATTACTGAAATTTTTACTATGTATACTCTAATTTTACTTTAGAGAAAGACAATCTGCCAAAGTGGAAAAGGCACAAAACTCCATGAGTTAGGAATTTAATACCCAGTTACACTGTTTAACCGTTACTTTGGAAATTTACATGAACTATTTGAGCCTCAGTTTCCTTGTCTAGTCCAAGAAAAACATACATTTTACTCTATAGATTACTTGAGATATCTATTTATCTATCTACCTATTATGGTAGATATCTATCTATCTAGATCTAGATATATCTAGATAGATAGGTATCTACCATAATGTCTGGCAAAATAGTGTTTATAACTGGTAAATATTATTACTGAAACCTACAAGCACTGCATTATGGTTGAGAACTTGTCCTCTAGTGAAGAAATTTTGAAAATGAATACTGGTTCTGCCACTTCACTGATTATGAAAACTTAAACAAGTTTTGAATCTTTCTATGCCTATACTTATTAATAATAATAATGCTTATTTCATAAGGATTTTATGAGGTTTAATTTGTGGTACAATATAATTAAGGTCCCAGAAAAATGTCCTGCACATAAGGTATGCTCGATAAATATGTGCTACTACATTATTTTAAATACTGCCAAGTTCACTTATCACCTATTTAAGGCATATATATATATATATATATATATATATATATATATATATAAAGACATACATAAATGTTTTATTTAAACATTTGAGAGAGAGAGAGCAAGAGAGCATGGGCAGGAGAGGGCAGAGGGAGAAGGAGAAGCAGGCTCCCCACTGAGCAGGAAGCCCAACATGGGGCTCCATCCCAGGACTCTGGAATCATGACAGAGTCAAAGGCAGACACTTAACCAACTTAGCCACCTAGGCACCCCTTAAGGTTATATCTTACTTAAAAAATATATTTTTTGGGATACCTGGGTGTCTTAGTTATTTAAGCATCTGACTTCAGCTCAAGTCATGATCCCAAGGTCCTGGGATCAAGTCCCTCATCGGGCTCCCTCTGCAGGGAGAAAAAAATTAAAAAATAAGAATAAAAAAATAAGAAATACATTTTTTTGCAAGGGCCCTAGTTATGAAAGGGCAGTTTCTTTCTATTTGTCATATTTTGGTTACAAAGATATTTTGGTTACAAAGATATTTTGATTACAAAGATATTTTGGTTACAAAGATATTTTGAATATCTTTGTTTAATTGAATAATATTACATATTTTTCCTTATGTGATAGGAATTAAGAATGTTGCCTTTCATATTTTCTTGCAATTTCTTCCTAGTTTTGTATGTTAATTTTGTTGATGTTTTGTTATTGTCATATTTCCTTTGTAGATTGTCAAATCCAGAAAGTATCTTTTTGTTTTGCCTTTCTTTTTTTCAGGTAAATATTCAGTTTAGAAGGAGTTTATTTATTTTTAATAGCAGTTAGAACATTGTATTTTGTAATTTTATTGGCTACATTTAACTCTAACTAGTGTTCTTTATACACTTTATGTATTTTTTAATTTGATACTGTGTGCTTTGGACTGAATGATTGTTTCCCCCAAAACTCATGTTGAATCCCTAATCCTCATTTGGAGGTGAGGGCTTTGGAAAGCAATTTATTCATGAGAGTTGAGCTCTCCAGATGGGATTAACATTCCTATAAGAAAACAGAGGAGAAAAATTAACTCTCTCTCCACCATGTGAAGATACAGCAAGAAGGTATTCATCTGCAAACCAAGAAGAAGATCATCACTAGAAACCAAATTGGTTGTCATGTTGATCTTGGATTTTTCAGGGTTTAGAATTGTGAGAAATAGATGTTGCTTAAGCCATATAGTCCATGGTATTTGTTGTAGCAACTTGAGCTTTCAAAGACACTGGAGAAAGCTTAATATAAAATTTATATTACAAAGAGTCAATTTGTATGGAACCACAAAGGACCCAGAATAGTCCAAGCAACCTTGTAAAAGAAAAGCAAAACTGGAGGCATTACAACTCCAGACTTCAAGCTCTATTACAAAGCTGTAGTCATCAAAACAGTAAGGTACTGGCACAAAAATATAAACACAGGTCAATAGAACCAAATAGAAAACTCAGAAATGAACCCACAACTATATGGACAATTAATCTTGGACAAAACAGGAAAGAATATCCTTCGGGAGAAAGACAGTCTTTTCAACAAATGGTGCTGGGAAAACTGGACAGCAACAAACAGAAGAATGAAACTGGACCACTTTCTTACACCATACATAAAACTAAATTCAAAATGGATGAAAGACCTAAATTTGAGACTTGAAACCATAATAATCCTAGAGGAGAACACAAGCGGTATCTTTTTTGAGATTAGGCATAGCAACTTCTTTCTAGATATGTCTCCTGAGGCAAAGGAAACAAAAGCAAAAATAAACTATTGGGACAATTATTGATGTTTCAAAATAAAAAGCTTCTGTACAGTGAAGGAAAAAATCAACACAACTAACTGGCAACTGGAATGTGAGAAAGTATTTTCAAATGACATCTGGTAAGGGTCAGTATACAAAATATATAAAGAACTTATAAAACTTAACATCCCAAACCCATATAATCCAATTGAAAATGGGCAAAAGACATGAATAGACGTTTCTCCAAAGAAGAAGGAGGGGCCAACAGACACATGAAAAGATGCTCAGTATCACTCATCACCGGGAAATGCAAGTCAAAACTACAATGAGATTTCACCTCACACCTGTCAGAATGGCTAAAATCAACAACACAAAAAGTAACAGGAGCTGGTGCAAAGTTGGTAGGAATGCAAACTGGTACAGCCACTCTGGAAAACAGAATAGAAGTTCCTCAAAAAGTTCAAAGTAGAACCACCTTATGATCCAGCAATTGCACTACTAGGTATTTACCCAAAGAATAGAAAAACACTAATTCAGAGGGATTCATGCACCCCAGTGTATAGCAGCATTATCTACAATAGCCAAATTATGGGAGAAGCCCAATTGTCCATCAACTGATATATATATTATATAACTTCTCATCATATGTACACACACACATACATACATATGTGTGTATGTATGTGTGTGTTCATATATATATATGGAATATTACCCAGCCATAAAAAAGAATGAACTCTTGCTATTTACAATGACATGGATAGAGCTAGAAAGTATAATGGTAAGAGGAATAAGTCAGTCATTGAAAGAAAAATACCATATGATTTCACTCATATGTGGAATTTAAGGGGAAAAAAGGGCAGGGAAGAGAGAGAGAGAGAAAGAAGCAAACTAAGAAACAGAGTCTTTTTTTTTCCTTTTAAAGATTTTATTCATTTATTTGACAGAGAGATAGAGATTACAAGTAAGCAGACAGAGGGAGAGGGAGAAGCAGTCTTCCTGCTGAGCAAGGAGCCCAGATGCAGGGCTCGATCCCAAGACCCCGAGACCATGACCTGAGCCGAAGGCAGATGCTTAACAACTGAGCCACCCAGGCGCCCCTGAAACAGGGTCTTAACTATAGAGTAACTTTAGGGTAAATACCCAATAGTGCAATTGCTGGGTCATAGGGCAGTTCTATTTTCAACATTTTGAGGAACCTCCATGAGAACAATCGTATCGTTACCAGAAGAGAGACAGGTGAGGGGGGATGGGTGAACTGGGTGACAGGGTCTAGAGGTGCACCTGTTGTGGTGAGCATGAGCATTAGGGGTTATTGGAAAGTGTTGAATCACTGTATTCTGCACCTAAACTTATGTTACACTATGTTAACAAACTAGAATTTAAATAAAAGCTTAAAAAAACCCAGAGTCAATTTAATAAAAGCCACTCCTAAATAGTTATCTTCCCGTCATGTATTTGTGATGGTTTTTAAATTATATTGGTCTATCTATTCCATTCCATTGATTTCTCATAATTAAACAGTGCCACACTATTTTGCTTTTGTGGGATCTATGTTTTTTATAAGAGGACAAGTCTCATAATTTGTTCTTCTGCTGTGAGACATTTAAGATACCATATTTACTCTTTATAAAAATATAAAAATTTGTATGTATATAAGTATAAAAAATATGGTTTTTAACTGCAATCTCAATATCTATTTTTTGTCTATGTAATGATATTTGTATTAATTTTAATAATTCTGGAGAACAGTACATTTAAACATTTTTATTAGTAAAATTGAAATATTTATCAAACTTCCACAGATCTTGGAAAAAATATATAGTTTGGCTAAAATTACTGGATTACTGGTTATCTTATTATGGTTTGACTCTTAATATGAAGAGTGTATTTATAGCTTATTATAGAAATCAGATACTCAACGAGCAAAGCAGAGTAATTTGTACCTTCCAATCCAAAGTATTATGAAAGACCCTATTAGGTTAAAGGCCTACATACCTTCTATCCAAATAGGAAGACTGCTAACCCATTTAATTAGCCTCAGCAGAAAAGATAAAAGTAGAAGGAAAACTTCAAATTTAGTTAATCTTGGATAAAGAGGAGTGCATAAGTTTTGAAAAAAAAAATTATATCTGAACTCTCTTGATATCATTGAAGGCAAGTAATTTAGTGGTCTCAAAATCTCTAAATAATTATCACTTATCCAATTTACCTACGAAGAAATATACACGAGAGCACTACATCAGATATAAATGATTTTTAAGGTTATTCTTGGATCATCTCATCCACAATATTTTAAAAAACATAATCAACACATGAGACTTTTGCTCCAATTAGTGCTAATTTCTCACTGAGAAAATATATAAAACAATTATCTGCATAATGTCTCTAGTTTAATATATGATAATATTTAATGAGAAGAGTGTATTCACTCAACACTCATGGAACAGCAATAGTCTTTTTTTTTTTTTAAAGATTTTATTTATTTATTTGACAGAAAGAGATCACAAGTAGGCAGAGAGGCAGGCAGAGAGAGAGAGAGAGAGAGGAGGAAGCAGACTCCCTGCTGAGCAGAGAGCCCGATGCGGGACTCCATCCCAGGACCCTGAGATCATGACCTGAGCCGAAGGCAGCGGCTTAACCCACTGAGCCACCCAGGCGCCCCGCAATAGTCTTTTAATATTAATGAATGCAACTTCACACACACTTACTTAGTAGTGAACATATTCAATTTCCTTATTTATGTTATTTCAAAATACATATACTATATATACCCAACAGTAACTTCATTATAAACAGTGATCATGGCATTACCTATAAATGAAATAGGTTAAACTAGGGATAAATTTCCTTCCAGAAACAAAATACACTTAGTCTTACTTGCAAAATGAAAATTTTAAATTTTAATTTCATCTTTTCATGATTTAAAAAAACAAGTCTATTTAACCCTGTATATAAACATTTATTCCAGCAAATCCATAAACACTTAGCTAGAAAAATTGAATATGTCAGATGAACATATTCAAAGCTTTCTTTTCACTTTCATGTTCTTATTTGGATTATGAATTATGGTTGTTTTTGTTTTGTTTTTTTAAGATTTATTTATTTATTTGACAGAGAGAGAGAGAGAGCGCAAGCATGTGCATGCACAAGCAGAGGGAGCGTCAGGCAGAGGGAGAGGGAGAAGCAGGCTTCCTGCTGATCAGGGAGCCTGATGTGGAACTGGATCCCAGGACCCTGCGAGCATGACCTCAGCTGAATGCAGATGCTTAACCGACTGAACCACCTAGGTGCCCCTGAATCTGACATTTTAGAGACAACATTTAATTTCCTGTGTAACCATTTGCCAAACAGTATAATAATTCTCTGAGTCTTATTGTAGAGAATTTACTAACAATAGCCAAAATCATAGCTCACTGCATTTCTAGGATTACTCTTTTTATATACTCAGTCTATGGATAACATTGTAATGTAGTCCAAAATAAGGTTAACAGAGGAAAAGACACAGTTTTCAAAGAAGAAAAAATGCCACAGTATACAATGTTCTTAGATATGAAGCTGAGTTCTTATGAATTTCAAAAGTAGGTTTACTACCCAGCTCATAATAGTTTTAATTAATAATCTAAGATTTAGAAAATAATTTGCTGAGTTCACCTATAACCAATTCCATAATCGGTAATCAGAACTTAAACATAAATTAGACTATGGGGCTGAAGTTTCAAGCCTCCTGACCCTCAGCGGTCAGACATTAGAGAGGAAAAGAAAGTTTTCCTCTGTAATAAACCATTCCATTTAGAGCACAGTGGCAAAACAAGGCTCCCTACTCTAAAGCAGGCATCAGGGACAGAATCTGTTTCTGAGAAGTAAATGGAACAAGCTGCTGATTATCACTCCCTGAGGCTATGAATTATTTGGAGGTCCTGGAAGAGGTGGTGATTGAGGCAAACCACCATGATTACTGGTGCTTGATTCTACAACATCCGCTCTCATCAAGTGACAAGGTCCCCAAGCTGCTTTTGCATTTCTAGGGACTGGAGTTAGTTGAAGTCATTGCCAAAACATCTAGACAGAGAAAGTAAAACACAGAAGTAGAGATGTAAAAGGGAAAGTTAAGCTACATCTTGAAAGAGTCACCATCACAAAAACACATGAGTAAATACAACATCATAAAACAAAGAAAACTAGTAGATACAATTTACTCCAAGTTAGTTGACTTAATGACATAAAATTAGTTTTTATTAAGTATAATTTTAATTGTCAAAAAGAAATGGATGAATAATGTCAAAAACCACAGTGACAAAAATTATAAAACAGGAAAAATTCAAGATATATGTATATAATGTGTATATAATATACAAAATGAATATAGAAGTTACAGAGATGTTATTGTGTGTGTGTGTGTGTTTAAAACAAAACTAAGGCTGTGAGGGGACATATCTGACTCTTGATTTCAACTCAGATCATGATCTCAAGGTCCTGGGATCTAGCCCCATTTGGGGCTCCACGCTCGGGGACATCTGCTTGAAATTCTCTCCCTCTGACCCTCTCTGTGCTTGCTCTCTCTCTCTCTTTTTCTCTCTCAAATAAAAAAATCTTAAAAAAAAAAGTAAGGTCTATAAGATAAACGTAATAAGAATTTAAAAGACTGACAGTTGAGTGGCAGTATTTCAGCAGGAATAACTACACAATTTTAGAATTAAGAAAGTACATTAGTTCTCAAGTTGAAAAAATATTCGAACTCACTCTAGTATACTCATATTCTTCTATGGGCCCTAGACTGAGTCAAGGAAAAGTTTAAAATTATTATACAGAAACATCCAAATGGTGAGACCTAAGCAAGTGTCCCAAACTTGAAATCTTCTGCAGCATACAAGTAGATCAGCTATCTTAAAATATTTTAAAAATCATAATCAATACTGTGTTGCAACCTATTCTGCTGTTTGCTTAATTCAGGGGATTCCATCTTCTCACATTCAGAACATTAAACATGAGAAAGGGGTTCTGAGAACATTAAACATGAGAATTAAATATGTAAAAGACCATTTCTTCTGAATACAGTTATCATTAGATAGTGAAAGTGAGACTATTAGTGTCCCTGCTGGTTGAAATTTATCCTGTTCAGGGAAGAGGAAAATGTAGTCAGGGGCACCTGGGTGTCTCAGGGGGTTCAGCCTCTGCCTTTGGCTCAGGTCATGATCTGAGTCTTGGGATTGAGCCCCACATCAGGCTTTCTGCTCAGCAGGGAGTCTATTTCTCTCCATCTCTCTCTCTCTCTCTCTGCCTGCCTCTCTGTCTACTTGTGCTCAAAAAATAAATAAATAAAATCTTTTTTAAAAAAGGAAAGAAAATGTAGTCAGAAAAAAAAATGTTCAATCTGAAAGAATAAAAAAAGATGCTGACTGTAATTTGTCAAGCCACATGCTTTTTTAAAAATTTTATTTTATTTATTTATTTGACAGATAGAGATTACAAGTAGGCACAGAGGCTGGCAGACAGAGAGGGAAAGACAGGCTCCCCGCTGAGCAGAGAGCCCGATGCAGCACTCGATCCCAGGACCCTGGGATCACGACCTGAGATGAAGACAGAGGCTTTAACCCACTGAGCCACCCAGGTGCCCCAAGCCACATCCTTTTTTTGAGATAACTGAGATATCTCAATTAACTTTCTTATACTTCAATAATTTAGGCATATTTCAAGGATTTGAATATGATTCAGGACCACTGGAAGGAGGTTTATAAGGAGAGCAGTAACCAACTCAAGAGTAAATAGGGCCCATGTGTCCTGCAGGAATTAATATAGCTTCCAAAGAAAATTAACTTGGCAGAAGACAGTAAGGCTTTTAGAGCTTCTGACTTTTCTATCCTGATGAAGGCCAAAAATCCTATTAATGTTACTATTTACCTCATCTTACAGCTAGTTCAGATTATTTTCTCTGGATAAAAGGAGAAATAGGAAGAAAACACAACCAAAAAAATCAGCAAGTGACTATCCTAAAGAAATTTGTCTCAAATATGTAATGTGCATCATATCTTTCCTACATGGATCTATCCTCTTTGAAGATATATATGTTTTGAATGTTGAAATTAAATGGAAGAAAAATTTTAAACTATAACAACTGTAAGAGAATATATTCAACTTGTAATCATCATATTGAAGTGCAAGATGCTCAATTCAGTGGGAAAAGGTAGGAGAATTTTTGAGAACTCACAGCTCTGTCCTGTTACTTAAATTGCTGACAGGGCCAAAAATATACCTGGGAACATCGCTTAGTACAGCTGGCAAGTCAAGGGAGCAGATATTTAAGTGGTAAATAGTGGAAGGTCACACGCTAGTGACTGCACACACATATGCTGAAAACCAACAGGGTATCAGGGGGCAGCATAAAGTTCAGTGGAGTTAATACCACAAAGAATCTATATACGAGCATATCATTCAGCCTAGATTACCAGCACTAAGTATTTTCTGATCCCTGTCTTTAGTTGATCTGTCCTCGTAAGTAGAGAAATAAAATACTTGAAAAGTGGTGTTTCCTGGTAGACATTATTTGTAGTATACAAGGGTCATCTTACACTTGAGCTGTACACTTTTAACTTCCTCTCTGCCATTGAGGGGTATTTTTCATATACATAAGTGTTTGCATAATAATTGTGCTGTTTTCAATCCATAAGCTTTCAGCCTTTTTAGTTAACCTGGGGAGAATGCTGATTCTATGTTCTTCCCTGTACACCGATCGAATCCACAAATGAAAAGAGAGAGCAAGGAGCAGGAGGAGGCAGAGAGAGAGAGAGAGAGAGAGCTGAGAAAACAGTAAAAAGTTTACTATGATGATTCCTGGTGCAGAGACAGATATAAATTCTGAAGAAAAGGTGCCCAGCATTCAATGTGGTGCCAGCAAGTGGGGTTTTGATAGACACGTCAAGGCCATGAGTTATTTGTTCCTTACATAAAGATTCTCATCTATACCCAAATCTTGTTTTATATTTTATATTTATATTTATATATTTTGTATATAAAATTCAGCATCGGTGGAGTATATTATCAATACTGCCTTGCAAAGTCTTGCAACAAAACGGAATTATTTTAAGCTAGAGGACAGCTTACCCTGAAGCAAGACTATCATCATCTTCTGGGATCTATAAGTTTATACTCCGTCATTGAGAAAAATCCTACACCAGTTTATGTGAAGTAAATGGAAGGATCCTTAAACCATTAGCTCCAGAGGGATGCCAGCCCCCTTCAAGCATAACGTACAGGCCTCCATAGCAGAACTCATTCTCTCACTCCATTCATTCTTCCGGTACATCTGCTTCTCATCGCTACTGGATCATTTACTGGATCAGCAGAGGAAGATCTAGGACAAGCCTCGACAGACACTGTCGCTACTGTTACTGCTCTATGTGGAAACAGAGGCGCTCCACTGGCAATCTAAGAGTATCCCAGCTGATATACTCAAAGTAGGCTTTATTTGGGGGTTAAATGCATTATTAACTTAAGCACGTTTGAGTATCAGTTGAGTGGCAAATAATTAGTGAACACATCTGGATTCTCCTGGCTCAGGAATGAGCTTCTTGCTGGACCTTTTGTATTTTTCTCACACTTCTTGAACTTGGATTATGTTTACATTTTTGCCGTTGTTCTATGCCCTTCCATATTTTTCTGAGTTTTCATGATAAAGAAATCTGTGGTGCTATATCAGGGACCAATAGTGTATTAGGAGAAACCACTGGTCTTTGTTACTCTCCTTTCCTACAAATAATAGGCATTCATTTTAAGGGCACCCGGGAGACTCCGTCGGTTAAGTGGTTGACTTTGACTCAGATCATGATCTCAGGGTCCTGGGATTGCACCCCGCATTTGACTCTCCAGTCAGTGGGGAGTCTGCTTCTCTTCCTCTCCCTCGGCCTCTCCCCGCACTCATGTGCATGCATGCTCTCTCTCTCACTCACTCAAATAAATAAATAAATAAAATCTTTTTAAAAAAAATAGGCATGTATTTTAAGGAGAAGCTTATAAGGCCTCCAACTTTGCAGATTAACAGACTGATATTGTCATGATAGAGTTATTGATTCAAGTATCTATGGTGGGAGGTGTTTCTCTGAGTCTTATAATATTCTTATCTCCTCTTCTTATCACAGGCCAGATCATACTGTGTTCATGGATGCATGCTCTACTCACACAAAAGATTATTGGTTGCAATTATTTGCCAATTAATATGTTCCAATCATGAACCAAATAGGACTAGAACAAAGGCCCCAGATATGCAGTTAAAGGTTTATTAGAAACAAATTTGTTCATTTCTTCAAATCTGATTCAGCCAACGATCTTGCTCATTCATTCATTCATTTGATTTAAAAAATGCTTCTCACACCTACAAGGTGTTAAGTCTGCCCCATCAAAGAACAAACCCTAGTCTCTTCTCCCAGGGGCTTCTAATGTACTAGGGATGGTTGTGGGGGTAGATTAATAAGGCAAGGTCAAACAAGTCAAAAGGGGATTTTAATAATGTGGCGATTTCAATGATGCTAACTCAATTCATATCTCACAATCCATATTCCACCTAGTTCAAAATTGCCTTTGATATGAGCACACACAGAAATTCTATTTTGACACCTACTCCATTAAATAGCTCAGAAAGCTTAAAAGAACCATTTCTTCCTTGACTTTAATGTATGATCAAATCACATACTAGAATCAAATCAAACTTCTTTCTCTTTAACCGAGCTGGATTTTTGGGGTTTGTTTTGTTTTGTTTTGTTTTGTTTTTCTTCCAGAACCTTCACAGTAGTTCAAGTGCCCTGAATTGGGGCATTGGTGCACCAGCAGGGACGGTGCCTGCCCATTTGTCCCAACTGTCCACTCTGAACTATTCTATAGAGAGGGAAGGAACTATAGAGTTGGAAGGACCAACTCTCCAGTCCTGCATTATCCAAGCCAGACATGGATTGTTCCTGAGGAAGGAAGTCACTAATGGTGCATTCGCTACCTGCTCCTCTGGAACCACTGATTCAACCATACAAGCTCCTACTTATTTTTCATCCAAAGAGAATCAGAGCAATTGATTTCAGTGTCTCACAATATTATATAAATTGTAGGAACTCAAGTTTGTCAAAGTCAGAGCAGAACAACCACCTCAGTGCTTATGTCTCAAAAAGACGTTTATATCAGAAGCCAGACTCCACATGTATTGGCTCATTTCCTTCTAAGTTCCAGTCATAGAAATCACAAGTGAATTATATGGGTGACGTTAGTAAATCATGTTTTTCTATTCTACATATGCAGCACCATACTGTGATATTACTGATTTAGTTTGAATTTTAAATTAAGATATTCTCAAAAATTAAAATTAAGTTCACTAAAACAGAGGTTCTGTGAGGGCAGGGGATTTTTTAAAATTATTATTCATTTGCTTTTACATCCTTAGTACCTAGAAAAATGTCAAGCACATGACAGGTGTTTAATATATGTTGAGTGAAAAAATAATTCTAAGTATTTTTTCTCCTTTTCATTCCCCTCCATGAGACAGACAACAGATTCTGAAGGAAATTCTTTCTCACGAATTTCCACTTTATTTCATTTCTTCCCATGTACCTCAAAATGAGGAAATTAAGAACACTTTAGGGAACACGAGATAAAATTACTACCAGTATGGGTTTATAAAATCCACAATGCTTAAGGACCCTTTCAGCTGTCAGTAACAAAAATCCAACTTCAAAGATTTAATATGCAACTAAATTATTGTTTCACAAAGCTGACAAAAACCCAATGATACATTCTTCCGACCTGGCTGAATAGATGCTTCTATTATGTCCTCAGGGATCTGACTCTCTCTCTCTCTCTTTTTTCCCCGAATCTCTCTCTCTTAGTAATGTTTTTCTTTTCACTGACTTTCTTCTCCAGCAGACTTCTGCATATGGATTCAAGATGCCAGTGGCATATCCAGACTTACATGACATTATAGCTTGAGTTTCCATAGAAAGAAAAAGTGTGTTTCCTGATACATTGCTCTGATAAATGTCCAAGAAAGAAAGAAGATGGTCTTGACAAAATTTACATGGACAGCCCTGAACCAACCACTGGACTGCTAAGCTGGGGACTCCTGCTGATTTCTGGGCTGGAGGGAAAGTTCAGTAAAAATTAACTGTACCCATGAACTAGATAGATAGAAAAACATTGCCAACCACTCATAGACCAGAAGACACTGAAAAATTTCATTCTTGCTTTCCTCTCTGCCACACGTCAGCTCACTTTCTTTCTTATTCCTCATTATCTTTGTTTCAAGAAGGTTGCTCTTATTTTTTTCTTTCCTAAATGCATCAAAGTGCATTCAGTTATGAAAGATTTTACACATGCTGTTCTGTCTATCTGGAATATTCTTCCTTTTTCCATGTTTTACATCCTGACCACTTCGTATTTGTCTTGCAAAGCTCGATCTGGTGACTACTTTTTCATGGAAGCCATCAGAGGTATTCTAGTTTAGACAAAATCCCTTGATCCATGCTCCTTGTTAGAAAATGTATATGGTTCTTTTCAGAACTTGTCACTATTGTAATTACATATTTTCTGAATATCTGTTGGCATTTGATCCCTTTACCTGCAGGAGGTCAGTGCTCCAGCCCAGTGCCTCCCTCAGTGCTGCTCCAGCTTATGACACACTGGCACATGGTAGGCACGAAACATCCTTATTAACGAGTCAAAGAGAAACAATCTGAGGGTTTTGAAGGGGCGGAGGGTGGGAGGTCGGGGTACCAGGTGGTGGGTATTATAGAGGGCACGGATTGCATGGAGCACTAGGTGTGGTGCAAAAATAATGAATACTGTTATGTTGAAAATAAATTTAAAAAAAGAGAGAGAATGAGTTAAAGAAATGATTGGATTAATTAAATGTGGACTAACTGGCTGTGCAGAGGGAGAATGTTGTTGTTGTTTTGGGTTTTTTTGTTTTTTTTTTTTTTTATAAAGGGCTAGATAATAAATGTTTTGGCTTTGTAGCACATGCAGTTTCTGTCGAATATTCTTCTTTGTATTTTGCTGGTATGTCTTTCTGTTTGCTTTTTTACAATAATTTTTAAATGTAAAAAACATTCTTATTGCCAAGCCATATTAAACACTGACCAGATTCGGCCCGTTGGTCATGGTTTGGCTACCTCTGTATCAGTATGCTAGTAGTTACAATTTGTTTTGTAATTGCATAATTATAGTAAGGTTCTAATTCTATTCCTAATAATAATAATAATATTAATAATAATTGCTTTGGTTTTGTTTCTGAGATGAGCACTTAACTTTCTACTCTACATAAATTTTGCTTCTGTTCTCAGCAGTACCCAGGCTAGGATCATATTGTTGTGTTTTCTTTTCAAACTTATTTGTTACCAACTTTTTCTTCCTACAAAATGCCTGTGCATTTCTTCTCATCTCCTGCTATCTGTGCCACACTGTGCCTTTTCCATTCTTCAGCCAAGTGCACCTGCTGTCCTAGCTTCTTGTGGCTGTTTCCAGGTTTTGTGCTGTATCATCATCCCTTCTGCTTTCTGCTGTATATGGTATAATATTTCAGTAGAAGGAGAAATGTTTATTTAAAATAAACTGAGTAAAACAGACATTCTGAGATACCGACACCAGGGAAATAGGCGTGCCATCTGCCCTCCATAAGGAGCTCTTTGCCTGAGGGACATAACCGTATCACCCAGGTAAGCTCTTGCTAATGTGTAAATTGTACAGCAACCTACAAATCGTGGTTGTCATTCTAGACCTTCTGTTCTTTTTCTGCCCTCAGTTCTATAGTATATTTTCAATCCCTTTTTTCCCCCTACTATATATACTTTGACATCTCTTCCCCTGGAATAAAACAACCACTAGTCTTGTGAATGGGGAACTCAGAACATCTCGCCCATTATTTTCTCGTGCCTTCAGTTTCTCAGTATGAATTGTAAGATTTATTTTTTTTAGAAAAAAGTGGCATTTAAAGTACTGCTGTTACATAATTAGAGGGTAATAAGGTAAAACTCAAAACATACACATGTATAAGTATTTTAAAAGCTATCTCTTGGGAATACATATTTATAAAAATAAGCGAGCATGCTGTGTCTTGCAAACGTAAAAAAAAAAAAAAAAAGAATCTGTCATCGACTTACTCAAAAAAGAATCAAACTGTGGCAAAAATAAATTGCTTCCCAAAACTTACTATGGGCAGCTATAAACAACACATAGTTTAATAGCTCTTCATCCAATATGACAAATGTTATATTGAGATAAATTTTACATACAATAAACTGCAGAGAACTTAATTTAATGAGTTTCTGTAAATGCGGACACCCATGTAAGCACCAAAACAATTAAGATGAAACATGTTTCCATCCCTCCAGAAAGTTCCTTTACGCCCACTTCAAACTAATCCTCATCTACTCATAAGTAAGCCTTATTCTTATTCCGATCTGCACAGAATTAGTTTTGCTTATTCTTGACCTTCATATAAATTGAAGCATAGAGTATGTATTATTTTGTTGCTGACTTTTTTATCATAATGTTTTGAGATTTGTCTGTGTTTTGCATTTTAAAGGTCCACTCCTTTCGTTGCAAAGGATTGTTCCATTGTGTAAATAAAGGGTCATGAATACATCCAAATAGCTCACCCATTACCCAATTGGAGGACTTTTGAGCTATCGGTTTTGATCCATTATGAATAAAGCTGCTATAGACTCTCATGAGCAAGTTTTCTATGGTGGACGTAGGTGTTTACTTTACTTAGCTAAGTATCTAGAACTATGTTGGCTGCTTTATAGGCTAGGTATATCTTTAAGTTTTAAGATATTGCCAAACCCTTTTCCAAAGTGGTGGCACTGTTTTACATTCCCATCAGCAATGTCTGTGAGAGTCGATTGCTCCAATCCTTGTAAAAATTTGGTGCATACAGTACTTTTAATTTTATCCATGTTATTAGGCAGGAGATAGTTTCATATGTATTTCTTTCTGATGATTCATGATGTTGAGTACTTTTCATATGATTTCCTTTATAATTTTTAAGCTACTTCATTTGTTATTATATTACTGTTAATATTATTATCAGCTTATAGGAAGTCGATATATCCTGAATATAAATATCTGTCACACTTATTTATTTCTGGCTTATTCATTTACTTAGGTAAGTTTCAAAAAGCAGCGAAAATCTTTTCTAAATAGGCTTTTTATTTTAAAACAATTTTGTATATACACAAAAATTTCAGATAGTACAGGAATCCCCATATATCCACATCGAGTTTCCTTTATTAAGAATATCTTGGGGCGCCTGGGTGGCTCAGTGGATTAAGCCGCTGCCTTCGGCTCAGGTCATGATCTCAGTGTCCTGGGATCGAGCCCCGCATCGGGCTCTTTGCTCAGCGGGAGCCTGCTTCTCTCTCTCTCTCTGCCTGACTCTCCGCCTACTTGTGATTTCTCTCTCTGTCAAATAAATAAAATCTTTAAAAAAAAAAAAGAATATCTTATAATAATATGGTACATTTGTTACTGTTAATGAAGCAATATCAGTGCACTATTAGTAACTGAAGTCCATACTTTCTGAGATAAGTTTACTTTTTGCCCTAGTATCTTTTTTCTGCTGCGGGATCCCATTCAGGATAAATATTATACATAGTAGCTTTGTCTTCTTAGGCTCCTATGGGTCATGACTGTTTCTTAAGTGTCTTTCATGATCGTAACTGTTTTAGGAAGCGCTGGTCAAGGATTTTGTAGAATGTCTCTCGAGTGGCCTTTGTCTAGCATTTTTCTCACTATGAGACTGAAGTTCTATATATTTGAGAGGAACACGGTGAATATCAAGTGCCATTTCATCACATCATTAGATACATACTATCAACCAAACTTACTATTGTTGGGGTTGACCTCGACCAACTGGCTGAGGAAATATTTGTGAGGTTTCCCCACTGTAAAAGTTACACAACTTCCCTTCTCCTTCTCATTCCTTAATCTGTTATTTGGAAGAGAGATTCACTATACACAACCCAAACTTAAGGGTTAAAAAGCGAAGGGTGCCACCATGAGGGAAATATTTGAATAAATGGTTTGGAATTCTTTGGTACTGGAGATTTGGCTTTTCCCCCATTATTTATCGATTCAATAATTTAGTTTTATCAGTATGAACTCATGGGCGTATATTTAATACTTTGGGTTAAAATACAATGGTTTGTGAGTTTTTGTTGCTCAAAATGCTCTAGTTTTGGCAATTGGGGAATTTTGCAGTTGACTGCTGTGTCCCTTTATCATATGCCCTCATTTTCTTCAAGTGTATGTGTGTGTGTGTGTGTTTATGATTTATTGATTTATCTGTAGTTAATCCTGTTTATTTTTTTTTTAAGATTTTATTTATTTATTTGACAGAGAGAAATCACAAGTAGATGGAGAGGCAGGCAGAGAGAGAGAGGGAAGCAGGCTCCCTGCTGAGCAGAGAGCCCGATGCGGGACTTGATCCCAGGACCCTGAGATCATGACCTGAGCCGAAGGCAGCGGCTTAACCCACTGAGCCACCCAGGCGCCCCAATCCTGTTTATTTTTAAAGCAGTTTTAGAGTTAACAGAAAAAATGAACAGAAAACAGAGAGTTCTCGTATTTCTCCTTTCCCCCTTAACCCTAATTCTTAATATTTTGCTTTAATGAGGCATATTGTTTTGATTGATGAGCCAATCTTGATACATTATTACCTATAGTCCATAGTTTACAACAGAGTTTCCTTTTTGTGTTGCATATTCTATGGGTTTTGACAATTGTGTAATCGTATGTATCCACCATTGCAGTTTTATACACAATAGTTTTGCTACCATAAATATCCCTTGTGCTCCAACTGTTTATCCCTACCGGTATCTTAACTAAGCCCCCTGCAGATTTTTCTCTGCTCTCTGCAGTTTTACATTTTCTAGAATGTCATTTAGTTGGAATCATACATTATGCAGCCCTTTCAGACTCTCCTCTTTGTTTTTTGTTTGTTTGTTTAAGATTTATTTATTTATTTGAGAGAGAGTGGGGGGATGGGCAGATCAAGAGAATCTTTCAGACTCCACATTGAGCGCACATCCCAACATGAGGCTTGATCTTATGACCCATGAGATCATGACATGAGCCAAACCAAGAGTCTGATGCTTGATCAAGTGAGCCACCCTGGTGCCCCTGGACTCTTCTTTCAGTTAGCCATATGCATTTAAGATTTCTCTATGTCTTTTAAAGCTTGATAGCTCGTTTCTTTTTATCACTAAATAACATTCTGTTGAATGACTAAATAACATTCCACAGTTTATCCATTCACTTATTGAAGAACATCTTGGTTGTTTCTAATTTGGGACAATTATGAATAAATGTATTATAAGCTTTTTTATGCAGATTTCTGTGTGGACATACATTCTCAACTCATTTGAGTAAATACCTAGAAGAATGATTCCTGTATCATATGTTAAGCTTATATTTAGCTTTGTAAGGAACTGCGAACTTCTTCTAACGTGGCTGTTAACATTTTGCTTTCTGACTGGTAATGAATGAGAATCCCTGTTGTTCCGTATTCTTGCCAGCATTCGGTGATAGGAAAGTTTAAGTAACCTGGCTCTCACAGCCTGTCAAAAGTATACTTATCTGTTCACTTGCAGTGTACTGTAGAGGGTGTTAGAATTATTAACCAATAACTCAGTGTGAAACAACATTATTAGCTAGAGTGCAGTGCTTGTGTACAGCTGTTTTTGCTTTTAGTCTTACAGAATCCACTCATTTCCAGAATTATTTGTCGGTACTTTTTTCCTGACTCCCTTAAGGGAGGCTGTTTCATTTATTTGTGGTGTAACTAGATGGTTTCATCACAGTTCAGATTCCATTCTCAGATGCCCAGAACTCCTAAATGATGTTTTAAAAATTTTCTACAAAAACATTTTACTTTTGTATTGTAAAGTTCTTTGGGTTTTGGAAAACGTGTTAGATCATGTACCCACCATTACATACAGGATAGTTTCATTACTCTAAAAAATTCCCTGTGCTTCACTTATTCAATCCCATTTTCTCTTCAAACTTCTAGAAACCACCACTTTTTACTATCCTTATAATTTTCCTTTTTCACAATGTCATATAATTTTTCACTTATCAATAAGGGTTTAAGATTCATCCAAGTCTTTTTGTAGCTTAACAGTTGATTTTTATTCACTAAATATTAGTCTTTTGTATTGATGCATTATAGTTTGTTAGAAGAATGCGTATTCTGCTGTTGTTGGGTGGAATATTCTACAAACGTCAGTTAAATCCAGTTGATTGATGGTGCTACTATGGTCAATTGTATCTTTACTGAGTTTCTGTCTATTTTATCTATCAATTACTGGCAGAAGGCTGTTAAAGTCTGATTATAATAGTGGATTTCTTTTTCTCTCAGTTCTATCAGATTTGACCTTGTGTATTTCTATGTTTTATGTTAGTTGGATAGATGTTTGGGATTGTTATGCCATCTTGGAGAATCACCCCTTTTTCAAAATATAGTATCTCTTGTTTTTCTTAATATTTTCTGAAGTCTGCTTCACTTGAAATTAAAATAGCTTTTCCAGGGTTTTTGTGTGTATGTGTGTGTGTGTTTTGTTTCTTTAGAATTAATATGGTACGCTTTCTCTATCCCATTTCTTTAAGTTGTTTTCGTCTTTGTATGTAAAATGAGTTACATACAGAAAACAACTGATTGGTTCTTATTATTGTTTTATGCCCTTTGACAACTTACCTTTTAATTGGTCTATTTAGGTAATTCACATTTTCAATAATTGTTGACATAGTTGGACTAATATCTATCATGTTGTAACTGATTCCTATTCATTAGTTGTTTTTTTTTTCTTTGCCTTCTGCCCCTTCATTTTCTCCTTTCTCTGGTTTTGAGAATTTTATGCAGTTTCATTGATCTCCCCTCTTTGAATTAAAATAAAGTATTTGCCCTAAAGTTTCGAATATACATTTTTAACTAATTTAAGTCTACCTTCAACTAGCACTATTCCACTTCATATATACTTTTTAACAGCAGATTCTTAATTCCTTCCTCTAATCTCTCGTGTCATTACTGCCATTTATTTCATATATATATGCTGTAATCACCCAATACTTTGTTGTTGTATTCCTTTAAATGAACCTTTATCTTTTATATAAAGTAAGAATAAGAAATATAAAAGATATACTTAATTTTCATTTATTTCTTTCCTGACATTACTCCTCTTCTTATGAAAATTTGAGTCTCTGGCTTATATTCTATACTTTCCCCCAAAGAACTTCTTTTAACATTTCTTGCATGACCATGAGTTCTACTACTTTTTTTCTGAGAAAATCTATTTTTCCTTTGCTTTTGAAGGGAAATTCTCCTTGACATAGAATTCTAGGTTGGCTTTTTTTTTTTTTTTTTTTTTTTTGCTTTACTTTTGTTTTGTTTGTTTGTTTTTCTAACAAGTCAAGTGTATTAGGTTTTTTCTATTATTGTTTGCACAGTTTCTGAGGAGAGGCCTGTTGTAATTCTTATTTTTGTTCTTCTTTACATAAGGTTTTGTTTTTCTCTGGCTTTCAAAACCGTTTTTCAATGCTTTCTTGAATTTTGAAAACCTAGATGTGTTTTTGTTTATGTTTTCTAATTTACTTCGCTTGATATTCTCTGAACTTCCTAAATCTGTACTTTGATGTCTGTCTTTAATTTTAAAGAGTTCTTGATCATCAATTCTACAAATATTTCTTCTCCTCCACTCTCTTTTATCTCCTTTCAGTGTATCAATTATATGTTACACTTTTTAAAATTGTCCCACATACCCTGGATGCTCTCAAATGTTTTTTATCCCCCCATTTTTCATCTCTCATTTCAGTTTAGGAAGTTTCTATTGACTTATCTTCAAGCTACTGGTGCTTTCTTTGGCTATGTCTGGGCTACTGTTGAGTCTATCCAAAACATTCTTCAATCTGTCACAGTGTTTGTAATTTCTAGAATGTTTTTCTGATTCTTTCTTAGTTTCTCTCTCTCTCTCTCTCTGCTTATATTGGAATGTCTTCTCTTATTTCCATTAGAACCCTTAATATATCAATCATAGTTACTATAAATTCCCTGGCTGATAGTCCCAACATCTGTGTCATATCCGAGACTTGTTCTGATACTTGTTCTGTGTCCTCAGATATTTTTTTTTCTAGCTTTTTTGGCATGCTTTCTGATGTTTGTTGAAAACCAGACATGTTCAAGAGGTTCTAGAACCTTAGGTAAATAGGCTTTTAGGGCAAGAATTTGTCGTATTCGGACTAGGGTTAGGTTGGATTTAATGTTTGCTAAAGATGTAAGTGCCAGAAGCTTCAAACCCTTCTTGTGTTTTTGTTGCCAACTTAACATGGGGCTTCCCTTACAGAATCTGCTTCTAGCCTTCCATTCAGCAGCAGTGCATTCTTATTATGCCAATGTCCTGTTGGTTTGGGGGAAGGGAAGGGAATGGAAGCCTTTAAAATCTTATGACTACATCTCCATCTTTTAGTGGGCCTCTGTCCCTGGGTTTTAGCTTTCACAGTGTTTTTATTGTTGTTGTTTTTTGCTTGTTTTGTTTTTTAAAGTGGTATTGTCCCCTCCCCTTATCTGAAAGTAAGACTTTAATGGGAGACGAAATTGGAGGAAATTCTTCTCACTGGGATAAAGCTTTAGTAAAATATTGTTACCCTGGAGACTAGGCCTTTGTAATGGGGAATGCTTTAGACACTACCAGAGCCTTGAGGGGAACTTTGAGAACCTGGTGAGTTTTCCGAAAATAAAGTTCACAAATTTATCGAGCACCCCTATCCCCAAGGCCATATCCTCAGAAGTTGTTCACTCTCAAGCTAGTCCACATTCAAACTCCAAAAATTCATCAAAATTATCTTTAAATGTCCTTCAAGTTTATAGATTCTGTGTTTGTATTCCAGGTAAACAAATCTCAGCTTTGAATCTCTGGATTCACCTGTCTGTTCAGATTTCAGAGTGGAGATTTGCTTTGCAACCTCAGGTCTTTGATGGGACTGAAAAAGTAATTAAATTTCAGTTGGTTAATTCAATTATTGATGTAAATACAGATATGATAACCTATAAGCTTTATACATATTGGGACTAAAACTCAAAATCTGAATATTTTAATTTTGAAAAAGTCAAATTTATAAATTTTTCTTCTATTTTTTTCTACGTTCCCTTTTTTCCCCCTTTTATCCTAAGAAATCTTTATCTACCCCAAGGTCATGAGTATTCTTTTGTACATTTTCTTCTGGAAGTTTTATAGTTTTAACATTTATGTTTAGGTTTGCCATCCATCTTAAAATAATTCTTGTTAAGGGAATTAAGTGAGGATTTAGGAGTCTTTTTTCCTCCTACATCTATTGAAAAGATATTCATTTGTTGAAAAGACATTCATTGTATAATGAGTTACAGACATGACGTGTACAGCATAGGGAGTATAGTCAATGGTATTGTTAATAGCATTGTATGGTGACAGATGGTAGGTGGTGGGCATGATGTACTGTATAGAGAAATGGAATCACCATGTTGTACACCTGAAACTAATGTAGCATTGTGTATAAGTTATACTCAAATTATTATTATTATTATTATTATTTTTTAAGATATTCTGGACACGTGGGTGGCACAGTTGGTTGGGCTTCTGACTTTTGGTTTTGGATCAGGTCTTGATCTCAACGTCATGAGGTTGAACCCTGGACTGGATTCCATGCTGTGTATGGAGTCCGCTCAAGATTTGAGATTCTCCCTCCCCTCCCCCTCTGCCCCTCCTCTCTCAAATAAGTAAATAAATCTTAAAAAAAAAAAGACATTCATTCTGAATTTCTTGCACTCTTACTGAAAATCAATTGTCTATATAAATGTGCGCTATTATCAGTTTCTGTCTTCAGCTTCATTGATCAAGTTTATAAAACTTAGGCCACTACCACACTGTCTCACTACTGAATCTTCATAATGTTTTAATGTTTGTATTAAACAGTCATTTATTTTTAAAAATAATTTAAAAGAAACACAGGTATTACCTTTTGTATTTCCCCATATACTTATTTTTTGTATACTTTTTATTCTATAGATTCAAGTTCCTATCTTGTGCTCTTGTGCAATTTTCCTATTATAATAGAATTTTCTTTAGCATTGCTTGTAGTAGCATGAATTTTCTCAGTATTTGTTTTTTTCTAATTTTTTTTTTTATTTTGTGCTCTTTTTAAAAGGAGGTCTTCATTGGATATTGAATTCTGAACTGATAATTACTTTTTCTTTTTGTTGTACTAGTTTATTAATGATAAAAAGTCTACTGTCTTTCCTGTCATTGTTTCCTGGATATAATGTACTATTTTTTAAGCCAAATTCAAGAATTTTTCTAGTTCTGATTTTCAATGGTCTGCTCATGTGGGCCTTTCTTCACCCAATATATGTTTTTTTGCTGAGTTTCTTAGATTTCTAATATACTGTTTTCATTAAATTTGCAAGACTGTCAGTAAGTATTTTTTCAAATAAGTTTTTTTTCTTTCCCATTCTTTTTCTCTATTCATTCTGTTCTTTTAGTTAGACATGTACTAGCCTGGTTCATAGTTCTCACAACTCACTGAGATTCTATTCCTTTTCATTTTTCATTTTTTGGTATGATTTTTTTTCTTTTTATTTCATATTGGATCTTCATTAAATTTTATATTCCATACTTGTCTCCAATCTACTATTAAGTCCATGCATTTTCCGGGTGCCTGGGTGGCTCAGTGGGTTAAAGCCTCTGCCTTCAGCTCAGGTCATGATCCCGGTGTCCTGGGATTGAGCCCCACATCGGGCTCTCTGCTCAGCGGGGAGCCTGCTTCCCTTCTTTCTCTCTGCCTGCCTCTGCCTACTTGTGATCTCTGTCTGTCAAATAAATAAATAAAATCTTTAAAAAAAAAAAAAGTCCATGCATTTTCTTTAAATTTCAGATATAATAGCTTTCATATAGAATTTTTATTTGATTCTTTGGTGTAGTTTCTACTTCTTTTTTGAAATAGTCTCTTTGTTTATTATGACCATATTTTTTGTGTAAGTTCATGAACTTAAGAATTTATAATATCTGCTAAGGAAATGCCTAGCTGGATCAATTGGTAGACCATGTGACTTTTAATCTCAGGCTTGTAAATTCAAGACTCACATTGGCTGTGGAGATTACTTAAAAATAAAATTAAAAAAAAAGAGAATGTATAATATCTGCTTTATATGCTTTTTATTACTCCATAGCAAATGACATAAACTTCGCTGCTAAAATAATATCCATTCATTATCTCACACCTTTTAAGAACATTAATCATGGTACACTCTATTAGTGTCTGCTACATGCATAGGCTCCCACAAGTCTGAAATCAGAGTGTCAGCTGCTCTGGGCTCTTGTTTCCTGGCTCTGGGAAAGAATCCATTTCCAAGTTCATTCCTGTCTTTGGCAGATAAATTTATTTGTGGTTGTAGGACCAAAATAACCATTGTCTTTCTAGCTCATGGCCTAGGGCTACTATCAGCTTTTAAAGAACTCTCATTCTAGAAGCCACTTCAGGTTTTGCATTTCATCCCTCCATCTTAAAAACCAGTACTAATGTTTCACAATTTTTGTAATCCAAATCAATAAGAGAGAAGATTATCTGCTTAAATGTTAATCTCATTCAAACATATTCTCCAAGTTATCAAGCAATATTGATCACCACAAGTAGTAACCTTAATTTTAAGGTTACATGATCACGGTTGTGATAGCTCATCGTATTATAGTCCCAGGAATAAGGACAGAAAATCTTGGTAAATCATTTTAGGATTCTGCCCATGATGTTTTAAGGTGCTTTTCTGTTCATTTTAATACCCATGTTAGCTCAACTTGTATTTATATGGGCTGCTTTTTCTCTTGATCTTTGGTCCCGTTTCCTGTTATTTCATGTCTAGTTATTTTTCACTGTAAACTGGATAATGTGTATGATGGTGTGTAGAGAATGAATTTTGTTATGATCCTTGAAAATACGTTTATCTTTTTTTTTTTCTAGTACAAAATCTAATTACTGGCTGTCAGCTTAAATTTGTGGACGCTTGGTGCCATCCTTTGTTTTTTTCAAGGAAGACTTCTTTAGTCCTGCGATGCAGTCTTAATTTTAAGATGTGGTGATTTTAGGTCTTAATTGATACATCTGAAATGTTTACTATGTACCCGCTAATGTTTTGAGCTCACCCTTCATACATTGTTTCTCCTATGGCTCAGCAGTTTTAGATTTCCAATAGTTATTTTCTGGTGGATTTCTCAAATTCTCCCTTTTACATATGTAAGTCAGGATCCATTCAAGAACTTAAAGGGACTTAGATGCAAATTGTAGAATTGCCCCTTTGGGAAGCCTTCTTTCTTTGCAGGACTTCTTCCTCAGCTTCCAGCCACTCTGGTAACCAGAACTCTTTCAACACCTTAAAGCAACAAGACTGCATCTTTCTACCTGAGTTCTACTCAATTTATGCCCCAGAGACTGAGGATGTCACTCAGATTATAGTATTATCAGAATTTCATTTCAGGAAAAAAACAAACAAAAAAACCCAAAAACAACAACAACAACAAAAACCCTTCGTATATTTCCTTTTTTTAAGTTGGCATATACTCAAATTTCTATCTGATTTTTTTTCCTTGTGCTTTCCTTTTAGTAATTATTCTATTTCCTTTCTTGCAAATAGTTAAGTTTTATTTGTTTATTCATTTAGTTAATTTTATATTTTGTCCTCTCTGAGATTTGTCTGATACCAACTGATACTGAGCTGTGTTGTTATTACTGAACTAGAACCTCCTATTGACATTTTATTTACAATGGTAGCAAATATATAGATTACGGCGATAAAAATAGTAATGATAATAACTCCTTAATTTTGGATTGTCCATAAAATTGGAAATTCATTTTAAATTTACTTAATTTTGTATGCAAATATATATACACATAAATTTGCACATGTGTTCATATACATATACATATACATGTTTAGTAGAAATGGGATTTTCTTTGCTGTACTTGGAGGATGTATTCAAATCATTATATGCCATTTAATTTGCCCTATTCAAAATATGTAGCACTGTGCCTTGTCTAATCATGCATCCTCTTTAAATTGTTTATTTCTTTAAGACCTAATTCAATTTTCGTCTGCCAAATAAAGAATTCTTCCACAACCGTTAACACTCACTGATATTTAAAACATGATTTAGCACTACTTTTCATACTGACTTGGCTTTCTCACTTTTTGAGTCATATACATTACTCATGACTCCTCAACTTGAAAGCAAAATTCTTCCAGATAAGTACAAAGTTAAAGGGTCTTTTTAAAAATGGTTCATAGGAAATTGAACTTAAGATCTATTTTCAAATAGATGTAACTTGTAGCTCTGACCTAACACTTGGCTGTGTGACTTTGACACACTTCTTAAATTTTCTGGCCTCATTTCCCTCCTCTGAAGTTTGTAATTGAGAGTGTTTTCCTGAATTGTAATATGGTCTATGTTATTCTTTTTCTAGAGTCATACATTAATGTTTCAGACACACTTTGTTTTCAATAATCTTTGCTGATTGAATGATAATTCTACTATCTTATTTGACCCAATGTGCTGGGTCAAATAGCTAATTAGATCTGTGTGCTTCTGCTATTGCAACACTTTTAACAAGCAAAATATAACACTTTTTGATAATAGTCCTAAATGATATATCCCTGATATCAACAGTCAAGATTGCATCGCTATTTTAAAACATGCAGAAGATATCAAATTGGATACACCACTGTGGCTGAAAATTTCCAATGTGAAGTGAGTAGGACGGTGAGAAACAGAATTTCTAAAACTTTAAGTTTGATTTGAAATGATACCAGGCTTATCAGTTTTGTGCTTTGCCTCAACTATCTGGGTGAAATGCCTGTCTTTTAGTAAATAGATTTAGCACTGGAAAATTTAGAAATTTTTTCCTTGGGGGAAGGAGAAGAAAACCAGGCCTCTTCCCCCTCCCCTGAAAATATTAACTATTATGCAAATCTCACTTTAAGTTGTGAAATCTCTAACAACTGTAATAATTGGATTGAAATCAGAAAAAAATAAAAGAGGTGGTACTCTATTTAGTTTACCACAATAAATAAGCTTATATATGATACATTTTATCCCTAGATGCCAAATCACTCAACATCTGAAAAGTGTGAAATAATTTGCACAAACATATATTGCAGTTAGCCTATGATTTAAATCTAAAACACTGAAATCTAAAATACTCAATTGATTTACTTATGCAGTTATATTATTCTTCTATATTTTAGAAGAATATTTTAAGCTATATTATAGCTCTCTGTTCACTGCAGCCATCTTATTGATCTATTTTTAGGTGTAAACAAATCTGGAAAAATTTGTAAGCCATATCTTGACAATTATGGAGAGATAAAACAGATTTTTCATAGTCATGTCTGTGCTTATTGTAATGAGATAATTAATTATATTTTTTGGATTACTGCATCTTTAATTCTGTAAAATTCTAATCAAACATATTTGCAAAGATCCAGAATAAAACTTCAGGTAGATGGTTTTGATCAATGCAATTTTAATTGCTAAAAAACAGGTAGGGGACAGCTGAAATGGTTAGAACAAGTTATAATTTGAAGTTGTTAAATATAGTAAGTTTATTTTCTTCTTAAAGGAAAAGGTATACTAAAGATGAAAAATTGACTGGATTTTTTAAATTGTCTCCTTACTTTTTGTTCCCATTCTTTCTTTCCTGTAAGTCAGAAACAGCGTAATGGGTTTTCCTAAGAATATTGATGATGGTGATAAACATGATTTTTTATCAGGTAACATACTTGAAGTGTGCTGCATTAGCTCTGGCATAGGTGGGGACCTATGTAAAGAAAGGGCCATATTGCCATTGCCATTATTCACTGGACAATAAATGACTGAAGTTACATTTGGAAAAGAAAGAAAATAAAAAATGTTGATGACATTAATAGATGAAAGCAAATATTATTTTAATTTTATTATATCTATGCTAAGTTTTAATCTTTGGTTTGTAATACTGGTAATTTTCACATTTTGCATATGATAAAAATAGATTTGCCTATTTCCCTTCTACTTCCATTAATTACCTTATTCTGAAGTGTAAATTACCTCTTTTAATTCTTAAAATATGAATTTTTAGGGTGCCTGGGTGGCTCAGTGGGTTAAAGCCGCTGCCTTTGGCTCAGGTCATGGTCTCAGGGTCCTGGGATCGAGTCCCACATCGGGCTCTCTGCTCAGCAGGGAGCTTGCTTTTCTCTCTCTCTCTCTCTGCCTGCCTCTCCATCTACTTGTGATCTCTCTCTGTCAAATAAATAAATAAAATCTTTAAAAAAAAAACAGTAATTTTTAGTATTTTTAAATACTAAATTTAAATACTAAATTTAGTATTTTTTAAATATTAAATTTTAGTAATTTTTAAAATAAAAAATACAGTTATATATGTGTGTGTTTTTCAAGGATAATAATAGTTAACTTTTATTTTCCAGACTTTCTGAAATGAATAGGTCTATTATGTTCCCCATTTCACAGATGAGAAAAATGAGTTGTAGAAGGGATAAATGACTTTCCTAGCATTGCACAGCTGGTTGACCACAAAGCCAATATTTGGACTCTGGAATTTACTTGCAGGATCTATGTTTTTAACCACTTCACCATGCTTCTGACTGCTAATGAGCCTTTCATAAATAAGAGCTCCAAATATTACAAACAGGAAGCTGAATGCTAAAACGACCATGTTGTGTGGTATTGAAGAAACTATTGTTTTCCTACTCCCTTAGTCTGTCATAGACTTCTCAGCTGCTAAGGTCATCAAAGGAAAATAAAGACTGTTTGATTCTTTCTGTGGGCACATGGGTGCCTAAAACTGCTAACCATTAAGATAGATAGATACATGGGTTTGGTTTTGTTTTATTTTTAACCTGGAAGGGCCCTGGTTAAGTGAGAAGATATACACAGCTTACATTTTAAAAAAGGGAAAATGCACCAGCAATACACTTAGTTAAAATATAAGGAAGATATTTTGGGGTAGAGGTGGATTAAGAGAGTGGTGAGGGCGTAGAGGAGTAACTACAGACGATAAGGGCCGTTCTTGAAAGAGAAAAAATAATTTGACAAATATTTCTGTGGACTATAAGTTTAGTTTTGATACATATATTTAAAAGAATAGAGCTATTGATAAATTATTACCTATTTTATAAAGGCACTCTGATCTTGAACTGCGTAAGAAACACACACATACACACATTTGCATACATACACACTGAGAACCAGATATGGCTACCATCCTCACTCAAAAAAACCTCTGTTTCTGCTTTAAGCTAACACTGGAGAGTATATCTTAATATTTTTCTATATGAAATGCATTCTACATGGCATTGTTGAAAAAATGTTGATTTGAGTGAATGTGTTATTGTGTACACTAGCAATAATTCTCTTACAACACAAGAGAGAATTTCCCATCTAAAATCCCATTTCAACATCTACTTCAAACCAGCTCTGTTTTGGGAACCTTCCTCTAAAGAGACTGAAATGGGAGTTTATTCCCCATAGGGAGCAGTTTAGCTCATGCTTAACTTCCTCAGTCCTAGGCTTTAGTTAAAACAGATTGGAAGCCTCTCTGAACTACTTTAAAATGATAATCATCCAAAAAAATTAACTCCCTCCCTGGAAAAAAAAACTGAATTCCTATTAAAAAATATATTACATTTGGCCATATTGATAGCTAAACATAACCTGAATGCATAAGTAAATACATAAAAATTATTTTTCAAGGAAATACATAAGTATACACTATTTTTTAACCTAAATAATTCAGCAATGACTATTTAAGGGCCTTTCCCCTGAGAACTTTAAGAAACAAAGTTTTATTGTTATATATTCATTAATTAAATATTTGATTCACTTAAATGCGACACAATGCTTGGAGTAATTCTACATATCCTTTATAAGATAAAGCGGGTCTAAAATCCTTTTTAAATACTAATAATTCATTTTCTCTGACTAAAGCTATGTTTGATTTACTGATGACTAATACTCATATAGTAATTTTTAAAATAAAAAATACAGTTATATATGTGTGTGTGTTTTCAAGGATAATAATAGTTAACTTTTATTTTCTAGACTATCTGAAATGAACACAAAGATATTTTAAAGTAAGCCAAAATATTAGAAAGCTTTTGCTGTATATCATTGAAACAGTTGATTTTAAGGAAGACTAGACCAGATTTGGCAAAGCACATTATGAAAGCAACACTGTTTTGCATTTATAAGGGAGATTACCTGGTGTATTCCCATAAAACTTTTAATGATTTCAAATGTATTTTCAGGCTGCTGTGATTTGTTTAAGTTGTATTTTACTGTGGCAAGAAAACTTAGCTTGAGATCAACCCTCTTAATAAATTTTTCTGGGCACGAAATAGTATTGTTAACTATAGGTATAATGTTGTACAGCAGATCTCTAGACCTTATTCATCTTGTGTAAGTGAAACTTTATGCCTGTTGATTAGAAATTTCCCATTTCCCCTTCCCTAGCCCTGGCAACCACCATTCCACGTGTGGTTCTATCCATTCGACTAGTTAAGGAATCTCACATCAGTAATCGTCTTTCCATGACTGGATTGTTTCACTTACCTAATATCCTCCAGCTTCTTCTCTGTTGTCTCGTATCGCAGAATTTCCTCCTTTTTTAAGATGGAATAATATCCCATTATATGTACATATTCCATTTTTAAATCCACTCATCCGCCGTGGACACTTGGAATGTTTCCATACCTTGGTTCTTGTGAATAGTGCTGTAGTGACTATGGGGCTGCTAACACCACTTCGATATCCCGATTTCAATTCCTTTGGATATACACCCTCATGTGAGATTGTTGGTTCACATAGTAGTGCAACATTTGATTTTTTGAGGAACCTGCATGCTGTTTTCTATAGCAGCAGTTGTATATTTAAAGTATTAACAATACTGAGAGTAATACAGAAGGAGATAAAGGCATTTTCCGCCCCCCCACCTCCATTTTGTAGATGAGGAAGTGGAGGTAGAGAGAATTTAAGTCATCTACACAATACCACACAGCCACTGAATGACAGAGCCATGACGTAATGACAAGAACTGCAGCACACATTCTCTAATGTAAAGTAATACAATGAAATATTTTGTCTCTCATCCCATTGACAACACAAATTCTAATCACCACTGTTACGTCACTGTCTCTGACCCCAAGACGAAAGAGAAAAAAGAGACAAGAAAAACTAACATTCGGTGCTCTGCCCAATACACCCAGCTCTACAAATACACTGAGATTGATATCTTACCTCCCCCCAAATATATCTCAGTTTAGACATTATCAATGAAGCACCAAAGACACATACAGATGCTTCACTTAGACTAGAAGTTTCTAAATGAAACCATGCCTATTCCTCTGGATAGACACAGTCAGTATCTACATTAAATTGAAATTTGCTTAACTCAGGACTAAAAATCAGTGGAGTTTTTCCAAAACCTACCAAAAATATTATTTAACATTTTAAAAACAAGTTGACTGCATTTTCAAAAAGTTGAAGTAGTTGTATTATTTTGTTGATATAGCCACAAATACAAAGGCTGGTATATTTTAAAGCAGCAAAATATAGCTTTATCTTGCATAACATTTTATACATACTGTGCTATTTTATATATTCTCTCAGTCCCCTAAATGTGTCATTGAGTCAGTGAATGATTGTTTGGCAGTTTTACATTTATAATTGACCAATAGTGAAAATGTAAATGAGAGAAAAAATATAAGATGTTGTCAGATGGTGATCAATTTATAGTACAATACTTCCATGTAATGTTCTATAATTGAAACGATATTTGGAAGACATTATCTTAGAAGAACTTTTTCCCGAGGGCATACATATGGAGCATTTTCTAAACTGCCTTTGTTAAAATTTTATTGAAAACAAATTATTTAAAAATTTTATTAATATTAACCCTTCAGCACAATTAGTAGAAATTTTTCTTTTTTTAAGATTTTATTTATTTGACAGAGCACAAGGTAGGCAGGGAGGCCAGCAGAGGGAGAGGGAGAAGCAGGCTCTCAGCTTAGCAGGAAGACCAACGTGGGGCTCAGTTCCAGGACCCTGGGATCATGACCTGAGCTGAAGGCAGCCGCTTAACCGACTGAGCCACCCAGGTGCCCCAATAAGTAGTACTTCTGTGATGATAATAATATCAAGTACACAAGCAGCCAGAAATAACTCAGTGCTTGAATATGATTTGCTGTTAAGAATATGGTAGTGAACAATGGTTTTACATAAGTCTCTTTAATTCTTAAGTCTGTGTGGATTTTATTTTATTTTTTTAAGAGATTTTATTTTATTTATTTGTTAGACAGAGAGAGAGAGAGAGACATCACAAGTAGAGAGGCAGGCAGAGGGTGGGGGGAAGCAGGCTCCCTGCTGAACAGAGAGCCCGATGCAGGACTCGATCCCAGGACCCTGAGATCATGACCTGAGCTGAAGGCAGAAGCTTAACCCACTGAGCCACCCAGGCGCCCATCTTAAGTCTGTGTGGATTTTAAAATCTGAACATGGATAAAACAAACAAAAATAAACATTCCCAAGCCTCTAAAGCTTCAGCTAATAATGTCCCATAGGTCTTCATTATAGCTCCTACCTTCATTCAGTACCACAGATTAGAAACTTTTAGAACCTAGGTTTAGATGAGGTTTCTCAGGAAAGCCATGAAATGAAAGAACTGGAATTAAAAGCCTCGGCTGCTTTCCAGTTTATACATGAAAAATAAAACCATTGACCGTCTAAACTCTTCATTTGCTTTTGCTGTTTTTGTGTGTATTTGGTTTTTGAAAAAACAGATATTACCTTAAGTTAAAACTCAATATTATTTTGGTTTCTTTATGGACTTATTATTCTATGCTCTACTGTACTTTTTGCAGATAAGGAGATAAAAATTTCCTTGGGGAATTGAAACATACCCTGCACCAAAAGTAATAATATTTCAAAACTCTATTTCAGAGAAAATTATCATGATGAAAGCTTCTTTGTAGTCTGCGTTGACCCATGTGCCTTAACCTTTGTCAAATAAGTTACAGCCCACAGAGTTGCAGTAATTCTACATGGGACATAAAAACTGGTTTTTCAATTGGTGAGGTCACGGTAAATCAAAACAAAACAGTTGAGGTCATCAGTTTGTTTTTCACTGTCCCATTACTTCCATCCATCAGCCATAGGTTGGTACACTGACCTTGGAGAGTGGTCCTGAAAATGTAAATATTTATTTTCTCAAATTTGGGGAGTGGGGTAAGACAGTGTAAATGGCAGTGTGCAAATAGAGAATCAGTCTTTCATTTAAAAAAGAAAGGATAAAACTACAAATTCTGCAAAGGGGGTTGATGAGCAGTGTGGCCCACATGACTCTACATAAAGGTCCATTATTTGCATAAATGAGTATTGTTGCTGATTTAATCCTCTACTTCAAACATACAGCTTTACGTTAACAAGTGCCTTAGTCTCCAAAAGACATGTGATTCAGTGTGCTTCTAATTCTGTGACAATATGCACAAGAATAAATAAATGTTTAAGTGTTCATTGTTTGACGGATCCCAATTTTGCTGAAAATCAGCATGTTAACCCTAAGCAAGGATGAGTATTTTTCTGACTCATTTCATTCAACTTTCAAACAATGATTTTGGAAAAGCTTACTTCCAAGTTTCCAACCAGACCCAAGATTTTATGATTTAGTGAGTTAGTTAACAATCAACATGTCATAAAAGAGGTCACATAATGTAGTCACAGACTAAAAGTTAGATCATGCGGCAATCAGAGAACACTGTTAAATATCACAATTCATCCTTTCTGAAGTCTTTGCTATAGGACATCACAAAACTTTCATTAATGTGATAGCCAAATGCTAAGATATAATGACTGGTTATTTAATTTTTTTTTAAGATTTATTTATTTGAGAGAGAGAGAGAGAGTGCACTAGCCAAGGGAAGGGGCACAGGAAGGGGGAGAAGCAGACCCTCCACTGAGCAGGGAGTCCTAGGGCTCAATCTCAGGACTCTGAGATCACGAGCTACGCCAAAAGCAGAGGGTTAATCAATTGAGCCACCCAGGTTATAAGTTATTTAACTTATAACTAAAATGTCATATAGCAAATGAATGGCATATGTTAAAATTAGTAACTTTATGATTTAATTTGGTGAGAAAAAATAAGACCTATACAGAACAATCATTAATTAAATGTTTGAAAAGCATAACTGAACATTTTTATTTTGACATTACTAAATTTTATGTGCAGGAAAGAAAATAACCTTGTTGATTAATGATGATTTTTAACATGGATTAAGTTGTGGTTTCCCTTGCATGGCTATTGATCACACCTCACATTAATTTTTTTAAAAAACAATGAGGTTAACAGAAGGCATTCTGCATTAGTACTTTCAGATGGTTTCAATAAATTAACAGAATAATAATTTAATACTATTATTTTCAAAATTCTGAATTTTGTAGAATATACATATTTTATTGTGAAACAGAAAGAGCCATTATTTTAGCTTTAAATGATTTTTTTATATCTAGACATAAATTAGTGAGCATATTTTATTATTATATTATTAATTTAATAACTAGGTCATGACTCAGTTGGTACTAATACTTATTACCAACTACTTACTATTTAATACATTTTTTTTCTATGTGGCTCTCTATGTACTTATAAGAATCCACCCAGATGTGTATGCCTAACATGACAGCATCAAAGGTCAGTATTAACACAGTAAATCTTGTAGGAACACAAATTAACCTGCAGAAAGCTCACATGTCCAGGCAAGAAAGAACTTTTTTTTTTTTTCATTAAGAATTTCTAAACTTGTGGTAATACTTCAGATGTTTGATGATAATCTACAAAGTACATGGTCAAAATAATTTCATTACTTGGCATTAAACTTATTTTCTCAGTGGATGTTTTCTTGGGGGTTTATGCTGATCAGTAAAGGCTTAAAATACTACTTTAGGGGTGCCCGGGTGGCTCAGTGGGCTAAGCCTCTGCCTTTGACTCAGGTCATGATCTCAGGGTCCTGGGATCGAGCCCCACATTAGGCTCTCTGCTCAGCAGGGAGCCTGCTTCCTTCTCTCTCTCTCTCTCTGCCTGCCTCTTTGCCTACTTTTGATCTCTCTCTGTCAAATAAATAAATAAAATCTTTAAAAAAAATACTACTTTACTGTAATACAATAAGAAATATACATATTTAAGGTACATCAAACTAAATATTATGTATAATTTTTGAATTTATAGTAAGTATAAATTTATATACTTCATATGAATTTTGAGTTCATTATTGAGATCTACTTTTCAACAAGATGGCAGTTATTGTGTTTTAATTAAATACAAATTATCTTTGACTTTATTCTGACTCATTTGCTTTTTTTCTTTCCAAATCATTTATTTCTGATTTAGTATTTATTCATTCTTTAATCTTACTGTTTTTGATTTATTATGCTTTTTTGTTTTTTTTTTATTATGTTCAATTAGCCAGCATATAGTACACCATTAGTTTTTGATGTAGTGTTCAATGATTAATTAGTTGAGTATAACACCCAGTGCTCATCACCACATGTACCCTCCTCCTTAATACCCATCACCCAGTTATCCCATCCCCCCAACCCCTCCCTTCTGTAACCCACAGTTTGGTTCCCAGAGTCCAGAGTCTCTCCTGGTTCTTCTCCCTCTCTGATTTCTTCCCATTCAGTTTTCCCTCCCCTTCCTTATGATCCTCTGTGCTATTCCTTATATCCCACATATGAGTGAAACTGTATGGTAACTGACTTTCTCTGCCCGACTTATTTCACTTAGCACAATCCCCTCCGGTTCCATCCATGTTGATGCAAATGGGGGCTATTCATCCTTTCTGATGGCTGAGTAATATTCCATTATATACATGAAGCACATCTTCTTTATCCATTCATCTGTTGGCTATCATGGACATTGCTGCTATGAACATTGGGGTGCATGTGCCCCTTATTTTCATTACATCTGTATCTTTGGGATAGATACCCAGCAGTGCAATCACTGGGTTGTAGGGTAGTCCTATTTTTAACATCTTGAGGAACCTCCATACTGGAGTGGCTGCACCAGCTTGCATTCTCACCAATAGTGTAAAAGGGTTCCCCTTTCTCCACATCCTCACCAACACTTGTTTTCTGTCTTCTTAATCTTGGCCAATCTAACTGGTGTAAGGTGGTATCTCACTGTGGTTTTGATTTGTATTTCCATGATGGCTAGTGATGTTGAACATTTCTACATGTGTCTATTAGCCATGCATAGGTTCATTCACTTTTTAATTTAATTTTAAGAATCCACACCTAGGCCTCCTCATTCCTAATAGTGTATTCTTCTAAAATACAATGCTGTCATTTTTTTAAATTAATGAAAACAATAGTAGCCATTTTTTAATGTTAGAAACCTGAGGCCAAAGGTCCTCATTCCCACTTAACTTCACCTGGGAACCAATTGCCATTGCTTAGAAAATCAAAAAGCAGAATCTTATAATACTGATATCTCATCTCAGTGAATTTGCATGTACCTTCAAAATATTCTTATTTGGGTTATCAAATTAGTTTCATCTAAAAAAATCATTAACCAGAATTTACAAATGAAAAGTGTATAGTCTGCAAGCTGGTTAGGAAGACAGATTAGAAGATACTGAAGAAAGAAGCTTCTGCGTGAGCAGCACGGAAGTGGGGCATTGAGCATGAAAATGGTCTCAACTATTTTTCTGAAGTTTTTCAGCCAATGAAAACAATAGTGGTAGTCATGTATGATGCTGAAGGCAGGGTGAAAGAGAGACAAATTCAACTTATGGGAGGTGTGGAAATGTAAGTAATGTTGGAAATCAGAAATGGAATCCATTCCTTTGTGTCTTCCAGCTTTTAGAGACAGACGGCATACTTGACTCATCCATCCTCAAGGTCAGTAACTTAGCTGGGTCCTTCTCATGTCACCATCCCACTGGTTCTCTTCCTCCGTTATCATATCTCTTTTTGAACTGAAAAATGTTCTCTGTTTTTAAAGACTTATATGATTACGTTGAGTCTGCCAGAATATTGCAGGATAAACTCTTCATCTCAATATCCTTAACTGAAATACAGTTGCAAAGCATCTCTTAATATATAAGACA
This sequence comes from Mustela erminea, assembly GCF_009829155.1. Lineage (NCBI taxonomy): Eukaryota > Metazoa > Chordata > Mammalia > Carnivora > Mustelidae > Mustela > Mustela erminea. Next base: position 144,967,127 of record NC_045616.1, read on the forward strand.
ATATTTATACAAGTTTCAGGGATTGGGGTGTGGACATCGTTGGGGGCCATTCTTCTACCTACAGCATGCACCTCCTTACCCTGCTTTATTTTTGCATATAGAACTTACCACCACCTGTGGTATTTTATGCTTGTTCATTTGCTTACTGTTTTTCTCCTCTTAGCTGAATGCAAACTTCTGGAGAACAAAGACTTTGTATATTTTCTTTATCGATATATCTCCAAGGCCTAGAACAGTCCCTGGGACATGGGAGGCATTAAAGAAATATTTGTTAAATGAGGGGGCACCCAGGTGGCTCAGTCCTTAAGCATCTGCCTTCGGCTCAAGTCATGATCCCAGGGTCCTGGGATCGAGCCCTGCATAGGGGTCCCTGCTCTGCAGAAAGCCTGTTCTTCCTCTCCCATTTCCCCTGCTTGTGTTCCCTCTCTCTCTCTGTGTCTCTCTCTGTCAATAAAATAAATAATATCTTTTAAAAAAATAAATATTTGTTAAGTGAGTAAAAGAAGTCAGGTGTATTTAATAACTAACATAAATATTCATGACCAGGAATAGTAGACTTAATATTGAAATTAAGAAATATTGCTAAAGGGGCACCTGGGTGGCTCAGTTGTTTAGGAGGTGGACTTAATTTCAGCTCAGGGCATGATTTCAGCATTGCGAGAGTGAGTCCTATCTCAGGCTCTTCTGGGCATGGACCTGCCTAATATTCATTCTCCTTGTCTCCCTCTGCTCCTTCTCTCTCTTTCTAACAAAAAAAGAAAGAAAGGAAATATTGCTCAAGAAGTCTGTGACTTCATTTAAATATAAGAATTAGACTTTACAGGTTTAATGAAATAATACATGTCATATGTTTTTTTTTATTATAGCAGTCTGTTTACAAACTAACACATCTCCAAACCCATCCAAGGAACTGTAGGGTTAAATAGATAAAAATGAACAAATCCTATATTGAAAGTTCATAACCAGGGACACTTTTATTCTTTACGAAATATAAAGCATACAATAGCACATTGGCTGTTAAGTGAGATTTCTTCCCCCAAATTCCAAAGTGTCTATGGCTGGGAGGGTTGCTGGAGAAAACAAATGAAGTCCAAACATTTGATAATGAGAATTGCACATCAATGTCTTTTTTTTTTTTTAATTTAATTTAATTTAATTTAATTTTCATTTCTCCAGCATTCATTGTTTTCACACCACACCCAGTGCTCCATGCAATACGTGCCCTCCGTAATACCCACCACCAGGCTCACCCAACCCCCTGCCTCCAACACCCTCAGTTTGTTTCTCAGAGTCCACAGTCTCTCATAGTTCTTCTCCCCCTCCGATTTCTCCCAATTCACTTCTCCTCTCCATCTCCCAGTGGCTTCTGTGTTAGGAGAGAGAGTTAATTATCATAAGGTTTCACTTATTTGTGGAGCATAAGGAATAGAACATCAATGTCTTCTAATGAAAAGTGCTAAAACTCATTGAAATAATGATCATCTGAATTTAATCCCCTTTGGCTATGGTCATAAATCTATCCTGATTGTTATCATTTTAATTTTTCATTATACTTTACTTTTGAGGGATTGCATATAAATAACATTATATTTTTGTTTGCATCCAAACAAAAATCTACACATTTATTTTTACTGACTTCAAAAATGAGCACATGCCATGTCACCTGTACAATGGACTGTAAACAAGGAGATAACAAAAGCAAAAAGATCATAATACCATGATAAAGATTTTCAAAGTTCTATTAATTCATGTCTTCAGTGCACTCCCCTTGATAATATCACATAGCTATTTGTGGATGACTGTATATTATGAAAAATTTAAATATCTCCACCAATTACATACAGCTCATACAGCTGTGTCAATACTGCAAATATACTAAAGACACATTTTCTGATCTGTATGCGCTTATCAATTTCACAAATTTTGCAATGGCTTCTATTTGTGTATAATTTCTTCTTTAAGAAGAAATATAAAAATTAACTAAATGACACCTTATACTAATCAGAGAGACAAAGAGACACTTAAGAATGTATGTAGATGGGCACCTGGGTGGCTCAGTGGGTTAAAGCCTCTGCCTTCGGCTCAGGTCATGATCCCAGAGTCCTGGGATCAAGCCCCACATGGGGCTCTCTGCTCAGCAGGGAACCTGCTTCCCCCTCTCTCTGCCTACTTCTCTGCCTACCTGTGATCTCTGTCTGTCAAATAAATAAATAAAATCTTAAAAAAAAGAAGAAGAATGTATGTACAACTTTACTAGGATAGTGATAGTGAATCAGAGAGCCTAAATATTTTAGCACAGTCCACTCTACCCTCCATCCTGTTTTTTTCGGGGGGAAACAGCCCACTCTTTGTGATGACATCACGTATCCCAAGCCAGGTCCATAAGCCTCCAATGATGAGGCTGAGCTAGGAGGTCTTCCTATCCTGGGGCTCTGATTCAAACTCAGTACTTTCCCACTTCCAAGTGCCTGCATATCTTCTTCAGTTGAGGCCTTCTCTCCTAGATACTGCCTCTCCCAACCCCAGTGCACAATGTAAGAAACTGAAACTTCTAGACTGATTAATATTGGAGTGAGCGAGAACTTATTCAAAAAAATGTCAAATAGGACTGGATGAGTGACAAAAGGAGACATGAGTGAGAGTGCAAGGCAGCCCAGGATTAAGACAGAAAAAGGAATTCTTTTTGAGAGAAAGGGAAGCAAACCGTAAGAGACTTAACTATAGAGAGCAAACTGAAGGTTGCTGGAGGCAGGTGGGTGGGGGGATGGGCTAGATGGGTGACGGGTATTCAGGAGGGCACTTGTTTTGATGAGCACTGGCTGATATATGTAAGTGATGAATCACTAGCTTTAAAAAAAAAAGGAATTATTTTTAATAAACAAGTAATAAGATATAAACTTACTTTGATGATTGTCATATCATGTCTAGACAAACACATTTGAAAGTTTGGGGCACCTGGGTGGTTCAGATGCTTGGGCATCTGCCTTCACCCCAGGTCATGATCTCAGGGTCCTAGAATTGAGCCCTATATCAGGCTCTCTGCCCAGCGGGGAGCCTGTTTCCCCCTCTCTCTGCCTGCCTGTCTGCCTGGATGTGATCTCTCTCTCTCTCTCTGTGTCAAATAAATAAATAAAATATTTTTTAAAAAATAATAAAATGAAGTAAAAGTTTTAGGGTTATGTTATTTGATATGAGGTAACATTGAAAGTATTGAGAGTATTACAACTTAAGTGTTTCCTATAGTTTGGAAATTTTTTTTTTTTTTTTTCGAGAGAGAGAGAGAGAGAGAGAACACGCACATGCATGAGCTAGGGGGAGCTAGGCAGAGGGAGAGGGATAGAATCTTAAGCAGGCTCCCCATCCAGTGAGAAATCCAATGCAGGGCTCCATGAAGGGCTTGATCTAATCACCCTGACATCATGACCTGAGCTGAAATCAAGAATCATTCACTGAACGGACAGAGCTACCCATGCACCTCTTAATGCTTGAATTTCTATGTTTAGCCCTTGTTATATTGTTAAATGATGTTCTCTTGTTTTTCTTAAATATTGATCATTTTCTTTTTACTTTAGGGGAAGACCATTTTACTCTACTAGAATGATGTTAAATATTTTTTTTTTTAAGTTGATAAAAGAATACACTTAAAAAATTTCCATTCCTGGAACAGTATTTATAGAAATCAACTCAGGAATTTGACAAGTGATCCTTCTTATTCTTGATTTACTTTTTTTCTTAAATTTAAAGTTAACATTTTATTTATTTATTTATTCATAGTGAGTGCAAGCGGAGATAGAGGGGTAGAGAGAGAAAGATTATCTTAAGCAGGCTCCATACTCAGTGCAAAGCCCAAAGCAGGGCTTGATCTCACAACCCTGAGATCATGACCTGAACTGAAATCAAGAGTCCAGAAGCTTAAGCTACTGAGTCTCCTACACGCTCCAGATCTAATATTTTAAAACAGGCAGTAATTGAACTGGTAATAAATTTTAAAAATCACCTAAAATTTGTGCTTGATTGTGTATTTTTTACAAAAACTTTATGTTTTTTTAATTTTTAAAAAATGATTCTATTTATTTATTTGACAGAGAGTAAAAAAGAGAGAGTACACATGCAGGGGGAGCAGCAGAGGGAGAGAGAGAAACTGGCTTCCCACCAAGCAGGGAGCCTGATGCGGAACTGGACACCAGGACCCTGGGATCATGACCCGAGCTGAAGGCAGACGCTTAACTGACTGAACCACACTGGTGTCACTTTACAAAGACTTTAAATCCATTTGTATTAAATGAGTTAGGATAAGAAGTGCAAAATGTTAAGTATTATACCCTACTTATCCTAAGATCTTGTATGTAACTGAATAGTTACTATACCAATCAAATAATGAAATTTGTGAAATGTAAATCTTTATCTAAAAAAAGACTCTTCTAAGCAAAGTGAATTTATTTTGGCTCTTGGTTTAACCAAAGGCTGAATGAGATTGTGTTTTAAAAAAAAATCTAAATATTAAAAAAAATAAATATTTGATAAACCTTGGTGACTTTTCATCCGAAGTGTACTTTATGCAGGGACCATGGTATAAAATGATTCAATAAATCTTTACATATTAATTAAATAATTACATAAATTTAAATAATTAAATAATCAAATAACCTTTACATTATTAATTAAATATCATAGTTTACTATATAAATAAATTATTCCAAAACAGATTTTATTCTCCCATAATATAGTCTCCCTAAAATATGGTCTGCTACCAAAGAATTAACAAATGGATCAATAGATGTTATTGTTTTCCTTTTTCTCGTGCTGAAATGTGGCTGAAAAGTTGGGCAAAGATTAAAGTACTTCCTCAGGGGCTAGACAGATGTGACTTTGGGGCATTGTAGTAGCTGAAGTATGTTTTTGTGCTATTCCAGTGACAGATAGCATAAGCAACATGATGTTCTTAGGGCAATAAAAGAGGTACATATATGCATAACGTGTCTGATAAATTAGGAATCTATTGTGGCAGGAGTTATAGATAATCTGCTGTAATGGAACTCCTTGGTCAATTAGGTGTCAGGAGGGCATGATTTAAGTACAACCAGACAAAACAGGAAATGATTTCTTCTCAAAGTCACTGGAATAAAGGACATTCCATCATGCTTCTAATTTCATCTCAAGCCTCACTTCATCTAGGAAATTTCTGTGACCCTCTTACCAGCCCCTCATCCTACTTGCCCCCCTCCCCCCACCCCCAATTAGGTCAAGTGCCTTCCTTCAGAGCACTGACCAAAGTGAATAATAAGATAATAATTCATAAGATTAATTATTCTTTTCTCCTGCTGAGAGGGAGCTCTATGCAGTTAGCTATTTGAGCTATTGATTACCATCACACCGCCAGGGCTCACCAAAATTATGCACATTGTAGCAGCCCAACCAGTAGCTGGTGAATGAACAACTGAATACATGAATGAATGAAATTTTACCTACTGTTTTCATTGAGGCCTTATGCCAATGCCTTGACACCAGAGATCAAATGTTACAGAGTCAAGCCCAGCTTAACACGAGCCAAGCACACTTTATTGTCCTTGTTTACTAATGACCGATTTATCGATGTGTTTGTCTGTTAAATGTCAACATTGATTACTGTTCAAACATTTGTCTATGACAGGACCTTTTTAGTCCATGGGTGACATCATTCTGCATCAGGGTTGTCAGCGGGTTACAAAGCAGTTCTGCTACGAGATCAAGCGCCCTGATGCGCAATGAAACACGGAGCCTCTTGTCCAAAAGTTTTTAAGAAATTCCCAAGTGTACCCCAGTGCATTAATCCAAGAGTAGCCTCTTTTTAAGCACAGAATTGTGTGTGACTATACAGGTTGCATTCCCATAAAGAGAACCCTGTCTATAAGAAAAAAAAGATATTTTCTGGTTTTCGTTAGTTTTGGAATCTAATTTTATGAAACTTTCCCCTTCCTGTCTCCTCTTATTGTTTTATTCCCACTTCCTCATCACTTCCAATAATGTCATCACATGATTACACAGGAGTGAGTGTAATCACAAGAGGGGTAAGGAAAGACATTTGTATGCAAAGCAAACTATCGCCAGCACTGGAGATGACAAGAAAGGAGTTCAGAACTCCTCCTCCTTCTGGTCTGTTCTCTTGGCAACTGTGATAGGACTTTGTTTAATCAACAGGCTGCTAGGATGAAGCATCATGGCCAGGAATTTTCATTGCCATTCTTCTCCTAGCATGTTGATTGCTGGAATGAAAACCGAAACTGACATTCATCAGAGTTGTTAACATTGTATTTTGAAATCTTGGGAGTAACTACTTCTACATTCACGACACACTTGGCAAAATTCCCTTCATTCTTCCCCTTCATTTACTTTCGTGTATCACTTGTCTTCATTTCTGTCTCTCTCATTAGATGGTTAAATCCTTATTTAGCCAGGACCATGGTTATAGCTCTCCCCCACAATTTCATAAATAGCATATGTTTTGCAGTGATTCTGCATATATATACACACATATATGTGTGTGTTAAAAATAATAAGTGATTGCATAAACAAATCTCTTATTTGTAAACCATGAGTTTTAAGTCTGGGTTTCTTTCCTTTCTAGATTGCTTTAAAGCTACTGCAGCCCACGGACTCTCAAATTTTACCTCTCAGAATCACTCAAAGACATTTGAAAACAGAATGCTGACCACTCCCGTAGTTTAGAATTGACCCTCTGACTCAGTAGTTCTGAGAATCCTTATTCAGAAAAAAGTCCCAGGTGATACTAGCATTGGTGTGTAGACTACATTTTGAGAACCACTGTTCCAGACATTAAAAAGAAAAAAAATATTCAGTGACACTGCTAAAGCACAATAAGGAAGACGTTGTCCAAGGCGGCCATTGTGATTGGTGTAGGGACCACTGCAATGGGGTCTCCTTGTGGGAGAGAGCGATTCAACTCTGAACACAGCACAGGCAAGTGGGAATTTAGAGCCAAGGAGCATGGTGGGGGTCAGTGGATGGAAAATTACTAAGAGGAAACATCAGGCCTAATGTGGGGGCAGGAGCAGATTTCTGGCTAATGTGACTGTAAAGGATTCTTGCTGAAGGCAGAAAACAGGGATTGGATATCATCTGAGGGGTGGTGAAACAGGAAGAACCTCCTCGAAAACTGAAGCGGCTCAGATATTGTTCACAGTCCATTATACAAAAGGTGGGATTCCCTACGCCTGCTGTCCCTCCGTTATGATACAGAGACCCCGCATGGGTAACACCCGCCTGAGCCACTGCAGGCTTGTTCAAATGAGATGTGGGAGACAAAGGAAACTGACACAAATATGACAACCGTGCTGCTTCCTATGCCTTTTGTCTCTGACTTAGAAGTCTCACAGTTTTCTGTTGAGTATCTGTGAAGCTGGCAAACTAATTTTATAACTTATGAGTACGTTAAAATACCACAGAATTATATATATTTATTATAATATATATTTTTTTATATTCTATATGTATATACCACAGAATTATATGTATATATATAAAATACCACAGAATATATATATATATATATATATATATATATGCTGATGAAACAGAATTAAGTTATTGACAAATAATGAGGGAAAGAAAGGAGGAGGAAGAATGAAATATTTTAAGAAAAAAATAAATAAAACAATAGATATGACTTGTCTAATCTTTCTATAATTTAAAAATACTATCTTTTCTTAAAAAGAGTCAAAGAATTCTTTGAATTTTTTTAATGAGCTTATTAATTAGAATGCAATTTGTACCACTCAGACCTAGTATTTGCATTAACAATACAACTTAAAATATAAAGTTAAAGATCATATTTTTAGGGGTGTCTGGGGGGCTCAGTCAGTTAAGCATCAGATGATTTCAGCTTAGGTCATGATTTCAGGGTCATGAGATTGAGCCCGGAGTCCGGTTCTGCACTGGGCATGGAGCCTGCTTAGGATTCTCTCTCTCCCTGTCAGTCTGCCCCTCCCCCATTCACACACTCCCTTTCTCAAAAAACAAAAAAAAAAAAGAAAGAAAAAAGAAAGGTTATACTTTAATTCATTAAATGCAATTGTAGACACTATTATATTTATGCTTTATTGTTTGTCACTATTTTTTTGTTTGAAATATTTTTCTTTCATTCACTTTTTTAGGCATAAACTGAAATCACAACAGACAATGGAAAATTCATTCCTGATTACTTTCACTGCACCGATTTTTGAAAATTCTAAATAAGCCACTAACCTTACTCTAGGATTGATACAAGCAATCAGATTGAATAAGAATTTACTTTTCAATCAACATGAGAAGTAGTCAATCTTTTTTTTTTTTTTTTTTTCCCCTGTCTGGCTAAGAAGATGGGATTCAATTTACTTATAAATCTTTTCATACAAAACCAAAATTTTTTCACTAAAAATGGAAGGGAAAAAAATGAAGCAGTGTGATTCAGATTTGATCTAAGAAAATTAGGAGAAAACCAGTCCTGACTTTTACATCCAAAGTACACAGAACATAGACTTATAAAGGGGAAGGGGCAAGAAGACCAAAGTAAATTTAAGATCAAATGTTCTTTCATTTACTCTTGATTGTTTTTCAAAATAATTACACTTATAAAAACATAACTTGCTGTTTGATACTTTGACTTTTCCCTGGCTCAATCCTCCATCTTTCCACTTCCAAGTAACTCGATCTAAGAAATGTTGAAATATGATTAAACAGTAGCAGTAAAAGAAGTTACTTTTGTAACAGTAACTTCTGTTACTGTTAGAAACAGAGGTTTCAGTTAAGAGTTCACTCGCAGATAACAAAAACCACTCTCCGTACTTTAAGTGATAATAATAATAGTAATAATAATAATAATTGAATTTTTAATGTAGATGGTAGTTTACAACACGAATAGCAAGAGAAAGGCCAGGTGATTAGCAAATGTACTTCCAGTCCCAGAATCACAGGTCCCTTGCTGTGGTGCAAACAGCCGTCAATACTGCCTCAGGTAAGGGTGACTGCAAAACCGGGCTCCCTCCTTGGTGTCCAAATCAATGTCTTCCACCTTCTCTTTCTCCTTATTTGACTCAATTTCTAATTTAAGGATCATGAGGACATCTGAAAAACAGCATATGAATCACTCCCCACCCCCACCCCGACACTCACTGCCAGAGCAATGTAATTTTTAGTATTCCAGACTCTACAGTCCATAAGGCAGACTGGAAGGAAATAAGAAAAGAAAAATGTGTCAAAAAGCTACGCAAAATTGTTTTTCCTCCAATGTATTTATGGAGAAGGAAGCAGTGTAGACATTATTTACATTCATCTCATAGCCATGGAAAGAGAACTAGGTTGGGTTATTTCCTGTTATATTGGAAACTGAGGTTCTCTCTAATACCATTAGAAGGAACCCAGGAAAGGGTGGCTGAGAAGCTATTGATTTTAACAGGTATGTAGCTCTTTAGGAAACGACACCCTAAAGATGGACAGTTATGGTTTAGCAACAGCATGACAACTACTAGCATCCAATTCCACACAAAATAGAAGGTTGTCTTATTTAATTGGTTTTAAAAAAATAGAGTATTTTACGCTTGCTGAAGGGGGTCAGCCTTCACAGAGTCCCATTATTATAATGACAGAATGCTCTTCAATTTCTTGAGTGTTTTATGATTATAGTAAGGCATCTTCTGTGCAACTTCTCATTTAGTTTTAGAAGTACAGAAATATGGGCACCTGGGTGGCTCAGTTGGTTAAGCGTCTGACTATTGATTTCTGCTCAGGTCATGGTCTCAGTGTTGTGAGATAAAGCTCCGAGTGGCGCTCCGCACTGGGCACAGAGCCTTTTTAAGATTTTCTCTCTCTCTCTTGCTCTGCCCTCCCCATCCCTGGCAAAAATCTAAAAAATATATATATACATATATATACATATATGTATATATATATTTTAAATATAAGTTTTATATAAAATATATTTTTTAAGATTTTATATAAGATTTTATATGTAAGATTATATATATATATATATATATACATATGCTGATGAAAGCTATATATTTTATTTTATTTTCTTATAATGGACATGTGATCTCTCCTTACAATGAAGGACACTCATGAGTCACTGAGTCATTCGTCACATTCATACAGACCTTACTGTCTGTTTTTCTGACTGTCCATAAGCTACTATTTCTTAACATTGGTGACTATAAGAGTTTATCTAATTCACAGAACTAGTTTACATAGTATTTCTAGAAAAAACACAAAAGAAAGAGAGAAATGAGAAGAATCCCAAGTTAACCCATTTACAGAGTGAAAAAAAAGAAGGAATTGAAGAATGATATTTAATAAAACAGAACTCCTTATCAAAGGTTTTAAGTTTTAGGTAATGCTCTGTTCTGTATTTTAATTTTTATTACTAAAGCTTATATTCAATAAGGTAACATATGAATCTCTCTTTTTAAAGGAATGCATTAAAAAATAAAAGGAATGCCATAAGTAAAATGGGATGAGTTTTAATACATTCATAGTTTGAATGCTCTCTCTCTTTTTCATATCTATAACTTCTGAATTTTGGAATAGATAGTTGTGTTGCTTATACTTACCAAATACATTACCTGGTCCTGAAACAAAATGCAATACCAGGCAAAACCACTGTTTCATATTTTAAAGTTTTAAAATATTATTACAATCATTTTTGCAGATACCATTCTCCAATATCATGACAAATTTTAATTGCATTTATTTACTTATTTATTTAAAAGATTGTGTTTATTTATTTGACAGAGAGACACAGTGAGAGAGGGAACACAAACAGGGGGAGTCGGAGAGGGAGAACCAGGCCCTACGCAGTGCTCTATCCGAGGACCCTGGGATCATGACCTGAGCTGAAAGCAGACACTTAATGACTGAGACACCCAGATGCCCCAACAAATTTTAATTTTAGACAAGAATAATATTTTCTTTTCTTTCTCTAAAAATCCAGAAAATAAACTGCTATAGGATACATTGATATGGTGGCATTGTCGCTATTTGTATCCAATTCTGTTACCTCCTTCTCTGATAATATCAGGGATATTTAGATAATTAGCTGGGCATATGGCTTTCCAGAAAAGATACTACATTTCCAAGTTCCTCCCACAACAAATTTGTGGCCAACTATCTTATTTCCAGCCAATGAAATCATAGAAGAATCCAACGTAAGAGGGCATCCTTTTCTTCTTCGTTTTATCCTCTTTCTATAAAGCAGATGTGGTGGTCACCTCTCTTGGATCATTTATATGAGTTCAACTCCTAAGATTATTTAAGCATAAAAACAGAAGAAACCCGAGTTTCTGATGACTACCCAGAGCACCACAATGATATCAACTCAGAGATTTATTTAAGAGAAGAACAAACTTCCATCTTGTTAAGAAGTGATTATTTTAGGAATACATCATCACATCATGTATTTTCATGAATAAAATAGCATTCCACATCTGATCTCAGCCTTTGGTTATTTTTTAAACTAGATCCATTTAAATGTAATCCAAACAGCTCCTCACATCATGCAACCATTTATCTTGAAACTGACAACAAATGTACAAAATAGTTAATCTAATAAAAGGCCATCATGTACGTACACACCAGCACCCCCACATTTAATCAAACACTGTATAACATATAAAGAATATGAGATTCTACAATTTCTCTTGAAATCAACTTTAATATGTCCATGGCAATAGTATATCAAGCACACATGTATATTAATGTATATTAACAAATACATTGCAGGAGAAAAATGGAATACTTATTTGCTTATTTATTTTTTTAGCTGACTCTAAACTTAAGGCACTCTGTTGAAGAAAAAGAAAAAAAAAAACCTACGGGTAAGCAATCCAGAGATAAATTTAAGAATCCTAACTCTATTGTCACACATATTACAATTTTCCAGATTCTTGTGCCCTCATCTGTGAAATCAAAAGTTTCTAAAAGTCTCTTTCTCTTCTATCATTTTGTTGAGCAGGAATATTTGTTATTTTAAAATATAAAACTAGTTGGGGACATGGATCATATAATAACATTTCGTATATCAAAACTTTTTTGAAATATAATTTAATATCTCCCCCCCCCTTGTCTGCTGCCCCCAGATTGAGTTTCTTTCTTTCTCATTATGCTGACTGTATAAAGAGGCTACTGATGTTGCAATAATCAAATATGTACTTGGGAGATAGTATGACATTTCAGAAACAGTACTAAACTGGAATTATAAATATATGTAAATATGTATGTTTTATATTTATATAAATGTAAATTATCAACTCATTGTAGCTTTAATTCTTTCACTAGTTAGCACTGTCATCTTAAGCAAGTCATTTAACATTTCTGAGCAGTATTATCTATTCTTATTAGAGCCTTGCTAGACAAGATTACCTTCATTCCTCCTCGAACTTTAAAATTATTTTATAATATATTATTTCATTGTATGTATAAAAAATGTATTCACTTTAAAGATAAATCTACATGTAGCCAGAAAAATATAAAGGTGTTCATTATTTTCTGGAGCTATACTGACATCCTTTGGTAAGGTTTTGACCGAATACAACTTAATGTAGAGATAGAAGAACAGAGAGATGGACAATTAGATGCTTGATAAATAAAAAGAATCACCCAGATGTATTTACATCTACCTCCACACACATTTGGGAGTGAAACTCAAATTTCTGAGGTGGGGGGGAAATATATATATATACACACACACATACATACACAGTCTCCTTTATACATATATATATATATATATATATATATATATATATATATATATGTATAAAGGAGACTGTGACAAGTCCAAAGACTAAATATTTTAATGACATTAATTGCACATTTAAGTTATGAATAAAATATTTTATCTGCAGAATATAAAAATGCAATGCATATAAGATTAAGGAGACAAGACTGCCTCACAGACATTCCAAAACGATCAGTAAGGTATGATCTCGTATGGCAATAAGTAATAAAAATAAGGTATCTGGAGAATCAAAAAAGAAAGTTCACTGCAAGCAAAAATAAATAAAAATCATAAACCTCCACCCAAATCACTCTGGTAACGTATCAGATCTGGCTGCAACGTGACTTGGCACTCCGTTAACACTTGTATTTCAGTAGTCTGGTGTAAGGATGGTGCAGGAATATATATGTCAGAAGAAGAAGTGTCTATTAAAGAAGAATTGCAAGAAGCCGTCCAGTTCCAGAGATTGCGTTAGGGACGCAGCCGGATTAGATTGGGCTGATTACCTTAGCCTCGAAACAGAGAGTCTTTCTGCCCTGCGGGGGAGGGGAAGCCTTTCATGCCCAGCCCTCGCCTCAGATGCGCCCTCCCCTTCGCATTCACTTGCAAATAGCTGTGTGCTCGCAAAAGCCAGCACTTCCCCAGTCTCTAACCTTCCCATGGCGAGTACTGCCGCTCTATCAGCAGAACCTTTCTCTCCGAGTGAGGAAGGGCTTTTTTCCCCTCCTCTCCTTTTTTTTTCCCCTTAATCAGAAGCCCTGAATGAAAGCCAATCAGAGAGAGCTCGCCCCCGTGTTCTTCGGTTCCCTGCCGTCCAGAGTTGAAAGTGATGCTGAGAGAAGGCTTGAGTTAGATTGAAGTAGCATCAGTGATAGAAAATAACAGCCGAAAACAAACAAAAAGGGGACGTAGTGACAATTTCTCCAGGGTGATTTTGGCTGGAACCAACTTCCGTTATCCAGAAGCTGATAAAAAAGGTAGGAAGACTTCATCTATTCCCCCCCCACACCCGCCGCTTCCCCCCCCCTTTCCCCCACCAACCCCCTTAAGGTCTTTTATTTTCTTTCCCGGGGGTTGGGAAATGTTTGTTTTTAAGTTGTATTTAACAATTATTTCCAAATAATTATCTTTAACACATGAAGCAATCAATAAGCATAAAACTCTCTATATTAGATTCTAGAAACAACTGCTTTGAATATCTCTAAGAGGTAATGTAAAACTAGATAAATTATATATTATGCTCAACAGTGGGTCCTGATATTAGAGTTTGTGAATTCATTCACTCTGAACAAATGCCAAAAATATATCATGGAGTGTAATTTGTCACGCTTATACTTGTTCGTCTTTATTTTAAAAATCAGTTGAAGAGGTAACCTTGTTGCTGTGAACTCTAGCATCATCTAACATTACTTTGCATTCCATATGAATGGATCCACTCTGCACTTATTTCTGGTCATAGTTCATCGTACGTTCAATATAAAGAGAAATGACAGGCAGAAGACAGATTCTTTGAAACTGTCGATGGCCCCTAAGCATCTACATAAATAAAATAGATTGGCATTCATCAGAAATAGAAGAGGCATAATTCCTACATTCACATTGTGTATCTGAGCCAGAAGTGAGAGGGGAAAGGGGACGAAGGTGTCTAAATGCATGTAGTCAGCAATTGCAGCATTTATTGTCTCTGCTGCAATAAAATCCATATTTTATGTGGTGTTAAATTAATGCAGCACATTCCAAGTCCAAATGCATGTCCCCAACAAGTAACTACTGATAACACTGTAAGTATGGGCAAAAGCAATAGTCCGAAAGTGTTTTTACGTCGCTATAATAAAAACCTACCACCTCCTTATCATTAAAAAGGGGAGGGGGGTGTACAGGTGCAATCAAAGACAAACATCATTTTAAAACTGCCCTATCATCTTTTGCTTAAAAAACAAAAAACAAAAAGACACACCAGAAACCTCTTTCCTATAATAGTGGTTCTTCATTCCAGTAAAAGCTTCTGTTATCCAAAACTGCACATCCATTACTCTCAGCTGCTGGGAAATGCATTATTTCTTCTTCTTTTTTCTTAAAGGATCTATATTAAAAATCATCTGTCCCTCTGATGCTGACAACTGTTATACTTCAATGCATATGTTAGTAGACTTTCTCCCTCTACACCATCCCCCTCTCTATCCTTCTTTAAAATGTAGCTACAAGAGCTTCTCTGTGGTGAATAACACTTGGCAAGAGTGTGCTCATTTTTTTAGGTCTGGTATGGTGAGGATTTTTAATTAGTAGAACTTTCATGAAAACATTATGTCATTGACAAGAGCTCTAGATTCATTTTTAGTTAAAGTGATGAAGAGAAAAGGAAGAGGTTGTGTCATAAAGAAGTAGGTAAATAAGTTGCATAAATCATCCACCTTGTCCCTGTTCCCTGCGGGGTAGTAAATGAGGCACATATGTATTCAGTGTGTAATGCATAAGGAAATAGTCGTTTATGGGGCGAGGGGAGGACGCACCTATAAGCAGAATGTGTCTGTGTCTTAGGGACCCTTCAAATACAAATTCATTCTGATGATAAAAACATAGAGAAATGCTTCTTTCATTTGCTTTCACTTTTTTTTTTCCAGCTGTTATTAAAGTATGAGTCAATGTCTGTTTTCAGGAAATCAGATACTTTTTTGGTTTCAAATACTTGCTGCTAACAAATTGACTTTCCTGGTGAATGCATATGCCTTCCCTGACTCCAATCAAAGAATAGAATTCCGTGCACTTATATGTCTTGTGGAGGAGAGTGGGGGGGGGGCCAGGAGAATAGGAAGGAACACAGAGTGTGAAAGGCATCCACATACATATGCATGTATGTGAGGTCAGTGGTTAAATTCCCTGGTACCTGAACAATGCTTTAGGTGATATTCCTAGATGTTTATAAAAACTAGCTATTTGGTGATACCAATACTAGACAGGTATTCAATTTAATTTTACACTATTAGATTTTTTCTTCTTTTTTTACTATCTGGAGATTTTTCTTTAAAAAAAGAAAAAAAAGGATAGAAAATTGATTTTTCTACCTAGGGAGATATAAATTTCTGGCACATTATTAAGAAACTAGTATAATATGAAAGAGGTATTTTTTTTTTTTTTCTTGAAAGAGTATACTTGAAATTGAAAGGTTAATTCCAAAATGTATGAACCCTGTTCAGGCTCTAGGATTCATTTCATGATCTTCACTTAATTTCTCATAAAAACAAATAACTGAGGCAGAGTATATATTATCTAGGGGATTTTTGGACATAAGACTTCTTTTCTATGTCTTAACCTACTTTGCAGCAAGTGATAACACTGTGTCCTCCTGGAATGTGTCATTTTTATACCAAATCATTCCGCTAGGCTGCAGCACACGAACAGCATTAGCAGCAATGATGCTGATTCAGCAGCAAAGTGAACCATATTTTTGTTAAGTGTTATTATCAGTAAGAGTGTTGCATAGTAAGCAATTAATACAACTCATGGATATAAACCCAACTATCTCCAGTCTATCCCTTGGGTTTTAAAAGCACCAGCCATAATACATTGTTATTTCGACTACGCAAATTGCATTCTAATACTGTTGCCACATTAGAAATGCTCATAAAATACTGAAATAAAGTAACAAAGTATGAGCAGAGAAATATAAGCATTATTTGTATCAACCATAAGTAATTTTATGCAGAGATTTGACCTCCAAACTTCAGGTCTATGTTTGAAAACTCTACTTTTGTTTAACCTAAAATATTATCTGGTTAGGGTTTCAGAAAAGCCACTTTACTAACCATATTATATTTAGCAGTTATGTCTGAAATAGGCTGAAGTTAAAAACCAAGTAGCGAGAACGGTACTCTCATTCTTGTTAGGCTTATACTGAGCAATGGTGATATTGACGAAGCATTGTACTAAGTATATATGGTCCCTCTTATGAATATTTTGAAAAGGAAATCAGAGCCCAAGGAATATTATCATGAACACATATTTGAGAAATGAAAGCAAACATAGGAAAATAGATTTTCCCTTTCTTGACACTTTGTTCAGACCAGTGAATTCACTGAGAAAATTGTCTTTTGTCATAATTAAAATAATTTGAAATATGCAGGTAGAAAGAAATGCCCTAAATTTAAACATTTTTAAATCTGCCTTCTTTTTTTCTAGTTGAAGCAATTGGGTTATGTCCACAGAGCACTAATATAACATTCCCTGTTTTTATCTCTAATAAGTTCAATACTCAAAATTACAGGTTTTTTTTTTTTTTTCACGCCTAGGAACGAGAAAATTTCAATCAACAAGGAGTGCCTGTTTTCTAAGATAACAATATCAGCTCAGGGTCACCTCTTTTCACTTCTTCCTTTCTTGCTAAACAGCAGCCTCACTTCACTTGACATTTTAGTATGAGACTTGGAGCCCTTTCAAATCCAGTTGTGTTGTCTTTCGTAAGGATATCTAAAGTATGAGGCCATTTTTGCCTTTGCCATACCTCCTTTGTCACTGCTCACTTCAACTAACTCAAAAGGCAAACATTGTAAGAAAGCATCTAGCACAATAAAGTTTCAGATTGCTGGGCATGCATTATCCTTAATGTTATATTAACATTGATCAGTTAAATAACCTGAGAGTTTCGTAAAAAATTGTTTCAAAATAACTTTCACTTAGCTCTTTACTATCAATGCAACTTCTTGCCAAAAAAAAAAGTAACTTGATCTTTTCAAGAATAAAGATGCTGTGTTTTCACAAATGTCTTTGTATTTTTATCCCATTTTTCTCTTGAACTGCATGTGATGATCTAACCTCTCCAGTACTAAGAGATGTTTGTTAAACATTACCACATTGGTGGTGGGTTTAAAGAAAGGGGAAAATGGAAATTGAAAAAGAGTGAATAAAATAAAATTAGATTTTACCTCATTTTAAGGACTCAGAGCACTTCTTGAAAATAATGACTGCCTTTGGGAGTTGCAATGCCCTCATAGAAAAATCCCTGGTAGCAGAGGGATGTAGTAGAGAGTTTGTCGGTAACATTATAGAGCACTTTACCAAACCATGTGCTCTCTATATGCTCCCCCTTCTTTTGAAAAGCAGCCTTGATTCTCCATGCTCTCCATGATGCACAAATACACAAATACCCAAATACGTTGAGTAACATTTTGACTTCAGGACAGAATTAAGCAATAGGCTACAAGGTATACTACAACATTGCTTCACAACAAGGAATTCAGCATTAAGTGACATGTCTAAGCACTTCAGAGGCCTGCTAATGCTCAGAAATTTTGCAGTGCACTCCTTCTCTCTTTCTCTCTCTCATACCCCCTCCCTTTTTCCCTCTCTCTGTCTCCCTCTCCTCCCTCCCCTCTTTTATTTATGGCAATTACCAAGGTCCTTGCATGAGTGTTCCACGTGCTTTTTAAAAATATGACCCTATATGAAATAATATTTCTCTAAATCTTGTGGTTTTTATAGCCAGTATTCTATCAGCAGTCACATTCTACATTTGATTTATTACATTATTCTTTGCATTATAGCATAAAGTGTATGACAGTTCAGTTGGCTGGGTTCATGTCCTTTAAAACTAAAGCAATTCTTTTAGATGTTCTAACACCTAGGCTTTTAAGGAATTGAACTTGGCATCAATGTAGTTTACTGCACTAGCAAGCAAAGTATGGGAAATTCAGCATTTATTAATGGAATGACTTCTCCAAAGTATCAGAATGTAGAGTGCATAGACATGAGTTATTATGTTCAGTACATCGGTTTATTGATTGGGAATCTTTGTTGATTTACTGTAACAGAAGATATGGAGATAATTTGACAGTCATGGTTTTAAAAATAAATTAAACATAAATTGCACTTTCCAGGAAGCAGTCTTTCATTAGACATGTTGATTCTTCTTTGTTGCATGATGCAAATATTGCCAGTTTGTAATGTAAGAATGTAAACTGATACATAATGAGCAAACGTCTATTGTAGATATTGTAAAGAACTATTATTGCTCCTTCTTATTTTTGGTAGAAAATTTGGGAGACATAAACTGTAACCATAATCAAGTTTAGCAGAATATATGGAAAATTAAAATAATCAATAAATTGAATAAAGTAGGTTTTTTAACTTGGGTTATTCTGGTAATTCTCTGCAATGTTCACACAGTACTTACAAATACAATACTCAAAGTTGAAATTTGACATGGTTACATGAGTAGATCAAAGATAATCAATATATTTGCCTAGGTTATTAAGAACTTTTTTGCATAATGCTAATATAAATTTTTAAATGTGACTGATTCGCCTTTTGTATGTAACTCTACTCCCAATAAAACCAAGTTAAATCAACTCCATTTGAAACCATGGTAACTTCTGGGATTTCTAAAAGTAATGAATGTTTCCATAATTCTTGAATCAGACTTCAAATTTAGATGAAGGACCTAATATTTCTGGATAATTTAACTTACGAGAATTGATTTTAAATTATTAATGTTTTATTTAGGTAGATTTGAATATATTTATACTATCTGAGGGACTTTACTGATTTTGTATTTACCATATAAATCTAAATGTAGAATATATTTATTATTTTATTTTAAATATTTGCTTTAAATAAACTAGAATATTCAAATTTTACTATCTCTAACTCATTGGTTTAAATCTAAATAATATGATTCACTATACTTTTAATGCCAACACTATAGTATTTATTTGCTTTGCTTTTAAAGAAAAGGGAAGAAGCCATTGGAATAGAGTAATATATGTTGACTTGTTAAATCAAATAAGCAAAAATTAAGTACACAATGACGCAAAATTAGCTTAGTCAAGTGTAAAATTTTCTTCTTTTCTTTCTTCTTTTTTTCTTTTTGGATTTCTTCCTAAATCATGGTAAGTTGGAGGTTGTTCTTTCTCTGTCATCTTGAACAGTATTTTGTCACCAGAGTGACTTTTTGATGTTTAGTCTCTGAAGAGAGAAAACCACCAACATGCACATTTATTCTCTCTACCTCTAGTTTCCTAAGTTTGAGGACAGTGGTCCCCCTTATCCATGGTTTTGTTTCCCACAGCTTCAGTTACCCATAGTCCACCATCATCTGAAAGCAGATGATCCTCTTTCTGACATATCCTCACAAGGTCACTAGTGGCCTCATGCTGTGACACAGTGCTTACATCATTCACCTCATTTCTTCCCATCACATGGGCATTTTCTCACCTCACATTGTCTTGAGAAGAAGGATGAGTACCCATATTTTGAGAGAGAGAGAGAGAGATCACATTCGTGTAACCTTTATAATATTATATTGTTACAATCGTCCTATTTTATTATTTAGTGTTAATCTCTTAATATGCCTATATAAATTGGACTTTATCACAAAAAGTATGTATCAGGAAAAAAAAAAAAAAACAATTTTATGTATGGTTCGGTACTGCCTGCAGTTTCAGCCATCCACTGGGGGTCTTGGAATGTATTTCCAGCAGGTAAATGGGGACTGCTGTAAAAGCATTTGCCTGTAAATAATAACCTATGGAAAGTCTTTATTTCTTGATCAATTCCTTCTCCAAGGCTTCAGCTATTTTTTTGGAGATTTGTTCAACATAGCATCCTAAATACAAGCATGGATGTAGAGGCACTCTTCCCTCTTTCTCCTTGACTTTTTCTTCGCGTGTGTGCATGTGTATAATTGTGTGTGTGTGTGTGTGTGTGTGTGTGTGTATTCCTACTGAAGTTAAGAGTGGAGATTTTCTATAGAATGTCTCTATGAAACAAAGGAGGATTTTTTTTTTCCCTATAGACATAAAACTTTCTGAATGGATGCAAGTAAAAATATGCGAACTCTCCATATTGTCTAAGAATCTCTTCTGTTCTAGCTACTATGACTTTTAAAATTTATGCACAAATTTTCCACATTTAATACCTAGTTATTTCTACATTTCAAAAATTAATTTGTAAAAATTCACTATCATGGGAATAGACACAAATATTTCTTACATTACTAATAAATAAATAAATAAATAAATAAATAAATAAATAAATAAATGCTGGGGAAATGAATTAGCCCTACAATCTAAGTTACAATGGATCATTTCTTAACTAAACTTTTTTTTTTCTTAGAATTGGATTAGTGTTCATCAGAATATGAAATTTGAACAAAGTGGGGGGAAACAGTGTTTTCATTTTTAGGACAAAGCCATGTGATTGTTAGGTGTATAATCTGTACTTGGCATCCAGCACAGGGGAGATTTGAAATTTGAGAAATGACTACATAATCTTGACCTCAGAGCAGAGACATCAATTCACTTCATTTTGTAGGTGGGATCTGATCAAACTCATTTCTGGGCAGGTTCAAGGTTAAAAAAAAAATGTGTGAATTAGAAGAGCCTTGTCCTTTGTAGAAGCCAACTAAGATGTCCTATATAAACCATTGTCCTCAAAAAATCCTTGTAAGAATTGTCAATTTTTAATTGTGGCAGCAGGTGAAGTACCGTGATTATCTAAAGTTCACAATCATTAATTTAACTCTCTTTGGTTTTAGGCTATCATATTCTTTTGCGTGTTATATTTTTCATTTTCATTTTACTTTATAAGTTTAAATAGTTTCTTGGAATCTAAACAATAACTTGTTCAATTTTCCCTCAGCTTCTAATTGATTTTATTCATTTTGGAGGAAGTTTCTATGAGCTGGACCCTAGTGCCACATCCAGAGATATAAAGATGAATCCAGGGCAAATCTTGGTGGTTCTAATGTAACATAGTCACGATAAATATACTCACAGTAAATACTAAGAAATATTAGACAGTTATGTTTTAAATATTTCAATTTTCATAGAATAGCAGTGAATTAGGTACCAGAACATCATTTAGGCATTCACCTGTTTCTCCACATAACACAAAATCTTTAGTTTTGATTTTCTATTATTTAAACCACTGGGGGGAAAAAAAAAACTCTCAGTATCTGGCTTAATTCATTCATTCTCTCATTCCTCCATTTGGCACATATTCTTTAATGCCTACCATAAGCCAGGCACGCTGCAAGCATCCAGAGATACACACAAGGAGAGAGAGAGAGAGAGAGAAACCCAACTAAAACAAACAAAACCTCTGCTGCAGTGAGGCACGAGATGAATAAACGCATGATTTGTAATTATTGCCCAGTTTTGGTCAGAAAGATGAGTAGAGTAGTACTGCATAATTTTGAAATGAATAATATGGGGCTCTAATTCACCTATTTTTTTTTAAAATTGTATTCGATCCACATGACATCTTTCAAGAAAATGTCAGAATGCGTTAGATTAGTTCAAGATCCATTTTTGTGTACCCTCAGATTCATTCAGTGGATTCTGAATTGGTGTTTCAGTTAGGAGCCGCCCTCTTGGCTGGTGATGTATGTTTTACTTCCTTTTGGCGGTAGCCAATTGTCGTCTTGCATCAAGGACCCAAATTTGAGACCAATATGTGCATTGCAGACAAAAAGTCTAATGAAAAGGTTGTAACTGAAGACCAAGTAGACCCCCAAAATCTATTGCTGAAAATCATTAACAGAAGCTCCCACATCCCCTCAAGTAATTAAAATACTCTCTGCCATGGAAGCCATTGAGTTTGCAACTTGGTCACTCTGAGAAAAAGCTTTCCTGCTACGGTATTCTGTTTTTGCGAGGACACCTGATGAAGGTTGTATATAAAATAAACTACGCAGTCATAAGGCAATATGCCAGACGCATCGAGATTGCCTTTCTTGGAATGGTAAGACTGGCAAGAGTGCCTTTCCTAGAATTTCTTTGATGGATAAAAGCGTGGAGGATGGCACCAAGCTGTCTGGCTTCAAATCCTGTCACTTACTATGTATTTAATATTTAATATTCCGGATAGATTTCATCTGGAAAATGAGGTGAAGAATTGTACCTACATAATAGTGCATTTGTTATGATTTTTAGAAATTATAAATGTAAAATACAATACACCTGAAAATAGGTGTTCTAGTGCTGCATGTTATTGTTACCTATTATTTTTATTGGTATTATTATTACTATATATAAATTCATGTGATCTATGCTTTTTTTTTTGAAAAAAATTTTAAAGATTTAATTTGAGAGAGAGGAGGGAGAGAGAGAGAGAGAGCACAAGCGGGGGTGGGAGGAGCAAAAGGAGAGGGAGAAGCAGACTCCCCACTGAGCAGGGAGCCAGCTGCTGGACTACATCTCAGGATCCTAGGATCTTGACTGGATCCAAAGGCAGACTCCTAACCGACTGAAATACCCAAGTGCTCTGGACCTATGCTTTTTAAAATTAATGTCGAAGGTGCTTTATTTTGAAATAGCATACAATATGACCTGGGCTACCAATTTTTCAAAATTTTTAAAAATTTTAACTTATACCATATAACAATAATTTTGTGCTTGAATGGAAAGTTCTTGTTGTTTTAGGTCAAATTCTGTCACTAATTCTACTGATAACATCACAAACTCTTTATTTCATTTTTTTTGTTTGTTTGTTTGTGAAATGGAAGTTTGAATCACATAATTTCCAAAGACACAGCTTATCTATGGTTAGAATTCGAAAGGGCTCCTACGATCTACTGCGGTAACTGACAAGGGCTCAGTATATAACTGTTATATAACTGTTATGCTCATCCCCTAATGATTAGAAAATGTTAGCTGCATAAAGAAAGAGTGTAACCAGAAAACCTGAATTACATTCTCAGAATCACATATAGTAATTGCATGAACTAGGGAATTAATGGATATGAATTTTGAAAATGATGTTAAGGACCTAAAAAGGGGACAGAGGAGGGAAAAAGCATTAGAAAAATAGAGACTTGGAGTTGTGAGTTCCATAAGCCACATAAACTCACTCAGGTGAAACATGAACCATTTCTGAATACATTGTAGTAATGGTTCTTTTCACAGATTCTCCTTCTTGAGGTCAGAGTAATGAGAATTAGAACAAGAATGATGAACAGAGGTAGTGCATTATAGAAATAATCCCATTAAATTTTGGATACCCATAAATCTCAAGAATAATTCTGCAATCTATATTACAAGCTGAAAGGTCAGTGGACTACCGCTTTCTTAGACTAGGTTCCAGAAACTGTCTGACGAAGACGTAGAATCTGCAGCAAAATGTGGAAATTTTAACAGGTTTTATTTAGATAATTCTTTCTTTTCATCCTTCATATTTAAGGTGGTATGAAGATCAATTTAAAATCACTTTTTTCCCTTCCTGTCTTGGGGCTCTATATGGCAATTTAAAAAGCATCTGAAATGAATTTTATGTTACAGAAACAAACCAAAACATTAAGGTCATAAAAATACATATTTCTGTTAGTCCATAAATATCTTTCATTCTAAAACTTCATTTTTAAAATCTAGCATTATATCACAGTTTTCATTTTTTAAATTTTATTTATAACCCAGGACTAATTAATATGCATATTTTAGAAGTTCACATATTGAATGAATATACTTAGTACTTTATTATCCAACCACATGTGAAGGAGAGGTGAGTCATCGTAGAGACTACAAAACTTAGCCAACAGATATAATTCTCTGAACATAATAAAGTTAGTCATTTTTGTCATAGCTATAGATTTATATGTATTATGTATTTATTTATTTAATCAAATTCACTGTCTTCTTATGTCATCTTTATTATCTGCTGTGATTATTTAATAACATTCATTCCCCCCCCAATTTTATTATAATATTTGGCTAAGTGATTTAATCTTATGGCTGATTAAGTTGTCTAACTTAAAATATGTTAATATTAGATATTTTAGTTTACTAGATTTTCTCAAATCATGTACTTTTAGAATTAAGCCTTCCAAAGATTAAAAATTAGACAGGATTTCTCTTTATTTTTAAAATTCTTTATGCTAGAGAAAAAGTTCATTAACTTGCAGGTATTTTCATTTAGTTGGAAATCAGGTGAGAATCAAATTATGCAAAATTAAAGGTGAAATTAATTATAAAAGCCTAAACAAAAGAGATGTTGTTGAATAATTAATTATGCAGGCTAAATAATCATTTCCCTTCAAAATTCTTCAAATTCTTCAAGGTTTTAAGCCATTTGATGTGTTGTTTTGAATAGCTGCATTTTAAAATACTATCAATTATACTTCAAAAAATTAATTAAAAAGTTGAAATGAGTTTATATTTCTGAAGTATTGTCCCATTTATAGGGTAAATTATTGCTAATATTTCTGGTAAAATTCTATTCACCTTTTAAGAGGCAAAATAATAATCTGCGGTCTTTGGAGCCACCTTGTGGTCATATTATAGCATATTAGGGAATGCTCTGGTTTCAGGTTCTTTTCCAACTAAACACTTGGAAACATTGAAATCAATGTGAACTTAAGGGCTAAGAAATAGCATTAGAAATGGATCTTTTTTGATGAATTCAATTTAATTTTTACATGTAAATGTACATGTAAGGGTTATTATTTTGTAAAATCTAAACAAAATATTTTAAACAACACTTTTGAAGCAAGATACAATTTTTAACTTAAAATATATTTTGCTGTGTATCTTCAAGTCAACCCAAACGACTCCTTAAATGTTCAACTTTCTCAAGCAAAGTATCTTCTAACATCTTCTGGTCTACGTCACAAAGAAATCAAGGGCTGCGTTATTGCAAAACTTAAATGTAAATATGCAGATGGCATGAAAAGCAAACAAATGATCCTTACTGAATGTGCTTTTCAGTTGAGCTCATTGAAAGTTTAGGATGACAAATTTGTTTGCATTCATTTTTCCATAAATACTAGAATAATTTTTACTTTGTGTGGCATAACCTAACTCCAAACATCAAACTTTTTTTTTTTTTAAAGATTTTATTTATTTATTTGACAGAGAGAGATCACAAGTAGGCAGAGAGGCAGGCAGAGAGAGAGAGAGAGGAGGAAGCAGGCTCCCTGCTGAGCAGAGAGCCCGATGAGGGACTCGATCCCAGGACCCTGAGATCATGACCTGAGCCGAAGGCAGCGGCTTAACCCACTGAGCCACCCAGGCGCCCCAACATCAAACCTTTTTTAATGTTTTTTTTTTTTCTTCTTCTTTTTCAATTAACCAAATAACACACTTGCATCAGAGCAGGACTCACACACAGTTACGGCATCTCTTATTTACAATGAAATACCTACACTTAAAAACAAAACAATAAAATTCTTTTCCAGAAACTAAAAATAAGCTCTTCTAGATTTTAAAATCTGGAACAGTCATCCCTTATATGGTTTTACTCCTCATTGTTTAATTTATTCTCTACAGGTAAAAATAGAGAAATTTGATTAGAATGTATTTTCTTCACTCATTGCCCATAGCAAAAGATGAGAAAAAAGTTTCCTTTGATTTATTTCTATGTCTAGAGCTATATCTATAGTTATCTCTATTTCCCTCTTTGTCCGTACCACTGGGCACATTTATGTGACCGTCCTGAAATAACACTGTTCATCAGCATATCTTCGTCATCAACGTCGTCGTCGTCATCGTCGTTGTCACCTGACTCAAACTTCAGTTCCAAGACTGGACACGGGTTAGCTTAATCCCAATTACACCCCACAATGTGATCAGCTCCTGAATTGTCTCTCTTTGGGTACGTGGGATGATTGACTTCAATTAAAAGAATAAAGCTCATTGGGAACTGAAGATAAACTCATAAAATTACAAAAAAATCGTATGATGATTATTGCCATGTTCTGTGTGAAAGCCATAAGGTGTCCACCTTTATAGAGCAAATAGTTTTCTGTCTCAATTTTGAACACACCAGGTAGCCTCTTAATGTAAAACAAGTGGTCAGGGCATGTTATTTCTCATGCACAGCCCGATAGTCTGACTGAAAACAAAGATTACCTCGCTTCCCACTAAGCTATGTTCCCTCTGTCAACAGAAGTGCTTCTACTCTAAGAGGTATTATTATTGATTTGCTTTTATTCTCAAAAGGCTGCTAGGCCTTTTTTTTTTTTTTTTTTTCCTGCTGCACACTGTTTTGTTTTTATTTCAAACAAGCATATAAAGTATTTATTTCAACTCCAAAAGGGAGAGAGAAATTTAAATGTTGTGTTTAAGAGTTTAGTTAGAAATGTTTAAAGTTTATATGAAACCTTTTGATGACATCATTCTCACATTTAGGACTCTTGCTTTGGGCAGTATTTTTGCAGAATGAATGGTAGGCAGACTATAGTAAATATGGAGTGAAACTTATTAAAAACACTTGCCCTGGTGAGTAGAAACTCAGAAACAACCCAAAATACTTTGAGTTAAAAATTTCTAGTTCCTTCTCAGTTTTAGTTTAAAACATAGCATACCTATTTAGCCTCAAGTGATAAGGGAGATGTCCATCATTAACCATCATTCCTAAGACCATATTTGAACATTGTATCATTTTTACTTAGGGCTAAAAATGCACTGTTTGTACATTTTAATTCCCCCTGATATGATTTTTGATTAATCTTTTTAATTCTAACTCTATAAAAATTATAAAATTGATCATTTTTCTGATTCCAACTCAATGCTACAGAAGAGGTTCAAATTACATCTTTCCTCTTCCATTCAACCATATTTTTTTTAGAGTTTTTAGTATGTTTTGTAGAGTTTGCTAGGAACTTAGGTAATGGTTATAATTTGGTCCTTTCCTCAATGAGATGAAACTACAGTAGGAGAAAGCCACCTGGGTGGCTCAGTGGGTTAAGCCTCTGCCTTCGACTCAGGTCATGATCTCAGGGTCCTGGGATTGAGCCCAGAATCGGGCTCTCTGCTCAGCGGGGAGCCTGCTTCCTCCTCTCTCTCTGCCTGCCTCTCTGCCTACTTGTGATCTCTTTCTGTCAAATAAATAAATAAAATCTTATAAAAAAAAAAAAAAGGAAAATACAGGGGTGCTTGGGTGGTGCAGTTGGTTAAGCATCTTACTCTTGGTTCCAGCTCAGGTTGTGATCTCAGGGTCCTGAGACTGAGCCCCCATGTTCGGCTCTGCACTCAAGGCAGAGACTGCTTAAGACTCTCTCTCTCTGTACCCTGCTCCCACCCTGTGCTTTCTCTCTATATAAAATAAGTAAATAAATCTTAGAAAACAAAAAGGTAAATACAGTTGTAATTATTTAGTGTTTTGCTGGTAGGATAAATGAGGTTTTAGGGGAATGTAGATGAGGGAACATGACAATTTAATGATGGAAGAGATGAAGGGGAACTTGAAAGGTGTTATTTCATTATTATGATTTATTATTTAATTGGTTATTAAAGGTGAAACTAATGAAACAAGAGACATGAGTATGTGCAAATCCAAACCTCCTAGGTGATTTCTCTCTCCCTGCTCTCATCATTCCTAAAGTATATTTTTCTTAATTCATTTTTCATATAATTATCCAGTTATTTATTGATTTTTCATTATAAAGAAGGCAATAAATTCAGTACCAAGATGTGATGGAAAATAAGTAATATTCAAATTTCTAACCTCAAATGCTTTCTGATATTTGCCAGGAGATAAGCAAAACAGAGATTACAATATGGTCTGATACTTGCCAGAAACAGTATAAGCACAGGGTACCATGAAGTTAAAGAGGAGGGCAGATCCCAATGTTAGAGTCTAAGAAAGCCTTCCTCCGGAGATGAAGATTAAAACCGAACCCATAAAGCTGTGTCACTCATTAGCTTAAAAATTTCCCTGCACATTTCCATTTTGACAGATACTACTACAGAGTGGTAAATTATTCTCACTCCAGAGTTGGGAGTTCTCACTCTATGGTTTCAACTCTGCCACTAAGCAACGTGTGAATCTTGGCCAAGGTATTAATCTAGCTAAGGCTCAGCATCCTTGTCTAGAACATGGGACTCTGATGGCTACTTCTTAAACCTACTAAAAGGTTTAAATGTAACTGGACTTCTAAAACACTGGGAGATTTGTTTTGCAATTATAAATTCCTAGTAAATATTATCAATATTATTCCTGTTTGCAGGGTAAAGTCCAAACTCTTTAATCTACCTGATCTATTTCTCTCTTCTTTTAAATCATTGTAGGTCCTTCTCCATGCCTCCACCCTGCCCTCATTTAATAATTCATTTCATTAATACAGTCAAATTCACCAACTCTCAGTTCTAGAATTCTCCTTGTCTTATATATTATTTACTTATTGTTAGTTTCCATGTTAGTTTCCATCACTCTGGCTTTATTTATATTGCCACTCTGCTCCAAGGTTCTCCTTATTAAAACTCTTACATTTAGGTAGGCTCCAAATGTTACTTTTTTCTCCAGAGGCTCTTTCAGTTCTCCTGCTAGAAAGTCTCCCTAGCTTTTAGAAAAGTCTTAACTCTTTGTTTATACTTCTTTGTTACCATGGTCCATCATCTGCCTTGAGGGTTTTTTTTTTTTTTTTTTTTTGTATATGACTTCCTTCTTTTTTATATATAATTACTTTTTTAAAACCACGATCATTTTCATTTTTATCCACAACACTAGCACTGAGCTCAGTAACTCCCACATAGCAGCAAATGTGTGATAAGGAAATTCATGCATCAGAAAAGTAGAACTATGTATTATGGATCATAATTTTAAAGATCAATATACTACCAGTAACTGAAAGACTAACTCATGGAAGATGCAAAAGGTGTTTTCCTTTCCAGTGGACAATAGTCACTATCTTTGCTTTAATCACAGGCAACTTTCTCTTTTAGAAGCAAGAACTCTAAAGCAGTTTTTTTTTTTTTTCTCAAACTGATTATCTTATTCATTTGATATGCACAATTGACCCCATCCCAGACCTATTGCATCAGAATTTTTGGACTTATGGTATGGCTTTTCATATTTTAAAATTCTTGCTGAATAATTTGAATGTACACACCAGATAAATAATTGTAACTAGAAAATACTGTGGTGCTTTTATGTCTGAGCCCATAAACGGAAGACAAAATTGGTTTTTAAAGGGAAAGTTCCATATACATTGAAAATAACAAGTATTTTTTTTCTTGAAACTAACCACATCGAAGGGGTTAGTATTCATTTAGAAATATACACACTTTTATTTGATTCATTTTAATTGATTCTTGCTTTATAGCCATTTATTGTTTTAAGCACCTTACAGAGCCTTGTGTTGTGAGATAAATATAATAGAAAAAATAAGAGACATAGTATGTTATTGAGAAACAAAGTAGCACAGACAATACTTGGTCATATATAATTAAGCATTAAATGACCCTAAACTACCAAGTATTAGGAATCATAGTATAATTTCGAACGTTGAAGTAATGGGGGAGATGGGTTTGTAATTTGACCTCTACTTGGAGGATGTATAGGAAATATGCAAAGGGCAGTCACTTCATGATTTTTATCACTATGAGCAAAAACGGGAACGAATATGGAAAATTGGCTGGTTGCTAAGGAACAAAGCTGGGTTGATGCTGAGAATACTATATGTTTAAAGAAACTTGCAAACAAGTTAAGGGGTTCAGACATGATTAAGAAGTTCACAAAAGATGTACTATTTTAAATCTTTTTAAAAAAAGGTGTTGTTTTATCTTGAATTCATTAGGACAAATGAGGCTAAAAAAATAATCAGCTGTTATTCTTGGCATTTTGCATGCCTCATATGGTGGTGTTAATATCAATTAAGTGCCTCCAAGTCAACCAGAAAGTGTTCCCTGAGCTAAGTCAACCTGGTAGTGCCAATGGAATTTTGCTATTAAAGAGTATGTCCAAGTCTATCGACCCGTTCTCCACCACCAGCAGTTTTCTTGTATGTGCTCTTGAACACACACACATGCTCTGGGTTACCACATGGCGTCTGCGATTTCCTCCACTTTGTATGTAGTTCTTTGTGGCCTGATTACTGTTTAGCCCCTTCTACCACTGATGGAAGAATTAGTTTCTCTAGTCTGTGTGTGCTGACGGATCTGGTGTTCCATTGCTATTAAAACTATTCATGGTGACATAATGAGTTACCATCTTTGATGTGCTGATAGCTTTTTAAAAATTCTGCTTCATTTGAGGCCTATTTGTGTGTGTGTATGTGTTTCTCTTCAGAAAACAACTTGTTGGGGTGCCTGGGTGGCTCAGTGGGTTAAAGCCTCTGCCTTTGGCTCGGGTCATGATCTCAGGGTCCTGGGATCTGAGCCCTGCATCCGGGCTTTCTGCTCAGCAGGGAGCCGGCTTCCTCCTTTCTTTCTCTGCCTGTTCTCTGCCTATTTGTGATCTCTGTCTGTCAAATACATAAATCAAATCTTTAAAAAAAAAAAAAGAAAGAAAACAAGTTGTTGTTGTTGTTTTTAATTTTATTTATGTATTTGAGAGACAGAGATCACAAGTAGGCAGAGAGGCAGGCAGAGAGAGGAGGAAGCAGGCCCCCTACTGAGCAGAGAATCCGATGTGGGGCTGGATCCCAGGACCCTGGGATCATGACCAGAGATGAAGGCAGAGGCTTTAACCCACTGAGCCATGCAGGCGCCCCAAAACAACTTGTCCTTAATCTCATAGCCAGTTCTTGGCAAAACACGAAGTAGAACTTAAGTCTTAAAATTCCCATCCCTGTGTTATTTCTACCATGCTCTAAAAGTAGTTAAGGTTTTCCTCACTCTAAAATGGAAACCCAGACAAAATTGATTTCATGTGCTTATTTATTTTTTATAGTTAACTGAGGTAACACATGTAATATGCTACTGTTATAAGGCATAGTGCACACAGGACATATTCTTTACATAATAATTAAAGCTATCATTGCGCTTTCACTAACTGATTATTTGTAGGAGATGCTAGATCTTTGTTAAATAGTGTTGAAGCAAATGGCTGAATATTGATAATCCTTGTAATAATGATAACTGTCACTCACTGAGAATTTTGTAAGTGCCAGACATTGTTCATAGTGATTTACATCTAGGGTGTTTCTTAATCATCACTAAAGAGATGAAAAATAGTATCTCCATTTTTTCAAAGGAGAGAACCAAGGCATAGAGAGGTTAGATGACTTTCACAAATCCCAAAGGTAGTATGTGAGAGAGCCAGAATGAAAACTCTAATAATATGGTCATTCTGTTCTTACCATCTACCTCATGTTCACATGTATGCATAAGCTGACAGAAAAAATGTATGACCTATTTTTTCCTACTCATATTTTATTTTTTGTAAAAGTTCTATCTACCCATGACTATTTTTGTTGTTTCCTTTTCAATGAGAGAAAATTGGCCTAAAAATGAGTGGGGTTTAGCATGTAGAAGTATAACAAATGTGCCATATTTTTGGTACTGCTTTATTAGTAAGTACAATTGAGTTATCCAGATTTATGAGTGATGAAGAGAAGGAAAAGTAGGTATGAAAAGTTTTGCTAAAGCATCTAACCTAAAGAGTAGCCATAAATTTCTCATGGATGTCATGCCATTCTCTTAACATACTAGTTTTCAATGCCTCCAACTAGAGAAATAAGGCCTATACTGAGGTTTCTGACCATAGAATATTTTTGAAGTAGAAAGAAAAATAGCCACAATGGTTGCCTCGAGGTATGGGGCAAGGAATTCATGTGTCTACAGTTAGAGAACCATCTTCAATTGTAAATTGTACATTTTTTTTTTTTTTTGGACTGGAGAGAGAAACCATGAGAGAGGGAACAAAAGAGGGGGAGTGGGAGAAGGACTAGCAGGCCTCCTGCTGAGCAGATGGGGGCTCCATCCCAGGACCGTGGATCATGACCTGAGCTGAAGGCAGACACTTAACTATGGAGCCACCCAGGCACCCCTGTACATTATACATTAATTAATACATTGTATATTGTTTTACTAGAAAGTGTTATGAATATGAGTTACTTTTCAAAACAGCATTTAATTAAAAAAAAAAAACTTGTCAATCATCATAAAGCTTACTGAGCAAAAGAGACATGAAAGATTCTAAACCCTTAAACTCACTTTTGTAACATAAATTGACTCACTCCTTGTCTCTTAATACAAAGAAAAAAAATCCTGATAAGTGAATGTACATACAGACACTACTTACTGAGCTTTAGTAAATTCAACAGTTATCACCAGGAAAACACTCAATAACATTGTTTTCTCCCATGTGGCTCCAACCATAAGAGGAATTTTACATTTCTATAAAGAATAATCATTAGAAACCATGTTGAGATTGTGACATAAACCAGTGTTTCTCAAACCAGATTCAGGTTATATGAATTTTGAAAACCATGAGCTTTCATAGGATAATATGAATATATTTAATAGGCTCATATATTGAAGGTGAATAACTATTTTATAACATGTGTTATTCCAGGACCCCACTTCTCCATTGTACTCATTGTTACTTTCATGCTTCTTTTAAGTTTCTGAAAAAAGAACAGAGGTGGAGTATTATAAATCTTACGAGTTTTGCTAAGTGATCTGTAAATGCTATTGCATTGGAAATGCTATTTTGTGTAAATGGCTATATGAATAATTGGGAAGTTTTGTCACATAGGGGAACATGAACCAAGAACTTACTTTGCTCTATATAGTCTATCTCTGAACAATTCCCACTTTAATTCTCTGTGCCATATTCATATTCAATCAATTGGATTTGGGGAACCAAAATAATCTGTTCCATAAAATTGGTATTAATTCGAATGCTATTAATTGTATCATTTTTCTTTGCAATTGTTACTTTTTGTGCTATAAGTACAAATGTTTGTCATTTTACAAAAAAAAAAAAAAAAGCTCCCCTGCTTAGTTTTTACACATTCCAGTAGTTCCAGTAACAGTATTCTGCAAGTCATTTACATCAGTGTAACAGCAGGAATTATAAGAGAACACAACTCAATGTAAAAGCCCATGACAAATCCAGAATTATCTCTTGATATTTAGTAGTTGCAAATCACAATTACTAAGTGAGAGTGATATATAATGGTGATACTTTTTTCTACAGCTAAGATTAACATTTTAAAATGTGATGGACTTCATGACTAGAAAAGCTCATAGATTTCTAACACCAAGAAACTCAGATGTTTCAAAAGAGAGCCTTCTGTGAACCAAAATCTAGAGTGCATGTCTGGTAGAAAAAGAGCCTTTGATATATTTTCATGTCTGTGGATTTGTGAATATATGTGTGTATCTATTCCAGACCAGACAGGTCTTGCTGCTACAGGTAAAGATT
This sequence comes from Mustela erminea, assembly GCF_009829155.1. Lineage (NCBI taxonomy): Eukaryota > Metazoa > Chordata > Mammalia > Carnivora > Mustelidae > Mustela > Mustela erminea. The sequence continues at coordinate 145,000,950 of NC_045616.1, forward strand.
TAATCCCAACATTCAAAGAGAGCAAAACTTCAGAGAGAGTTCAATAAATCTAATCATGTTGTGATATTGGTGGTTTGGAAATCTTATCTTGACTACAGGAAATTAATTCAGTCAACAGTTACCTATTGAGTGGTTGTTATATATAAACAGCTGCCCCACATCAACTCTTGCTACTTAACCCACATTACCAAGACACCTGGTTCCTTAATTTCAGCATGAAAATGTTCAAGCTTGATCACTTCAAATATAACTAAAGAGCAAGAAGAGCCCTGTACTTGTACAAAGATAAAAACAGTTTTAATGGTATATTGGGCCTCCCTTAAATAATCTATGATTGATTTATTGTGTGTTTTTTATCTAAACCTTTTATGAACCTATTATATTTTCAGCCCGTGTTACTTCCTTAAGCACTCTATCTAATAAATAAAGTAGTATGGCACTTCCCATTATTTGTCCTAAATTTATCTCTTTTAAACTTCAAAGGATGCCCTTAGACCTTGTATAATTGAAGTTTGTGGATAGCTTGGCTTTCACGCTATCAACCTTCTTCATGATTTAATAGATGTCAGAGTATCCAGATTGAAGATTCTAATCTGTTAAGGTCTTCCTAGACAAAGCCTCTCCATTTCTTCAACAATAGTTTAGTTGTCTTTCTGTAAGAATTTTCCAACTTTACTATATTTCTTGGAGGCGATGCAGTCAGCATTGCACAAGAACATTTGGGCAAGTGGGCCATAGAAGTTCATAATAAAAAGAGTGAGCGTTTCAGAATACGAGTTCCTGCCTTGCCCTTTCCACCAATCAAAGGATCTTTAACACATGCATTTGTACCTGTTGGCTTTATCTTGCTTTCCCCCCAAATTGGGCATTTAGAAGAGTTGACTTCTAATTTCCTTTCTGAATATAGAATCTCAAAAATTAAATTACAAAATTATTTTTTAAAAACAGAAAAGAAAACCTACTTTTGTATATGGTTAATGAGGCTGGGAATACAAACGAAATAATTTAGGCTTCACCTTTGTGTGGTGATTATTATGGAATTAGCCACATAATTTTATATACTGACATAGAAACCTCATACCCCCATGACCACCATTCCCAGTCTCGTGTCACCTCATTATAGCTTTCTTTAAATGTCTCAGAATGTTTTCCTCCTTCTTGTTTATGTTACCTACCCACAATTTGATTGGATAATTTTCAGTAATATTTGGTAACTTTGTATTGATTCATTTATATATTGATTGAAGCAGTGGGACAAAAATCCATATAAAAAATCTATGACCTTGTGGAATTCACATTCCAGGGTGGGGATCACACGATACAAATCCAACAAAACTGTTTAATAGGGTAATGGTGATAAGTGCTATGGAGGAAACAGTGCAGAGGAGGGGGTGTATTGGTCTTCAGTGGTTCCTTCCTCACCATAGGGTGCTGTTTCTTTGAAGGCTAGATTTTTGTCCCCACTATACCTTGGAGCACCTAGTGAGTTCTCTAAAAACCCGTTGCTGTGTGGGTATCTGGCTACGTCCTGTTTTTTGTTTTTTGTTTTTGTTTTTTCCCCTCCAACCTGCTGTTACACTGTGATCGTGAAGAAATGTTATAGAAATGTATTTCATGGGGGAAAAAAAGAGAACTTTCATTTCTCACTAGATAAGGTACAATTCCAAAAATGCAAAAAATAGTTTTGAGTGATACATTTTTCATTTTCATCACTGATATAGTTGACAGTTATGTGAAGGGGGAAAAAAAAGGCACATGCTGTGAGACAAATCCCCAAAAACATATATGCGGTTATTTAAAAGTACAGCTCACCCTGCTGCTGCATTTGGAATTCAGCATTGCCTTCTGCTTGCTTTGTTTTTGATAGCTTTCCTTTTCTGCAAGGTAAGAGATATTCTGACCAAAGGGTTATTTGATTTCGTAAATATTTTTGTTCACATGATGCTTAAATGCTATTGAAAAACTCCTACCGGACCTGCAAATCTCTCGGTTTGGGGTTTTCTTATTCTCTCTTGCTATCTTTGCATTATTTCCCTTTCATGTAGCTTTGAGGTATTTGAAAAGAGAGGTTCTCTGATTGTTTAAATTATTTCTGATTTGAAAGAAATACTCCAGCATAAGAATGCACTTTACAATGACACTCTCTTTTAAAATTTGTTATGCAATTTACATGTTTGGGGCTGTCACTGCACATTTGTTCTGTTATATATTGCTATTACCTTTTATCTTCATTGCATGTCATATTTTATATGCAGTCATCAGACACTTTCATGCTCAAGTGGTCATTAGCTGTGTGCTCTCCAGCTGTTCAAGACTGTTAAATAAAACTAGTCCCCCAATAGGGAGTGTGCCTGACTCGCCGCCCGGCATCTGTGGGAACCGCTGGCATGAAACTGACTGTGAATGAGCATGAGGAGGCTGCCCTGATCCAGTAGATTCATTTTCCCCAACCCTATATCTTCTTCCTGTGTAACACCAAGGGAGGGTGAAATAGTACTCATTTCTGGCAGAGACATACTGTCTTTTTTTTCCTTCTTTTCCACATAGTTGTCATTATAAGTACAGCACTCTTTGAAGCTACCTCCCATTTTTACATGTCCTAGAAAGTGCCAAAACTAAGGTCAAATATGCAAGTTGCAGAGCTTTATTTGGTCTCAGAATCCTCTTTTTGAAGTGAGAGAATTGGATTAGACGATTTCTGTATTTTTCCTTTTTATTTCGAGTTTTACAAAGTGGAATGATTCTAAGGAAAGATTTATTTTAAAAAATATGTGAATGTGGGTAACATACAAATGTGACATTAGAAGGCTCCCTCCCCCAAGCTACCTGTATTTTTCTTTGTAGTTAAAATACATGAAGTAATGGTTGGTGTCTCATAAATACTGAGAGATCCCCTAACTATCACCATAATCACTACCACCACAAATAAATGCCTCCTTTATCCTAGAAATTTTAAGTACGGAAGACCTGAAGAAGAGTAAGACATACTGTGTATCTCAAAGTTTATATTAGCAGATTTCAAATGTGTCATGATTATCGCTTTCAGAACCGACAGGGAGTAGGAATGGTGACCCATCTTCTCATTAGAAGCAAGAGGGATTTGGCTAAAACCCGTATCTGATTCTGTACATTCTCATTCATCCTAATGCATCCCAAATTTTACAGCCTATCGGAACAAATCTCCTAATATCAGCAGAGATCAGGAATCTTCTATGGTTAGCTGGGAGAATGTTCCCTCTTCCCTCATGTCCCTATCTTCTTCCTCCTTGCGGGCTCTCACAGCCCACATATGACACAGACGCTCTTCACGTGTCACTTGTTCTCTTGCTTACAACAAAAGCTGAAAAAGTTTCACCACATTCAGTGAAGATGCTTTAGCTGGCTGCTTAGCGCGGTCGGTTAGAGCGTGGTGCTAATAAATGAACATCTTTTGTTAAGAGTCGCTGTTTTGTGTGAATTTGTTCATACTGACATTTCCCTGGAAGCTTCATGCTAACTAAGTTGAGTAGCCTTCAGAAGGATCTGCTTATTTCCATGCTTGTCCCACCTAAACCTAAACCTACTCTCAGTGCCGGTACATGAGCTTATGTTACTCCTCTGGGCAAATGCTTCATGTAGTACAAAAGCCAAAGACTTTGCAAAAGCTGGCAGATCCCTCTAGGATCTGGTCCCCATTCTCTTTCCAAGCACATGTCCTCTTTCCCAGGGCTGACGACCACCTCTACCATTTTGGCTTCTAGCAGAGCATGTAACATTTTATTACACCCCTGCTTTGGGTGGAGCTTTTGTATTTTTATGTCCCTTCTGCATGGAAAGATTTTAGGGACATAAATATACACACACATATATAAATACATATATATATACACATAAATATAAATATATATATACATATACACACACACATATATAGACACACATAACATATCTATTTTACATATATGGTTTACACACATATTTTACATATATACATGTACATGTACCTACACATGTGTGTATATATATGTATGTGCCAATTCAGGTTCTCCTTCCTTTCCTTTCCTCCTTTGAGGAAACCTCTTCTGCACCTCTCTGTCAACATTCTTTATGTCTAATATGAATACTGACTGGTACAGGCACCACTTACAAAGGAGTAAAGACTTGTTTGAGTCTTTACTCAAACATGAGCCCTTCAGAAAGGTTTTCCCTGATATCTCTATTTAAAATAAAAATCCTTCAGGGGCCTGGGTGGCTCAGTGGGTTAAAGCCTATGCTTTTGGCTCAGGTCATGATCCCAGGGTCCTGGGATGAAGCCCCGAATCTGCATCATGCTCTCTGCTCAGCAGGGAACCTGCTTCCTCCTCTCTTTCTCTGCCTGCCTTTCTGCCTACTTGGGATCTCCCTCTGTCAAATAAATAAATAAGATCTTTAAAAAAATAAATAAAATAGAACAGAAATCCTTCAACACTTCCTGAGCCATTTATACAGTTTCAGAGTTTCCTAACATCCAACATCCAACATACTATATATTTAACTTATCCCATTTGTTTGTTACTGGTATCCTCCCAATGAAATCAACCTTCCTGATGACTGTGAATTTGCTTGTTTTGTTTCTGGTGCATTACTTATTTATTGTGTTTTTTTTTTTTTTTTTTTTTTTTTTTAGATTTTATTTGTTTATTTGGCAGAGATCACAAGTAGACAGAGAGGCAGGCAGAGAGAAAGAGAGGGAAGCAGGTTCCTTGCTGAGCAGAGCGCCCAATGCGGGACTCGATCCCAGGACCCTGAGATCATGACCTGAGCGGGAGGCAGCAGCTTAACCCACTGAGCCACCCAGGCGCCCCTTATTGTGTTTTTTTTTTGTTTGAATCCTTCCAATAAAAATGTAAGCTCAGTGCTGGCTGAGAATATTGTTTGATCTGTTCAGCTCTGTGTCTTCTCAATTCATATGCGTGGCTGAATGTTTAAATAAGTGAATGGATATGGAGATTCTGTAGGGTTTTTAGGTGGTGAGCAATCCTGGGGATTGCAAGGAGACTAGATCACTTCTTTGGTTTTCTTTCTCCCCACTGATGCTCTCACAGTCCTCCGAATGGTGAGCAAGGGCTGAGAGGGAGGGCACTTACAGACTCCAAGACCTGGCTCTCCTGACCTGGCAGTTCTGACTGTCCTCGAGTAGCCAGCTGATGGAAGGTGGTGTTTCCTGAATTAAACTGCATCAGAGCTACCGGTTCCCACTACATGTTGGCAGATATAGCCCAGTTTCAACTTCACAATATCAAGTCAGATGCTAATAGGTAGAAACGTCTCGTAGATTATGCCGACAGCTAGACCTTGACAATAAGATGAACCTAAAAAGAATTTTCCATAAACCTTCAAAAGTTAAAACAAACTGTCCAGAGCTAGTCAGTCAGGTAAATTGATTGCTGCTTTCTGGAATTTGTATATTTTGTCTGCATCTCTTCTGTCAGCATTCTTTATGTCTAATATGAATGCTGACTGGTACAGGCACCACTTACAAAACTGTGGCAATGAGAAGGAGAAAAAAAAAAAAAAACCTGCTTTGCCGCATAGCTGTGGTCATATATAACTGGCATATTCAGAGCTGACTGCTTGGAGTAATTCTAAACAATACATAAAGGTCAGAAAAGTAGAACTTTGACAGGTATATGTCCTGTCCTTACCACCCTCCTAGAAAAATTGTTGGATTTATATGATTTTAAATCAAATGCAGAGTTAATGTGCTGCTTCATTTTTAGAGACCTGCCTTTATTCAAAGGACAGATTTTGAGAACAAAGAGCGCTCAATCACATTTTATATGTCTTCTATAAATTTTTTTTCTTATCTTAATTGATTCATAATGAAGTCTTGTTAATTCTACACAAAATGAAGAACTTCGCTTCTTAATACGACTCTTTCTCAGTATATTTGGATGCCTAGTTATTGAGGAAGTTATGTACATCTTAAAAACAATATGGAATCTTCTTTTAATATATATAATTTTGTCAAAATGTAGCAAGTATAAATAATTAACTGCTTTATTTTGAGCTGTCTGTCAAAAGGACAACAGGGAAACATCTATGTCCAGGAATATTAAAAAAAAATATTGTTTTGTTTATACTGATCAAAATTGTAAATATCTGTGAGAGATTAGAGATTTATGTCTGAGGTCAGTATGGGTAAAATTGAAAAGGAAAGAAGTTAACAGGATTTTTCAGAGAAGTGTCTAGGCCAGTACATGTGACTATACCACATTCATTATACTGCTAACAGTATTCTTTTTTATGAACAAATCTCAGTGTAGCAAAAATTTTTAAAAAATGTCCAATGCTATACTATAAAAGCAGAAACAATCCAAAATTAAATTATGTGTTGTTTTTGGATACACAAATTTTAGCAAAAATAGAAAAAAAAAGCATCAAAAATACACACATGAATTTTTATGGCAGTGTTATATTTGTAGAGGGAGAAGAAAGAGACGTGCCAGAATGGTGCTTTTTTTTAAAAAGAGAGACATTTGAAACATTTGTGATGCTTATTAACATGTCTAAAATCTCATTTTTGGTTATTTGAATTTCTCTTGCAATATTTTTATATTTTAAAATATAGGCATTAATATAAACATAGTAAAAAGGATTCATAGAGAATATCAAATTGCATTTGTAGAACTTACTGAAAAGTTTTGAAAGATTTTCAAACATCTTGGCTTGTGTTTGATTTTCTCTTCATGCAGGCTATTGAGAAGAAAAGTTCCCATTTCCCAAGTACTTATGGTTCTATATTCAAATATATTATAAAATTTTATATCAACATGAAACATAATTTTCTTTCTACATACCAATGCACATCTTATATTTCAATATACAATTTTATCAGTATGTAACCTCTATATTCTGTCTGATACACTTTCTAATAATAACACTTTTTTTTCCTATTTAAAGACATAAAGGGAGAAATATTTATAATTTTTAAAAGCCTTGGAAAATTTTTAATTAGGAAGAATTCCTGATGCCTAAAAATATCAAGCCCCTCAGTGAGTACTTTTGGGGGGATTAAGATTAAAATGATTGATAATGGAAAATTGTACCCTTTGTATTTAATGAAATTTACTTTAATTTAACATGCTTAGTCTTTTCTCTCTGGACATGGGAGGAAGGAAAAATATCATTCACTGTGAGTGTATATGAAAACAACTCCAAGATACTGTATGCTATCTCTTCTTGGCCTTTTGGTTAAGATCAAGTGAAGATACTGCATGCTACACTTTTTTGTTTGTTTTTGTTTTCTTTGTGAGATGTGGTGAGGAGTGGTATAGAGGTGGATAAAAAGCTAAATAAACTACAATTAATTTATAAACTACATAGAAATTTTAAAAGCATATGCATATAAAATTATATATATAAAGATGTATATAATTGGGTACCTAATGTATAACTCAGACCACAGACAGATTTATTACTTTTTTCTTGATTTATTTATTATTTATTATTTTTAATTACCATATAATGTATTATTTATTTGTTTCAGTGGTACAGGGCTGTGATTCATCACTATTGCACAACAGCCAGCACTCACCGCAACACATATTAAATTCCACATATCAGTGAGATCATATGATAATTGTCTTTCTCTGATTGACTTATTTCACTCAGCATAATACCCTCTAGTTCCACCCACATTGTTCCAAGTGGCAAGATTTATTTTTTTGATGGCTGTGTAATATTCCATTATAGATATATACCACTTCTTCTTTATCCATTCAGCTATCAATGGACATCTGAGCTCTTTCCATAGCTTGGCTGTTGTGGACATTATTGCTATAAACATTGGGGTGCAGGTGCCCCTTCAAATCACTACATTGGTGTCTTTGGGGTAAGAGGATTCATTAAGACATTACTTTATTTCTTTATTACTTTCGTTATACCTACAAATCTAGTTAGCCACCTTAAAACTGGTTCTTGGTAATAGAGCTATACAGTTTTAGAATTATAAGGGATCTGCTATAGATTGAGGTTTTTATCCTGTCAGGATTTATGTTGAAACCTAATCCTCAATGTGAGGGTATTTGTAGATGAGCCTTTCAGTGGTGATTAGATAAGGAAGGCATAGCCTTGAATGAGATTTGTGCCCTTATAAGGGGGACCCAGTGGTACCCTCTTGCTCCTTCCACCATGCGAGGACACAGCAAAAATATGTGGCCTAGGAACCAGGAAGTGGATTTTCAGCAAACATAGAATCTTCTGGTACCTTGATCTTGGAATTCCCAGCATCCACAACTATGAAAAATAAATGTTTGTTATTTAAGTCACCAAGTCAATGGAATTTTTATACCCTAACAGTCCAAAGAGACTAAGAATTTTAGCCATTGGTGTGTCTCCGGCCTCATTTTATACACCATTGTCAAAAATGTTTTGTGATTTTTCTGTATCTCTTGTAGTTGTGAAAAAGGTAGATTATACCCCCCAATTCATCAATGTCCAATCAATGTGCATTCTGCAGGAGTTCATTCTTCCCCTCATCCATTTTGTATAGATCACAAGGTGGTTTATCATCTGTTCATTCAAGAACCTATCTCAGAAAAATAAACTGTTATTATAAGTGTAGTTTTGGATGATATTGGGTTAAAATAACTTGACATGGGCATGATGGAAGGAATTTTTTGTTCCATGGAAACTGTACTCTTTGGAATGTTACTGAAGGCTAATTAGTTATAAAGCAAAAGTTCAAACCAGTTAAGGAGACAACTGTGGTTGAACCATATAAATCATGAAAATTTTGTAAAGCTGATTGCTGAGTGCTTTATTGACAGCTATATTTTACATATTTTCAATTAACAAAGTATTTACTTAATTTAAATGTCACTATTAAGATTCATTTGACTATACTACTTTAATGCACAAATATTAACTGGATAAGCATGAAACCCTTTTTCTTTTTGAATTTTATATTTTTATTAAAGTTCTAAATATGTACTAACTATATCTTTTAAACACTGATCTTAATTATATTCTGATATAATGATTTTAAGGAAGTACTGGTTCTATCTAACTGAGAACCATTTATCTGTTTAAAACTTATTTAAACATTAACTGATGTTGACCACTTTATAGAATTATAGAAAAAATTTATATTGTATAATTATTGAAGTAATGCTTGAGTATTATAACAGTTTACTCAAATGTTTATTCATGACCATGAAGTCTTTATCATGATCATTTTCTTTAATTAGACTTCTCTTTCCTTTGTAGAGGTTATTTTATACTGAAATCAAATGATATATTGAGAAGTATCTAGAGGTATTGCATAGTGTCAGTAATAAATTTCCTATGTTCTTAATTATCCTTAATATATATTTAAAAAAATTTTATCCTTGATTTTTAAATTTTCAGTTATTTGCAGATTTCAAGAGCTTCTGTCAAAATTTTAATTTTTATGTGTTATTATTTATTATTTTAGTGTGTTCTGTAGGACTGGTCAGTAATCTACAAAAGAGTCAAAAATAACTCAAAACATGAGTTTATTTTTGATATAGTAAGAGTATATACAATAGCGATGTGAATTTCCTAATCCTTAAATATTACGCAAGTGTTAACTTACATCTTTAAATTGAAAGGGCAAGAACACAGAAAGGGTAACTCTAAGCACCCATTTACACATTTGAGCAAAACGTAAATTAGTTTCTTGTCTATGAAATTAAATATAAATTACGTGTGAACATCTCAATTTTAGGAAGAAAATGTATGCATGTTATTTAACTTTAAATACCTGACATTGATTACTAGATATATGAATTAAATTAGTGAAGTTATAGGTTTTAAACTATTCACTGGGTAAATTTATGGTTTCGACTTAAAACCCAAATGTTCAAAGTTTCAAATCCATATGTCTTTTTAGAAACTATTTTTAAAACTTTTAAATAACAGGTAAATTCTATGGTACAACATTAATAATTAAGTCCATTGATAAATTTTAAACCCCTTATGAAATGTCTTAGTGGTCTTAATGAATAAAATATTACCTGTAGAAAAACATACTCTTAGAAATCCAAATGGCAAATTCTTGGGAAGTATAAATTGCACTGAAGTGATCATTAAACGTCTTCTTAACTGGAAATTTATTTAGAAATATCTCACACTTCCAAGTGAGTAATGTTGTCATGGTGTTTTTTTTCCACATTAAAAAAAAAATCAATAATAAAAAAATAAATAAATAAATAAATAAATAAATAAAATATTAACATTGCCGGAATTATTCTTGTTTAATAAAAAAAATTGCTTTCCCATCAAGAAAAAATTAAATACCTGGGCTACAAAATTTCATAATTAACATAATTATAGTACATTGTCTTATATATAGAACTAAACCAACAAATACCATTTTATTTCCAGGTATGCATCTACAGCTAGTCACAGAAAGTTAGGATGATTTTGTTTGCAAATTTTAGTAAACTTTCAGTTAGTGAATATAGTTCCATCTCTAAAATAATTTATTGGTTCAGTTAACTAGAAGGCCAGAAATGGGTCAAACTTATAGTTGACTGATAGAGGGATCTCATGCTGCTCAAAAACCTAGTTTCATCTAGATCTATTCTCTTTCATTCACAGTTTTGAATTCTCCCCTTGATAAGTCCCTTTATGGTTGTAAAATAGTGGTAATCTAGGTTATATGCTTTCTTCTCCATAACTACCATGCATGAAAGAGAGGGAGTGAAACAGGTCTATCATAATAACTAAAGAGATCCTCTTAGAATTCTGTCCTTGAAGCAGTTAAGAACAGGGAACATGGGATTGTTGGAATTTGTAAAATCAGAAATGGTTAAGTCTTCCCTTTACATACATGAGTTGGCAAGGTGGGAGTGGAGTATAAAAATCTGAATATGAAATTAAATATTTAGGGAAGAGAAAAAAGGAATGAATGCTGGTTAGCTATTGGGGATTTTCTTCCAGTTTCTGAGCATGTCTGTTTCAATAAAATTGCCTAGAAACTGTGTACATTGATATTGGATAAGTCTGAGGCTTTACTAAACTGATCATGAGATAAAATTAGATCAAAAGTCCATTTTAATGCTCATTTGTCCCCATTCTATGTAGTGGATCAGAAAATCTAGTAGGTCCCTGAGTATTTTCATAAGCTTGAAAATTTTATCAAAGTTTTCAAAATGTCTAGCTATTTCTGTCCTCCTAGTTCACAGTTAACCCAAAAAATCTCATTTGGAAAAGTTAGGGAGGAGATATTTCTACTGTTATCATGGTTATTATGCAGGTATGTTCAAAGACTCAATAATTCACTGGTCTCTGAGTCTTTGATATGAAGCAATTCTGGAATTTGGCTAAAGAGACGAATCTCTGTTGTAGTTGGAGCATCATTTTTTCTGTCTGAGAAATCTAAAGGATTTTCAGGTATATAATTCTTGCAGACCTTGGAGTGCTATACATCGGTTTCAGTCATAGAGACTGTATCAATTAGTGACTCTTTTGAACCACTATTAATTGCGGAAATTACATCTCGCATCTGATAATCCATTGGCATTATGTGCTGTCAAATACTCTCATATGTACTCTAAAATACCAGACTCGGAGTCTCCTCTTGCGCATAGAAATAGGGAAGATTTTTAACTGCATAATCTCTTAGCAGCATTCTTAGTCAACAGGGAAAAACCTCAACAATACTTTTTGAAGATGCGGCTTTGCCATCATATACGCATTTCTTAATATTTAGAAATAGTTTAGAAAATAGTTGTATCCTTTTTTAAGATATGTAAGGAGTAAATTGAGTGAATTACATATGATAAAACTGGTCTACCATTCTCATTTTCTTAATTAAATGAATGCCTTTATACAAAAAATAGCAGAGTTTTGGGCATCTCAGAGTCTTCATTAAGTCCATATTTTAATTAGCTAATAAAACAGCAAAGCAAACCCCATTATCATGTGCTGAGGTTGGCACAATAATTCTCAAGTTCATAGGAAGGGCAATGATATTAATAAATGTTGCATCATAAAATTATGTTCTGTAATCCTGGGTTTGTTACTTTCAAAATTTAATCCTATCTGTATTTTCTAGATTTTTGCTGATACAAATCCAAAAATACTTGCAATGTTTTGTGCTTAATTGTGACTTCTAGAATCTGAATTTGTAATTGTCTCCCTTGGGCACATTGGTTTCTGATTCTGATTTAGATCAGGAGGTAATTAGAAATGGTGGACGATGGACATAATAAGAATAGTTTTCCCTTGTAAAGTACTCAGATGAAATCCTTATTGTATTTTAAGCAAAAGCAAAATAAAGGGCCTTATTGCACTTGGGAGGAAGGGGTGCTTTACCGACAGTGAAGAGTCAGGGATATTTGGGATTTGGGGGGACACTGAGCCGTTTGGAGCCTACCATATTTCCCTACTCCAATATTCAGAATCTTACTTGTTCTAAATTAATTCACTAGTTTTTATGCTGTGGTAGTAATGGAATTGTGTATGTAATCAACTTAATATTTTATAATTGGCAGGATCAAATTTTCAATTTGATCAAAATCGAAAACACTCAAACCTAAACTCTCTGCCTTAGGTTTACAGTTGTAGATGAAACAAGATTATTCCCATGGTTTCTCTCAATTTGAAACAACCAGTTCTTCCACAATTCACACATTCCTCATGCCTTATATATTGTTCTCTTGGAAAAGCCACCTGATTCCTCAAAGCCTTGTGCTCAGTGAGCATTTTATTCTAGGTTACCATAGGTCATAATTTAATCAGCTATTTTGATACAGCAGACCATGGGATGATAAAAGTTCATATTTAATTTCAGCTGGATTTTTTTTCTTTTTGGAACTGTCAGCTAGACTAGGCCTGATAATAAAGTCAACATTACCTTATTGCCCTGAGGTTCTTTTGCCTGTAAATGGTTTTACCAATTTGTGAAAACAAATTCACATGTGGGTTTCCTAATTGCACAGAGGATGAGAAATCTATTTTTTGGAATTCTGTCTTGGGATTCAGGAATTAAAAAGCAGGTCATTCAATCAATATTGAAAAGGTATTTCAAATAGACTTGTCAGCAAAAATAATGACAAATATATAATATACTGATTCTTATCTTTTTGGAGACATTATCTATTCATTTTTTTACTCACTTTTTATTGTGGTTATCTTTTTTTATTAATTTGTCAAAGTACTTTGTGTCTTTGAATTATTAAATCTTTTATCATATATGTTACATATAGTTTTTCCACATATGCATGTTGTCCTTAAAAATGTGTAGGTTAGTTATTATTACAGCTTTTACATTAACTGTACTTTTATCTTATTTGATATAGTCAGTTTTTTCTTTAAAGACTTTTTAAAGGTCCTGTCTACAATGGTGGTGTGATATTTTTATAATTACCTTTCAGTTCATTTTGATTTAGATTCCATCAGGATCCTAAGTTGTGCTTTTCTTCCCCCCCCTCCAATTCTTGCTCAAAAAGTATCCAAATTATCTTTTTCCTACTGATATGAAATCAATGCATACTTGGAAATACGTAAGTCAAAGCTTCTATTTGTCTGCTATTTCTTTGATGTTCTTGTGTAAACAAAACAAAGTCTTGAAGTCTTCTTGAACTTGAGGCTGCCGGTCATCTGGCCTAACCAAGTTACATGACCAAAGTGAAAGGGGATGGAGTAAGGGTGTGTGTGTCGTTCACTCAATTAGGAGGCTCTTCTCTTCTCTTTAGAGGTGGCATGTCTACCAAGACTCTGAGAATCACTACAAGAAAAACTCCTTGTGGTGAAGTCTCTAAGACTTGGGATCTGTTTCAAATGAGGATCTACAAGTGGCTCATTGATTTAAGTATAGATAAGTATAGGTAAGGAGTATAGATATATAACCCTAACAGAAAGAGCAAATGAAGACTTAAAAGTAGTTATTTCATTATTTCTTGCTAATACCTTCCATTAATTTGTGGATGGATATTTCTCTAGTCTTCTGTTTTCCTTATGAGACATGAAAGATATTAAATGATAGCTTCTCTTTTACATTTCCTCTTTCACTCATTTGGAATTTATGTTGACATACCTAGGCTATGAAAATCAACTTGCATTTCACATAATCAATATATTCATTGGTAAATTTGGCTAAATATATGTATTTTTCCCCATATTTTAAATTAGTGCCAACTGTTTCTTTTTAAATGTGGAGCAGTACTATACCTATCAGCTAAGCCAAGATCACTAAGTCATCAAAAATTTGGGGTGCCTGGGTGGCTCAGTAGGTTAAGCCTCTGCCTTCGGCTTGGGTCATGATCTCAGGATCCTGGATTGAGCCCTGCATCGGGCTCTCTGCTTGGCGGGGAGCCTGCTTTCCCCTCGCTCTCTGTCTGCCTCTCTACCTGCTTGTGATCTCTCTCTCCGTCAAATAAACAAATAAAATCTTAAAAAAAAACACACACACAAATATTTTATTGTCATTATTGCCTCTAAACCAAAAATGAAGATTTTCTTTCAAAAAGATATGTTGAATTAATGCATTCTAATGAAAACCAAGGGAAGAATAAAGGTAGACGGTTAGACTTCTAGGATAAAAACTCTAACAAATATATACTGTATGCTGTTTCTTACGAAAAGTGACTTTTTGAGATTCTCTGAACCTAAGCATTCTTTCCTCTACCTTATCCCATATTCCTCATTTGCCAATTTTTCAGCTAGTCTCTGTGCCAATTATTTCAGAACTTACTAAGCCATGTCAATCACATACTTTAGTGTATAGGAGCTTTTTGAATATTTTCCTGAGTTTTGGTTAAGTGTATTGCAGGGAAAGCCTAAGTGTTCGCCTGAGAACATGCAGAATGTGTTCGGGAATTTGGTGTGACTGGAATCTAGAGTTTTGGATTATTGGATTAGCTATGCCAGTATGAATCCTTAGGGAAATAACTTACCCCTATGATGACTCATTTTTTGCATTTATACAGTTACTGATTTGGATTAGATGAACTCAGGTCATTTTGAACTTCAGGCTTTTATAAAAATAGTCTTAGAAATGGGAACACAGAATGATATTCTTTAAAAAAAAATTGACTTACATTCTAAGTTTGCATACAAATTAATTAGCAAACATATGCACAATGCTTTCCTCTTTTCAGGACTTAGCTTCTAATTTCAGCCCTCAATCTTCCTTTCCTTTTTAACATACACAGTTTATTTAGGGTTTGCTTTTAGTCCTTAATTAAGTTATTCATTTAAATATAAATATTTCAGTCTTTAATTAAGTTATTCATCTAAATACAAATATTATAGGTGATGTTACCATTGTGTGGTTCTTTTTTTTTTTAATTTTATGTATTTATTTGACAGACAGAGATCACAAGTAGGTAGAGAGGCAGGCAGAGAGAGAGAGGCGGAAGCAGGCTCCCTGCTGAGCAGAAAGCCCGACTCGGGACTCGATCCCAGGACCCTGGGATCATGACCTGAGCCGAAGGCAGAGGCTTTAACCCACTGAGCCACCCAGGCGCCCCCATTGTGTGGTTCTTAACTGGGGACAATTTTGCTTCTATTTCCTCAGGAAACATTTGGCAACATCTGGAGATATTTTATCTGTCACAATTGAACACAATTTTCTGTCACAATTGAGCAAGGTGACGTTGTTCCTGGAAGTGGGTGAATAGAGGCCAGGGATGCTGCTAAACGTCTTTCCTTGCACAAGATGCTATACTTTTTTTTTTTTTTTTAATATAGAGAGTATTAGTTATATCCAGGGTTTCCAAAATATTGCTATCTTGTAATAGCCCCCAAGTTCGAATTAACTTCATTCACATTTATCAATGACACCATTTATTTATTTTACGCTTTCTTCTTTTCATTGCCTTTTAGCTTTAAGAAATACCTGGCTATAGAACCCATACTCCATGTTCTTCTCTAAAAATGCAAGAAATCTTGAAAACCATAATGCTAGTTATAATCCAAATTTGTTGCTTAAAAATTGCTAATTCTCATTAGCTTTGGGAAACACACGTAAAAAATCATTCTAATTTTATTACGAATTAAGTAGTGAACACTTAAATAATACTTGGCCTTTGCTGCAGAAAAATGAAATAGTTGATCTACTTTTCTTTTTCTTTCTTTTTTTTAACCAAACCTAGATACATCTTGAAGATTACTACACATTGACCCTCCTCTTCTTTTTAACATGTTGAAAAGCACTATACCCATGCAATGTCATGAAATAGTTATTTTCTTTCAAAACCGCATAAGAAAATTACTATAGGTAACATTCCATGAGTAGAGTATGGCTCTTTTTGAAATGATTTAAAGAAACAGAAGGCAGGCCAGCTTGACAATGTGGAAAAATAAATTATAAAATGCTATAGTCAAAATCATAACCTCTAATTGCCCAGCAGATTTGGGTAGTGAACATCTGCCATGGCTAATCACAGTAAGGACCACTTCATGCTCTAAGGCGTAATTTTTAAAAGACATGCCTTGATCACTTTATGGAATCCCATGTATGCATTACTATATGGAATCATCAGGGTAAGAAAAAGTCGGTCTGATGGATAGCCTTGAAAATGAGAGTCTAAGTTGTACCTGGAAGTCAAGTGAAAGCTGGAGAGGTATGTTTATATCATTGGGAGCTTTATACTCACGAGAAGAAGCACAGTCTGTGATAGACATAGAAGACTTTAGGGAAGCTCCCTAGACTTAGAAAAGACTTAAGTTATTCATTAATTCTCTGTTTCATTGGGTTTGTTGCCAACAGAATATTGTTCTACCATGTACTCGGTACGGCTCTGTGTTTGTGTATTTAAGAAAGAACAACAAATACTAGTTCCCTGGAATCATGTATTATGATGTATTTTAGGTATAGACGACAGAGAGTTAAGTAACAGATAAAAATAGCACTGATATCACTGTGTGATAACAGTCTACAAAAGAAACGAATGAGGTGAACAGGAATATCTTTGAGGCCCAGTTTTAAGTAAGACAGAGATTTCTGAGGAGGTGATATTTGAGTTGAGACTTGAGAGTTGTGAAATGTGTTATATGCAAAATGTGAGCAGAGAGCTTTCCACACAGGAGGAGCAGTGATACAGTGGTATAAAGATACTGATGCAGAAATGGCCTTGATGTATTGGTGGAAATAAATGGAGGGAGAAGAAAACCAACCAAGAGAAATATATGAAAGATGACATTAGAAAAATAGACAGAGGTAGTTTATAATGCATTCGGAGTAACTTGGGCAACTGGAGACAACGTGGGGAAGAGGAAATGGGGAGTTGGCATTCAATGGATACAAAGTTACAGTTGCAGGAAATGAGTCAGTTCTAGAGATCTGTTGTGCAACATAGAGCCTATAGTTAATAATATTGTGTTATACATTTAAAAATTTAAAAGGATAGCTCTCATGCTCAGTGTTTTTACCATATGCAAAAACAAGGGATGCACAGAATCTTTTGGAAGTGATGGACATGTTTATTACCTTGATTGTGGGGATGATGTCACAGGTGCATGCATATATATCCAAACTCATCAAAATGCATACATTAAATATGTGTATTTTTATATATAAAGTACACCTGAATTTAACTTAAAAGGAAAAAAAAAAAGCATAGTTAAGAATGTGCATAAGTGGATTGGGGTAATGGCCACACTCGCTGGAGACATCAGAACATGTGAATGCCTCCAGGTGCTGAGCTCCTGCAGTTGAAGATGGTATTATGGTTGAAGCCAAAGCCTACACATTTAGTCAGCTACTATTTTATGCAACAGAAAAACAGTGAGGGTGGGGGGTACATTAAAAAAATAAGCTCTGTTCTCTTGGATGCAGCGGTAAACAATGAGCAAGCAGGTGGCAAAATGAAGAAAGCCCAGAGAAATATGGGTCTTGTGCTCTGCCTCACTTTCAATAGTGTCCAGGTTTCATCCTCAAATATCATTTTAGTTGGCAGAGATAATTATTGCAGACATCAGTAGCCTGATAGTTGTACCTAGATCTCTGCTTCTCTTGTTTGAAAAACACAACAAAACTAGCTTCATCAGATGGTGGCCAGGGCAGTGGGAAGGTTGTCAAAGGCAATGGCAGAGAAGACGTTGTAGGACTGATTCCTCACCCATTTCGCTGGCTACCGGAGCTTCATGCTGGGTCCGTTACCAAAAGCTTAATAACCCTCTATTATCTCAAATTTTAAAATACATGTGTCCATCCTAGATTGCAGCAAGATCAGCAAATACAATTTCATGACTCTTACTTTTTCTGTTCCCATATTTATATTGTCTAAATTCTATGCCATCCAATCAGGAGGAAGCGTGTCTGTTGTTGAAAGGGGGCAAACCAGAATGAATTTCATGACAGTAGTAGATATTTTTCTATTTCTCTCTGGGCTTAGAAGGGGACTATACTGCCTGTTGTGTTATGCCAGGTCCCATTGTTTGAAGATGCCTTTCATCCGTCCTTCTTTACATTTTCCCACCTCGTACATTATCATGGCAGAGATGGTCTGTCCTCAGAGCCAGTGTTTGTTCTATCAAGATGAGTCATTACTTTTTTTTAACACTTACAGATCCACTGAGTTTGAATTATAGCCATACACTAACACCAACCATACAATCGAACCAGAAAACCTTATCAGAATGATAAGACTATGTGCCTTAGCTGTCTGATCTGACTTTAGTCATACTCCTTCAGAACACATATTTTTACTCTGAAGACCATCTGTTAGATTTGGCTGTTTAGGTATCCCTCCAAATAAATA
This sequence comes from Mustela erminea, assembly GCF_009829155.1. Classification (NCBI taxonomy): domain Eukaryota; kingdom Metazoa; phylum Chordata; class Mammalia; order Carnivora; family Mustelidae; genus Mustela; species Mustela erminea. The sequence continues at coordinate 145,019,645 of NC_045616.1, forward strand.
ATTCCTCAGACTTCAGGTTGCATCTGTAATTTTTCTATTCTTAAATGCTTCACTCAACAAACACCTACATACTGAATAGTGAAGTCAAGGTGTTTTCAGTGGTGATGAGAGAACAATAGAAGCCCATTCACAAAGGCCTTTCTGTTAGAAGTCTTTCTACTCTAAAGATAATGAAAAGATTTCCTCTGTACTATATATTGTATCTTTGCAAGAGACTGGTTCTTTAATGACCAATAAATCATGTGCCCCCAAATTAGTTCCTGTAAAGCTTGAGACAATTGCCAGCATGTCCTATATTGCAACATGGTTCCAATTCATACTTACTGAGAACATCTTCACAAGCTGCCTCAAAGACTTCCAAGGACTTCCTTTAATTGTTATAATAAATGAAAGCTATACTTCATTTTTTTCCAGTGAAAAGGATGCTTGCAACCCAAAGAATTGGGCAAAGAATACAGTGGAAACAATGAACAAAATTTTGAAAACTACTATACAGAAAAGTAAGAGGATATGTAGAAAATAAAGATGATTTAATCTCTTTTTTCTGCTAGCAAGGCTATAAAAGTCAATCATACTGCTGTAAAAATGAGTCTTATCAACCATCTAGTTATTTATACTTCTCATTGATACATTTACAGCAGAGAGTACAAATGCATTGTTTTTCCTGAGTTTTTACTTTTACGGTACTTTTGTTCACCACAACTATAGTCAAAATATGAACTAGTAACAGTTGAATGCTGATACCTAGGCCGCTTTCCACATGTTCTCTACTGCTGATGTGCACCTCAATTTTCCACTTCTTAAGAAGCAGATACCTCTAGCAAAAGTAGAATGGAAAACATTACATTGCACTCTTTTATTTTTTTTTCCATGTCAAAGTGGTCAAGGATTATTCTCGATGACAATGATATTCCTAAAGTTTGTCTCAGAAACAAGAGATGTGACTTATATCTCTGAAGGGTGTGTCCTCATGCTTTGCAAATAAGGTACTGAACAATGCTAATTCAAAAATTCAATCATCCTTTTAAAAAGACTCAAAAATATAATAGTAATATCCTATCAGAGGCTGTTATAAACATGTACATTTTTGATGAGTGGAAAAACCATCATGCATTCCCAAAGTTCAATTAGGGTCATACCAATTTAACTGTACTGATTAAAAGCAGTAAACTTGGGGCTTCTGGGTGGCTCAGTGGGTTAAGCCTCTGCCTTCCGCTCAGGTCATGATCTCAGGGTCCTGGGATCGAGCCCTGCATCGGGCTCACTACTCGGCGGGGAGCCTGCTTGCCTCTCTCCCCTTCTCTGCCTGCCTCTTTGCCTGTTTGTGATCTCTTTTTCTCTGTCAAATAAATAAATAAAATCTTTAAAAAATAAAAAAATAAAAGCAATAAACTCGAACAAATGAAAAAAATAACTTTTTAAACTATTGTAAGAAATATGTGTATAAATTTTAGGGCTGTATATTTTCTTAGATGACTTCTTTGAATTTCTAAGGACCACTGTAATCATGAGTTAGATTTATAATCCAATATTACAGATCAAAAAGAAAGAAAATTAAAATTTTATACTTTAAGACATGCATAAATTATTATGGTTTATCAATTTTGTTAACACTGTTATTTTGTATCAGTAAGAGAATAAACTTCTTTCAATTCAACTATGTCATTCATTGAAAGATGTTTTCTCCTTTCAAAGGTGCTAAAATGTGAAAAAGCAATGTATCTTTGAGTTGTTAAGGTCATAAGAACTGGTATATATCTACAAAAAACAAATAACAATTTTTGAAAAATTTTCTTTTTGAAGTACCTTATTGTGATTGGAACCAGATAAAATATGGCATTTATTGTAGTTCAAGTAACTATGCTTTTTTTTTTTAAATGTTCAGTTAGCCACTGTATGGTACATAATTAGTCCTTGATGCAGTGTTCAATGACTCATTAGTTAAGTGTAACAAGTAACTATTCTTACTTCCAAGAGGCTTTAGGACACGGTGTCCCTTAACTACATCTATTTGTATAATTATAAGCAACTGATACCTGTTTCTGGAATATATGATTTTTTAAATTAATCTTTCTGAATTTTATCATGTTAGTTATATATTAACATGTCACAAATTATCAGAAAATTTAGCTGCTTGAAACAACAAACTTTGATTATATCACAGTGATGGTAGGTCATGAATCCAGGCATAATTTGGCTGGGTCCAGTATAGATCTTTCTCACAGGCTGCAGTCAAAGGAGCCATGAGAGGGACTGAATAGGTGGTTGTTGGCAGAACTCAGTTGCTCATAAGTTGTCGGACAGAGGGCCTCAGTTCTTTGATGGCTCTTGGCCCTCGGCCAGAGTCAGCTGCTTGTCACATGATCCTCTTCAACATGGCAGCCTGTCATTCGATCATATAAGCAGAGAAGGCAATAGAGAGTCTGCTAGCAAGATGTAAGTCATAATTTTTTGAATTATTCTCTCTCATGCTTCCTGTATTCTGTTGGTTAGAAGCAAGTCATTAGGTCAGCCCAATGTTAAAGAGGAAGGGATTACACATGATTGTGGACACCAGGAGGAAGAGAGCACTAGGGACCATGTTAGACATATACCTACCAATTAACAAAAACCTATTCTGAAAAACAGGTGATAGGAACTTTTAAATCACATTTCTAGTAATCCCGTTTCATATTCTCCTCTGTAACTATGTTTATTGCTGTTTTACAAGTTGAACAGTCTTATTTATTATATGAACTAGAGCATATAACAATAAAGAGGAAAGCAAGAGACTGTTCTAAAATCTTAGTTTAGTCACTTACTAGCTATGCCACATGAGACATGTTGCATAATTCCTCAGACTTTTGAGATGTATCCGTTAAATGGTATTAATAGTCTGTATGATCTAGATGTGGGTATCCTGCCAAGGAAAAATAATATGTTACTTTCCAATAATTTTTTCCAATGATTTATTGAGTGACTGTATATACAAGGATCCATGCTAAGTCCTAGGGATTAAAAAAACGAAGTAATAAAGTCCTTTTACAAGGTGCATGGGTGGCTCGGTTGGTTGAGTGACCAACTCTTGATTTCTGCTTAGGTCATAATCTTAGGATTGTGAGACTGACTATCCAACCCCCACCCCACAACCCAGGGTCGGGCTCTGCACTTAGTGGGTAGTCTGCTAGAGTTTCTGCCCTCTCCCAATTCTCTGCCTGCTCTCTTATTCTCTCTTTCAAATAAATACATAAAAACAAAAACAAAAACAAAAACAAAAACACCTTTCTCAGAACAGTAAATAATTTAAGATGGGAAACAGTATTTAAACTACATAGAAATATGTTTGGCCTATAATAGTCACATAGCCAATGTTTAGCCTTTGGAGGTTTTTTGTTCTTTTTAATTGTCTTTTAGTAAGTATTAATTATTGATCCTTCAGAGAAGCTAAGGGGGGATTTGTTTTCCTCTCAGGAGCTCAGTAAAAGGGGGAGCATCCATATTTTGTTCTGTACTCTCACCTGTTCACATTTCTTTACCTCTTTATCATTTCCCATCTTTCTTCTGTACCCCCAAATGCACATAAGTACAGGAACTTAAGATATTCTTGAAGATTTGGACTAAGAAAAATAAAATTAAGGATGAGAATATTGCCAGGAAGTATTTACTGATGTTAGTATGAAGATTTCACCAGAAGTAAATTGAATCAATATATAATCTCTATATTCAGGGATCATAATTCCATTTGGTAGAGCTATTTAGCATTGCCATCCAAAGAAAATGTAATGTTTTAATCATAAGTGTTTTTTTTGAAATGGAGGCCAAACATTCATATTTATAATATGAAAAATATTAATATTTAAATATCTACCTCTAAATTTAATCAACTACAATTAGCATAGTGGAAATAAAAATACAGATGACCCCAGTCAATGAAATTTTAAAATGGCCTATAAAACTACTGTTTATTGAAATTAAGATTAAAGAATTCAATTTATACTTAAGAAGCTATTTAATAAAATGCTATTTTCTATAGTGCAACACATGCATCTTAAGTGTTTTTGCCTTATTTTTCTCAATCATATAATTAGAAATTTAATTCACAGTATGTTAAGAAGTAACAGCATTTGTGAGAGTACTTTGCTCAGTGATTGGAATGTAATAATTGGTCATATATGAAAGTCAATTTTCCAGAACTGTCTCAAGATAAAATTAGCCCCTACAAAAAAAAATCAACTAACTAAAAATGTCCAGTGTATCTATATCGATATGGAATATTTCTGAGTCCAGGAACCCCTTAAAATATGCCGATAACTTTTAGTAGGTTTGCTTCCAGTGTCTTGGCTCTGCACCACTGTCTTGCATTATAGTGCTTACCAGGTGTTACTACTTGAATTCTGGAAAAGATCAACAGACATATGACAGCTAACAGCATTGTTAGTAATTCTGATGGTGTCTGATCATGGACACAGAGCCAAATGACCAGGGGAATTAGAAGATGATTAGCAGTAGTGAGGATGACTTCAGCCAGGCTGAGCAATATGTGTGTAGAAAGAAGTCTAATAGGGAAGAACAGAAAGAAGAACATTGCAGGGAAGCTCTCATAGTCTTCTGGTGGCAATGTCTGGTCTCTTGGATACCTGTTGGTCTCTGTTGCAATGTAGCTAGTCCTTAAAAAGTACACTGTAATCATTTCAGGGATGATTATTTTGTTAGATTCCTCCAGAGTTTGCCGGCCTCTGGTGTAGTATGGTTGGCTTCATATCTTCTGGTAGTTGTAATCTTGTGGCTGAAGTCTGTGGTCCCATTTCGTTGTCTTGTCTTCTCCCCCTTCTAATACTTGTGCTGGCTCATGAATTGATTCTTCAGGATGTGCTTGATTGTATGAGACTCTGTCGGTCTGTTCTCTGACTCACCCACCTAGACATATTCATCAGCCATTTCTATCTACCCACCTAGTTTAAGCTTCTAGATCTTCCCCCCACTTCCACCCCACCAAGCCTTAAAGATGTTGACTAGAGGCATAGAATAGGAAGAAATGGTCAGGAGCCAAGAGACTAACCCTCTTTGACCACTTGTCATTCCGTTTGTTATCCTGAGAGCCCTTCTTCAGAATTCCTAGTGGTTTCCTCCTTTCCAGTGGAGTGAGAATTCTAATTTTATCCTTACTTCTCTCCATACTGAGGTTCTTATTAAAGCTTTACAAATTCAACAATTACTGGCTTTCTACAGATACACTAAAGAAAATACAATTTGAAACTCACTGTGAAATAATAACCATTTTATTCTATCTAAATCCTTGGAAACTAACACCCAAAATCTCCAGCCCAAAGAATGGCGTTAAATTAATTGGGGTGTAGCAACTATCAAAATGTGTCATGAGAAATTTTTTAAATGCACAAATCTTAATAACTTTAAAAATGCTGTTTACTCAGGGAATATTAAGTTTGTTTGGTTGTTTAAGGGAGTTTTGTTGTACCTTTAAATACTCATTATATATCACAGTATCTGGTTCATACTAAGAATTAAATAGTTGTTCATTGAATGGATTGATTAAGTGATGGGATAATATAAATTTTAATTTTTTTTTACAAATATTGAGATAATGCAATTTCCGCTGATATTTTATATTTTGAAATCTTTTGTTAAAATATTCAGGACATAAATAAATCAAACCATTAAAGAGCAACACATATTGTGTTGACAGGTAAAGTAAGAAAAGTCAAGAAAGACGGCTCATCTTGCTAATAGAATCTATTACTATTCCATATCTTTTTTCATTACTGCTGATTTAAAATGTGATAATTTAACTTGCAGTCCACTTATTTTGTAAGACTATCTATGTAATTATTAAAAATATAAAATATTGCATCGCATACACTGTTTAGTGTACATCTTCCAAATACTAACTACTTCTTGTCAAGGATTTATCAGTGACAAACAAAGAATACAATTTGTCGGCAGCTGAAATGTCCAGGCTGATGTTATCAAATTAAAAGAAAGGGGAAGGCTTGCTTTAAATATAAAGTTACCTTTATAATAATACTGACTAGATAATTTTTTATCACAAGATAATATCTAATATTTAGGTTAGAGTAGGAGATAAAATATTTAAAGCATTAATAAAACACTTTTATGAAAATCATCACAGAATATTTGCTTTTGCTTCAATATTAACAAAACTTCCATTTGTATGATCTTAGATGAAAAATCCTTCCTAGCATTGTGAATGATACATAATTTAACTCCTTTTGAGAAATCATTAATTTGACGTTTTTGGAAGGTAGAACTAATAGGCATCCTTAGACAGTAAAGTATAAAATACAATGTATGGAATTCTAACTCATGGCTCTTGAATTTCTCTGGGATTTACAAGAGATTGTTATAAAGTTTAACATAAGCATCATAAAAATATTATTCCTTATTTATAATTTATGTTAAAAATTTGTGTGTGAATAAAGTGGGAACATTGGGAGCCTGGTGGTGTATTTCATAACTTTTGTTATCATTTATAATGCAACTCTGTCTAGTTCGTTTCTCTAGCTGGCTTTTCCTAAAGTGTACCCTTCCCTATTTTTGTTCTGTTCCATCAGATACTTGAAAATCTAACTCCCTTTGAGAATAATTTTCCCACCTTTGCGTCTGGCTCCAAGGGGAAATGTAATCTTACTTCAGTCATCTAATTAGCAGTAGGAGTCTCTGTGCTGTAGCCTTGAGATCAACACAAGTGTGATGAGCTAGGGTGCTGACATCAATGAACACTTTATTAAATTACACACTCCCATAAGCAGGCATGGACTCTCAGAGCCCTGATAATGTATGCACCATTGCACTGACTCCCTGTTTTCTGAAACTGTGAGTGGCAGGCCAAACTCAGGTTATAAAGTCTTGATGAGATTACGTAGATTTTAAAAAGATCCTTGGCACACTTTTAGGTAATAGGTTTAGTCTGTTGTTTTGACAACTGGTAAGTAGCTAGAATTAAAGAATAAAAGGAAGTAAATTGGGACATAGAGCTTAGGGCATCTTTTTCTTTGGACCACCAGTGTCTCAGAGGAGAATAAAGGATCCACTGATTTGAATAAAATTTCAAAATAATAAACCTTTTCTGGATATTGCTTAATTAGATTTGTAAATACCATGTAGTTGTTAATTTTATGGATAATTTACAAAAACACACATTCTTAAATGCTTTTAAAATTATTAAAATATTTGATATTTGATAAAGATAAGTACAACGAAGCTAAATATCCTTTTTGAGAAATGACAGTTTTCCTTCTATGTAATAAGCACTCTGACTGTTGCGAGATGAGATTTCATTGTGGTTTTGACTTCCATGTCCCTGATGGTTAGTGATGCTGAGCATCTCTTCATTACCTATTAGCCATCTATATGAAGGTGTAATTTACATAGAGTAAATTCATCCTTTTTAGTGTAAAATTCCACAAGTTTTGACAAATGTATACTCTCTCATGGCCATTCTCGCAGAAAAGATAGAGAACATTTCCATCTCCCCCAGAAAGTTCCTTCATGTCACTCTGTGGTAATTAGGCCCCGGCAGCCACTAATCTTCTGTGGTTTGAGTCCCCATATTTCTATTCTTTCGAGAATGTCATATAAATGGAGTTATACACTATATATGATTTTTAAGTCCTTTTTTTTAAAAATGTATTTGAGATTCATTCATGTTGCTGTATCAGTAGTTCATATGTTTCTACTGACAAGGAACATGTCAGTGAACGTTTGTGAGCACCCTTACCCAGAACCCATTTGAGGACATTCAGATCCTTTCCAGGTTAATGAATTGCAAAAAATGTGGGTATGATCATTTACATATACTGTGGTTTCATGTGACCAAATGTCTTTAATTCTCCTGGACAAATACCTAGAATAAGAACGTTACTTCAAATGGTAAGTATATATGTAACATTTTAAGAAACCTTAATTATGATAGAATATTTTGCATTCCCACCTGCAAAGTATTGAAGTTTCATATGCTTTGCATCCTTTCCACACTTGTTAATGTCTTTTTTACATTTTATTTTAGCTATTTAATGTAGTATAATGGTAAACATTGTGGTTTTACTTTTCAGGTTTTTATTAATGGTGAATGATGTTGAGCATCTCTTTATGTAATTATTTGGCATAAGTATTCTTTGTTACTATTGAGATGCCTATTCAAGCCTGTGCCTATTTTCAATTGGGTTGTTTAATTATTGACTTTGGTATTTTTTAATGTACTAAGGATAAATGCTTTACCACATATGTGTTTGTAATTATTTTCCCTAAGTTTATGATTTGTATTTTCAGTTTATTATGTCCCTTATAAAAGACATACTATATATATCATATCATTATATATTAAACATATATATATATTTATTATGTGTATATATATGCTTTTGTCTCCTGAAGATTAATTCTTCTTTTAATAGTCTATTTAAAAAAGCTTAGATAATTGATTTGACTTATGTTTCTTTTTACTGCAATTGATATTCAATGCTATAATTATCCCTCCAAACACTTCTTTAACTATACCTTACAAATTTTAAAATACATCATTTTTTGAAATTTTATTCAATTTAAAATCAACAATACAAAAAACAACAGGTGTTGGCAAGGATGGGAAAAAAAGGAAATGTCTTGTACTCTTGGGGGGAATGCAAAGTTGTGTAGCCACTCTGGAAAACAATATGGAGGTTTTAAAAAAAATTAAAAATAGAACTACCTTACGATCCAGCAGTTGTGTTACTAGGTATTTACCCCAAAAATACAAAAATACTAATTCAAAGGGATACGTGTACTCCAATGTTTATAGTACCATTATCTGCAATAACCAAATTATGGAAACAGCCCAAGTGTCCATCAACTGATGAATGGATAAAGAATAATGAAATATTATTCAGCCATAAAAAGAATGCAATCTTGCCATTTGCAATGATGTGAGTATATATACTAACATTATTTTTTATTAACCTCCAATATTAATTTTTTCCAGTTGCACAATTTCAATTATGATTTTGTAATCACACTTTGCAGTTGCAAACTTAGGGTATACATTTGCACTACATACCAGACATATCAAATATTTGGGGGAATAGAATTGGAAAGGACCATTATGAGCTTTGTGATCTTAAATGATATTTTGTTTTTTGTTTGTCTTGTCATTCAGTTTTATCATACTTTCCCCAGTGCTATGGATTCTTCTTTTTTAGAGCTTTAAAGTATATTCAGCATTAGACATATGAGTCCACTGTTGATGTGTGTGTGTGTGTGTGTGTGTGTGTGTGTGTGTGTATGCATGTGCATGCATTCCCGTGTGTATCCTGCTTGGTTTGCTTTAGAATCCATAGACCAAGAGTACAGGTTGGACTGAACAGTCTTTATAACTAAAGCTGAAGAGGGCAGAAACTACTGATACTTTGACTTGGGCACAGTGCTATGTTTCCCATCACACTCTGCTCTCTGTTCCTTGGATATACCACAGAGGTTTTATTTCTTGCTTGGTAGTTGTCCTACTTCTATTTTTAAAATTAAAATCGGGGATGTCTGGGTGACTCAGCTGGTTAAGCGGCTCACTCTTGATTTTGGTTCAGGAGGTGATCTCAGGGTCCTGGGATCATGCCGCATGTCGGGCTTCATGCTCAGCAGGAAGTCTGCTTGAGGATTCCTTCTCTGCTCTCTCTTTCTCAAATAAATTAATCTAAAAAAATAAAAACTGAAGTCAGCTCTGGTTTTAGAGGGTTTTTTTTTTAAGGTTTTATTTATTTATTTGACAGATGTCACAAGTAGTTAGAGAGGCAGGCAGAGAGAGAGGGAGAGGGAAGCAGGCTCCTCGCTGAGCTGAGAGCCCAATGTGGGACTAGATCCTGAGATCATGACCTGAGCCAAAGGCAGCAGCTTAACCCACTGAGCCATCCAGGTGCCCCTGGTTTTAGAGTTTTAACATCAAATGAAATTGCTATCATTAAAGATAAATTATGGAAGTGATCAATGTATTGTGCTTAAAAAGGTGAATGTATATGTCGACAGAAGAAATCAGGAGAGATCTTGAATGAATATAGGAGACTTCCATTTTAGAAAATTAGTACTTGAGGTATATGCCTTCTTTGTGACCACTTATTCCATTCCATAGCTGACTTATGAGAAAAAAAAAAAAAAGGTGAAAATTTAATCTACATTGAACTTCTTTTCTATATCCCCTACTTATCTCCCCACCCCCAGGTATTTACGATTCTTGGTGGTTGTAGAAGGCAGGAAAACAAGTTAAAAACTCCTTAAATACAATGCATATATTGTATATTTCTTTTGATTGTCTCAGTCCATTAAAAGCCATTCACAAGAACGCAAACACATACACAAACACACAAAACAATAAAAACTAGGCTTTTTTCCAAGATGTAGAATTCATTTGGAGGAATAATCCAAGATGTAGAATTCGTTTGGAGGAATAATCCAAAAGTTAGGATGTCACATCATGTAATAAGAATCCCCATGCAGAAATTCAGAATGTATCATGCACCCAGAAGGGGTTATATGCAGAACATCTACCACCCATCCAAGGGAGCTAGGAAATGCTGAGCAATTTGCAGTTGACTTGAGTCAATGTGATTTTATTGATTGTGTCTTAATGGTCCAGAATTTAGATGTACTACTTTGTTTCTGGCACTGATCTTAACTCACTAAATTCTTATTAAAATGATTCATCTTTCTAGTTCCCACAGTGATTGTGACTGAATATGGGTCAAGTATATAATTTTTTCAGGAATTAGTTGTTTCCTTTAATATCTGAAAGCTTACAAATTTTACTGCCTTCAATAGTGTGGATTTTTGCATTAGTGAATTTTTTGTATTACACTGGATTTAGTCACTAAATGATTCAGTAAAACAGACATTAAACTATAATACTTTCAAATGGTTAAAAATAATGACAGACAGGTGATGATTCCTCCATTGATGTTTGCACTAAAAAAAAAAAAAAAAAAGTCAAATACACATACTTGGAAACCAAAACTTCTAAAAATAGGTGGTCATAAAACTTATCACATGAAAAACTGAGAGCCCTATTTCCATTGGAATTCCAAAAGACATTGCGGAGAATTGACTGGTTGACAGTGATGAGGCAGGATCAGGGAATGTAAGTTAGAGAAAGGGACAGAAACTGTGTATATCTATGTATATCTATGTTCTTTAAAGAAATTTTTCAATTTTTTTTTTAAAGATTTTATTTATTTGACAGAGAGAGATCACAAGTAGAGAAAGAGAGGAAGGAGCAGGCTCCCTGCCTAGCAGAGAGCCCGATGCGGGACTTGATCCCAGGACTCTGAGATCATGACCTGAGCTGAAGGCAGAGGCTTAACCCACTGAGCCACCCAGGCAGCCCTTTAATATTTTTAATTAACTAATTTTCTGTCTTAATTCTAACTTTCCTTCTTAAAACACAATTCTTTAAAAAGAAAGACTGCTACTGAAACTTTGTCCTCAAAGCAACTTGAATTACAAATTTGTACTTAAAATTCAGCATGTCAGTAACATGTCTTTTTGTTTGTTTTTGTAACTTTATTTAATTATTTGAGAGAGAGAGAGCACAAGGCGAGGAACAGAAGGAGAGAGAGGAAGAGACAATCTTCAGCAGACTCCTCTGCACTGAACACAGAGCCCGAAACGGGGGCTCGATTCCAGGACCCTGAGATCATGAGCTAAGCCGAAACCAAGAGTTGGCTGTTTAGCTAACTGAGCCACCCAGGCGCCCCTGTCAATGATGTTTTAAGTCAAAAACAATCTGTGGAATTTGTATGTCCAAACACATTCTCATTAACATTTTTTTAAAGATTTTTATTTATTTATTTGACAGACAGAGATCACAAGTAGGCAGAGACAGGCAGAGAGAGAGGAAGGGAAGCAGCCTCCCTGCTGAGCAGGAGCTTGATCCCTGGATCCTGAGATCATGACCCGAGCCGAAGGCAGAGGCTTTAACCCACTGAACCACCCAGGCGCCCCTCTCATTAACATTTTTAATAGATACTCTTTATCCAGGAACTTACTGTATATATGTCCAGATAGTTTCATGATCTGTAGTTCACACACTTGTGCTGTCAGATCTTCCCCTTCAAGTAGGTTCATCTTTTCTGTGTTCAGCAAACTGGAAGCTAGCCAGGATGTCTTCTCACTAACAGTGTTTAAGTGTTAAGTTTTAATCATGATAACATCTATTCATTATTAAATTATGCAAGACATTTCAGAACAGTGCAAGGGAGATCTGGTGACCTGAGTTAGTGGTTATGACACTAACTATTTGAGACTGAGCACATCATGTAACATTACTCTTGAACCTCTTTCCATATCCGTCAGAGGAAATTATGGGTAAAAAAATTTATTTCTGAAGCTCGGTTCAAAAGTGTTTGATCATATGTTTGCTGCTACGGTCAGGACCAACTTCCCCATTAGGCAGAGTATGTATAGAACTTAGGGTTCCTAGTACTTTTAGGGGAGGGACCCATCAAAATAGGTTTATTTCTTTTAAAACCAGAGGTAAAAAATGAACTTTTAGGTCAAAGACAATGCTTTAATATGTAATATTAATATGTGTCTTTCTATGAATGCCATTATAAAATTTTGGTTCTTATTATTTTATCGAGGAAAAAGCCCACAAAGGTAAACTACATAGGGCCCATGAAAGTCATAATGAAGCAGGAGAGTGGGATTCTTGCCTCACAGAGTTGAAGAATGAATCTCCCAGACAAAGGAGATGAGAGAGTTTTATTAAGCTAGGATACAGAAGAAGCTCTCCAGAGTGAGAGAGGTCTCAACAGAGTTGCCTGCGTGGGCCTCCACGGACGCTTTTATTTAGAACTGACCAGGGAGCTTGTGGCCTTAACAATCTTGTGACATCTTGGTTTCAGTAAGGACTGGTGATAACATCTTTAATGGTTTACTCCTTTTTTAGGGTCTGGTCATTCTTTATTGGTCACAAGTGACTGTTATAACAAGAGCCCAGCTAAGGCAGCGTGGTCTGGTTTGTTCCCTTATCCCTGGTTTCCTCACACCTCTGCATTTTTTGGCATTTCTGTGAGCCTGATCCTGTAGCCCTCTACCTACCTCTCCCTTCCTAGTCCTGCCTATCTCTTAGTCAATGAGTCTCTTCAGATGTATATCAGTGGGTCATATACTTTGGGGATGATTTCCAACATGTATCTTGGGGTGGGGGTGTGGGTAGAAATAAAGGAGGTTTCCAAAGAAATTTCTATATGTTAGAGTAGACTTACAGGATCCTGGGGATCAGGCTAAGGTTGCCTTTTGCCCTTAACAAAGAGTCAGTTAAATCCCTAGGACAGTGTCACTCTGCCTATTTCAAGGACTTGTCAATGGGTGATACATTATAAGGAAATTTTATTTTATTTACAGTCCTTCTACCTTTGTTTTCCACATCAGTATGCATGGATGATGGGTTATGTTAGGGCTCCAGGAAATTGAGTCTATGGGTCTCTGGAAGTTAGACTATTGATAAGATTGATTTTTTTTTTTCTTCAGTTAATCACTAAGACATTTGTAAACTGAGGGACACTCCTGTCCTGCAGGACTATAATCCATGTAAATTATCCATTTGTTTTCCCTTCCCTTAGCTTTAGCTCAGGCAGGAGTGTCTGAGGACTGTCACACATATCCCACCGGGTGACAGGGGAGATTGCGGGGTGTCGGCTTGTACTTTGTCCTCAGCTTGCCTTCTGCTTCCTCCTTGATAAGACAGACCTGACTGAGAGAAAATTGGGGTTGAACAATCAGATGACTTGGACTCTGCATCTTAACAGGCCTGGACCTAAATTTAGGTTTGAGCTTAGGCTTCTGAAGAATTGTGTCATAAAATCAAAGTGAAGTGTTCCATTTTGTCCATGAACATCCTCCTTGCCCCGCCCCCAGAGCTTGGCACATTGCCTTTCCCGTTTGTGACCCATCACATATTCATGACCCATTATTCCAATTCATGGGACACCAGTCCATCCTACTGGGTTGCCAGAACTCGGTTTAACGACCATGCTAGTTTGCATACATCATGCACACATGGTGCAATGTCCTCCTCAAGGACATTGTTTCCTCTTCCGTATGTGTCATGTAGCACATGATACTCTAAAGAAAGCTTTCTCAGACCATTCATGTTTGGGTTTGGTGTTCATCAACACTTAGTTCTTAGACAGTGAGAGTTGTTTCAGCTTTGTTCACATTTGACAGCTTCCATACAGCAAATTGTATGGTGCACAGAAAGTGCTCTATAAACATTGCTGAGAGAACAGTTCTGAACCTCAGTGACCCCATCTACATACTGAAAATTCTAAGCACACCCCTCTGAGATTGTGAAAAACAAAACAAAACACACCGACACACAACTATTGGTACAACTAGCATATTAGGGTGCTCATTATAATCTGGCTTAATTTGAACTATTAAAGTAAACTGCTAAAGTATTAAATTATTAAATTATTAAACTTAATTTGAACTATTAAAGTAAACTATTAAAGTATTAAATTATTTAATTATTTAAACTATTAGACTATTAAAGTATCTACAAATCTCATGCAATGTTTTAGAGTCTAGAGTCTGTACTTAAGCACTGATATCTTAAAGACTTAAAAATAAAAAAAAAAAAAAATATGAATAAAAAATAGAAAATAAAGAAATAAACTGTATACTGTCTTTTTAGTTCAGTTGAAAACTATGATGAAAGTACTATTTAACATTGAGCCAGGCATTATGAAAAATAGAAAATAAATTACAATCTAGTCCTTTCTGCCCTCAAGAAGATGAAATTAAACACAATGCTATTCCAATTTTATATTTCAGCTACAGATGCATAATTTAGGAGTTAATCCTTTTTTATGTAATGGGCCTCCACATAGAGATAAGATAGGCTATCTACAAATGGGCTTTTTAGTATTGTGCAAATATTGAAACATAATTAGAATTAAAAATTAGTGCTGATAAAATTGTCTGCTTCTTTTATTTAAGCCTGACCGTCTCATAAATGCTTGCCGGTAAAGATCTGTCTTATGATTACTGTGCTTCTCCACATGTAATAACTATATTTATAAATGAAGTAGATATTTTATGACCGATAATGTATCTCCACATTTGTACTTTTGACTAATTTTACAAGTTAATGTCATGTCTTTCTGCACTTTTAGGTTGAACAGCAAGAACACAGTTTTCTGTTGGTTGACCCCAATTTTGTGCCTTTGCTATAAATTCACATAGTAGAACACAGTGAAGTGCAGTGATTGTTTGCATGTTATTTATTAGTACATGCACAGGCTTCACATAAATAACTTCAAAAGGAAGTTATCTTTAAGTGTTTTTTTTTTTCTTCTAGCTATGGAAATTTTTGCTTGATGTCCTACAAAGAATGCATTAAATGAGGAATCATGCCCTCTCTTGGGAAGGAATTCCTAACAAAACTCTCAAGCCCTCTCTCCCCATCTCTTCATTTATTGCTTTTCAGAAGCAGTTCAAGTCCTGGATCAAAGAAAATTGGGTACCAGATGGCTTTTCTCCTAACATCTTTAAGTCACCCTGAGAGCATTCTTGCTACCAATTTCCACGTAGTGAAATAAATCCTAGCTAGCTACAATAGAATGAGACTTCCAGGAAGCAGCAGGTGTAATGTCACAGCTGTATTAGCACTGCTAACTTGAGCGAAGATCACGTTACCTCTGGGACTGTCACTTGCTACTGAAGTTAAAAAGGCTGCAGAGAGCAAAGCAAGAACTCTTGGGTGCTATTTATTTATTTATTTAGCTTATTAGCAGGGACCTTAGAGAAAATGGCCACACCAATTTATGTGTCTCACTCAACAATGCTCTCTTGACTCCTGCCACATGCTCTATCCACACACTGCCCTAAATTTATGTGCGTCCTATCTGGTTTTGCTAATTATCATGTTAAAATGTTAACACGTAGTAGAGTGGAGAAGTGTATTGCTGGTTTGTGTGCAGGTCACATTCCTGGGGAATAAAATTAATTTCAAATGGTTTTGCTTGAAGGGGAATTTTAATCTGAGGAGAATAGCAAGGAATCGAGCTTCTTGGAATTCTGTCTGCATTGGTAACAATCCTCACAATGTTTGATAATTTATCTGATACTAGCAAACCTTTGTGTTACGTATTTCATTCAAAAAGAATATATTGATTTCCAATTTGACAAATGTTTTGTGTGAATTCCGTGATGTTACGTTTAAATAGGATGTGAGTATAAAATGCTATAAAGGGCCCTGGATACGTTGTTGTTGTTTTTTTTTTTTTTTTTTAGAAAAAGAAACCAAGTTTCCTTCTCATTGAAATATTTTTGAAAGAATAATAATATTCAGTCCAATTCCAAAAATGTTTAATACTTTGTGCAGTCCCTTTATTTTAACTTGTGATTCAAGACATGAGTCCCTGTTTTAAACTTACAGTCTAAACAGAGATACATATGCAGACACATACTTAAGATAGAGTGATAAATATTCAACATAGAATTATGCATTTCCTGTGACATTAGAGCACAGTAGGTAATGTGTAATGAACTCTTGGAAAATATGATCAAGCATATGGATTCATATTACTTGAATCCTTAGTGTAGTGCTTTGATTCAATTATCTCACATAGTGCTTTATACTAGATGCATAAAATGGTATCAGCTGCATAAAAAGGAAATATTTAGTATGCACTGGCTCATTTAAATTGTATAAACACACCTGAAAAATGTTCCTTTAGTTCTCGATCTTGAAATGTCATTAGACTGTATTGGTGCTATGAGACTCTAAAAGGATTGAAATTGTTCATCCATAGAGGCTTGGATTTGGTGTTAATAATCTTTAGGATTTTCTATTATGATCATAAATGACAAAATTAAAGAAAAATTTAAAAGCTAGTACATTAATATCTTAATCAACATAATCAACTGACTGAAGAATGACTAATTCCTTTTATTAGCCAGGGATGGATTATAGCTTAATTGATCATCTGTGATGTGTGGAGACCTAATTAATAATTGAGACGTGTCAAAATGTCTATTATACTATATTCTGTAATCTGCCATTCTTGGCTTACTATTTATAAATAAAATTAGCATATTTGAGAGAAAACAATGGTTTTGATAAATATTTCAGAAAAATAATGAAAACTCTCTAGTTGTAAAAATGAAATAAAATTCAGACAAAGATTTGAAAATGTACATATAAAGGAAAACAATTTCTAGTATGAGCAGATTAATTACTGTAGTGCGCTGACTTGAATCAGTTTCTTCTGATTAAAAAAGAATCTGGAAAAAAGCTGATTATTTGGAAATAATAATGATCTTCCTGTAGTCACCTCATATTGTATTTTCCCATCATTGTAACATGCTACATTAAACAGGAAGAAGTCATGAACATGTTCTGAAGATGATTTAGGTTTAGAGAGGTCTTTGGGTTTTTCTGTTCAAAGTGTGTGGTCCAGCCTCATTGACATTACTGGGGAGCTTGTTAGAAATGCAGAAGCTTGTGCTCCACCCAAACTTACTAAATGAGAACACTGACATCTAACCAGAGCCCTAGGAGATGTGAATTTACATTAAATGTTGCCAAGCACTGATCTAAAGGAATGACAGGAATGCAGAATGTTAAGAGATGGTTCAAAAATTTTTAAACTTCATGTGATATTCATACTAAGTGATTTTTGAGATTAAAATAAGGTACTGTGGTGTTAAAAGATTTCTTGAAAATAAATTTGTTAACTGGAAATGAGTATAGAATTTCATTAATTTTTAACATTTTCATATAAGGAAATAGTTTAACTGTTGTCTCAACCCACTTAATTACTTCTAATTATAATTCTGTTTACAATTTCAAACAAGTATCACTCCTTTACATTATATTTTCATATTCTAAAATTTAGCTTTTATTTTTCACCATAAGTAATCTAACCCGTTCAGAAAAACTTTTATATTTATTGCTTAATTCAAGAATGTTCAGTTATGCATGTAACAATTCACTAGTGAGGGAAATTCAACAGACTATAAATATCTAGACATGATTTGGAATTATGTATTAGTGAGGGAGTAGTTTATGTATGTAAAAAGTTACATGTCAGACTTTACATGAAACAAACAATTGGAAATAATGTAATAATAATGTAATATATTTTTAAAAAAATCACCTGGTTCCAGACATGACAGTGAACTGTAAAGTTCAGATGTTATCTGCCCGGTAGTTAGATATGTTAAAAATTTTTAATTGATTTGGGTCTTGGTGAAGTGGGTTTTGGAAAATTAATTTAGCTAACACCCTGTAGAATATATTACAAAGTAATAAAGATGAAGGTTAAGGAAATTTGTTAGTTTGATAGTATACACTTTCTGCATGAAATAATGATGATTTAAATAGTGTGTTGGCACAGGGCACCTGGGTGGCTCAGTGGGTTAAGCCTCTGCCTTGGGCTCAGGTCATGATCTCAGGGTCCTGGGACTGAAGCCTGTGGGGAGCCTGCTTCCCCGCCGTGAACCCCTCTCTGCCTACTTGAGATTTCTCTCTGTGTCAAATAAATAAATAAAATCTTAAAAAACTATGTAAATAGTGTGCTGGCACATAGTATGGGGTTGGAAGAGCTGACAGCCAGGAAGAAAAAAACACAAGCAAGAGTGTATATTGACAGACCATGTTGGAGATATACTTGATTTAATGAAAGTGTCAAAGATGCTCTGTATTTTGAGTCAGGTTAATGGAAGAGTAATTATTTGTGGCATCTATAATGAAGGAGCAATATTTTGAAAATGCTAATAACTGGGCTTGTAGCTACAAAGAACATACCAAGGAAGAATTAACATTGGACAAATTAACTGTTGGTTTGTTTCCTATAATTTCTTATTTTTATTTTGTGTATGTTTATAAGTTCTTTTTTTTTCTTACAGTATTTTTAGGTTTCTAAGAAATTTAAGATGAAGGCACAGAGATTCCTCAAATACCACTGCCACCACACATTCATAGTCCCTCCCATTCTCAACATCACTTACCTGTATGGTGGTTGGTGGGGTTTTTGTTTGTTTGTTTTTACCAAAAATGTCCTTGGACATTCAACCATGTCCAATCTACTAATAAGCCTATCAAAGTCCTTTTTCATTTGCAGTACAGTATTTTTTATCCCTTCCATTTCATTTTAGTCCTTAGGATTTCTATCTCTGCTTACATTACCCATCTGTTCTTGTATGCAATCTACTTCATGCATCAGAACACCTAACATATTAATCATAGTTGCTTTAAATTCCAACTCTACCACGTCTGATTCTGATGATTGCTATGTCTCTTCAGTTTGTGATTCTTTGCCTTTTTGCATGCTTTATAATTATTTTTGTTAATAAGTGGACACATACAGGGAAATGGAACTGCTATAAATAGTCCTATAGTAATGCGACGGGTTACGTGCAGGGTCAGGGGAAGCCTACTATAGCTTGTGGTTAGTACTTTAGCTTAGTGAGCCTGTGAGCCTATGCCCTTGGATTGTGAACTTCACAAACATTTCTCATTTTTTTCCTTCTGTAGGTGAACCGTGATGACTAGATAGAACTGAACCATATATTTCCCTTCCCCCAGGTCAATTAGACTTTGATAATACTCCAGTAAATTAGGCTCTGGTTAACTAGTTTCCTCTGAGGGCAGACCTTGTTAGGAAAAGAATGATCTAGGCATTTCAAAATGTTTTCTGCTCTTCCAGTTGAAAACACAGGGGATTTTTCTCAGATTTTACTGTAGGAACCTGGTCAAGCTACTGCAGGTAAATCTCGTAATATTGAGGAGACCGCCCCCATCCCTAGATGGCCCTGGAGGTTTTCAGTTTCAGAGTTGTGTGCAGTAAGACTCCAGTAATTTGTCAGTTACAGTTCAGGTTTCCTGTATGATTACTGGTTCCAAAATGGTTTCTGCTCTTGAGTCTTTGATGTTAAGTCTTGTTTCCTTTATCCATCCATCTGTCTCTCCAATCTCAGGAGTATGAGTTTGCCCAGAGTCCTTCTGTGGATCTCATGGATCCAGAAGACATGATTTTTCAGTCTGTTCAGCTTTGTGTTGTTACGTTGGAGTGGTAACTTCAGGCTCCTTATTTGTGGAACAAATAAGATTATTCTTTTTGATTGCTAAGTAACATTCTTTTGTGGGGAAATGCTATAATTTGCTTATCCATTCACCTGTAATGTTTGGTTTGTTTCCAGGTTTTTGGCTATTATCCATAAATTTCTATATACCTTCATATACAACATTTTAAAGATCTATTTATTTATTTGAGGCGGGGAGGAGCAGAGGGAGAGAATATTCGAGGGGACTCCTCACTGAGCTTGGAGCCCAACCTGGGGTGCGGTGGGGGTGGGGGGCTAGATCTCACAAGCCACGAGGTCATGACCCGAACCAAAACCAAAAGTCGGACACTCAACTGACCTGAACCACCCAGGTTTTAGATGAGCACATACTTTCATTCCTCTTTTATAAATATCTGGGAGCAGACCAGATTATATTGTAGATGTATTTTTATGATTTTAAGCATCTGCCAATCCTATTCCTGTTATAACAACTTAGCACAAACTGAGTGGCTTACCCCAACATTGATGTATCTATTGCATATCTAGAGGTTAAAGTCTAAAATTAAGTTGTCCAAGGGACTATGCTCCATCTGGAGACTCAGGAGAATCTAGAGGTTTCTTTCTTTTTTTTTTTTTTAAGCTTCTAGGCTTCCTGCATTCTGGCTACTGCCCTCTTGCTCAAGACACTCTGACCTCTTCTTTAATCTTATCTCCTGCTCTTGACCCTGATCCTCCTGCCTTCTCGTACAAGGATCCTTATGATTACAATGATCCCACCTGAATAATCAGAGGACACTGCTGAATCTCTACAACCTTGCAGTTACTACCATCTGCAAAGTCCCTTTCACCTTACAAAGTAATATATTCACAGGTTCCAGGGATTAGAATGTGAATATCTTTGAGGGGCCATTATTCAACCTACCACTTTGTCTGCCAAGGACATTGTGCTATTTTACATTCCCATTAGTAGTGTAGAATAGTTATACTTTCTCCACATCCTCACTAACACTTGTTAATAGTTAATCATTTTAGTTTGCTTTTCTTAAATAATGAACAATGTTGGATATGTTTTCATGTACTTTTTGTTTTCTATGTTTTTAGGTAAAGTATCAGTTCAGCTTTTTTCCAATTTATTTATTGGGCTTTGTGCTTTTATTCTTGGAATTTGAGCATTCTTCGTGTATTCTAGATATGCCTATAATCAATTATGATTTGCGATCTGTTATTAAATATTTCTGGGTTTCCCCCCTAAAATATATTTTAGACATATTTTAATGATCTTAAATCAATATTAAATAATGCATTTTATCATGTTCAACTGCATCAAGTTGTATATGTTAAACATGTACATTTTGCATCTCAATCATACCTCAAGAAAGTGGTTTAAAAATAAAAATAATATAGCAACAAAAACAAAAATTTTTTCACAAAAAATGAGCAATATTTGTATACTGAAATCTAGAAAACATTACTGAGATGAACTCATCAATATAGAGATATGCAGGGTTTATAGGTCAGAAGAATCATGTTGCTATGATGTCCATTTTCCCCAAATTCATCTAAAGATTCAATGCAATCCCCATCAAAATCCCCACAGGCTTTTATATAAAAATTTCAAGGTAGTTGTGATTTTTTAAAGATTTTATTTATTTAGTTGCAAGAGAGAGAGCATAAGTGCGGGCATGGGCAGAGGGGGAGGGAGAAGCAGACTTCTGGTGAGCAGGGAGCCCAGAGTGGGGCTTGATCCCAGGACCCCAAGATGATAACCCAAGCCAAAGACAGCCGTTCAACTGTTTAACTGACTGAGCCACCCAGGTGCCCTCAGGTAATTACAAAATTTAAATATAAAAGGCAAAACAACTAAAATAACAAGTACACACACACACACACACACACACAAATTAAAAGAGGAGCAAATTTGAAGCACTAACATTATCTGATTTCAAGATTTATAAATTACAGTAATCTGCGTGGCTCAGTCAGTTGAGTTTCTGCCTTAGGCTCAGGTCAGGATCCCAGGGCCACATCAGGCTCCTTGGTCATTGGGGAGCCTGCTTCTCCCTCTCCCTCTGCTGCTTCCCCTGCTTGTGCTCTTTCACAGATAAATAAATAAAATCTTTAAAAGAGCAAATTACAATAATCAAGATAGTGTGCTATTGATATAAAGTTGGGCAAATAGAGGAATGTAATGAACTAGAGAGCTTAAAAATAGACCCACACATACGTAGACATGCTGATTTTTGACTAAAGCACAGAGGCGATTCAGTGGAGAAAGAAGGGACTTTTCAACAAATGGAGTCTCCGGTAACTGGATATTCATAAACCAAACGAAGAACTTCAATTCATATCTCACACCATATACAAAACTTGATTTAAGTTGGATCATAGACTTAAATGTAGCAACTAAAACTATAAAACTTTGAAAAGAGAACGTAAGAGATAAATTTTCTTGACTGTAAGTTAGGCAAAAATTTTTAGATATGGGACCCAAAGCCCAATGTACTAAAGAAAAAAAATTCATAATTCAAAATAATCAAAATTAAAAACTGTTGCTTTTTAAAATTTTACTTAATCTTGTTGTTGTTTGAAATGTCTTTATCAATTGATATTTATGTATAATATATTTTAAACATATTTTAATGATATTAAATCATTATTAAATAATTCATTTCATGATAGACCCTTCAGGCATTCAAAGATAGAAACTAGAGTAATAATCCAAAAAAAGATCCCATTCCTATGTGGAGCTTTAATTATTTACCTACACCTTTTATAGGTAGCCTCTCCACCTACTCCTTCCCCAAAATATTGGTGCTTACGCTTTTAAAATTATAGATAATGTTATAATTGCATTAAGAATGTTCACCAGGGGCGCCTGGGTGGCGCCAGCTGCTGCCTTCGGCTCAGGTTGTGATCTCAGGGTCCTGGGATCGAGTCCCGAATCAGGCTCTCTGCTCAGCAGGGAGCCTGCTTCCCTTCCTCTCTTTCTGCCTGCCTCTCTGCCTACTTGTGATCTCTCTCTGTCAAATAAATAAATAAAATCTTTAAAAAAAATAAAAAAAGAATGTTCACCAGTATATTGTATAGTTGTTGAGATATTTTTTTTAAACGAATAAAAGGGAGATGAGAATGATTGTTGCTTCAATAAATGTTAAAGCTTTGACAGAAAAGAGCAGCTAGTCTCAATGACACACTTTCTTCTAACTCTTAGGAAAAGTGTATGTTTCTAGAGAATACCATCTATCATGCCCCGTTACATAAAAAGACAGACATTGCTTTGGTAAATGTTCCTCTTACTTAGAGTCCAATCAATTTAAGTTTCTGTAAAGTCAGTGCTTTGTAATGTAAAATCATTTTATGTATCAGATAATTTCTATACTCAAAGTGTAGCATGACATGTCGTTGCTTTAATAGTTTATGTCTGTTCTGTCGAATATTCCCCATGCTGTCAAGAGCTCCACTGTCATTTAATACACTCAAGGGAAATACTGCTTCCCCATTTATCTTATTTGTAAAAGCATGTTTGCATTAACCTTTAAATCTTCTTAATAAAACAAAACAAAAAAAAAGTAAACAGATTGCTTACAGATCATCATATATGAGAGCTTAAATGTCAGTGCCTATGCTGGAGTCCTCAGAATATGTTGCCGTGTTAGAGAAAAGGAATTCAAGCCTTTTGGTCCCCAAACCACATTTTTATAACAAATATTTTATCATGTGCTGAAATAAAATTCATGCCTAACAGAAAACAAACAAAAACAATCTACAGAGAAGATTTTGAAATAAAAACAATACTGTTAGGATTGACAATAATGTAAATGAAGAATAAAATAGCTATGATCAAAATATGTGTTTCCATACATAATATAGAGGTATAGCCATATAGAAAAGGGGATGGTACTTAGATTTTGGAATCAACTTACAATGTATTCATTCATTCAATTCAAATGTTTATTGATCATCTTTGTGCAAGAGTCTGTTGAAGACACTTATTGCAGCAGCAAAACAACCCATGCAATTATAGCAGGGAGACAGAATATATCCCCAATCAATAAATAAAGCACTTGTAGTATATTCCTGTATATGGAATATGAGGGGAAGTTTCAAGAAATTCCTGAAGAAGGCAGGAAATAGAAATACAGTAGCAAAATAAAACCAAATAAAATCACATGCCCCTACCTCTACCTCCATACTTTCTCCCTCACCCCTGTCTAAAAAAATAAAAAAATAAAAATATAAAAATTTAAATACCCTTGCATTGCATAACAGATGCATGTTTTCTATAGTTTTTTTAAGTCACTATTTTGTTTTCAGTGTTTTAATTTATGTAAAGAGCCTGTTGAAGACACTCTGAAAAAATTGGCATGCAAAATTAACTACATCTCTACTTTATATAGTTATTATAATTCCTGAAAACTGTTATGACAGAAGACAAAATAAATAAAAGCATAATAAGTCTCTTCCTTAGAATTTGCTCGAAAGAAGTTATTTACCGTTATCTTTTCTTAAATTTAAGATGATACTAGACAAGTAACATCTCCCAAAAACTACTCAGTATTTTATATAAAAGAGGGAAAGTAAATATTTTGGTTGCTGTTAGTTAAGCTTTATCACTTTAAGGTTGAAGTGACAGGTAACATTCAAAATGTTGTCCACTGACTTTTTTTATTTGTTTGTTTGTTTGAAGCTTTTGGAAACATGTCCAAAACGTTGATGAGATGTTGGAAACCAGTTGAAACACAGTAAAATTCAACCCAATAAAATAAGACTGCTTTCTCTTCATCCACGTTGGAAATTTTCAAGAAGTGAACTATGACAATATATCAATTTTGGGTACTATTTCTACTCTGGGTATGCCTGCCACATTTCTGTTCTCCAGAGATAATATTCAGAAGGACTCCTGTGCCCCAGAAAAGAATTTTAGGTGCACGGGTGCCTAAGAGTGATGGCAAAATTCTGCATCGTCAGAAACGTGGTTGGATGTGGAATCAATTTTTCTTACTGGAGGAATATACAGGATCTGATTATCAATATGTGGGCAAGGTAAGTCTGCATTGAAATGGCAAATATTTAAATTATTTTTTTATTATGTCTTAGGTAAATCTGAGGGTTTTAAGATCATTATTCTCATGAATTTGATTCTCTAATCCTCAAGTAATTGTTGTTTATAGAATAGAAATTATAATTTGAGAGACTATGGGATACATAAATACAGCGTGATAAAGGTAGTGATTCATTTGCTAGAATTAATTCTGTCCATTTCTTTATGGATTAAAGAAGTAGTAAAAATTGCACTTTTAGAATTTGTAGTTAGATATCAATGATAGTGAGAAAACTATATGTCGATGTAGCCATTTAAAATGACTATATTTCACACTGCTCGATTTCAGTGAGGAAAAAAAGACATTTAGGAATTGTTTAATATTCTAAAGAATGAAAAAACAAATGTCATTAAAAGTATGACCAAAGGCACCCCAAAATAGCTTTTTTATAAGAAAGCTTATTTCAGATATGAGTGCTATTTATTTTTCTCAAGTGTCCCTATGGGCACACAAACATAAAGGAAAAATCAGTAGAAGACAAGCAGGTAGAAGTAGCTTACTTACTGTGATATGTGCACAGAGACAAGTTTTCATCTTATTCAATTATAAAAATTAGTGAGGAAAATTAGTTGTGGTTGGGAGTGGAATGAAAAGTAACAATGGATGCTTCTATATACTACATTGTATTCATTTTCAGTTTTCTTTTTTGGCTCTCTCTGAATGTCCTAGAAGTTAGATAATATCTTGAGAAAGAAGTCATGTTCATAGTCATGGTTACTTTTATGGACCATATGAAAATATATCAAAGAAAACAGAAAAAGACACTAGCAAAATGAAATCAAATATAGTCACATGTTAACACATCATTTATTAATACTATAAAAGTATGAACTATTACCATGATGGAGAACTTTGTATTAACCTAAATTTTAATGGCTTTGTTCAAATAATTAAAATTGTGCTTAAAGTTTTTATCCTCTAAGAAAAGCTACTTTTAAACTATTTTTAAAAACAATTTTGAAAGTGTTTTTCATTGATTTTAAAACACTTGGATATATTTTTTCACGTTCTAATTATTTCAGTCCTTTTTAAATGTCTGGCAATATGACAAAGATGACATTAAAGGTTAAATGCTACGTTAACTAGAACGAGAAGGAAAAGCACCAGCAATGTGACAATCTTACGAGAAAGACCATCATAGCCAGACTTATCACAGGTCACATCTGACAGGATGCCTAAAATGAGAGGATTAAGGTACATTTTATGGTTGCTACAATAGACAACTTTAAGTTTATGAAAGCAATCACGTGAAAATGTAGTAACATAAATCTAGACCAAAGAAGCTATAAATCAAATAGCTTCCTTTGGTTCTTCCTGAACATAGGACTTACTTGGCATATTTGCATGTGTTTTCCATCATCTAGTTCATTTTCATGAGGATTTAGTAAGTGTTGATAAATTACCATTACATTATACACTCTCACATGACTGTCAAGTGACTTATGTCCTTTCATTTCTTCTCTCAGAAGAATGTAAACACCTTGAGATCAAAGACCTTTACTTCATACTTCACTTTCTCTCTAGCTCTTTGAGTAGAGCTTAACATTTAGTTGGTTGAATTGATGTGAGTTGCACTGAACTGAATTCCCAGGATCATATGGTACTACTTGGCTCTTTGTTGGGGAAAACTAGTCTAGAATTTAAATCCCTGTGGGCAATTAAAGCTGGTAAATAATTGAGATATATGCATCTTGATACACAACCCAAGTTTTATTCTTTCTTGCTCTGCTTGATAAAAGCAAGTTAAAACCTTAATTTAGATATAAACATACAGATCTGTATATGTCAAAATGGCAATATACAATACTTTAATAAACATACATTAAAATGAATATAAAAAATTCAAATCCCCTAAATATTCTAACAGTACTTATAATACATTTATTATATATTCATTCTTTCTTTCAGAAATTTCACTGCCAGTTTTTACTACATTTGAAGTAGGAATGTAATACTAATGCTAAGTGATTCAGTGTCTAACTAGGTTAGTTTAGATGTAGTAGTAATGCATGTTCTAATTACTTGACATATGGGAAGATGATAGACACCTCATTGTAGTGGGGAATATTTGGGGAACTCAGAATAAGAAGAAAGAAGAATTATGATGATGGAGTGAAGACAAGACTGAAAGCACATATGTGAAAAGAGAGAACACTTTTTTAAATACTAAACAATCTGGGGCACCTGGGTGGCTCAGTCAGTTAAGCATATGCCTTTGGCTCAGGCTCAGGTAGGTCATGATCCCAGGGTCCTGGGATCAAGCTCCACATCAGGACCCCTGCACAGCAGGGATCCTGCTTCTCCCTTTTCTACTCCCCCTGCTTGAGCACACACTTTCTCTCTCTCTGTCAAATAAATAAGTAATCTTAAAAAATATATATATATACAATTTGACAACCAACCAACAGTCAGAGGAACTGAGATGTAACCTCATTTGTACCACTGTTTGTCTCAGAGTGATTAAGAAACCAAGCCAACCAAAAATGAACTCAAAGCATTTCATCGTTCAGCTCTCAATGATCAAAATTTTCCTCTACATCATTCAGTCAAAAGCACTTTAAACCAAAATATATTTGTGGTAAGTATTTTAATTTTTTTTTTTTATTTTCAGTGAGATAATCACAAAATTGTCTTTACCTTCCATAGCAAGGGGCTTAAAACTTGAACTTCAAGTAATCTACTTCCTGTACTATATTGCTTTCATTTTGCAACCTTCTATAGTTGTATTGCTGTTTTCCAACTTAATATTTGAAAAACATTGTGATTATAAACTATTTTTATTAATTTAAGCATAACTTATAATCACAGCTTCTTATGGTCTGATTCTGTTGCCCTGGACAAATAATTTTGAATCTCTAGTTTCCAAATATTCAAATAAAATAAATAATGACATTAAACTAGATACTCTTGAATTTACTTTAAGCTGTAACAGATATATAGTTCTAAGAGAAATACTAATTTTATTTACTGCAAAAATTTTGTCTGCATTTTATATAATTATTTTTAAATGGAGAAGAGCATGTTAAAATTAGATTTTTAATCAAAACCAGATACAGAGACAAATCCCCAAACACCAAAAATTTAATAATGTTCTTGGGTAACAATAAACCTGATTCTGAGTCAGCATAGTTAGTAAGGCAATTCACTTCCGGAAGTGAAAACATAATACTTTACAAGTAGTTAGAGTAACTGCCTACGTTTCCTGATTTAATGAAAACCATCAGGTGGTGGCAGGTGAGGAGGGTGTGACTGGCATCTAGTTGGCAGAATCCAAGGTTACTGCTGAAAAATCCTTCAATGCGCAGGACAGACCTCCATAGAATTTTCTAGTTCGAAGGGTAAATAGTGACAAGATGGAGGAATCCTGTCCTAGTTTGCCAGTTGTTTACATTTTCCTAAACAGCTCAATTTTTATTTTAGTTCTTTTTGGGTTCCTGCTTCTGGACCTACTCTTAGTTATAATTTTATTTCTTCCTTCCAGAGTTGCCATGAGTATTTGCTTTGTGAAACTTAAGATTTCTTTCAAGGTCTCCTCTCCTTCATGTCCTGTCTAATCCTTAGGCCCACATTTGGCTCCAGCCTCTTAATCATCCTTCTCCGTAGACTTGTGGGCTCCACAAACCTACTAGGGATAAAGTATGCATTCATTATTTCAATAAATATGTAGAAGGCATACTTTTCATGTACACCTACTCTGTTACTGAGTACATGATGGCAAAAATAAGATTTCTCTGCTCACCAAGTATCCATCTTTCAGAGAAGAGAAAATAATAAAGCTAACAGCATTTTATGGGGTCTTTTAATCTCTGGTAAAGCAAAGAACCCAAAAGCCAAGAACAGAAAAATAAGTACCAAATATCGCAATGTTCTATGTCTGCGGGACTTGTAAGTAAAGTGGAAATAAACAGTTTTGGGATTTACATGACATAAATCAATGTTATTAAAAGTCGAGATTGGAGAGTCGAGGTATATACTTCTATTTTTTTTATTTATCTGTTTATTTTTTGTACAATGCCTCATAAAAATTGCTCACTGGAAATTTCTAGAAGATAGATCTTCCAAAAACTGAAAAAATGTGATCCATGAAAGAATAACCCAACTTTAAACAGAATACTGGAAATACCACCTGTGCCCACCATATTGGACCATATTCCTTTTGCCATATAGTTACAAATAAGTCAAACCTGGTTACAATGGAGATAGAGTAGTTGGGACTAGGATAGAGACAAAAAGCTGCCCCACCCTCCCCACTGCAGTCTTTCTGGGGTGAACAGATCTGAATTGAGTATGTGGAAAAACTTAATGCTACCTAGGAGTTCAGAGAATTGCAAACATTTTAATGGATTGAATGTTCTCTTCAGAGAGTTGGATATTCTAATAGTTGTAATGATATTGTTCTTGAAACTAAAAATTCCAGGTGACTCTTTTTTAAAATTCAAACATGACCAAAAAGACTGTATATTAAAAACAAACAAAAACAACAACAGAAAACTGTTCAACTGTTCAATATATATAGACCTGATTTCAGTGGTGGGATGGGGGCTGGAGAAGTGTTGGTGGAGAGTTCTTTTCTATTTGGACCTTATTAATAGCAGCCATTGAAAGAATGAGGCATAAAACAAATAGTAGTAATTTTAAACAGAAAAAAGATCTGGAAGAAAATAAATCAGAATGAGTTGATAGACATTGGCATAGACTCCTTTAAATGACATGGCTATAGATCTTTCTGACGAAGACACATTTGGACTTTTGGATGAATAGAGACATTATTTCTCTGAAACATAAAGAGCACGAAATGAAACAAAAATGCAGTGGAGTTTTTAAGACCTTTTTACACACTCCTCAAGCAAGAAGCAATAAAAGCATTTTTAAATAGAGGCATGTCCTGCAAAACATTGATAATGTTTTCCAGGCAGACCACCTCTTGGTTTTTAATTCTCAAAATGCATACAATATTTATATCTCTCAATACAATGATATTTCAGCCAGAAGTTATATAGGGAAAATATGCTTACATTGTCAAAGCTCAGTATATTAACAAAGCAATATTTAGGAAGGTATTGAGTTGCATTCCAGATACACTTGCATTGAAGATAAAACTTCAAAACCACACATAGATGGTTTAAAGATGACAAAGGCTGTCAAAAAGAATGTATATCCAAGATTTATAAACACACAGAGAAGCCATGTTCATTCATGTTAACCTTCAGATGATCAGGTAATACAGGTTTATGTATTTTACATATTAACGTTATAGCTCATTATTCTTCTTTTACAGGTCTTTGGTTACTTTTTAGGAAACTGGTTTTGAGTTTAGGTGCCATGTATGAGTATTCTGTTGTTATTGTTTTTCCCATTTAAAATAATAGGAAAAAGGATCCCTTTTAGCAGTTTCAAAATATAGCAAAAATAGCAAAATGTCAAGTGTCAAATGTTGAATATAGTTATAAAAGAAAGAACATGATAAATAGAATTAAGTATGAGATACTCATATATAAATAACCATAATCATCCTTTCATTTATAAGTTCTTACTGATAGTAGTGAAAACATATTTTTACTACACTCTCCCATGAAGTTATTTACATGATGTGTTCTCAAATATCAAGGTTACTCATGTATACATGTCATGACTTCATTTTATAACCTTCATGAAACAACACACACACACACATACACAGACACACCCGCCACCTAAACACATTTACCACACTCTGCTGCCCATACTGTCCTCGAGGGATTTGTGGGAAATCTACCCACCCCATTTTCCTTTTTTTCCCACTTGAGTTACTAACCCCGAAATGCTGTGGATGTTGTGATCTCTTCTCCCCAACCACAGCCTTCCTTTTGTATATTCCTGTCTCATGCTCACCATTTTATTAATCCGTTCCCACAGAAGCTGCTGCTTCTCTTTCTGTTTCTTCAGCTAGTTACATAGCATCTTTCAAAATCTACCTCCCTATGTGATATCTCTTGAACTTACTTTTATTAGTATATGTTTTAGATAAAAGATAATTTTGGATTTATTTTCTAAATCTTTTTTTTTTTTGTGATGTTAGGTCAATGAATTCGTGAAGTCTAGCAATACTTGTAAGTAGATACAAGTAGATATTATTCAAAACAATAACAGGCTGATAATACAGAATGACTCAAAATTTACCTGTCAAATAAATTTTGAAAAACTTTACCTATTATATAAAAATAGTCAAATTCAAATAAAAATTTAAATTACAATTGACCTGTAATTTTTCAAATATAAACTTTTAAGAAACATCATTATTTTATAATGACGATTATATGAAAATTGAGTCGATTACTTTTAGCAAAAACACGAGAGAAATCTCTATAGATGAAGACATGTATTAAATCTCACATAAATCTGTTCAGCAGAAAGTATCTCAATGTAATTTATAAGTAGCAGGTGCGTGTGTAATGGTCATGAAGCATGGGGAAATTATTATTATAGTATTATGAATTTTTACCAAAGCCCCTTCATTTTCTTTCTTGGAGACAATACATAATTATATATTCAATTAAATTTTGTCCCCATTGTACTGAAGAATAATGTTCTTTTCAGTAAAGAAAATGAAAAAGTGGGATGGTATGTTAATGTTTGCTCATCAGTGTCTCATACTCGGGTATACGTTCACATCTTCAAATTCTCAGTTGCTTCTTATTAAAGCATGAAAACGAAGGGACACTTTAACAAATTTTCTGAACTGAATTCTTAAATTGTCACATACTATAGTTACATTTTTACATTCATTTTATTAAAGAATGTTATTTAACTTTAATATTTTGTTTTATTATTACTACTAATGCCATTATTATTATTGTTATGTTAATTGGGTAACTGTTCCATGGCTTCTCATAATTGTGACTAAAAGCTAAAATAAAGAACAGTATGAACAGGTAAGTTTCCATGTAGATAGACTAAATTTAGAAAAGGGAGCAGAGGCTCCTGGGTGGCTCAGTTAGTTAAGGATCTGACTCTGCATTTCGGCTCAGGTTATGAGCTTGGGGTCCCTGGTCAGGCCACGTGTGTGTGGGACTCTGGCTCAGCAAGGGTCTGTCTCGCTCCCTCTGCCACCCTCCAACATGTGCACTCTCTCTTTCTGGCTTTGAAATAAATAAGTAAATCTTAAAAAAAAAAAAAGAAAGAAAAGAAAGAAAAAAAGAAAGAGAAAAGGGAGGAGTAATTTGCTGGGATATGATATAATATATATACACTTTTGGTTCTTTCTTTAGAACCCTAATCTTTAATAGACAAAGGGTATTTTATGTAAATTTCAGATTCCTCTTTAGGTAAAATTCTTTAACTTCACATGCTAAACCATACTTTATGTGTCTATAGATTATATAAAACTATTAAATTTAGAATTTTAAATTAAGATGTTAACTCTCAGCCCAGTACTAAAATTATTTTACCAAGTAGGAAATTCAACCAAGTAAGAACATGTACTATTATAGACATTTTTCTCAAGGAACATATCCCATTTTGGCTGCTGTTTAGCATAAATTCCATCAGTGAACTTCTGAGTTCAGTGTTGTGTCTTCCAAGTGCCCCCCAAAAGCTCTGAGACCACTGAGTTTTCCAGTTTTCCTTGATACCAATTTTGTCACAAACCTGCATCAAATCTAGCACCAAATTTAGTTTGTACATATGTGTTTGACTATTCTGAGTCTAGCAGAGCAGAAGGATAGAGTTGTGAGTTGTGAATGGCCCAAGCTTCTGTATCCTCGATGGTCAAATTGAAGGGAAACAATAAAGAGATAAAATAAAGATCAAGGACACGACTTTTGATAAGAAATAAAGTAACATAGAGGTAGAGGCAGAGGAGGAGAAGCTGGGTGGTGGGGAAGAGGGCTAAGACTAGGATTATTATAAAGGCCAAAGGAGAGAAAAAGCTCCAAGGAACAGGTGACTAATCTTGTTGTGTAAAGCGAACACAACCAAAAGACGAGTGTAGCAACTTACAAAACAGTATGGACCGAGGAGAGAGTTACTCTCATGATCTGAGATGAATGGCAGTCCAATAGACAGCCTTGGCTTAGAAAGAAGAAGGCAACATACTGGTTTCTCATAGGCATATTATCAATGAGACAAAATAGTGAAGATTGAGAGGTATTTTGAAATGAGGAAGAGCTAGAGATAAGATATTATGATGTGGACAAAAAGAGAGGGTGTGAATATGCACAACAGATGCACTCACTTCCCTTAAAAGTTAGGATTGAAGGGGCAGTAGGCTAAGCATCTGCCCTCTGCTTGGGTCACCATCTCTGGGCTCTGGAATCAAATTCCACATTGGGATCAGTGCTCAGCAGGGAGTCTGTTCCTCCCACTCACTCTCCCTCTGTGCTCTCTCTCTCTCTTTGAATCTTAAAAAAATTTTAAAAATTATAATTGAAAATATCTGTGAAGCTGACAGCATCACACATAATCATAATCACCAATCAAAAAGAGTATTCTCACTTAAATCACCAACAGAAATGAAACAATTAAAAAAACCCACCTTTCTTACCACTAATATTTAACACACTTCTGGAACCAAAAAAAAAAAAAGGCATAAATATTATCACATATTGTTTTATGATATAATTTATAATAATCTGAAAAGTCCTGATATATCCTGATAATGATAATTATAAAATTCATTTTATTTATGACTAGTTAATATTCTAATAATTATATCAGGCAGTTTTATATTATCTCTCATTTACAAGTAAGAAAAATATGTCCTTATTGTCTAAATAAGTTGCCTAAGGGCAAAAATCAGGAAACTTGTAGAACTGGAGTTCTAACCCAGAAAGTATGACTCCAGACTATATGTTATCCCCTGTCACACCTCATTACACCATTCTTGTTGTTATTAATATTACGTGTGTTACCTCACCAAAAACAGTGTATTCTTATTTAGGGAGGACAATGATGAGCTTGTTAGCTGAGTTTTCTGAATGATATCAACAGAAACCTACAATTGTGTAACAGGGATGTTCCTTTTTCTTTCTTTCTTATTTTAAGATTTTATTTATTTATTTATTTATTTGAGAGAAAGAGAGAGAGAGAGAGCATAAGCAGGGGGAGGAGCAAAGGGAGAGGGAGAAGCAGACTCCTCACTGAGCAGGGAGCCCAACGTGGACCTGGATCCCAGGACCCTGTAAAACCGACTGAACCACCCAGGTGCCCAGGGATATTTCTACCATATCATAGAGATGTCAAACTTATTTTGTCATGTGTTTATTATTTAATTTATGTATGGAATTGGTAATGCATTCACCTTGTATAAAATTTAAAGGGCAAAATAGAGTATTCTGTTAAAACTAAGACTCCCACCATGATCCTTATACATCTATAGCTCTCATCCTAAGAACCAGTTGCATTTACCAGATTCTTTTGGGCAGTGGGTATATGTTTCAAGAGACATTATAGAATTTTATGTAAACACACATGTATGATGTATATTTTTACATAAATGGTGATGTACTTTATGGAATCTTATATACTGTGGGTTTTTTTAACATAAAAATATGACTTGAGAAGTCTCAGTTTCAGTACATAATGCTTTGTTTCATTAAAAAAAATAAAACTTCAATTGCAGCATAGTATTCTTTCCTGTGTATGTGTCATAAGTCATCATTTTCCTTTTGACTGGCATTTAGTTATTTAAAAAAATCATTTAGTAATAATATGAACTTATTTTAGACATTGCAGGTAAATCTTTGGTAATATGACTTAAAGTGGAGATGTTGAAGCAAAGTCTTGAGAAATTTTAAACATTTGTAGGTATTGCAATATTGCTCTCCAATAATGTTCCAATTTATCATACCAACCACAATGGTAACTATTTCTCCACAATTATATGAAATATCTGAATTATCATTTTTAAATTTTTTCAGTCTTATAAATGAAAACATTTTTCTCTTACTTTAAATAAGGATGAGTATTTCTTCATGTGTTTAAAACATTTTCCATTTATTTAAAAGAGTGTTTATATATTTTACCAATTTTTCTACTGACAAGATAGTCAGTTTTTTTTTATTTCTAAGTTCTTCTTATTAACTGATCTTTTTTTAAAATTTTCCAATGTAATCCATACAGAAGATTAAATAAAACACGTATCTACACTTTAATGAATAAATATAAGTCAATGGAAATGGAAAACTTCTAACCTTATAAAACCCTGTCTATGGCTCTATTAACACCATTTCTCCCTTATAAAGGTGTCTATAAGCTTCATTTAGTGTCAATAATGCCTTGCATTTCTTTACAGTTTGAACTTCTATGTAGCCATTCCTAAACCGAATAATAGAGCTTTAAATATTTCTGAAATTAGGTATAATCATTGTTCATATATTCTTTTGTGTCTTTCTTCTTTTGCTCATATAAGTTTATGAAATTAACCCATATTGTTATGGAAAGGATCTCTTTATGTGAATATGTTTGGATTTACTGATATACTATTAATAATGGAACTACGATGTTGTTCCTTCCTCCTAGCTTTGCATATTACTAGCAATGCTTCTTTAAACATCTGAACATGCATCCTGATACATATGTATATTGAATAAGTTTAGAGTATATAATTAGGGGTAAAGTTGCTGATCTCTATACTGTGTGTCTAGCTTTAGTTTTTCCAGATGGTGCCACCTTAGTTTCCTAAATTTTAACCAATACACACTCCTACTGACAGTATATGAGAGTTTCCATTACTCTA
The DNA here is from genome assembly GCF_009829155.1 of Mustela erminea. Lineage (NCBI taxonomy): Eukaryota > Metazoa > Chordata > Mammalia > Carnivora > Mustelidae > Mustela > Mustela erminea. Next base: position 145,055,510 of record NC_045616.1, read on the forward strand.
GACATACATACTTGCTATTTAAGAAATCCCCCTGACCTTGGGCGCCTGGGTTGGCTCAGTAGGTTAAAGCCTCTGCCTTCAGCTCAGGTCATGATCCCAGGGTCCCAGGATCAAGCCCCACAACGGTCTCTCTGCTCTCTGGGGAGCCTGCTTCCCCCTCTCTCTGCCTGCCTCTCTGCCTACTTGTGATCTCTGTCTGTCAAATAAATAAATAAAAATCTTAAAAAAAAAAATCCTCCCTCCAAATCTAGTGGTTTAACTTGCATTTTCCTAAATAATAGTGAGATTTCATTTCTGTGAAAACGTTTTTCAAGTGTTTTACCAATTATTTCTTTAGGTCATCTATTCTTTTCCTGGGGATTGCTTCATCCCCAAATCCATAATGGGTGTGGCACAGGCACCCAATTATTTCACTAGATCACATCACTATGTCATGAAGCTCATATTTTTAGTGGAAAATGCAGGAAAGTTAAAATAAACATAATAAATATATTACTCTGACAATATGTTAAAAGATGAAGAGCTATCAGAAAAGAAGAGATAAAACAAGGGGTGAGGTAGGGGGTGAGACATAGCAAGTGGTGGTGGTCAGGTATTTCCTCACTGAGAAGGTGATGTCTGAGCAAAGAATTCGAAGGAAGTTAAAAAAGTAACTAAGCAGTTATCAGTGGAGATTTTATATATATATATATGCATATACATATATTTATTTATTTATTTTTGCATAAAGAAGAAATAGTTCTTGCCAACACGCCAGTCAGGAGGTTCTTTGTGAATATTCAATGAGGAGGGCAAGAAAGTGAGTGTGGAACAAAAGAATCTAGAAACCAGTGGTGGAAAGGGAAGACGGAGAGGTAATGAGATGCCCAGATCTTGTAGAGGATGGTAGACAGAACAATGGCCCCCAAAGATATCCACATCTTAATTGTCAAAATTTGTGAATATGTTATTTTAAGCAGCAAAACAACGCTATGCAGCTATAATGAGATAAAGGACATTGAAATTGGGAACGTAGGCTGCTTTATTCAGGTGATCCCAGTGTAATCATATGGAAAGAGGCAAGAGGGTCAAAGTCAAATAAAAGGTGTCACAGTGGAATTTGAGGTTAGGGTGATGAGCTTTGAACATGGAGAGAGAGGTGCAAGCCAAGGAGTGCAAAAAGCCTCCAGAAACTGGCAACTGTGAGGAAGTACCTGAAGACTCCAGTACAAATGGAACCCTGCCAATACCTGGATTTTAAAACCTCTGGTTTCCAGATCTATAGGAGAATTACTTTGTGTGGTTGTGGGAATCTGTTGCAGCAGCAATAGGTACGTCTGTGTGGCAGGACCTTGTAGGTATTCTGACTTTCATCCTGAATGACATGGGAAGATCTTGTACAATTTTTAGCAGACGACTGTCATTACATGAATTACATTTTAAAAATATCATTCTGGCTTCTGGCTTTGAAGTTGATACAAGAGACATTTCTGCAATGTTTGTTATACATGGAGCGTTAGAGACTGTTGTGTATGACTCAAAAAAATTTGGCCCAAGCAACCAGAGAGATGGATTTTCTTTTACTTGAAGTAACAGAGCAGTAGGACTAAGAACTATGTTTATCTTTAGATGCATTGAAACAAATGGAGTTTGGGAAGTTTATATGAGTTCAGGAAAGAGTTTTAAGCTGGAACCTCTTAGGATTCATCAGCCTATAGGTGATATTTAACAGAATGGGACTGTGATATCAAGAAAGTGAGTGAAAAATAAGAAGAGAGAACATAGGGCTGTTTTCAGGGGCAAACCCACTTTGAGATGCATGTGAGGTCGAGGAGGATATGGGGGGGAGAGATGAAGAACCAACAATGCAATGGAGATGAATATTCCGTGAACTGGAAGGAACACTAAGAGCCTGGGGGTCTTAGAATACAGGTGAAGAAAATGTTTGGAGGAGAGAATATTCTAACAGTTGCTGAAATATCAAGTATGTTGAGAGTTTTGAATACTAACTTTGGAGATTATAGGTGAACTTGTGTTATGGTTTTGATGATATGGTCATTCCGAATTCTTATTGCAATGGATTAAAAAGGAATGAAATGAGAGAAATTGAAGTAAGTACACGCCAGCAACTCTAGAGAGTCTTTTAATAGAGGAGCAATGTATGCAGCAGTATCTGGCAGGAGAAGTGCTACTAGGATCAAAAAAAAAAAAAAAACAAAGGAGCTTTTCTTTTGTCTTTCTGCAAGAAACCTCTGATGATTGATTGAATAAATGATATGAAAGGGAGCATTTTTATTTTGTTCATAATTTTTTTTAAGAGTTCAACATTTTACTATTAATTGTGAAGTTTTTTTAGGGTTGATTTTCAAAATATTTTAATTATGCCAAAGACTGCTTTATGTTCCAGTATGCTTTGTTTTTAAGTCATACATGAATATGAAATGCTATCAAATATATTAATATATCTATTGAATTGCTGATATTGGTGAATTGATATAATAGCTTTCCATTATTGTATTCCATTTGCTCTCTTTTTTAAAATTCTGCTATTATAAATCATGTATTTTTATCTAAGATATCCTTTGAAATTTCTTTGGATCTATTCCTACCATATTTAGATATCAAAGTTACGATAATCACATAAAATGAGATGGGAAATACTATACTTTTTCCATTAGCTTAAATAATTTATGTGTGATTGAATTATTGTTTTCATGAACGTTAGCTAAAATTCATTAAAAATACCCTATGATAAGTAGTTTTATTGTAAAAAAAAACCCTGGATTCTTATTTTCCTTAACCCTCATAGGGATACTCAGATTCTCTTTCCTTCTTAGTTTCTGTCAATTGCACTTTTGCTATTAAATCTTTCTTGGAAGAAATAATATAATGCAGGAAGGAGTCTCCAAAAGACTTTTAAAAATATATTGTTTTACTTAAAAACTATTTTAGTTTTAGGGAAGAGTTGTAAAAGTGTAGAGAATTTCTATTAACTGCACACTCAGATTCTTCTATTGCTAAGATTTTAAATTACTATAGTATGTCTTAAGTAACAAATAATATGTATACATTATTATTAACTATACTCAATACTTCATTAAGATTTCATTATGTCTTTCCTAATGACCATTTTCTTTTTCAGTATCCTAGGAGGAGACCCTATTTTATTTAATTATCATGTGTTAGGCTCCTCTGGACTGTGGAAGCTCTCATGTTTCTTTTGATTTGATGACTTTGACATTTTTGAGGTGTACTAATCAGGTATTTTAGAATGTCTGTAGAATGTCAGTAGAATGTCTAACAATTGAGTTATCCTGATATTTTCCTCAAGAGTAGACTCTGGTTATGGAGATACTGATGACCACAAAGTCGTGTCATTCTCAGCATCATATCACAGCCTGGACAAATGCACGATTTATGAATTATTAATTCCAAAAAAAATGTTTACAGAAATTCTATTTACAAAACAACATATGGGAACCTATCCAAACCCCCAATGACTGTATAATGACTAAGTGATTAAGATATCTCAGCACAATATAGGGCTTGAACAAGTCTTAACAACTATACAGACTATAAAAGCACATGGAAATATGGCTGAGAAACACTATTTCCATTGTGAAAAATAATGATGTAAAATAGAGTGCATAGACTATTTACAATTCTGTGTCTGCTCATTCATAACCATTTATTCAGTCATTTAATAAATGTGTACTTCCTTGAGCACCTACATTCTTCTCATCATATACATGATAGAGGGTGAGCATCTTTTATGCTTTGGCAGGTTCTCACACTCTTTCCTGTTTGTTGTTGTAAAATATCTTTAAGAATTTCTTTATTCTGTAAGTGAACTAGAGGCTGGTTGTACAAGTATCACAGAACACATTAGTATTCTTCATCTCCAGTGTGAACTATACTATCATTGTCTTTTATGTTCCTTCTTTGCTTTAGATTTATGTATTTTGCATTCTTTTCACTGTTTCCTCTTAGATCTCAGACATTCATTTAGGAATCAGTTGCCCTAATATGTATTAATACAAACAGTGGTGATGATATCTTCAGCTTTGTTTATCTGGTGATACTTTTCTGGCCTTGTGCTAACAAGTCAGTTTTTGTGGGTATAGATTTTGAGAATGGCAACCACTTCAGGTAACATTTTTTCTGTCTCCTGCATTATTAATGAATTGTTGCTATTGAGAAATCAGCTGACAGTCTGCCTCCCCTTTGAAGATAACTAAATTACTTTTGTCTGAGTGCTTTGAAGTTTTTACTCTCAGAGTTGTCTGGTTTACTTGCATATTTTTAATCTGGCTCAGAATATTGGTGAGGACCAGCCTGTAGTCAAAGCTTCTCATGGTCAGTTGTTTTATCTTCACCTTTTCTATTTATGCATTGACTTTTCCTTTATTCCTAGAACTTCATTTAAGATAAATCTCTCTCCAGTTCCATAGCATGAGCAGCTGTTCATAGCTGTTTGTTTTTTGCATGTTGTATCTATATTTTTGGCCTTGAATGGTGTGCCTGTTACCCAAGGTGGGCCACAAAACTGAAAAGTGAGTTTTCATGCATAAACATATTCTCATAGAAAAAAGAGCTTTGTGATCTGTTGTTCTACTAACTGATCTAGGTTTCTACTTTCCATTAGATTTTGTTGCTACATCTTGTCTTCATTGCTTTTACTGAACTACTGTTTATATTCTCTCCAGCATTTTAAATTATTTTCAACATGAGTTTTTCCAAGCAATTTCTCTACTTTTACCAGTATATATTGTATTTAGTCATTTGAATATGTATTTATACATCTGATTTATTTGATTACTTTTACAGAGTTAATGTATTTATTTGTTTTATCTAAACTAAATCTTCTCCCTGATTTCTTCTTGGAAACAACTTCTTTTGTTCTTTTCCTTTTTTTCTCTCAAAATCTTTTTATTCCACATTCAAAAATTTAGCAGTTCTTTTTTTTTTTTTTCCAAACAAAAGCATTGTCTTACACAGTTTCCTCATTTTAATGGTTGTGTCGTGATTAACACTACTGCATTACAAACATCTGTCTCAGGTCCCACTCAAATTTTGCCAGTTGTCCCAGTAACATCCTTTAAAACAAAATGATGCAGTTCACAGTTCTACATTGCATTTAGTTGTCATGCTTTTTTGGTTTCCTTCTGTCTTCTGACATAGCTCTCAATCTTTGACCTCATGACTTTGACACCTTTGAAAAATACAGTTACTTTGTAAAATGTCCTTCGGCTTGGGTTTGTTTGGTATTTTCTCCTGATTGGATTTAGGCTATGCATCTTTGGCAGGAGATCATAGAAGGGATGGACCATCCTATCGGATGGTACAAGATTTCAACGTGTCCCCTTACTGGTGATAACTCTGAAGATTAGATTAAAATGCATCTCCCCTACAAAGTTATTCTTGTTATTTATTCCCTTTCATATTTTAATTTATTTTTTAAGAGCAATTTTAGGTTCAAAGCAAAATTGAGAATACAGATATTTCTCATAGACACATACACAACTGTCCCATTATCAGAATGATATGTCTGTTACAGTTGATGAACTTGTATCAACACATTATAATAATCCAAATTCATTGTTTACCTTATGGGTTTACTCTTTATATTGTATATTTTATGGACCTTGTGTAATGACATGTATCCACCATTACGGAACCACAGGGACTATGTCACTGCCCTATAAACCCTAGCGCTCCACTAATTTATCTATCCCCATCCCCTAACACTGATAACCAATGATCTTTTCGTGATAGTTTTTACCTTTACCAAACTGCTACATATTTGGAATAAACAATATATAGTAGTTTCAGATTGGCTTCTTTTATTTTGTAATGTACATTTTTTAAAGTTTCACTATGTCTTTTCATAGCTTTACAGTTCATTTCTTTTTAGCACTGGGTGATATTTAATTGTCTGAGTATACCACAGCTTATTTATCCACTCATCTATGAAAGGCCATCTTGGTTGATTCTAAGTTTTGGCAACTATAAATAAAGCTGCTATAAACATCTGTATATTGGGTGGACAGAAGTTTTCAACTCCTTTGGATAAATACCAAGGAATGTAATTTCTGGACCATCACATTAAGAATCTGTTGTACGGAAACACTAAATTGTCTTCCATAGTGGCTATAACATTTTGAATTCTCGCCAACATTGTGAGAATTCCTGTTGTTTCACATTTCACCAAACTTGGGTGTTGTCAGTGTTCTGGGTTTTGGCCACTTTAATAGATGTATGCTGGTATCTCGTTGTTGTTTTAATTCGCATTTCCCTGATGGCATATGGGGTAGAGAATACTTTCATATGCTTATTTGCCATCTGTATATCTTCTTTGGTGAAGTATCTTTTAAGGTCTGTTGCACATTTTTATTTAGGTTATTTGTTTTCTTATTGTTGGGTTTTCAGAGCTCTTTGTATATTTTGGATATCATTCCTTTATTAGATGTGTCCATCTAATATTTCTAATTCATTTTGTTTGCTTTTCTTTGTCTAGACTTCTCTTTTGTTTATTGTTTATAGAAAGTTCTGTCTCTTTTGTTGTTTCCACTGTTACATTCCTTTTTTTAATTTTATTTTTCCTATTTTTTTCTTAAATTTTGTTTATTTTACCTTTCTTCTCTGTTATTGGAATATCATCTATCAATTCTCATGTCAATGATTTGGACTTTTTTAATAGAGAAGCACATTTTCCTTCTTTCTTTCTTTCTTTTCTTTTTTTTTAAGATTTTCTTTCTTTCTTATCTTTCTTTATTTATCAATCAGAGAGAGAGAGAGCACAAGCAGGCAGAGTGGCAGACAGAGGCAGAGAGAGAAGCAGGTTCCCCGCTGAGCAAGGAGCAGGATGCGGGACTCAATCCCAAAACCCTGGGATCACGATCTGAGCAGAAGACAGCAGCTTAACCACTGAGCAACCCAGGTGTCCCGAAAAGCACATTTTCTTGCTACAATTTTTAATAATTCATTCCTGTTATGCATGTTGTGCTTATCATTTTTATGTGGCTTTAAAAAACACTATATTAATTAGTTCCTGTATGATATTTTGTAATTCCATATAAATTATGTTACACTGTAAAAAAATTTCATGCCTCTTTCATCATAATTTTCTGATGACCTTTTTTGGGAGGATATATCTTTTCGTCTTTTTTGGGGGGGTCTATATTTTGGGGGGTCCTTTTTTTTTTTCTTATTCTAGTATAATTAAATAGATTCTGAGCTGGTCCCTTTTAACTCCTTACTAAATAAAATGCATTTTCTGGTCCAGTTATTGATATAAAATAAATGAATCGGAGGCAAGAGTGCAAGGAATTCTTTGATTATGTGGATATAATGTGAGCTAGACATGAATGTGGTATAAATAAGAGGCTAGATTTTTGAAATCTTTGGAGCCATTCAAGTTGGTTACTCTGGGACTGTTCAAAATATAGATTTGTATTATCTTTCAGTCTCATACTAACATAACTTCCTGCAAATATGACTCTTCTGTTTGATTCATTTTACCCTGCCATGCATGTGTCAAAACAGCTTCTTTACTCTTGCCATCAACCACATAACCATTCCTTTTTTTCTAAATAAGAGGGTGTTGATTTTTTTTCTTGTCACGTAATGTCAAATTCTTTGTCAAATTGAATTCTACCAGTGTTTTTATAGCTCTTCAGCGCCAGTCATTCTCTCTTGGTATTTTTTTCTCCTGCCATTTACAATTCATTGCATTTGGCTAACCTTGGCATATCACTTGGTTTCTTCAAAGATGGGGTGGGTGTTTTTCCATCTAGATCTCCTAAATTCCTTTAGATGTTTTGAGTATGAGGAAAAGGGGAATGTCTTTATGTACTGTTATTTTTTAACTGGAGTTCTAAGGCAAGTTTCAAAAACACCATTCTGGATGTGCAGAGAAAGATGAACTCTATTCCTTTAGCTCTGCCCCTTGGGTCCTTCTACGTTCTAAATTAATTTTAGCTTCCGGACCAGCCAGATCTCTGGAATTGTATTGACTCCTCCATAGCAGTATAGACAACAAGGATTTTTTTGTTTTTCTTTAAGTCTGGTTTAGTAAAAATATCATGGATTTTTGAACCAGAGGAGTCTATATAAATTTGAGTCTACCCTTTCCTGGATTTATTATTTGTATTAGCGTCTTTGTTTCTGGGCTAGACATGGCAGCAGTGGTGTGGTAGAACCAGTTCATGCCTGCTTGCAAGAGTCCATTATTAATTTTTCAGGATGTTTACATGTCATTGATGCCATGGTGGTAGTTTTGTTATTTTTGTTTTGTTTTGTGTTTTATTTTGCCACAGTGGTAGTTTTAAACTAAGTATAATGTGGTATTTACACAACAGAAATTGGCAGGCACTACAAATCAGGCCTCCTGCCAATGGAGAGCTGGTTGTTAAAAAAGAGTTGCCCATTCACCACTATATAGCAGCATTTTTCTTTTCCCCAGGAAGATGTCCCTGGAACTGAATATAATAATTTGTGGAATACATTAGGTATGTTTTCTAGCATATTGCATGTAGTAGATATTAATAATCTCTTCCCCTTGGGGTGCCTGGGTGGCTCAGTGGGTTAAAGCCTCTGTCTTCGGCTCCGGTCATGATTCTAGGGTCCTGGGATCAAGCCCCGCATCGAGCCCTGCATTGGGCACTCTGCTCAGCAGGAAGCCTGCTTCCTCCCCTCTCTTTCTCTGCCTGCCTCTCTGTCTGCTTGTGATCTCTGTCAAATAAATAAATAAAAATCTTTATTTAAAAAAAAAATCTCTTCCCCTTTTTGCCTTCCTGCTATTTTACTCTAACCAGTATCTTTAATTCTCATGGACTCTTTTAATTATTTTACTATTCTTATACTGATCTTGACTCAGAACTGAATGATAATATTTTCCTGGCCTCTGACTTAAATTAATTTATTTTCCTGTCATATAATTCTGCACTTAGTCCTTTCTCGGAGGCATTTTCTTTCTGCTGACCCCTGCAGCTTTTAGCATTAATAAATCTCTTCTTAGTTTGTCTGTTTATTCTTTCAGTTTAATTGAAGCTGTTTCTATTATTTCTTACATCTTGTTTTTTTTTTTTCTAACTTCTTAAAATCTTTCCCTTTGTCTCTGTAATCTTCAAGGTTCCTCATGAATCTCACTATTAAAATTCACTGAAGCATATAAATTATTAACATATTTACCCTACATATAACATCCACAACTGACTACCAAAGATTCTGATTATGGTGGATGCCACATAAAGTGAGAGAGTAAAAACTCTTAAATTGGATTTTAACTGATACAAAATTCTGAATAATGCTCAGTATCTAAAAGAAAGAATGAGTTCATGGACAGTATTTCTTTTCTTTCTTCGTATCATGTAACAAATCTTTATTAAAATAGACAGTTGGCCAGCAGGACTTCAAACCAGCAGCTGCTAACACACTTTTCATCTCACGTAACTGTAAGCTTAGTCAGGTCATAAATTTCTTTGGAAAAACCAAAGTGATTTCAAAGCATCCACAAAAGTAAGCTTATAAAATTGGTAAAAAAAAAAAAAAAGGGGGGGGGAAGTTCCAGAACAAATTAAGTAAAAATTATGAAGCACAAATGTATTATGTGCAGAATTTTCTAGATTTCTCTAGAAGAGACCAGTTTTAAATCTTGAAGTCTGATGAGATAGAAATTCAGGGAACATTTTACTACCATCAATTATTTGCAGGAGTGGATAACAAGCAAGTAGTGTGTTTGTTTTGTTTTGTTTTCAGGTCTGGATAATTCTATAACCTTTGTTTGTTTGTTCCAAGTTTTTATATAGGCTCTAGTCAATTACATATTGTGTAATATTGGTAGCAGGAGTAGAATTTGGTAATTCCTCATTTACATATGACACACAATGCTCATCACAAATGTCAAGTAGTATGTATTTCAAGTGTTGCATGATGTAGCCTTCAGAATGTGTATTAGCAAGTTTCTTGGTATAAACACCCATGAAAGAAGGTGCAAGAATTAGATTTGAACAAGAAAAAGTTTGTCAGTGATGCAGGCCTTATATCCTCAGCAAACCTCGTCGATGTCTGGAGCTTAAATATCCTGTCAGAAGCCTCTTTCACTGAAGGAAAATGGCCATATCCTTATACTTTTACCCATTTTCAGTTAAAACAAAATTGAGTAGAAATATTTTATCACTGCTAAGATCATCTGCGGATGTTTCTACAAATTAATATCTCTAAGAAAATAACAGATCCCCAATGTGATAGAAAATTGGAACATTTTCAGAAAAATATCTCAAGGAAAGCACACACTTGCTCATACAAATACACACATAGATGACAGCTTTTTCCCAATGTAGAATAAAGATCTGGAAAAAAAAACTGTATATATTTGAAATAAATTTAACAGGCCTACCAAAATCTTATAAAAACACAAAATAATTTAAAGTAGGAGAAAGCATAGAGTCATTTTAAATATAAATTTGCACAGATTACTTTAGATATGACCTTAATGACTCCAAGGAGAACCTGTGTTTTTGACAATAGAAATTATTCTGAAAATATTTAGTGAGTCTTCAGGGGCATGGATTTATTGCATTTCTTCTAGTGTATGTATAAAAAGCATTACACATCACGTATATTGAAATTAGTATGCTAATAAAGTTCCTAAAATTATTTATTTTACTTATTCCCACCAGCAATGTGAAAGTGTTACGGTTTCTCCACATCCTTGCTATAGCTTTATTTTACTTTGTTTTTTAATAGACATCCTAATGGGATCTCATTGCGGTTTTGTTTTGTATGTCTCTCAAGACAAGTGATAGTGAACATCTTTTCATGGGCTTATTGGCCATCCACATATCTTTTTTGAGAAATTGTCTATCAAGGGCTTTCTTCATTTTTTAATTGAGATGTTTATTTAAAATTTTTTCATTTTAAATGATTTTGTAAAATATGAATTAAGAATATACATTTTCTATACCCAATATTCCTTTATAGAGGTAATATGTTCAATATATTAATGTTTTCCCTTTGACTCCCATTCTATAGTTATTTCATTCATAACAAGTCCACATAAAAAAAATGTTTGAAGTTCCTTATGCCTACATCTAAAACTAAAAATAAATAGTTAAAGCAAACAGTCTTGTAGATATTAGATCACAGACTTGTGTGGAATACCATGTTCTGCCTCTAATTCTGTTTATAATCACGGGCAAACGTTTACTACCTTGGGTTTCTGGCTTGACTGTCAATAAAAATCGAGTATTTGGGTGAGAACAAATTTGAGACAGCATTGCATTTTATAATTCTATATTAACATAGCTGATAAAAAAGCAAAGAAAAAATATACACACAGTTACAAAGTTAGAGAAAGTGGATATACTAGTTGTTGGCACAATTAAACTTTCTCAAATCTCTTCAAGGAAAGCATTTTTGAATTTTTGTACTATAATTCACCTATAACAAAACACACTGATCTTACGTATGGTCTAATGTGTCTTGAAAAATGCATATACCTCTGTCATCACATGAAGCCTAAAATATTTCCATCACCCTAGAAAGTTCCTGTGTTCCTTCTCAGTCAACCTCTTGTTGTTGCCAACAGGCAACCACTGTTCTCATCTCTTTCAACAGAATTTATTTATAAATGAATTTATAGCAGACACTCTTATGTGTGGTTTCTTTTTCTCAGAATATTTTTTGAGGATTTTGTGTGCTATTGTATTTATCAGTGGATCATTCCTAGTTATTGGTGGGTAGTGTTTTGTTGGATTAGTATGCCACAATTTGTTTATCCAATTTCCTGTTGATGGCTATTTGGGACCTTTTGTGTACATGTATTTCCTATCTTACTTCCTACCTTCCTTCCTTCCTATAAATGCACAGATGCATAGAAATGAAACTTCTGGGTCATGGGCTATGTACATAGTAAACTTAATGAGGAAATTCTGGTTTTCCAAAGTAGTTATATGTACCATTTGATACTCTTACTTAACATATGAGAGCTCCTGGTTGGTTGTTCATCATCTTGAATAATATTGGTGGTTAGTGTCTTAAAAATGGAGCCATTCCACAGTGTGCATAATGGTTTCACAATGTGGTTTTATTTGCATTTCCCTGATGACTAATGACATTGAGTATCTTTACTATAATTTAATAAAATAGCTAATGGCCATTTGTAGGTTTACCTTTATGAAGTATCTTTTTGAGTTTTGCCTAATATTTTATTGGGTTTGCGGGCTTCTGTAATTGAGTCATAGGAGTTTTTTATGTATTTTGGATATAAATTCTTTATCAGATATGTAGTTACTGTGAATGATTCCCCCCCCCCACCCAGTTTTTGGTTCGCTCATTCATTTTCTTCATGTTGCATGAAAGGTTTTAATTTTAATTAAGACCATTTTATATATATATTCTATTTTTCCTTTTATAGTGCTAACTGAGACTCTAGTCTAACAAATGTTTGTTTACCGTAAGAGCATGAGGTTTTTCTTCTCCTATATTTTCTTCTGGAAATTTTAGAGTTTCATATTTTCTATTTAGACTCATACACATTTTTGTGTATGGTGCAGTGTATGAATAGAGATTCCGCCCTTGCTTTCCATGTAGAGAATCAGTGGTTCCAGCACAGTTTGTGAAAACATTTTCCTGTTCTCATTGAAATCCTGTCATGCCTTAGTCACAAATCAGTTGACCCTGTCATTATAGTCTAATTATGAATGATTATTTCGTTCCATTGATCTACTTGTCTATTATTATGCTATTATAATGTTATCCTGCTTACTGCAGACTTGAGGTAGGTTTTGAAATCAAGTAAGCACAGCAACCTTGAATTTATTTAAAGCATTTTTTTCTGAGTGGAGGGCAGAAGGGGAGGGAGAGAGAGATTCTCAAGCAGGCTCCACACCCAGCACAGAGCCCTACCCAGGGCTTGATGTTAAGATGTGGAGCTCATGACCTGAGCCAAAACCAAGAGTCAGATGCTTAATGTACTGAGCCACCCACCTGCCCGTATTTCAAGTATTTTTGACAATGCCATGGCACTTGTATTTTAAATATATTTTAACTCCACCAAAAATATATTTAATATATACTAAGAATTATTTGGATTTTAACTGGAATTATAAATAAAGTTATATAGAATTAACACCTTACATTAATCTGCTTGGAGTGCCATAGCAAAATAAAATAGACTGTTGGCTTACACAACAGAAATTTATTTTCTCACCATTCTGGAGGCTAAAAGTCCCAAATCGAGGTCCAGCAGATTGATTTTCTGTTGAAAGGTCTTCCTGGCTTGCAGGTGATTGTTTTCTCACTATGTTCTTACATGGCCTTTCTTCAGGCTGTGTGCTCATGAAGGCAAAAAGATAGTGAGTTCTCTATGTCTCTTCTTATTTATTTTATTTTATTTATTTATTTGACGGAGAGAGACACAGTGAGAGAGGGAATGTGAGCAGAGGAAGTGGGAGAGAGAGAAGCAGACTTCCTGCTGAGCAGGCAGCCCCATGGGGGGCTCGATCTCAGGGTCCTAGGATCATGACCTGAGCCAAAGGCAGACACTTAATGGCTGAGCCACCCAGGTGCCCCTATGTCTTTTCTTATCAAGGATCTAATCTTGTAGGATCAGAGCCCCACACTTATGACACCCACAGTTACCGCACCTTAGATGCCACATTGCCAAGTACAGCCAAACTGGCGATTAGGGCTTCAACATAATGGCAGATACGGGAGATTTATTAAAAAACAGGTTTAATTAAATAAGGATAAATATTAAGGATTATAGTGAATCTATAGATCAAGTTGGGAGGAACTAATGCATTAACAATATCAAGTTTTCCTATCCATAAACTTGGATAGATCTTATATATATTGTAGTAAATTTCTACCTAAGTATGTTATTTTGGGAAGTGCCAATGTAAAAAATATTGGGTTTTTAGTTAGATATTAAATTTGTTTATTTCTGTTGTACAGGTAATTGATTGACTTTTATATTTTAACCTTATATCCAACAACTTTACTGTATTTGTTTATTGCTTCCAATTTTTTGTTGATTTAGATTTTCTATATGGGTAATCATGTTATCTGTGAATAAAAATGACTTTTTCCTTCCTAATCAGTATACCATTTATTTCCTTTTACATTTCTTGTGTATTGAATTAGCTAGAGATTCCAGTGTGATGTTGAAAAGGAATGTTGAATGGGGATATCCTTTCTAGTAGTATACCTTTGAGTTTCTTATTATAAATAAAGTATGATATTAGCTATAGTTTTTTGTAGATATTCTCCAACAAGTTGAAAAAAAATACCTCTATTTCTCGTATACTGAAAGTTTTTAACATGAGTGGGTTTTGGATTTGTCAAATGGTTTTTATGTTGATATGATTATGTGCTTTTTTTTTAGCTTGTTGATAAGATTAATTATTTAATTAAATTTTTGTGTGTTGGACCAGCCTTGTGTACCTGGGATATATAAATCCCATTTGGTTGTGATGTATAATTCTTTTTATTCATTGGCTTGAGTCATAATATTTCACTGAGGTATCTTACATTTATGTTTTTGAGGTATTGGCCTGCAGTTTTCTTATGATGCCTTTGTCTAGTTTTGGTATTAAGGTAATAGTGGCTTCATAGATGAGGTACAAAGTATTTCCTCTGCTTCTCTATCTTCTGGTAGAGATTGTAGAGAATTGATGAAATCACTACCTTGAATTTTGATAGAATTTACCAGTGAAGATAACTGTGCCTGACACTTTCTGCTTTGTAATGTGATTAATTATTCCATTTCATATATATATATATATAGATAGATAGATACATACATACATACATACATACATATATATGCCTTTTGAGATTGTCTTTTGCTTATGTGAGGTTTGGCTGATTGTGTCTCTCAAGGAATTGATCCATTACATCTAGATTATCAAATTTGTGCACATAGAATTACTCATAGTTTCCTTTATTACACTTTGGTGTCCATGGGATCTGTATGATGGCCCCTCTTTCATTTATGATATTAGTAATTTTTGTCATCTGTTTTCTTTTTTTTTCTTAGTTAATCTAGCTAGGAACTTATCAATTTTATTGAATATTTTCATAAAACTAACTTTTATTTAGTTGATTTTCTCTATTGACTTCTTGTTTTCAATATCTCTGACTTCTGCTCTTTTTTCTCTTCTACTGCTTTATTTTTTGAAATTAATTTGCTTGCTCTTCTTTTTTTAAGTTCCTAATGTGGAAAATTAGACAATTGATCTTAGACTTTTTTTTCTTTTCTACTTTGCTTTCAGTGCTGTAAATTTCCAAGCATTGCTTTCCCTGCATCCCACTCAATTTGATGTTATGTTTTCCTTTTAATTTAATTAAAAATACTTCTTAAAATTTATCATAATATTTTTATACATGTGTGTTATTTAGAAGTAGTTTGTTTACTTACTGCTTACTTGGGAATATTCCATTTATATTTCTGTTATTGATTTCTAGTTTGTTTGTTTGTTTTAAGATTTTAGTTATTTATTTGACACAGAGAGAGAGAGAGATTACAAGTAAGCAGAAAGGCAGGCAGAAAAAGAGGGGGAAACAGGATCCCTGCCAAGCAGAGAGCTTGATTCGGGGTTTGATCCCAGAACCCTGAGATCATGACCCAAGCAGAAGGCAGAAGTTTAACCCACTGAGCCACCCAGGTGCCCCATTTTCTAGTTTAATATCAAATGTGTTTTAAGACCAAACATTGTATGATTCTATTCTATTAAAGATGTGAATTTTTTTAAAGTCCAGATTGTGGTTTATTTTGATGAATATTCCATGTGAGTCTAAGGAAACTATGTATTCTGCTGTTGTTGGGTCAAATGATCTATAGATAATCAGTTATATCCAATGGATTGATTGTGTTGTTGAGTTCACTTTGTCTTTATTGATTTTCTACCTGCTGATCATGTCTATTTCTGATAGAAGAGTATTGAAGTCTCTCTGATAGGGGATTCATTCATTTCTCCTTGTAATTCTCTCAGTTTTTGCCTCCTATAGGCTGATGCTCTCCTGTTAGGCATATACACATTGTGAATTGTTCTGTCCTCTTGAAGAACTGACCCTTTTAACATTATGTAATGCCCTATTTTATCCCTGCTAACTTCTTTTGCTTTGAAGTCCTCTCTGTCTGGAATTAATATAGCTACTCCTTTCTAATACAAACTAAAACTGCTTTCATTTGATTAGTGTTAGCCTGGTATATTTTTCCACACTTTTACTTTTAATCTATATGTGTCTTTATATTTAAAATGAATCTCTTATAGATAACATATACCTAGGTTTGGTCTTTTGATCTATTCTGATGGTCTCTATCTTTTAATTGGTGGATTTAGACCATTTATGTTCACAGTGATTATTGATATAGATGCTATAGATACCATATTAATTAGTTTCCTATTTTCTACCATTGTTCTTTGGTCCTATTTTAATCTTCTACTCTTCTTCTGCCTTTTCTGGTTTTAACTGAGCATTTTTTTTTTTTAAGATTTTATTTATTTATTTGTCAGAGAGAGAGCGAGCAAGAGCGAGCACAGGCAGATAGAGTGGAAGGCAGAGTCAGAGGGAGAAGCAGGCTCCCTGCGGAGCAAGGAGCCCGATGCGGGACTCGATCCCAGGACGCTGGGATCATGACCTGAGCCGAAGGCAGCTGCTTAACCAACTGAGCCACCCAGGCGTCCCTTAACTGAGCATTTTAAATGATTCTGTTTTCTCTCTTTTTCTTACCATAGTGGTTATACTTTTTTTTGTTTCAATTTTTTTTTCTTAGTGGTTGATGTAAAGTTTGCAATATACATTTACAGCTAATCCAAGTTCACTTTCAAATAACACTCTACCTACTTTCCAAATCGTGTGAGAATCTTATAATAACAGCATAATTTCCATTTCTCCCATGCTTCCTTTGTATAATTGCTGTTATTCATTTTACTTCAATATAAGCACATATATACATTTATATGAGATACATGCATACTCATGCACAAATACACTTTTAGTATTATTATTTTGAAAAAAGTTATCAGATCAAATAAGAATAATAAAATCAAAAAAGGTTTTATTTTACCTTCGAGTATTCCTTCTCCAGGGCTGTTTACTTTATATAGACCTAAACCTATACTATTTTCCTTCTTTCTAAAGATACTCCCAACATTTCTTGCAAGGCAGGTCTACTGGCAACAAATTTCCTCAGTTTTAGTTTGAGAAAGTCTTTATTTCTGCTTTACTTTTGAAAAAATAATTTAAGAATACAGAATTCGAGATAAGAATACAGATCTTTTAAAATTTTCTATGAGCACTTTATTTTTTATTTTATTTTTTTCTATCAGAACTTTAAATGTTTACTTCCACTACTTTCTTGCATAATTCCATTCTTTTCCTTTCCTTCCCTTTCCCTTTCCCTTTTCCTTTCTCTTCCCATCCCTTCCTTTCCCTTTCCTTTCCTTTCCTGTAGCCTCCATGCCCAACATGGAACCCAATGTAGGACTCAAAGCATGACCCCGAGATCAAGACTTGAGCTGAGATCTAGAGTCAGATGCTTAACTGACTGAATCACCCAAGCACCCCTTTCTTCCATAATTTCTGAGGAGAAGCCAACATAAAACATAAAACTTATCTTTATTCCTCCATAGGTCAGATTCTTTCTCCTTTTGGTATTCTAATTAAATACAGGTTACACCTTTTGTAGTTGCCTCCCAGTCCTTGAATATTTTGTTCTGCTCATTAAAATCTTTGCCTTTGCTCTCCAGTTTTTGAGAATTCTGTTCATGTATACTGTGACTCAGAGATTTTCTCCTCAGCCATGTACAGTCTGCTAATCAGCCCATCAAAGGCAGTTTTCATATTTGTGACAATTTTTTATTTTTATTACCTCTAGCATTTCTTTTTGGTTCTTTCTTGGATTTTCCATCTATCTGCCTACATTGCCCATCTGTTCTTGCATGCTGTCTACTTTCTCCATTAGAGCCCTTAACATATTAATCATAGCTGATCTAAATCTCCATTTTGATAATTCTTACATCTCTAATATGTCTAGTTCTGATGTCTGTTCTCTCTCTTCATATTGTGATTTTGTTCATATTGTTTGTTTGTTTGTTGCCTTGTTTTATGTTTGTTTGTTGCCTTTTAATATGCCCTGTATCTTTTTTTTTCTTTTTTCTTGATAGCTGGACCTGATTTACTCAATAAACAGTGCTTTGTTAATGTAATGGTGAGGTTTGAGAAGAAAGGAAGCAGTCTATAAATGATCCTTTACCTCTGATCTGTGAACCTTACAAGTGTTTCTCAGTTTTTTCTCCACTACCCAAATGGGTCAGAATGGCTAGAGGATCCTGGAATTGAGTGATTAAACTCTCCCAAGTGGAAGGTGAGAGTGGCTTGGAGTTGGGTATTTCCCTTTCCTAGGAAAGTTAGGTTCTGTTAATACCCAAGCAGGTTAGGCTGTACTTAACTAGTTTCTCCTGAGGACAGGCTTTATTAAGAAGAATGCAGTTCTTTGGCATATTTCAAAATGGTTCCTTTTCCTCCCTCTCCTGGGAGCCTGAGAGGACTTTTCTCAAATATATATTCAAATATTTTCTCAAATATCTCAAATGAAATAGTTCAAGCTCCTGGAAATAAGTCTCACAATATTATATAGTACCCCCTATAACTGAGTCCCTTGGTGTTTTTAACTCAGAGTGGTCTTCACTGTGAAAACCCTGGCACAGTTTCCTTTGTTGGTTTCAGCTCAGGAATCTCTGGTTTGTTAAACTGAGTCCCTGTGATTGCCTTTCTGCCTCTAATCTTGTGGATAATATTTTGCCCTGTGTCTTTCCCTCACTTATGGACCCAAGAAGAGCTGTTGATTCTTCAAACTGTTCAGCTTTCTACTTCTAGTTATGATGGAGGGAACCTGTAAGATTTTCGTAGGCTGAACTATAAACCAGAAGTCCATTTTTTAATTTATATTTAAAATATTTTTTGATTATGAAATAAATGCAAATTTATGCCAAGCACATATTTATGAAGTAAATAGTAAATAGTATGAAATTTATGTTGAAACCTCTGATATTTCTGCCTTCAAGTTCCGTACATATTCTGTTGCATTTGCATATTTTACTATCTATAAATTTAAATATTAAATGATAAAAATAATACCGGTTACTATTTATTAGAAGTATAGTGTATACCAGTTATTGTTGGGTCCTTTAAATGCTAAATTTACATAGCACTTTGCAACACAAGGATTGCTATTTCTACTTTGCCAAGCAGAAAGAGAGGCTTATAGAAGCTAAGTATTAAAGCTACTTATTTAGCTAGTAAATTATATAGCTAGAATTCAAATGTAGTACTCTGTTACCAGGAAACTTGGATTATTTAACTATAGTTTATTAGTCAATTATGTGAAACATCACAGAGGAAACATAACTTTATTTTATTTTTTGTAGATAGGGTTTTTATTGAATATGTAAGTTTATAAGCATTAAATAGTCAACCTGAAATTGCTTTACTCTCAAAATACTGACAACTATTTATAGACGAAAAACTCCCGAGTTTCAACTTCAGTGCACATTAGCAGCCAAGATTCCTTGAAAACATGATCTAATCTCCTAGAGAGCAGTTTTCATATTTTTAAAGGAAATAACAACATCTGTTTATGCAAGATGTAATTTTGAAAGTCAAAATTAGATAACGAATATGTAAACTTTTTAAAATCTATCAAGCCCTCTCCAAATGTCCAACATTATTATAATTTAGGGCACACATCAGTTACAAAACACAATAGCTTATTTAACTCAATGGAAGTTTAATTACATAAATGAAAAGAAGTCTCTAAAGGAACTATTCAGAAATGGAAGGGGCAGTATAAGTAAAGATTACATGCCGGCTGTGTGCTATGTTGGTGGTAGGGCTTCTTCCCTAACATATTTTCCTATTGGCTGGTTTAATATGCCAGAAATATGTAAGCCAAAGGGAATTGTGGAAATTATTGCACACAGATACGCACAAACAGACACACACACACACACAGGGAAATGGAAATATTTCTAAAGGAAACATCATTATCTTATTTTAATTTAATCAAAAAGGTAAAAAATTCTTGCTTTTTTTTTTTTTTTTCAAAGATTTTAGTTTTAAGTAATCTCTACACCCAATGTCAGCTTCAACCTCACACGCCCAGGACTGAGCCAGACAGGTGTCCTTAAGAAAATTTTGCCTTTAGGGGCACCCTGGGTGGCTCAGTGGGTTAAGCCTCTGCTTTCAGCTCAGGTCATGATCTCAAGGTCCCGGGATGGAGCCCCTCATCAGGCTCTCTGCTCAGCAGGGAGCCTCTTCCCCATCTCTCTCTGTCTGCCTCTCTGCTTACTTGTGATCTCTCTTTCCCTCTGTCAAATAATTTTTTTAAAAAAGAAAGAAAAGAAAATCTTGCCTTTAGCTGAGCAGCTGGAATCATCGTTTGCTAAGGTATAATCATCAAAAAATGTTAAGTTAAAGAAACAAATAAATGTACACAATTTGGAGATATATTAATGAAAACTGATAAGTAATTTAAGGCAATGATACGGAAGTATCAAAATATTTTTAAAAATCACACTTTAAAGCATGGGAAATATAATCACACATTTAATTTATTCTCTGGCCTAAAAGAATATTAAAACTGAAATCTGGCCTAGGGAATAAACAGATTTTTTTTTTCCATTTTAATACGTTAAATAGTTCTAAAAGAAAATTTTTAATCTTCGTGTTCTGAACAGTGATATTAAACTAGGCTATAACATTTCTCTCTTAGGAAATTTGATCTATGTCCTCAAAGTGTCATTTTGCAACTAGTTTTTTTCTTCTTTAAAACCTATCAGTTACTGTTATAACTTGTTCCATTGTCAGATGTATCCATTCCTGGTAATATTTTCACCACAGACTTTCTTGTACTAGAACAGACC
This sequence comes from Mustela erminea, assembly GCF_009829155.1. NCBI lineage: Eukaryota > Metazoa > Chordata > Mammalia > Carnivora > Mustelidae > Mustela > Mustela erminea. The sequence continues at coordinate 145,076,422 of NC_045616.1, forward strand.
GTTTTTCTCTTCCTTACCCGTGGTATATTTTCAGTAGACCAGAAATTTTGAATTTTCTCTTCCAATAAACACATTTCTCAAAACAGAGCACTGCAGTATAAATCAGTCCAATAGTGAAATGGTTAAAGAAAGTTTTGTTGATTGGATATTGATCTAGGGTCATTTTATGCATATTATAACAATGCATTCATTGGTTATAAAAAGTAATTAATTAAGAATATTTCTTTTATGTGCCTAGATATACATTTGTATAGGCAGATTCATAGCTAAAAAATGTCAGAACCAAATAATAAATTTGAACAGATGTCTCTTCTTTACTAAAGTTGGCTGTGGTAAGCCACTTGGCTAAAGAGTTTGTGAGATGATTTTCTTGAAGAGTAAAATAACCACAGCTTATTTTCTTTATCTGTTTATTTCTATTAAACAAGGGCAGAATAATTGCTTTGATATTTATTTCCTAACAGTATGTATATTTGTGTGGGCTAATAAAACAAAATAAGGAATCAAGTGAACGTTTTTATGGGAATAACTCTCTAAAGGGACCAGTTAAAACAAATAATTCATACTATGCAATACTCCCTTCTTCCTCCTCCTTCCTCTCCCCACTAAGTCACCCTCAGCAAATGTGTGTTTAAGGGATAGGATACCAAAAAAAAAAAAAAAAAAAAAAAATTAAAAATTTAAAAATTTAAAAATCAGGACACTGAATGACATAGGATTAGGCATATGCAAAAAGACACCAAATCTTAAAACACATTAATGTAAAATATTTCAGTAACTAATATGATACATTACATTTCATATCGGCAGGTCACAGCAGGATAAAAATGAAGACTTCTTCAATAATGAACTCCAGATTCTAACATAGTGTATATACTTGTAAGAGTATGTTGAACCAAACTCATTTAAATTATAATAATCTGGATGCCCCTCCTTATAAATTTTCTTTGACTTTTTCTTCTCTGTTCCTTTTTTTCTTTGTATTTCTATACTGACATCTTCATTTCTTGACTTTGACTATTTTCTTTGTTCAAACTCAAAAGCATACCCTGAGAATGGTCATGTATTTTACTATCTCTTAAAATATATACTTTCTCCTTTTGAGGACTGGATAGTTTTCATCCAGTAGGCCACTGATTGTGTGGTCATCTAAAATAAAAAATGTAATATTCTAAATTAGCTCTCCAGACTAATTAGGATTTTTAAAATTTTCATTCTAATAGATTTTATTACTTTACTTATTTTCTTATATTATTTTGTCATAGTTTACTTGCTAAACATAAATAATAGTTTGGGAGAATATTTGAAACTATGAATGTTCCAGAAAATTCAGAATCCCAATCATAGCTTACAATGAATTACTAAAGAATTATAGTTATCTAAATTCTCTATGTAATTTCTATATAACAAAATTTTCTGAGGTGATAAAATATGCTAGCATTCTATTAAACAAGTTCAATTACAGAAAATTTGCCCCAAAACATAGTAACTTTCAACATTACTTAGGGAAAGTCTTACAGATTTACAACATTTAAATGGTCTCTGTTTTAAAATATCCTTATTTTATTATTCTCAATTTAAAGCATATACTTTGCCTTTTCTTTCTATGCTAATGTTGTTTAATATTTCATGAAACTATAATAAGCACAAAAGTGTTCTTGAATTCTAGGGTTGTTAAACATTTTAAGCAAAATATAAAATTTCTGTCATGATTTCTCAAAAGAGTTAAAAACAATAAATTCCATTCTTGCTTGAGAAAACTGCTATGAATCATTAGTTACATCTTCAATCCATCCCATTCATCTTATTTTGTGTCATGACTATGCCAGTTTTAAAGTAATCGTCAAATTCAGCACAGTGCTTTTTGGAACATCATCAGTTGCTAAAGAAGCTGAAGTAGTTATTTGTTCTTGTGGACAGAGTTACCTCTTGGTGCCGTCAGGCCATTGCCATCACTTTCGTCGTCGTATTCTTCTTCTTCTTCATCTTCTTCTGCTTCTTCTTCTGTGTCTTCTTCCGCGTCTTTTTTTTCTTCTTCTAACTGACTGGAAATTCATTTCATTTTCCTTTTCCTTGACTAATGACTGAAGAATGCAAGCAGACAACTTAGTTGAAAAATGAAATTAAACTATGAAACATTAATGGTGTGTTTATTTTTATGTGGAGAGGATTCTAATTGAAATTAAGCATGGAATTACATGGAAATATATTGGACCTTTTTTTCCAGCCAGCAATAGGTTCTATTTTACTGCAAACAGAGAGATACTAAAGTAATTACAAAATAAAAAAGAGAGATTTTAATAACCCCACTTTTAGCTGTCTTCAAAGTTGTAGAATACAGTGCTAACAACAAAAATCATCAACACCCCTCTTGCCACATTGCCACCACACACACACACACACATTAATGTTTTTCAAAGAATTTAGGCAAAGGAAATGAGGTGATCTAACAAACTTGAAAAGAAGAATACCTTAAGTTACAATTTATAGTTATAATTTATATAGAAGAAGCATGAAAAATCTGTGATTCAAATTTATCAGTTTGGTTTTAAGTAATTTCAAATGCATGAAAATATATGCAAAACTCTTTTTGTGAACAACTCTAGAATACAAGTGAATGTTAATAGTCATCGGTCTGTAATAAGAAGAATAAAAATTATGCTCAATTAATTTTTGCTGTTATAGGCTGTCATATATACTGTCATACATTGGTCTCTATTATAGACCAGAGGACCGCTTCTTAATAGAGATGTATTAAATATTTTATTAAATATTATTAATATTTTAAATTTACTCCTTATAGTTTTCTAGTCGTGAAATTTAAAAAGTCATCCAAGAAATTACTGTTTAATGGTTAGTTCAATCAAAAATTTTGTTTAGTCATTAAAGGTAAAAGAACCGTTAATGGATTTTTCAGTAAGAATGGAGCTTTGACTTAATCATTTTAATTAAGCCTTATAAAGAAGGCCTACTGAGCTCATTAATCCTAGAGAATAGCTACATTTTATAGACCTTATTTATTTTTTAAGTTTTTATTTTAATTCCAGTTAGTTAACTTATATTAGTTTCAGGCATATACTGTAGTAATTCAGTGCTTCAGTACATCACCTGTGCTCATCACAAGTGCACTCCTTAATCCCCAACACCCTTTAACCAATTCCTGACCCACCTCCTCTCTGGTAACCATCAGTTCTCTATCGTTAAGAGTCTGTTTGTTGCCTCTCTCTTACACTACTAATTATTTACTCAAAGAATATGAAAACACTAATTCAAAGGGATTCATGTACCCCAGTGTTTATAACAGCAATAAGGGTCAAACTATAGAAACAGTCCAAATGTCCATTCACTTACGTGCAGAGCATAAGGAATAACATGGAGGACACTGGGAGATGGAGAGAAGGGAGTTGGGGGAAATCAGAGTGGGAGACAAACCATGAGAGACTGTGGACTCTGAGAAACAAACTGAGGGTTTGGAGGGGAGGGGAGGGAAGTGGAGGGTTGGGTGAGCCCAGTGGTGGGTAGTAAAGAGGGCACGCATTGCATGGAACACTGGGTGTGATGCATAAATAATGAATGCTGAACACTGAAAAGAAAAAAAAAAAAAGGAGTTGTGTGTATATACGTGGAGTATTATTCAGTCATAGAAAGGAATGAAACTTTTCCATTTGCAACAACATGGGTGGAACTACAGAGTATGATGCTAAGTGAAATAAGTCAGAGAAAAACAAGTACTATATGATTTCATTCATATGTGGAATTTAAGAAACAAATGAGCAAAGGGAAACCTTTTATAGATTCATAGATTTTAAATATTCTAGAAATCTGGATATTCTATAGCAAAAAAATTAAAATTAGCACAACCTTCCCAACCTATTATATTTTATTATATTATATATTGTATTATATTAATTATTATTTTAATGGATTTATTATATTTTATTTAATAATGTAATTTAAACCCCACTTGTTTATAGAGCAATGAGAGCCTACAGTTTCAATATGACCCAATACAATTGCACTATTGTATTTTTGAAGGTAGGCTTTGTTCAACACAGCAACCTGGTGACTATGTGTTACTTCCTTTACCACCTAAAAAAGAAGAAAATGAGAAGATATGTACAGATTAAAAACAGAGGGAATGGATGAGACTTCAGTTGAACAAAAATTGTGAAAACTTTATGGGCAACTAAAAGTGGATTGGGTCCACAGTGATAGCTATACCCTTTACCAGAACAAAAGTAAACTTTTAATGAGAGTAGTAGAAAAGAAAGCTCAGATGAGAGAATTAATTTCAACTTTAATTTGTACTCATTGGCTATTTAGTTTAATTCCTCCTTGACAGTCAGCTGTATTAATTGGTTTTTCCTTCCTACTGCCCCGCCTCCTACCTCTACCAGCATAAGCAAAACTGTCAATCAGGTATCTTCCTAGAAGTGGTTATGGCTCTCAAGGGGGTATAACTAACACTCCAAATTTGTGCATGGTATAGGCGGTGGGAGCTTCACTTCCTCTTTCCCATTTGCACAGTTTATTTTGAAGTTCTTAATCCCGATAGACATATCCTGTCCTTGTTGGAAGACAACTTTTCATATATCTCTTACATTTCTGCACTTCTAGGTATTAACAGCCAATTTGCTTATATTAATTTACACTACAGAATAATACAAATAGAAAATAACTCACTCACCAGTGGTATTTCAGAATAGTAGGTAGAAAACTCTCTGTCTCTCTTTTGCTTATTCCGGGGCAATAAAGGTAATGCTAGAAATTTCGTTGGGGATTTCCTGGGCTTGGTGTCTTTCCACTCTGGGTTGCTGCATCACCCCCTAGGAACTGGGGAGCAAGGGAAACCAGAACAAACATGAAGTTTAGTCAGGCTGCTCTGCTTCAGAGTAATGAACTGTCTAAATCTGTTGGCCTCAGTTTACCTTTAGTGGCCACATCTACGGAAGCATGGCAGGCTAACCAACAGCTGCTACCAAGCATTGCTTAGGAACTGCTCTACTGCTTGAGGACCTTATTCGGACAGGCTGCTCTCCTCATGCTTGTTTAACAGTCAGTCTTGTAAGGAAGGAGAAAAGCCATTTAAAGCCTCTAATGAACCTTTTACACAAACGTAGAAGAATAACAAAATGTCACTAACACTTTAGGATTTCCTGTAGCACAAAAAAAGAAGTACCTTTTTAATAAATAGAGCATCACTCTCAGGGTAAACAAGAAATAAGTCAGAGAACAGTTAGGAAATTTAGAATAATTAAACTGTATCTTCTAAGAGAATGGTAAAAATGTAGGACATTTTTATATAAAAAGAATCATTTGAAACAAGTTTTCTAATAAAGCAAATTTTAAAAGGGGGTCATAGGGATAATACAGTCAAGGATAAAATCTAAAGATCTAATAAGCTATTACAAACCTAGAAAAAGATGAACAAGTAAAGGTGAGAGAGAAAAAGAACACACACACACACACACACACACACACAGAGGATGAGAATAAATGTCAGAAAATGCAGAGATAATCAAATATTAAACAATACATTTTTTTCCTCAAAGCTGAGGTCAGACATCAGTGATTAAGTTGAAAAGACTCCATAAAGGATTAAAATGAAGGCACTTAATTTCTAGAACTATTATTATGAGATTTTAAAACTGTGAGGACAAGAACATTGGATTAAATATACCCAGAATATCTTTTTAAAATTATTTTTATTATAGGGGCGCCTGGGTGGCTCAGTGGGTTAAAGCCTCTGCCGTCGGCTCAGGTCATGATCCCAGGGTCCTGGGATCGAGCCCCACATCGGGCTCTCTGCTCAGCAGGGAGCCTGCTTCCCCCTCTCTCTCTGCCTGCCTCTCTGCCTACTTGTGATCTCTGCCTGTCAAATAAATAAATAAAATCTTTTAAAAAATTATTTTTATTATAATCAAATAAAAAACAGATTCTGTTGATTTCTTCAACAGCCAAAAATGGGTGTTAGATAAAAATGGCACATTTCTAAAATTTTCTGAGGAAAATATTATTTGGGACATAACATCATATATCTAGTTAAACTATCAAGACATTTGAAGAGAGCTGTTGGTATAAGTCATAGTGAAAAAATACAAAAAGCAATTTGAAGGAATTAGAGAATATGTGCAGAAAAACCATAAAAACAACTTCTTCATTTATTTAAGATTAACATATATTTATATACAATGTATATATAATGCAATGTTAATATGTATGTGCATACATGTTACACTAAAAAATTTAAAAAAAATAAAATAAAAGATTACTCTATGGTTAGCCACTGCTGCCTAACACCACAAAATGTAATGACTTGTCACAACAAGAATCTTTTTATTTGCCATGGTTCTTATCTCTGTCTGTTGGTCTGTCTCTTTGTCTGTCTCTGTGCTTCTCTTCCTGTGGTTTCTCCATGAGTAGTAGGGATTCCTTAGAGCCCGATAGCTCCACAACTGGGCTGCTTACACAGTGACTCAGGCCCATAGTCCACGTGTTACATTTAGAAGGCAGTAAATTTTTCATTTTTTATTCCCCACTTTTTATAACACAACCTAGAAAATTATGCAGCACTATCTTAACTACATTCTGTTCATTACAAGAGATTCAAGAGAAAGGAATTAGACTCTGCTTCTTTTTTTTTTTTTAATTTTTTTTAAGATTTTACTTATTTATTTGACAGACAGAGATCACAAGCAGAGAGGGAGGCAGAGAGAGAGGAGGAAACAGGCTCCCTGCCGAGCAGAGAGCCCAACGTGGGACTCGATCCCAGGACTCTGGGATCATGACCTGAGCCAAAGGCAGAGGCTTTAACCCACTGAGCCACCCAGGCACCCTAGACTCTGCTTCTTGATGGGGATTCCAAAGAGGAGTGTGGAGTTATTTTTCTTGATTAGGCAGTGGCAAGGTGTGAGAAGGGGAAATAGGCTAGAAATATTGTTGCAACCACCAGTGGAAAATGTTATGTGCTACATGTATATAATTTTTAGAAGCGAATTCACATAGAAAAAAGTTGTCTTCAGAATGTAAAGATATCTATCAGCTGTAAAAATTTCAATAGATGGCATAGAGAAAAATATTAAGAATATAGCAGTAGAGCAACAAGACCTCAAATTGGAAAAGCAGAACTGAGTCACAATAAAAGTAAAAGAAAAAAACAATGAGGACGATATCCAAATAAAAGGAGTTCCAGAACAGAGAAAATGGAGTGAGAGGGGGTATCAATGAAAAAATTATTAGAGAGGCACCTGGGTGGCTCAGTGGGTTAAAGCCTCTGTCTTTGGCTCAGGTCATGGTCCCAGGGTCCTGGGATCAAGCCCCGCCTTGGGCTCTCTGCTCAGCAGGGAGCTTGCTTCATCCTCTCTCTCTGCCTGCCTCTCTGCCTACTTGTGATCTCTCTCTCTGTCAAATAAATAAATAAAATCATTAAAAAAAAAAAAGAAGAAAAATTTACTAGAATGTCCCAGAACAGAGAGATAGCAGAATGAAAGCACTTGGTAAGAATCCTGTGATTTTGATAGAAATATATAAATACCAAAGAATAATACCATGCATTTTTAGAAATCTAGACAAACAACAGATTTAAAGTTTCCAGAGAAGAATTAGATCAGATATCAAAAAGACTACAGATTTTTTTTTTTTTTTTAATCTGTATGTGAGAGAGAACAAGCTGGGGAGGGGGGCAGGGGCAGAGGGAGAAGCAGACTCTCCCCTGAGCAGGGAGCCTAATGCAGGCTCAATCCCAGGATCCTAAGATCATGACCTGAGCCAAAGGCAGATGCTTAACCAACTGAGTCACCCAGGCATCCCTAGACTTCAGATTTCTTAATAGCAATATTGCTAATAAGAAGTTGATGGAGTCGTGTATTTCATATACTCAAGAAAAATAATATCCAGCTTTGTCTTCCTTGTCCAATGAGAAAATTCCATGTATACCTAGTATTTGGATGTCACCTCAAAATCATATAGTAGCTTCACAGACCTTTACCCCTGGGGATAAAAATATATGTTTATAAAAAATAAAAAAAAAATCATACAGTAGCAACAACACAAAAAGAGGGACGCATACAGGAGATTGGAGACGCAAAGAACTCTGGTGAAGAAAGATCTGAGGATAACAGCTGTGAAGAGAGTGAATCTCAAACAGTCCCTTTCGGAACCTGGCAGGGACTCTGGGGGATTGTCTGCAGAAGGATGAAAACTGTTTTAGCCTTAGCAGCTTAAGAGGAAATTCACACAGCTGTGGAAGAGTTTGTGGTCAAATCAAAGGAAAACACACACACAGAGAAAACTAAGGATTTCAGCAAATTCTGTTTGTGAGGAAGAGAGAAGGTATGAATGGTAACAAAGATAATATGTTGGAAAATAAAATTAATCATCATGCTGGGGGAATAGAACTGAAATCAACTCAGTGTTTTAAGAGTCGAACTTAATTATATTAACAAAGAGAGGTTGAATATAATGCATCGAAAAGTGCTAACAAAATACAGAATGATTAACAGTATGACAATAGAAAAAAGAATTGCTAAAGATATAGTGATATGGTGTAATCAGATTATAAGACAGACAAAAAAATTATGAAATAGGGTTTAGTAGAAAACTTATTATATTGCTTATTATATTACTTATAAGTGATTGATGCTGAGCTGCATATATAATGAATTTTCTTCAAATTACTATAATTCAACATAACAGTTTTGGACACAAGGAGGAACTACATGATTTTAAAAAGTACATAAAATGATCTCACTTGATAGTCTCGGGAAACCTCAAAAGAAGTCTCATGAATTCAGGTGGCAAAAATGAGCTAAATGTCAAAACAAAATGTAAAATTATAATGAAGGGCACCAATATGCCATTAATGTATGCAGATAAAAACAATATTTGAGAATAGGAAGTGTTCTTATGTTTAAGATTACTATCTCTCCAATGTAACCTATAAATTGCAAATCCAATCAAATACTTACCAAGGTTTCATTTTTTTAAAAATTTTGTGCTGTTTCTTTAATAGAAAGAAACATGCTAATGTAAAAGTATATGTGGTGAAGACCAAGAATCCCAAGACAACTTTTTTTTAAAATGTATAATAAAGGATACTTATTTAAGCAGATATCAATCTTAATAAACCTTCGGAAATCAAGTGTGTTTTTAAGTACTTTTTCTATAATGATGACAATAGACAAACAGAACAAACTACTTGTGGTTATCTAAAAAAACATTTTTTTCAGAGAATCATCAGCTCTGTTGGTCATTTGTGCTTAGAAAGGTGGAGGCTTTCACACCTGAGGAGGGTGCTGGGGCTCTTTCCAGTCACTGCTGGTGCTGGGCCCCAAACCAACGAGCCAGCTCCCTCATGATGTTCAGTAACAGGGGCGAGGTCCTAGGGTGACTGACCTCGTCCAGCTGCGCATGCTCAATGGGGTTATTGCCGGTTGTACTTCTCCAAAAAGGTGAGCAGCAACCCCATGCAGAGCTGCAGCGAAAGGGAAGCCAAGGCTTCTAGCTAGAAGGCATTAACCCTCTGTAGCTTGATGTCCAGCAAGCCCTCGGCGGTGCTCTTCTTGTTAGAACAAGGGTAAAAATAAATAAATAAAAAGCAAAACATACATGTCATTATGTAGAATAACTTTAGGTGATAGAATTAAAATCAATGATTTATGATATCTACTGTAAATCCTTATTAGAGAAAAATAGATTTATTACTAATACCACACACATGCGTGCGCACGCACACACACACACACACACACACACAGTATTCAGATGATAAAAGTGAGCTAAGTTGTCCAAAATATTAAATATATTTAATATATAATTATATAATTATTATATAATAATTTAAAAATATTAAAAAATAAAGAGAGAAGAGACCATAGGAGGCCATTATGTGACTTTGGGTTAGAAAAATGTTTCTTGAGTAAGACACAAGAAGAAATTACCATGGAAGGAATGACTGCTAAATTTGACTCCTTTAAAATTAAACATTTTCCAGGACAAAAGAAACTATAACCAATGTTAAAAGAAACACTAGAAGAAGACATTTGTGATGGCTTAAGAACAAATTACTAATATTCACATATATAAAGAATTTCTTACAAATTGAGAATATGACACACTGTGCAAGAGAAGCAAAGGAAAAATAGGTATGAAAACACAAGAGATAAACTGAATGGTCTATAAAACTTAAAAGAGGAAGTGTGTCTCATTCAAAGCAACAGCAAGTGCAGAAATAAACTTAACATGTTCAAGAAACAGGAAGGTTAGTATGAGTTCAAGTGGCTAAAGGGAAAATGGAAAGAAATGAGATCAGCATGACAGGCAAGGGCTCCATCATTAGGAATAGTGTAAATTAGGGTGAGGTGTTTAGCGTTCTAAATGGAACGGGAAGCCATTGCTGAATTTTGGCCAGAGTAGTTATATGCATCAGTTTGCATTTTTCAATAATCACTGGCTAGAGGGTAGAGAGTCGTAACCTTGAAAGGACAGAAATAGAGTTGGGAGATGGTGTGGAAGCATCGTAGTTGGGAGGAAAATCAATGACCCCTAGATTTTTAGTCTGAACAACTGGTTTGGCAATTATGCAGTTTCCTAAAATGAGAAGAGTTGAAGTGTTGGGAGGGGGGAAATAAAACCTTCTGTTGAGGACAAGCACTATTACTCAAACTGTAGACTTAGAAAACGTGGAAGAAAAAAGATTCTTCAGGATGGTGGCATGGGTGGGGATATAAGGAAAGGAGAAAATGACACAGAATTCTTCAGTTGTAGGAACTACAGTTTAATTATTTTTTTTTCTGTTTAAGCAAAAACGATCTGACATACCTTTGGCAAAATATTGACATTTATGGATCCTGGCACTCACGTGTTCAGTTTATTATTCTCTGTGCTTTTCTTCATATTGCATTGAGGTGGCATCCATTTTCGTTGGGATTAGAGCCAGATTTGTAGGCCTGGAGTTGATGGTGCATGAAGGGATCAGATGGAAGGTGGGAAGGCATCAAAATAAATTATGCTAACTCTGTATTGAAGTATAATAATCAGGAAAAATGTGCATATCAAAGCTTCACAATTCAATGTATTGTCACAAACTGATTTAAATTTAGTATAGTCTAAATTCCATTCCCTCTTCTTTATTTCTATTGTGTTATTGTCATGTGCTTTATTTCTACATCCAAAGACATTACTATTATTACTTTGTAAATTCTGTAATCATTATATTTACCCCATAATTACTGTTCTGGTGTTTTCGTTCCCTTCAGAAGTTTTACTTTGAGATCATTTTCTTCCATCTTGAAAACGTTGGTTTCGTATTCCTTTTACTGAATGCCCGGTGGGATAAATACCTTCGGTTTTGTTTTTTGTTTTGTTTTATTTTCTTTTCCTTAATCTGAAAACATACTTATTTCACTTTCTTTTGTGAAGCCTATTTTTGGACAGTGTAGAATTTAGTTGCTAGGTATTGCCTATCAATGCTTTAAGATGTCATTCCGTTGTGTTTTGGCTTCCATCATTTCTATTAAGAAAACAGCACTTGGGACTACAGCTTGCTGCTTTGAAGTTAATGCATCTTTTTATTTTTCCCCCTGAATACTTTCACAGTTTTCTCTACTTTTTAATTTGAAAATGTGACTATAATGGGATTCGTTTGCTTTTACTTTTATTTGTCCCATTAGAGTTTCTCAGATCTTATTGTACCTATTGGTAGATATCTTATCCCAGTTTTAAAAAATTCTTCCCCATTTTCTCTTCAAATATAATTTGTGCTGCATTTCTCTCTTCTCTCTCTTTCTGGGAATCCAGTTTCATGTGTGGTGTAACTTTTGATTTTATTTCACAAGCATCCAATGATCTTATCTATTTTTTCTCATATATTTTCTCTCTGCATTTCAGTTTCTATATACCTAACTCCAAGTTGGCAACCTCTATTTACCTTTGAAAAGACTAATCTTGTGTTTTACTATACCCAATCTGTCATAAAAACTCTCTATTGATTTATGAAAGCCAGACCTTCTACTTTCATTTTAGAATGCTCTTTTGATTCTTGTTCATTTACATTTTTCACCTGTTTTTTCCATCTTTCCCTTTCATTTTCAAAGGTACATAATTACCTTTCAATTTGTCTGTTAAGTATGTTAATTATTTGTAGTCTGTATTCTGTTTTTACTCTTGCATAAGTCATATGATCTTGCCTTTCTGCATGTAGAATAACTTCTATTTTTATTACATTTTATATATAAAGAATTGGAAGCCTCCAGAATGGGTTATTTTTCACTGGAAAGTCTTCTGTATTTATTAGATTATTTGGATATCATCCATGATCATTGATTTTACGTATTAACTTGACTAAAACATGATGCTCAGTTGTTTGGTCAAACACTAGTCTAGACATTTCTAGGAAAGTAATTTTTTAATGTAATTAACCTTTATAATCAACAAACTCTAATTAAATCAAATTATTTCCCATGATATGGGCAGGCCTCATCCAATCAGCTGGAGGCCTTAAGAGCAAAAACTGAACCTTTTATAAGAAACTTAAAATTGTCACATAGAAACCTTGCCGAGTTTCTACCTGCTGGCGTGACTGAAGATTACATCGACTCTCACCTAAATTTTGAGAATTCTGTCCTTCCTTACTGATGTTAGATTTTCTGGTTTCATTTGCATGAGCCAATTCCTTATGCTCTCTCTGGATAGAAAAGATAAGATAGAGAGGTTCCAGCATGGCTCAGTCAGTTAAGCAGCTGCCTTTGGCTCAGTCATTGATGACAGGGTCCTGGGATCCAGCCCGGCATTGGGCTCCCTGCTCAGCAGAGAGCCTGCTTCCTCCTCTCCCTCTGCCTGCTGCTCTGCCTACTTGTACTCTCTATCTCTCCATCAAATAAATAAATGAAATCTTAACAAAAAAAAGATAAGATAAGATAGAAAAGTTTATAGATATATATCTTGTATTGGTTCTGTTTTTTGGAGAACCTTAATACATGACCACAGTTCAATCAGGGATTGAGGAAGATCAGGCTAGAATAGCCGTTTGCTAAGACTATTTCTACTACAGCTTATTCCTTTTATGAGAGGGTGAACCCTTCAAGTAAGAGTGGCTCCTAACTTCTCCACCACAAAATTCCACAGTTCACCCTTTAAAAAAAAATTTATCATTTGCTTGAAGCTGCTTCAACAATTGACAGAAATCTCTAGGAGAATAAGCTGTATTTTGTCAGTTAAGCTTTGCATGAAAAACAATACGTGTCCTGTTTTCTTTTCTCCCTGTTTGTCAAGGATTCAATCCGCACTTTTAGCCTGTAGAGGCATTGAGAATTACTGTATGCCCCGAAATAAAAAAATTCCTGCATTTCCTCGGGTTCAATTTGACATTCCCTGGGAGAATTTTTCACCTAATCACTGTTGTTTTTCCTTTCAAGTCTTAGAACCTCAAGTCTCTAGAATGTGGACAATTCTATTTTGGCTCTCAGAGGTTTTCAGCCTGGACCTTTAGCTATCTACAGACACACAATTCAACAAATGTCTTACAGGAAGTCATTTGAGGACCTTCATTTCTCCAATGTTCTTTCTCCCGTTACCACAGGAACTCTAAACTCTTTTCTGTTTTCTTCTTACCCCAGAGGTATCCTCTTGGGACAATCACAGATATTTGCCTCCAAATCCAGCTCAGAGTGGGCAGATTCCCACAGGAAAAAAGCAGGGGCCAGTCCCCAGTTCCCTTTTCTACTATTCTCTCCTCCCAAATTTTAGTCCATTCAGTTCTTGTTTACACAGCATCTTGGCCTTGGCAATCCATTTTCTTTGTCATTTACCTGGTTGCTCTCTATACACTGTCAGTGGGAATATTGTCCTGTTATTTTTACCTAACTATCTCATCCTAGTTTTAAGATAAATTACAGGTGTTTACAGTGACTTACCATACAGTTTCAGAGACAGATTTGGTTTCGCATTTCTATCCTGGCTCTTCTCTGAAAAGCTTAAATTTGTCCCCTGGTAATCTGTGTAGAGACCTTTTATCACTGATCCAATCTCATAGTTAACTGGAATTTCTACTAGCTTACAGCTCCAGCCTTTTTCAGTATAAAGGATACAGTTTTGTTTGTGTGCACTGATAATGTGGAGTTTTCATTATGGACTTTTCCTTCCATTTCACTCCATTCCGAATATTTAGCCTTTCCAAGAAACTAGTACAGCGTGAACTCTTTCTTCCTCGTGACTGCGGCATTTGGTGCTGATGTGCATTTTCTTCCACAAGTAAAGAATCATGTATTATGTTCTGTGAAATGTTAAGAGTCCAAAGGAATAAAAACTTGGTTTTTATCCTCAAAATAAATATATTTGTAGCATATTTAGTTCCATAAAGACTTATAAAAATAATAGTTGAAAATTTCTATACATGTTATGAAATTTCACACACACACACATATATAATACATATATCCACATACATCCATACACACACACACACACACACACACACACATACAAATTATAATTGGAGCACAAAGGAAAAAGAGGTTAATTCAGGCTTACAGAGGAATTTTAAATGACTATGAATCAAAGAAGTAGGGAAGGAAACAGTTATAGAGGCATGATACTGTCTGCGAACTAGGTTTCCTCATTCGGTGAAATCGAAGTCTTTCTATCAAGTGAGCAATCCCCTTTCCTGAAGAGAACATCCATACTGATTTCTCAGTTCCTTTTTCTGTGTGTGAAAAACATAGAAAGTTGACCTAGAATAGGAATTTTTAATTTAGTGATCGGTGGTCGTATCTTAGAGGATATTTGCACTCTTTGATACTACGTATAACATTGTTTTTGTATTTTACACACATACACAGACACATGTATGTAATTTCTTTTATAAGATAGCACTCATAACCTTTTTAAGACTCTCATTTAAGACAGTGCTTCAAAAATCCAATGCATGTAAAGACCCAAACCCCTTTTCATTTTTCTTGACCATAGTCCCTAGAGACAGCAGGCGGCTGCCTGGTCCCTCTCCTTTGGGCATCCAATCATGTACTTGTTACTCTATAGCTTTCAAGATGAAAGTACCTTTACAAGTCTTAGAAACCCAATAGCTTCAAATACTGCCTCGTAGCAAAATCTCCAAAATTTCTAAGTCTTATAATATCGCATTTAGAATTCTCATCATTTCCTTCAATTTACATTAGTTCAATCCAGTTCAAGAAATACTTACTTAAATATATTTGATGCATAACTATGCCTAACCCTTTCCTTACTTTACACCTCCTATTTTCAGCCCTTTTTTGGTGAAAAGGAAGCAGGAAGGTTTCTCAGCTGCCCATGAAGTCCACTGAAAAGAAGTGATTGTCCTTTATTAATTCTTCTTTAAATTCTTTTCACCTTATTGATTGAAAATGAAAATCTCTTAGTTTTAATTATTTTACATTTCCTTAACAACTGTTTAGACATGTATTCATATATATATTCCTATATTATAAATCCAAGGTGTTTAAGTAGACTTCTCCAAGTTTTGGGGGAAAATGAGGTGTAAAATGTTTCATATAATTTTCACACCATAAGGGGATACCTTGCATAATTTTGTAATTTTCAAAACTATAAGCAGGAAGATGCCAGACTTCTAAAAGAATATGAACCTCTTTGGGGCACCTGGGTGGCTCAGTGGGTTAAAGCCTCTGCCTTCGGTTTAGGTCATGATCTTAGGGTCCTGGGATTGAGCCCCACATCAAGCTCTCTGCTCCGTGGGGAGCCTGCTTCCCTTCCTCTCTCTCTGCCTGTCTCTCTGCCTACTTGTGATCTCTGTCGAATAAATAAATAAAAATATTAAAAAAAAAGAATATGAACCTCCTCTAAAATATTCTCTAATATTCTCCAATAATTCTCTTTGGAAAGAATAAACTAATGCATCAGAAATAATATGATTACTGTGTATTATACATATCATTTAAAGTCCTGATGCAGATAATATCCTGTAAAATTATGTCTGTGGAAAACTTAAATAAATCCCTTCAGTGTAATCTTGGTATCTTTACAGTACTAGTAAAGCAATGCACCCACGTTGAGATGTTTCAAGATTTGAGTTAGCAGCAGTTCTGATGTCTTCTTGAATTTTAGAACTCTCTCTGCTAAGAAATCTGACCTGTGGCAGGCTCTTGAGTAATTTCTAATGGCTTCAAAGAGTGCCCCAAAACTATAGGATGATGCCAGATTAGACTCACCAGTTAGGGTGGTCCATAAGCAAAAATAACAAAACACAACAACAACAACAAACACCCCACACAACTTTCGATAGGCTGTACCCTTGGAAGAACAAATGGGAAAAGGAATCCCTAGTTATTAACTCTAGACCCCAGTGGGGATTTTCCTCTTAGAGGACATTCTCTAGAAAACTCTCTCAAATGTGGAAAATGAACCACTTTTTTTTTTTTTTTTTTTTAACCAGACCCAAAGTTAAGCAGACATCATTATCCATCCATCATTTAATCCTCTGTGCTTGCCTCTGGCCCCAGAATAAGATTGTTCAAAAAGTATTTGCCAATCTAAATCATATATTTGGGGTATTTTAAAATTATCATAATTTTTTTTACAATCCATTTCATTGATAAGCTTTAATTTCTCCTTTCCATTTCTATTTTTGAAGAGAAAATTGTTTCGTTGGGATTCAGAAAAATTGGCTTTATTTTTCTATATCATTAATATTAAAATAATGCCCAGTCTTAATCCATAAGCTTCACATCCTCCAGTTCAAGATTTACCACTCCTCTTGCCTTTTCTTCCCCATTCTCAACAAAATGAGTAACTATGTATTTATTTCTGACCAGACTGTGTTTACTTGCTTTAACATGCTTTCAGCTGGTTTCTGATGCTAGCCCATCTTCACTACTATTTTTTTATTGGATACAAATTTGTAGTATTTGATTCAATATCTTATTTTCCATTTGATATTATATTACAAGAGCAATTAGAGCAAATTGCTAATGATGATCCTGCCAGAACACCCCAGCATATTTGCCACATTCTGGATTTATTTAAACAAATATAGACTAAATCGGCTGTTTCAAAGAATAATGGTCATAAAATTATCACTGTGCATTAGAAAATCTGTTCAACATTTTCTGATATTTTAAAGTTAATGTACACACACAAAAAATTCTTAAACTCACGTCGTGAATGGTATAGACCTTGTGACTTGTTCATCAAAATGTATCCTTCAAAGAACTATTCTAGGGATGCCTGGGTAGCTCAGTAGGTTAAACAGCTGCCCATCCCAGAGTCCCGACACCAAGCGCCCCCCACCACCCCGCCCCAGGCTCTCAACTCAGAGGCAAGCCTGCTTCCCCCTCTCCCTCTGCCCCTCCTCTAGCTTGTGCTCTCTCTTGCTCACTCTCTGTCTCTCAAAAAATAAATAAAATCTTAAAAAAAAAAAAAAAAGAACTAGTCTAGGGGTGCCTGGGTGTCTCAGTTGGTTAAATGTTTGCCTTTGGCTCAGGTCATGATCCCAGGGTCCTGGCAACAAGCTCAGCCTTGGGCTCCCTGCTCAGTATGGAGTCTGCTTCTTCCTCTCCTTCTGCCTGACCCCCAACCCACCCTCCCCGCCCTCTTGCTCTCTCTCTCAAATGAATAAGTGCAATCTTAAAAAAAGACCTAGTCTGTTATGAATATAATTCTAATATGATTTTATAAACATAATTCAAATATTCTCTTCTGCCTTTTTCCAGTTTTTGGAATGGAACTAAATATTAACAATTACCAACATCCAAAAAGATATCAATATTCTGAATGAGAAAGAATCTCATACAGCAATACAGATTCCTCTGAACAAGTAGTAATTAGTTTTCTGGGCAGTTTTTTACTTTTTTAAAGCTTGTTCTGCATTTTCTTCCAGCCAAGGGTGAAAGCACAAGGTAAAATCTTTTATCAATTATTCTTTTGGTAATAAGTTATTTAAATTTCCTGTACTTTACAGATAGATACTTTGAGTTTTTTAGATAATATTTCTTAATGTGAGGAACTAAAAAATAAAAAAAAGAACTAATATTGAGAGATAAAGATTCCACCAACATAACAGCTGTCCTGAGGTATAATTTTAATTTAACTTTTGTGTCATAAAACAAACAAACAAACAAAAACAAAGCTGACCATATCTCGGTTTTTTCATCTTAAAAAAAAAAAAAAAGGTGACCTTAAACTAGATAAGTTGTGAGACCACGATTAGGTCACAAACTTTGTTTTGGACAAATACCTTAAGATGACACTTTACATGAAATGTAAATTTATCAGAAATTTGTCACACTCAAAATTAACAGGCTTTCATTAAGTAATTTGTGGTTCAAGCATTTCTTTAAAATCAATGGGTTATTTAGTTTTAATTATTAAGCAAGCTACTCACTACAAGCAAATGGGTTATATAATTAACCACAACTAAATAGAAAAGTTAAATAATAGGAAAATGACTTTTAAATGTGCAGCACAGGACCAAGTTGTTCTATTTTCATTAATTGTCATGTATCTTGCCATGTCCTTTATCTGCTTGTGAATTTACAAGGAACACAGCAGGTTGTGAATTTTTAATAGGCTTTCCTCAAGAAAGAAAAGGTCAGTATTAACATAAAATTCTTCTTAAAGATTTGTGGCACAAATGTTTCACACTGGAGAACAGGTGTTACTGAGGAACTAAAGCCACAATATTCTGACATTTTTTTCTCTGTTTAAAGAAAACTTAATGTCTCACATAATAAAATAGCACAAGGTCAAATCAATATAAAAGTTATTTCAAATTGGATGCTGTAAGATACTTGGCACATGATCCGTAATCATATTTCTCAGTAACATAAACAACTGGTATTGTTCAATTAAGGATTAATAAATCCAAGTATTGGTACTTAACACCCAAATTTAAAGAGAGAGAGAGAGAGAGAGAGAGAGAGAGAGAGAGAGAGAGAAGAGTAATGAGAAAGCAATTATTAGAAGGACTAACTAACCCTGGTCTGATCTTTACTTACTTAGTAAATGAGTCAGAAGTGAAATAAAATTTTATCACGCATATAAGGAATGAGGAGCACAGACATTGTACCAGGGTAAGGGTGGGAAAAATATACAAAAGAAGAGATAATTAAAATAATAAAGAGCAAGTTAAAGAGAAGAGAGAACACTTAAGCTGGAGAATAGAATTCAAGAATTTTATCCAGTGGTCTTGTTCTGTAACTTAAGAAATCAGTATCATGGGGCACCTGGGTGGCTCGGTGGGGTCATCCTCTGCCTTCAGCTCAGGTCATGATCCCAGGGTCCTGGGATTGAGCCCCATGTCAGGCTCTCTGCTCAGCGGGGAGCCTGCTTCCTCCTCTCTCTCTGCTTGCCTCTCTGCCTACTTGTGATCTCTCTTTGTTAAATAAATAAATTTAATTTAATTTAAAAGAAAAAAGAAGGAAAAAAAGAAGAGAAATCAGTATCATCAGCATACCTGCTATGAGTTAGGTCTTGTCTTGGGATGGTTTCAACCACAGTTTCAAGCCCCCAGGTTTCGGGGGTCTAGAAATACATCTCTTTGCCTCATAGTAAATATCTGTTGCAGTTTCTTTACCTGTCCAGTTCCCAAACATGTTTATTTAAATAATATTTTAATAAACACAGGCCAGTGGTAAGCCCCCAAATGTGGTCATTTGGGTCCCTTATTCTAGTATTAGTGCTCTGTGAGAAAGGAAGATACATTTGTTTTGTTTTGTTTTGTTTTAAATTTTATGCAAGCTCTCATGGTTTAAGAAAAATGCATTATACGTGTGGCTTCCCCCCCCCTTTTTTTTTTATTATGTTATGTTAGTCACTATACAGTTTTTGTTTTTGATGTAGTGCTCCATGATTCTTTATTTGCATATAACACCCAACACTCATTTTCAAGACCAACACTTTTAAACGTGTAGGTCTCATTTGTTTCCCTTAATTATAAGGAAGTAGAAATCCTTTCATTTCTTGGCCTAGAACACCTAGCGCTCATTATAACACATGGCCCTCCTTAAGACTCATTTCTGGTTCCCCACAACCCAGATTTTAACCCTCATCTCTCTGATTTCGTTCCCCCATGTGCAACTTTCTAATCCCATGGAAACTTCCACAATTATAAGACACAAGGTTCTCTTGCTGTGTATAAGTGAAGGTAAAAATCCTGCTGTGATTCATATTTCAAAACTAAACTTTATCATAATTAGATCTCACCATTCTAGCGATTTTTTTAATTTGTATGTCTAACTGTTTAGAATAGCAGAACTGGTCTTCATGATTCCCATCTTTCTCTGTATCCTTCCCCACTCCAAATCTACATTCTGTATCCATCTAGTGCTCTGTATGAGTTGTAAAATGCAAAAATTTCCCAAGTCTAAACCTCTACATATTCTTTATCTGGTAGTTTAAGTGTTATGTACTGTAGGAAAGCCACACATTCTGCTGTGAGCTAGCTTTAGAGATGTCCTGTGAATTTCTATTACACACAGCACTTGAATTTTCCATAGCAGAGGAATGGAATTGTTGATTTACTTTTAGAAGTACTTGATTCTTATGAGAATAAACACACGTTTCTCAATTAAAATTGTTGAATGAATAGACAATAAAAGTCATGACTGTTTACTACAAACCACAGTTATCTGATCAAATGATTGATAATATCAATAATCTTTTCTTGAATTATTTTGATTCCCAGACAGAATAAGAAATATGCAGTGCTTATATTTGCTATTTGGAAAATTGCCACGGTTGCACATTCATGTAATTGGAAAGTTTCCTGGCAACTATGTGTATTTTCAATAACTAAAAAGCATCAATCTTGTGACTTTTTAAACGTGGTTCCCTGGACAACACAGTCATATGTTTCTTCTGAGCACTTTTAAGCTAAAAGCAGAGAGTTCTGCAGTTTCTCAACCCGATCTTGTTGTTTATGAATAGCTAAAAATGCAGTAAAAAGCTACTTGTTACCTGACTTCTGTTTTTCTTTAAAGAACATATCCAGTGGGTTTTTTTTTTTTTGCCCCTCATTATATTTGTAATAATGAGTTATTTGTCCAGAAATCAGAAAAATTGAGTTTGATCCAAATTGGATGGCTTCATGTTAAGTATTAAAAACCATTAACTAAAGAGTAGACTGGTTTTATAGACCCAACAATAACTAATAATACAACATCTTAGTCATAGTTGTGTGTTTCTAACATGTATTTATTTTAAACAACTTCATGTTCATGTAAAAATGTTTCCACAGCCAAGTTCACCGCCATAAGCTTCAAAAAAGAAAAAGAAATTTTAAATAAAGAAGTAAGATTCTGTATTAAATAGAAAGTAATCAGTTTTAAATTCTATATGCAATTAGATGAAAATGTCTGTTGATGTAAATAATCTAAAGCAAAACACCAAACCTTATTTAGATGAATATCTTATTCTGTATTTTTTTGTATAATTGAAGGATATTGTCTTCAATCTTTAATTTTTAATTATACATAATGTGCCCATTCTGATTTATGAATACATTTTACATAAATTCTTTAAAAAAATTTTTCATTGATGTCTAACTTAAAATAAATGCCTTACAGAAGTTTAGAAAATCTACACATTGTTTTCATATGTCTTATCTGATTAAAAAAACCCAAATTTTAAAGACGTAATCTCTTATTGCAAATAACTAAACTATGATCCCAACATAGAAAATGTTTACTGGTTGGATGGTACAATTAAAGAAAAACTTACAATCTTTGTATGTTACAAAGCCCTGCTCTGTCACTCCAACACCTAATCCCCACTGTTCAGGGTAAGAATTCCATGGAGTGCAGGGGATATCCATGTCTGGAATCTACACATCAATTTCCAGATCATACCCAAGTTACTTGGGACCCATTATTCCCTGCCCAGATATCCTTGAGCTTACTTTTAGGTCCAAGGAGGCTCTCTCCTACACGTCATCTGCCCAAAGGCCAGACATACCCACTATTATATACATCCTTAATCCTGGGGGCAGGCCTAGTGAACATCTGTTAAAATACAACATAGATAGAATTTGACCATGAAAACATGGAATCCTGGGTAGCATTTGCACTGGGATGGGTGACACACTGGGCTGAGGTGTCCACATGAATGCTTGTAAAACTCCTTGACGTGACGAGTGAATTCTGGAAGATTAGTCTTGTGGGCATAGGCAAAGGGCAAGAAATCGACATGCTTTGCATTTCCTTTTTCCTATACAAAACTTGCTTAAGGTTATTAAGAAGTTAGACTTCACAAGGTAAATAGGAGCCTATATAAAGCACATTTTACTGTAGAATTTGTTAATTTGATTTATAATTTTAAAATATAGACATCTCTTTGTACTCTTTCCCTGAGTCCCAGATTTATCTGTGGGGCCATCTTTTTTGTGGTGTGTGTGTGCCCGTGTGAACCAAAAATTAATACACAGTGTTTCTAACATAGGAGCTATGTCTCTTACAACTTTGCCTGTCTTACAGCTAAGACATCACTAATTCTCCAATGGAAATGCAATAACAAGTTTATTAGAATTTCCTCAAAATATGAAAGTAAAAGAATTTTTCACTCACCGAAAGAGATGAGAGAAGAAATGTTTACACAAGCATGTCAAGACTGATGACATACGTCTTTGTCAGGAGTTAATTGCCTATGAAAATGGTTATTTACCAAGCAAAGCAAAGAAGGGAACTGTGTTTATTTTTATTACTTTTTCCCATTTAGAGTAAAAATCATACTGATATGTGAGATGCTAGTCTCATTGTTTAAGATATATGGATGAGTGTGTTCATACTGATTCAACTCTCATTTCAGGAACTAAGATAACTGACCCCATTATTCAGTGATGGGACACGAGAGACTGAATTCTTTCAGCATTATGTACCTTTAGACATTATCATGGATGTGCTCTTTTTTATTTCCCCTAGCTTCATTCAGACCAAGATAAAGGAGATGGATCACTCAAATATATTTTATCTGGAGATGGAGCAGGTACTCTTTTTATTATTGATGAAAAAACAGGTGACATTCATGCCACAAGAAGAATTGATAGGGAAGAAAAGGCCTTTTATACTCTGCGTGCACAAGCTATTAACAGAAGAACTTTGAGACCAGTAGAACCAGAGTCTGAGTTTGTGATCAAAATCCATGATATCAATGACAATGAGCCTACGTTCCCAGAAGAAATTTATACAGCTAGTGTTCCAGAAATGTCCGTTGTGGGTAAGTTCATTTATAAAATTTATCATGGTATCCTAGAAGTATAAAAAATGATTATCAAGAAATTCTTAAAATACTATAATCAGTCAATTGACATTTTCTTTGATTCCCTCCAAAAGTACTTACTTAATTTCCTCATGTAGAAAACGAGTCAGAAAAAAAGATTAATAATTTCTTACATGCTATGGACTTGTAAGTCTCTACAAATAAGTAGATACTTCCCTCAAAAACCCAAGAAAATATCACTGAACTTCAGTAAAAAAACTATGGAAATATATCTTTGTAACAGAGATTTGTATAGCAGCTATATAAAAATCTGACCTCAAATACAAACATTCAGAACACTATAGCTGTAAAGTCTTTGCATCCATAGCCTAGTTATAATTTATCTAAAGAATTTGTT
Source organism: Mustela erminea (assembly GCF_009829155.1). Taxonomy (NCBI): domain Eukaryota; kingdom Metazoa; phylum Chordata; class Mammalia; order Carnivora; family Mustelidae; genus Mustela; species Mustela erminea. The sequence continues at coordinate 145,100,018 of NC_045616.1, forward strand.
ATCTAGATAATACAAAAGGTGGAATTGATTAGATTATCTGATTCTTTCATATTAAGTATTTTGAAACATCTTTTAATTATAACCATTATATATAAAACTCTGCTGATATAAATCTGTTATTCAAATAACCCAATTGAAATTCCACAATCACCTACTGATACAGAATTTAAAAAATTAGGTTGTAGAATCTGTAAAACAGAAGGCGTGAAAAACCTGTGAGTATAACATTCAAGATAATGGAATTTTCTTTTTTATTGGAAATAAATGAAAGTTGTATTTGTAAGCAAAAAAAGTTCAGACTGTTTTTTTTTTTTATTAAATAGAGATTGACAAAAAGAGTAAATATCAGGAAACAATGATAACATCTTTTTAGAGACGTATATTTAGACTTAGTAGAATAGATTCATTTCTCAAATGTGGGAGAGGTCATATAAACCGATGAAATAATTCTGATACTTTTCTTTTAACAGTTGCAGCAGCACATTTTCAACCCTGCATTTCTCAAAAGCATTGTTCTGGGATTATTATTTAATATTTACTTCACTAAATCCCAGGGACTTTGGCAATTGCTTTATTGTAAAGCCTTTTTATATTTCTTGAACTTTATTAAATAGCTTTTAATAGTTCATGGAACTTGGGATCATCTTGGATTGTTTCTAAATTTAGAATTTAATCTATTCATAAAATTGTATTCTAGAGCAGATGTTAATTATTTTTATAGTTAATTAGTGGAGAGGAGGAAAGAGGAGCACACCTACTCCCTTGTGATCAGATATGCCCTTTACACTAAACAAATCTATTATGTGAAAATGAATTTAAATATCAAACCTTAGCATTTGTAAAGTAACTGCATTTATTATAATCTGATATATTGTAGCATTATCCATGCATGCATGAAAATATACCTGTTGGCTAACTCTGTAGCTGAATTCACAGTTTTCCTGTAATAACAGTATAAACATGATTTTCATGTCAATTATACATAAATATTTCTTTAAGAGGTCATTATTAAAGCCAAAATCATTTGAGTCTTCCATGAAAACCAGTGCTTTTGCTCCTCCTTCTGGTACTGTGCAGAACTAAGCTGAGTTTGGATACTTCAGGTACTTCTGTGGTGCAAGTCACAGCTACAGATGCCGATGACCCTTCCTATGGGAACAGCGCCAGAGTCATTTACAGCATCCTTCAAGGGCAGCCATATTTCTCTGTGGAGCCTGAAACAGGTCAGGAACCATGAATCAGTGCTTGTTAATTTAAATCTTTGTGATCTTTATAAGTAGAAAAAAGGTGGGAAAATAAGAACAAAACATTAACTGTAATGCTTACTGAAGAGTGATGATGCCACAATTAAAGATTTAAGAATTCGAAGTTGAATGATTGAGGTGATGAAAATATACCTGTTTTTATGTTTCTTAATCTATGGGTTTAGGTCACTATATAGTACCTATGGCCGTCTTCAGGTAATAGAAAACACACACACACACACACACACACACACAAAGGGTAAAATATTTATATTGGACCACGTTTGCAATAATTTGTGGTCTTAGTCAGCTACTAGCTGAGATTTTAATGATGATAACAAAAGTTCTTTATATTTTCTTCAAGGTATCATCAGGACTGCTTTACCAAACATGAACAGAGAAAACAGGGAGCAATATCAAGTGGTAATCCAGGCCAAAGATATGGGCGGCCAGATGGGAGGTTTATCGGGGACTACCACGGTGAACATCACACTGACAGATGTAAATGACAATCCGCCTCGCTTCCTCCAGAGTAAGCTGCCTTTCATGGTCTTTCCACAGGGCAAAAGCTTTGAACTGAGAAGAGAAAGTAAAAAGCAATTGTCAATCATGTAATTTTAAAAGCATTGAAAATGGGCTACAAATGTGAAGGAAAAGTGTATATGCTGATGAATTCAGCATATGTTACTAAAATATAAAAATTAAACATTTCAGACATATTTCATTTGGAAGCAGGGGATCTGTGATCACAAAACCCGCATCTATGACTGTAATCCAAGAACTATTTCTTCTAGTTAGTAAAAGGAAATAATGTGTTGTTGTTGTTTTTTTTAACAAAGCCATACTTCTACTATGAATGTGTTTATTTCTGCTTAGAATTTAATAAGAAAGAGTCTAACCTGAGGGTAAAATTTTTCAATAAAATGTCTAATTTGTCGTAATATGAAGACTCGGCCAGAAATGGCTATATAAGCCAGAACTTAACAAACTAATCAGACTTGTATTTAATATCAGTGGGTCAGACTTGAAGTTACTATTTCTGTGTTTGGAATGGTAATGATACTAAGACTTTTTTTTTTTAAATATTGAAACATTTTGTATTCCTGACATATTTAGTTATAAAACACTGAATCTATTCAGTGTTACTGTTTTCTATTTAGATCTATTTTTGTTATAAAATGAACCCTTCAAATTCTCAATGGAGATCAACAATTTTTTTTTTTTTAAGATTTTATTTATTTGACAGACGGAGATCACAATTAGGCAGAGAGGCAGGCAGAGAGAAAGGAAAGCAGACTCCTGCTGAGCAGAAAGCCTGATGTGGGGCTTGATCCCAGGACCCCGGGATCATGACCTGAGCTGAAGGCAGAGGCATTAACCCACTGAGCCACCCAGGCACCCCTTAGAGATCAACAATATTTAAGAACCATTAGCTTCTGACCATATAATATATGTATTTATTCTCCCTTTTTATACAAATTTGGTAAATACGCAACCAGAGAAGGTGATGTTGGATCTCAGATCCTTGGGAGTAGAGGATCTCTCACTCCCAAGAATCAGACAATTTCCTACTAACCTGAAAGGTCCTACACTTCAGGGCAGAATTTTATGTTGTTAGAAATGTAGCATAATATAAAGGCTGTAATAGGTTATAAGTCTTTAAGTTTTAACATTTGCTGTGTATTAACTTCTAAATTGATCCTTCAATTTTAGTTTGGTTTTAGCTTAAATACTTTTGTGATATCATACTAAAATGTAGCTTTTTTGTGATATTTATATTTTTATACTAAAGACTACAAAGCAGAAGAAATTAGGGTTATTTTGACTGTTTAAAAGCATTTTACCTCTCTTCTATGCTATTTTTATCTAATTTCAATTATTAATAATTAATAATTAAGTGTAATTAATTAATAATTAATAATAATAATTTCAATTGAATTGTTTAAAATCATGTGTGTAGATAAATTATAAAATTCATATGGAATGTTTTTGAGCACACTAATTTTTTGCTTATTATTTGTGATGATCCTTTTGTTAGATATTAAGTTATATGTCCATTAGGTCTGCTATTTTGGTGGTTGGCCCCAAAACACAGAGTAGAGTATTCATTTGTGCTCTTTTCAAATAACCAGATTATAGCTCCAGATTACCTGTAGCGTGGGCAGGGAAAAGAAAACCAATAATAATCCTTAATAGTTCTTTTAGAATAAATCTCAAGACTAGGATTAATCAAGACTAATAAATCTCATGCTTAGTTGCATTAAAATTCAAATTTCACATTGTGCGTATATTTCTGACCACCTCTTAGCATGAATTTATTACCAGGAGAATGAACCATAACCAATTAATCTCATTATTCACAATAATCAAAGGTTTTTCTCAAAAAAGTACTTTGTCAATAATAAATGACCATTAAGAGCAGTATTATATTTTAAATGCTCAGGAACATATATACCCATGTATCAAAAATGCAGCTTATCTAAAAATGGCTCATCCAATTAAGCAAATTAATAACTCTAATAAAAGCAAAATTAAATATTTAAAAAATAATAATGTCCAATGAAAATTAATTATATATTATTTCATATACTATAATACTTTTATTAATTCATTTCAAAATTATTTCCTTTACTTTTGTGAACTCAGAATTTATGATTGATAGATGATAGGAACATTACACAAGCCCTGACATAATTATAATAGTCGTAGCTCTGGTATTAATAATAATAATAATAGTAATATAATGATAATAAAAGGAAGCAGCAACATAACCTATTTTCTGAATAACATTTTTTGGGAGACATTGTACCAAGTTATTTATTGACCTATTGTATTTAATCCCAATAACTCATTCAGCTCGGTGTTATGATCTCCATTTTAGAAATGAGGAAACCAAGGCTATAGATGTTAAGGCCAAACTATAAGTAATGAAAGAAGTGGGTTGAAATCCATGTCCAACTCCAGATGTACAGTACGGTACATTCAGAAGGATTTTAGAGTACCTTGTATCTTGTCTCATTATTTTTTAATTATAGACAGAAACATAATTTGTGGATTTTTATTTTCTCAATTATCTTTTCTGCTATGAATATTTGCATCCATACCTTACTATTGGGAACACTCACTCATCACAATTAGAATGTTACCTGGTAGTCTAACATCCAGAGAACTAGTTTTTAATTTCTAATCATTTTATTAAAAAAACCAGGACACCCGGGTGACTCAGTGGGTTATGCCTCTACCTTCAGCCCAGGTCACGATATCAGGGTCCTGGGATCGAGTCCTGCATCGGGCTGTCTGCTTGGCGGAGAGCCTGCTTCCTCCTCTCTCTCTCTCTCTCTGCCTGCCTCTCTGCCTACTTGTGATCTCTCTCTGTCAAATAAATAAATGAAATCTTAAAAAAATAAAAAATAAATAAATAAAACAGTGTCTGGAGAGAGTTCCACAGTTTATGAAGACCATATGCAGGATAACATTGAGAACTCAGTACTAACCTATATAGACTCCTTGTTGTTATTATTATTATTATTATTATACCCAACATATGGAAAAGGTGAAGGAGATTCAGAGTGGAAATGATAAGGACAACAAACCAGTGCTGCCTAATAGAAATACAATGTAAACCAAAAAAGTGCATGCCATGTATGTAATTATTATTTTTTATCAGCCATATAAAAAAGTTAAAAGAAGCAGAAGATATGTATTTTAACCATATATTTTCTTTAGCAATATTGTCCTTTCTACATATCAATATGACACCTATTAGGATATTTTAATAACCTTTTATTCCCCATAAATCTTTGAAATACCCACTGACATCAAGTATTTTCTAGTTGGATCGAGTCTCAGTTCAGACTACCCCCATTTCCTGTCAATAGCTTCACGAGGGTGAGTAGCTTGACTAGTGGCGGCCATATGATAGGACATTGACGGAGCAGACGGTGGGGTCATTCTGCATGAGTTCCAGTGCTGTCCTCTTCACTTAGTAGCTTTCTCGCATTGGTCAGTTCAATTGAACCCTCTGCTTTTCAATGCCATTCAGTAAACCTGGATAGCAGTGCACACTCCATGGAAGAGTGTAAGACTAAATCACTTGACATCTATGAAGCACTTGGCTCAGTGGCTGGCACTAGTGTGTTTATGGGTTCAGTAATGTTGATTTGTGCAAGTGCTGCTCTATTACTATTGTTAGTCAATATCATAAAAGTAGCCTCAGAACTTAAGTTTCCATGTAGATTGGCTGATCCAAATTCAACATTTCCCAGAATGCTGTGGAAGATAAAATGCTGTGGAAGATAAAAATCTCAGTCATTTGGAACAACAGCTAGAGGCAGAAACTCAGATGTCCTGCCTCATTGTTGACCTTATTTTATTGTCTGGCTCTGTAGCAGTCATTTTCGGTCAGGGACAATTTTGCCACCCAGAGAACATTTAGCAATGTCTTGAGACATTTTTGCTTGTCTCAACTAGTGACTACTCCTAACATCTACTGGGTAGAAGATAGGAATGCTACTAAACATCCCCACAACTCACATGAGAAAGAATAACTTGGCCCAAAATGTCAATAGTGCTGTGGTTGGGAAACTTTGATATGTTACATGAGGATCTGTTCAAGTGAAATCATGAATTCATTTACCTAAAAATATTTATTAAAAACATGCTTGTACCAAACACTATTATAAAAATGAGATATATGGCTTAAGTGGGTAGGAGAAGAATCAATGAAACAAGATGGGATTGGGAGGGAGACAAACCATAAGTGACTCTTAATCTCACAAAACAAACTGAGGGTTGCTGGGGGGAGGGGGTTTGGGAGAAGGGGGTGGGATTATGGACATTGGGGAGGGTATGTGCTTTGGTGAGTGCTGTGAAGTGTGTAAACCTGGTGATTCACAGACCTGTACCCCTGGGGACTAAAAATATATGTTTATAAAAAATAAAAAATTAATTAAAAAAAATGAGATATATGAATTTCGCCAAGAAAAAAAAAAAAAAGAAAAGAAACGAAAGTCCTGGTTTTTGTCACTATGACCTTTCATTACAGTAGGGGAGGCAGATCAGACATAAGTAAAAACAATATGTACATACAAGGTCTTGGCTCAGTCATGGATAAAAAGACGAACCTGTGTGTGCCAAGGGAAGAAAAAGGGAAGGTCTTTTCAAGAGGTAATATTTTATCCAAACATGGCAAGATGAAATAGACCCAGCCATAGAAAGAGATGGGAAAATCCACCAAGTAGAGGTAATGGCATGTGAGAAATGCTAAGATTAGATATTGAGAGATGAATATCAAGAACTAAAGACGTTTTGGCTGAACCTCCAAACAACAGGAGGTTGGTGGGGATTAGATCGAAGAGCTCTATACTCACGGGGACTTTGACAATGGTAGATTTTTACTGGTATTAACAAACTTAGGTCAGGACTGCCTGATGTAAGTTATCATCACGATTTTGTGCTTTTAGAGGTGAATGGACAGCTGATGTTAATATAACATGGGCACCCACCTTTAGTATGATTCCAAAAGTGAGACAATGCGTTAGAAGCTTAGGGAACACCTGAAAACTGAAGTCCCAAAAGCATTTTCTGCTGTTTTGCTCTAGATACTAACTTGTATTTTTCACTCTCAAAAAAATACCTTTGTTGACATTGTTTCATAGTCCTGGATTACTTCAAGTGACATAATTTATTTTTAAAACAGTAAGTAAAGAAAAAAATCTATTGCTTACCTTCTACTGGTAAGCACTGTGTTTGCACCTTAGCACATCAAGATTAATGTCTTGATTCCTGATTATGACTGGCTTATTGTCTAATGGGAGAGAATATTTCAATAGAAAATCATGAGTGATAAAGGAAGCTTACAGAGAATGCAATAGGTGAACACAAGAGCAGCACTTATCCAAATAGGGGGGCGAGGGTCTGAGTGCATCATTTACAGTGGAAGGTTTTCTGGAGGGTTTTTTTTTAACCTCTCTTTTTTTTAAAAGGTTTGTTTATTTTAGGGAGGGAGAGAGAGAGAGCACAGGCAGGGGGAGGAGCAGAGGAAAAGAAAGAACCTCAAGCAAACTCCACATTGACTGTAGAGCCCAATGTGAGGCTCGATCCCAGGACCCCAAGATTATGACCTAGGCCTAAACCAAGAATCAGATGCTTAACTGGCTGAGCCACTCAGGAGCCCTTGGAGAACTTACCTTTTGATTTAATTATTTTCTTAAAACTACTACTTAAAACTTCTGAATGCCATAAAGAGAGGGCAAGAAGAATTCACAAAGTTGGAAATCAGCAAATTTCCAATTTATGAAAGTGCATATTCTGCTCGGGGGGAAAAAAAAAAGATAAATGCTTCAATGTGTTTGTGGAGTTTTTTGATGATGAAATAGAAGATGGTTTTAATGTTTGCTTTTCTGTATTTTTTATTTTTATGTATTTTGTAACTTAATGCGAAAAAGCCCACAGAAAAATAGAATGGGAAGGACAAAAGTGACAGTTGTTTCCAAGAAGTCCAATTAAATGAGCACAGGAAAGCAGCTATTGGAATTTACATAATGGGAATAATCGTGGATAATCTTTCCCAATTGGTTTTAGTTGCAATCATTTGGAAGAAACTGGAGGATATTGAGTTGAGGAATAAAAGAAAAGCAGGAAAAAGGATTGAAGAAATAACGCCTATACTTTAAGAAGCTAAGATGAACAAGAAAATAAAATAGAAAAAGAATATATTGTAGTAGTTAGAAAAACATCTTGAATTAAGGGTGACTTAGTAGGTAATTTCTGAACGCCTCCTTTCCGCCAGCCCCTGAGTGGGAATTAGGCTACAATGGTGGACGAGAGACCTGAGCTCCTGGTTGAAGGTATAGACAATAAAGTGATAAGGACATGAATATAATGTGAGGGCTGGTGGTGTGGCAAGTGCTGTGAGGAACATAGAGCAGTTAAGGGGTTAGAGAATGGCAGGGGTACTCTTTTAGGGGGGATTGTGTTGTGGGGGGCTTGTCTAAGGTGTCCTGCATAATTTCAGAAACTGAAAATGCATAAAATTAGGCAATTTAGCTTTTCTAGACCTTAGGTCTGTACAATACTGAGAGTGTCACAGTTAAGAAATAAGGTCACATATGTAAAACGTCTTCAGTAGTAAAGGCAATATATAATAGGTTCTTGATAAAAGTGTATTTCCTCCCCTTCCCTTTTCCTTCTCCAGGAGTATATCTAATATTTCTGATCTTACTATTTTCCTGTCTCTGCTGCTGTGCTGCTGTTCTTTTGTGGCCAAAGATTCAATAGAAACACCTTAAGACCTATAACCTCCCTGGCCACAACAAAACAAATGTGCTTGCCTCATAAGAACAAATAAATACTCACGTGAACACGGACTCCAGAGCGCCTTTTTCCCACTGGTCAACCAGTCAAATGTTCAGAGGTCCTTGAGTGTTGCTGTGTCACCATGCTAACACAGAGAATGTCACACTTCCTCACCTGCTATCTGAGCTCCTGGTATCCTGCTTGAATAGTTGAGTGCCTTTCGCCCCATCTCCTTTCTTCTTCCCCTAAAATGGGAAAAAAATAGGCTTCATGGAACAGGTCTATGAAAAGATTAAGTTGCTGAAACTTGATCACCGTTGGGCTTGGCAAAAACGACTGGGATGAGATTTGTGTCCAATGGCTTATTTGTTTTTTAAAGATTTATTTATGTATTTGAGAGAGAGAGAAAGAGAGGGAGAGTGAGAATGAGCAGGGAGAGGAGCAGAGGGAGAGGGAGACAGAATCTCTATAGACTCCCCCGTGAGGGCAGAACCTTACCTGGGGCAGGGGAGGCAGGATCTCTGACCCTGAGATCATGACCCTATCATGACTGCGGCTGAAACCAAGAGTTGGACACTTAACTGGTTGAGCCACCCAGGTGCCCTGTTTTGTTTTCTTTAAGCATCTCTTGGAAAATGTTATGATAACTGACTTTCATCCCCACCAGAGTAAGTGATTAAGGAATATCTGATCTGCAGAGGCCAGGCTGGTCCCACCAACTTTGCCTTAATAGAGCAGAGAATGCTGTCGGATAAGACTCTCAAATCCATTAAAAACAACGAAAGAGACATCAAGAAGGAAGATCCAGGCTTAGAGAAAAAGTACTTACAAAAGCACTTATGCGGATGGCCAGGGTCCTATCCTGCAAGCTGGTACCTAGGTCTTGGCTCTAGTTTTTTAATGGGCGATATTTTATTGGGATTCAAGAAGAAGGAAGGAAGCTAAATATCTGATATCCAGGCAAGAAGCTCCAAACCACAAATGAGCCGGCTCAAGGGCACAGTTCAAGACCACAGCTCTTTACTCACATTTAGATGATTTCCCACACATCCTATCACAAACGAAAGACAGAGAGAGTAGATTATTTTCTCATCATCTTAACTGTGAGTATGGGCTCCTGAGAAAACCAACTGTCACCGAAACATGCCCCTCTTCTACTCAGTATTGAGTCACAGACATGTTTGCACCAAGCTTAGGTGGACAGTGAGGAGGAGTGAGGGAGCAGTAGTTGTATATTTATGTAATGTCAGCTAAGCTGAGACTTTATGGGGGGAGGGATTTATAAAAGGCAAGCAAACTGAGTGATAGCTTTATTTGTGTTTATTTATCATTGACTCTCTTAAGATAAGTTTAGGGACATTATGTATGTAGATAATCATCAAATATATGAGAACTTGACATAATATTTATTATATAATTTTCCAGAGCTATCCCAAGTGAATTCATTGCTATCTATGATATTTTTGCCATGAATTGTTAAGAATAGTAACAAAAATCAGTCCTTCATCAGGTTATTAGTTCTGAAAATTAACAGAGATTTTCCCCTTTATAGGACAGTTTCTATGAAGATAAATTATAGGTAATGGGACACTTTGGGTGTGCAAATAAACATAATGAGACTCTAATTTTCTGACTATTTTAATACTATCTCTTTATATTCCCATCAAAATGTATCTAAAGATTATACATAACTATACCCAATTTAGAAGCAATAGTAAACAATTCCAGAATCACTGAGTCTACAGGAAGATTTCACATGTATATTTGCGTGTTTTATCTGAATAACCTATATTAGCCACTAACCTTATTTAGCCTATTAAATTACATAAATATGGGTTATCTGGTTTGCCTAAATTTAAATAAAATAAAGCAGCATTGTAAAAATAATAGTAATAGACACAGTATTACAGCATTTACTAAACACTATAAAATATAATACAAATATTAATTCATTAAAATTTCCCATTTTTGTAATTATAATAACAATATAATTGCCGATGCCATTTTATTAGTTTAAAAATAAAAACAGAAACATATCAACTTAAGTTACTTGTTCAAAGTTCTACAACTGAGAAATAAAAGTCAGACTGGGGATCGAGCTTCTTTGGTTCAAAAACCACTACACCAAGAAAGAAGTTGGTACTTCAAAGATTCTCTTTATCTTCCCTGGAGCATTTTGCTTTTCATTAATTCCATGATTCGCTACTTAGATATAGATTATACAGACAACTTTAGATAGGGTATACTAAATTCTTAAAATGTCTATGCATTTTACACAAACAGGGAAATGAAACCCTTATTGATTGGTGTATTTGCAATACTCAGGGACCACACATGACTGACTTTTTGCTGGGATCCTTCTACTCCTAGGACAGATAAATAAACAAGTTTGCATGAGACAAGGTCTTTCAAGGAAACGTCTATATGATATACTTAGGGATTTAAGGCCCGTACATTCAGTGAGCTGTGAGACTACCATAATTCCTGCCTCGTACAAGAGAGATTTGATTTAATAAGTGCTGATTTTCGCTTTGTAAATAGAGTCAACCTCTCCTCCACTGGGGATTCCAAGGTAATGTAGGCCTCGGGCTGATCTGCATATTTTAAAATTATCAAGCGCATTTCAACTAGAGCAAGAGTCAGGTATGTCCCAAGGAAGATGCTCTAGCATGAGAAAGAAGGAATGAAATTGAAAATGCTTCTTTTCCCCTTTTTTATTGTCTAAAAAAAATTGAATATATTCAAAAGCACTGTTCTGTAATTTATATTGGTTAGATATACCTGTGGTTTTTACTGGGACCACCAAAATATTTGTAGGATTCTTCCCCATGGCCCTAATATCTATAGTTTATAAGATTACAAAGAAATTATGTTATAAAAGCATTCCTTGATTTATAAAACACCGACTGAAGCTCTCTAGTGTGAGCAGGAACTATACTAGGAAATATTAATAAAGGAATAAAGAGGGATATGAGATACAGGATACATCCATAAATTGTTTGTATTTTGAAAGGTTGTATAGACACAAATTCTCTCTTTCCCTTCACTCTCACACACACACACACACACACACACACACCCTTGTTTGTTACATTGTAGTTTCTCTCACACCCATTGTCTTCTTCACTTCTCTTCTTGCTTTCCCGGTAGATACAGATTATGTGTATATACATATGCATGAGTGTAAGTATATATACACAAGTATGTGTTCATGTATGTCATGTGCACACACATAATTGGAGAACGACGCAGTGAGATTCATGCTATAATTGCCAATTCCAGTCTAAATCATAAAATGATGATTTCTTTAGATGTAAGTGGATCAGGAAAGAGACAATTATTTAGGAGTTTTCCAGATGGAAAAACAAGAGGCATTGAGGGGAGGGCATTTTCATTAGAAAGGACAAGAAGAAAAAAGGTCGTTATCAGGGAAATGAGTACATTTGGTGTGGCTGGACCCCAGGGTTAGCAGCGGGGATGGCGAGATGAGAAGGCAAGGTTAGCATCAGGAAAAGGGATGGATATGAAAATAAAAATGCCATACATATTATCTGAAGGAATATTTTTGGAGAGCCCCAGGCACAGTTCTTCTTTTTGGCTAATTATTCTGGTAGCAATTAAGCTCACTGCTTGGATCACAGAAGCAAGCGTGGATGAGGGTCTGAACCAATGCCGAGAGAGGAGGGATTAGAGATCTATCTAGGTGGGCAAGCCACAGGACTTAGTAATTAGGTCGATAAAAGGTCTGAGGGAGAGAGGAGAGCAAAGGAAAAAGCTGTTTTCTAGCTTTCTACCAGAAGAACTTGTTTGGAGAGAGCGATTTCATTTTGAATTGAACATTTTGAATTACGATACCTGTGGAAAGACAGTAGGTTTTAAATCTCTAGGAGTAGTGAGATAATGCGGATCTGAGGTACAGGCACCTGACATACAAGTGAAAACAGACATGTGTGATCTCAGCTAAGCTCAATGTTTAGAGTGACGGAACTGGGGAAATGCACAATATTCCAGACGAGATCGGGCGTGTCCAGGGTGGTATGGCCATAGACAGTGCACAGTGTTCTTGGTGTGCTGAAATATATAAATCCTTCAGAGAAATAATGTGCATGGAAAGTATACAAAAATTAATTTGAAACTCTCCTGTTGTTCCATGGAAAGTTGCCTTAGACTAAGCTACTTGGCATTTTGCAAAACGGGATTCAAAGTTCCTTTGGATCCTCCAGAGCGAAGCTGAAAAATACCCCTTAATAGGTACAGATATAAATACTTAGATACACACTAGCTGTGCAAATATGTTTAGCTGTTACAGAATTTTATTATGCCTTCTGGGAAACACATTGCAAACAGAGGGAGTATCTGATACAATGTAATCTGTTTATGAATGACTAATTTAAGTTTATCTTAACCTCCCCAAATCCTATATACGTTCTCGTTTCTATACATTGCAATTGTGCGCATCTAGAGATGTCAGTTACCTTAGAGACAGTTTCCAAGATATGTATCAAGATGGATTTCCTACCCTTTGGTTATGAATGGCAGCTTCTCTAAAAGCTTTGTCCTGTGGCTTTCCTCAATGAACAGGAAACTAAGACATCACCCAGCATCTCGTTTTGCTCTAATTTAACTTCAATGCCCAAAGCGAAGTTGGTGATCACGTCTCCAGCGCTCACAAATTTAGGTTTCTGTCTTTCCTCTGGTGAGGATCTTCGGTTGCAAAGCCTCATTCCTTTGTCAGTCTCCAGTGTGACTTTCAGCTCTCCTCTCCTTTCTCCTAAATGCCCATTTAGCATTGCATAATTTCCTTAACTACTGTGCAGTTTCCTCCAAGGAGCTTTATCTTGTTTTTAATTTCTTCCTGTTAAGCTCATTAAAAAACATCTTTTAAACATTATACAATGGAATGGTTTATAAACGTGCATAATTGTGTCATTTTTCTTAAAGCAAGTATTGTTTGAGATTATTTTGCAGCATAGAGATGTTACAATAAGATTACACACAAAGCAAATAAAAAAAATTAAACTAATGTTAAATTATTTTGTTGATTCATATATGTGGTGCTTTTTTTTTTTTAATCACAATGCTGGGAATGTAGAGAGTTCTTATGTAAATGTGAATAGAAACAAGGGCAGGGAACAGAGGAAAAAGATAAATTATATGTCTTTGAACCTTATTGTTTTTTATCAACAAAACAAAACAGCAGCTCTTTGTTGCCAAGCTCAAAACCCGAGTTTGCCCTTATCTCCCTCCTAATGTTTCCTGGCACCTCTTCTGTGGTTTCTAAGGATGTCACCTTGTCACAGCTCTTACTTTGCCTGTCTATGTCTTACCTTCAAAGGTTCTCACATCGAGCCGTCAATTATTTCTAATTCTAGTACACAAATCTGCGGTGTCTTCAGTATTCAAGTGCAAAGGTCCTATTGATCAAAATTTTGGTAAAATAAGTGACCTGAAATGTTTAGTCTTGAATCCTAGAAAACCAGAAATACATTGAAATTGTTTGAAATCTTTAGTAGTGAAAATTCAGGTGTTGTGTGAGGTTGTCAATAATGGTCTCAAAGAGCACTTACTGTGTATTTTTGCCCAGTCCTTGGGAAATCTTTGCAATATTACCTTTTAGGTTGTACTTCTAAATGCAACTTCCCCTATGTGATACAGAAATGGCAGCTCCTCCTTGCATTCCTGCCTTTGTGTTTAAGTCGATAACCAAACTAAGAGCATACTCACCAGGAAGAAGCATTTATCTGCTCTAAACATTAAAAGAGAAGCAAATGATTCAATCTGACACCTGGGAATGATTTTAAAACAGCTATAAATTGGAATTGATAGGAAAGCGTACCACATAATTAAAGCTCCATCAACTGTAAGATAAAAAATAAGGAGCATGCAAATAGATGTCTTTAAGGAAAAATGAAACGTGAGATGGGTGACAGGAGCTACTTTGCTTTTGTAACTGTATGCATAACAATCTGTCTCCTTTCCGATGCCCCTCCTGCTGCTCCCCCTACATGGTAAGCACCCTTGCAGGCTCTTTCTAGTGAAAGTAAGTAATTTCAGTTTGTTTGACAAACTAGGATACTTGCGTTCAATATACTACTCTTGGACATGAATTAGGAAATGTGAATGAATAGCTCTTTCATACATTTAAAAAATAGGAATGTAGTCTATTGACTTTAAAATAGACCAAATAAATTTCCCTAAATAGGTTTATGAGCATTAACATAAATCCAGAGAAAGCATTATCAAATTATATATGTTGGGCACTAAATAAATAGTTCTTTTTTAAAATTTCTTTTTCTTTAGTGTTCCAAAATTCATTGTTTATGCACCACACCCAATGTTCCATGTTATACGAGTCCTCCGTAATACCCACCATCAGGCTCACCTAACCCCCTTCTCCCCCCCCCCCCCCCGCTGCAAAACCCTCAGTTTGTTTCTCAGAGTCCACAGTCTCTCATGGTTTGTCTCCCCCTCCGATTTCCTCCAACTCACTTCTCCTCTCCATCTCCCAATGTCCTCCATGTTATTCCTTATGGTCCACCAGTTGAATAAATAGTTCTTGAACAAATTAATTACTTCAGTTGCCATATAATTAAAATAATCATGAATGTGCATATTTTATGTGTGTATACAACATATCTATCTTTATAGTATAGCTGTTGAATTACTTAACAGAGAATTAAATCTATACTATTTTGATGAATGGGCTCGATCTTTATCGTGACCTCTTTGGAAAGTATGAGACACCTTGAAAACATTTTTATTAATGTTTCTGGGATAAAAAATATATATATACGTATGTGCATGTATGTTACACACACATTCACAACTCACCTTCTATATGTTTGTGTGAGTGCGTGTTTGTGTGTCTTTTCCAACAAATTATTGTGGAAGAGAACTGATATACATATGCATATATGCATATATACATAATATATAAATTAGGCTTATGATAATAGGAATCAATGGAACATGATTGCTTACCTGTGTAAGTCTCAGAAGGTACTGAAAATTAACACAGATAATGCCTACTCTCCTCAAAAGGAAATAAACTTTGCGGTGGAGATAAATCCTGCACCAACAAGAAATGAAGTGAAATGATAAATAATTTTGGATCCTTGACCAGAACTATAATGACAAGTTTAAAACAGACAGATTTTCAGAATCGAAGCATGTGCCTAAAAATACAAGCAATCTCAAAAATGTCCAAGCTAAAAATAAAAAGTGGGAGAACAAATTCCCAGAGACAATACTCAGTAAAATCTATGTGACAGTAAAATTAATGAAACAATAAAACCTTTTGTTCTTTTGTTCTTTCTCTATTTGTTAAAAGAAGATCCATGATATGGAAACCTTTCTCCAGAACCTGATAATCCCTAATATCAAGAACATTTTCTACTGAATTTTTAAAAAATATTTTGCATGAAAGCCTTGTTTATAGATTTTAAAAAAAAAAAAAAAGGAAAATGAGACACCTCTTCCATTCTTCCTTACCTATAGCGCTAATCATTACAGAAAACAACTTGAAACTTACTTTTTAGTTCATCTAGGTTAAGCTGCAATTATGTAAGCAATATTGTATTATTTGATGAAATATTTTTATATATATCATCTTTGACTTCCTTTCACCATTGATGAAAAGGAAGCTCAGCAACATTTCAATCTATTCTCCCCCAGTTGTAAATATATCAGTGTTTTTTTTCCCCATTTCTCTATCAGTTATTTTAGCAAATTTAAATAATATGTTATTAATTTTTTTTATTTCCACCATTCTCAGTCTCTCTTTTTTTCGGTCCCAACAGCATTTTCATAGAAGCACTAGCTATATATAGATTTTTTTAATTGCCAAAAAATTCCCTGCAATTTTCACGATGATCATATCAAAATACTATGCTATTAACTATGTAAAATTTTGGTCTTGTGTGCCAAAATGTTTGATAGAGCATGCACTGGCTCTCGAGTGTCTCAGGCAAAGCCAGATATTTTATTTCCCGTATAATAATTTCAACTATTGAATATTAGAGATCCTCTTGAGCAAAGTTTTATTTTTCCAGATACTACAACTTTGTGTTTTCAATGTGCTGTGTGGACAGATGCTCAGAATTTGTCGGTGAGCAGCTCTGTCGTATTTAGCTTCCTTTTGCCAGCATTCAGGGTTGCACACCTAGAGCCCTTCTATTCTCATTCCAACACGGGCGGCTAATCTTTAGAACTCAGAAAATCCTGCCATCCTAGACTCCTTACTTCTGTAATTTAGATACGAAGCTGTCTAGTTCTCATGTATTCCCATATCTCCATTTAGCCTCTTATTTTCCTGGAATACATTCTTCATTAGGTTCTTTGGAAAAGCTCAAAGACAGAGAAAGTTGCTGAGTCTGAAACTATCCTTATCCGGTTATCACACTTGATTAATAGGCTGGCGAGGTACAAAATAATTTCATCATCAAATTTTGATGACATAGCTCAATATTTTTCTAGCATCAGGGGTTACCTTGTAAGGCCCATTGACATTTTAATCCATGTTTTTTTTTTTTTTCCCCAACCTCACAGTTACATCTTCGTTTTCAATGGTGTATATGTCCTTCTATTTATCCTCTTGCTCACAAAGTCCCCTTTGGATGATCATGATCTTCAGTTTAGCTCATCCATTATTTTTTAACTTCAATAATTGTAAATATCCATTTCTTGTATTTGGCTCTATAACAGCAAAGCCCAGCCACTTTTTATAGTTATTATATGGTAAGATTTTTATGATCACTTTTACTTCTTAAGGCACATTGAATGTACTTTAAAATGTCCACATTAATTGTTTTGTTATCTGATTTAACTACAGGATTTTATTTGTTTCATTTTCTTGCTTTCGGAATTTTTTATTGTTGCTACTTTTTAGTGCTTTTCTTTTGTTTTCCTGTGATACTCATGTTTCTTTGTATTGTTTTTTATATACATACACAAACACACACACACACACACTTACACATATTATTATTACTATATAATATTTATATTACTTTATAATTAATTTATATTAATATAAAGTACTATACAACTTAATATATAATTAATATTTATAAAATATTATATAATTATATGGAGAATATATAATTCCCAAATATATTTTTAAATATATGATATAATGACATAAAATGATATATTATTATATAATATGTTATTTTAATAATACGTAATATATACAATATATAATTTATAAATCTGGGATATGTAGTTGAAATTTGTGAAGCTTGTTGTTCAATCCTAAAAGGATGTCTGCATCTGTCAAGTGCTAGGAACACTACCAATACTTTTAAGTGCTGCTCGACTTGACTATTTGTGGTGTGTATGGGTTTGCTTGTTTGTTTTAAATTTTCACATAGTGTAGAATAACTATAAGACAATATAAGTAGTACCACTTTAAATCATTCAAGGACTTTAAAAATAGATTGTGTTAACATGTATGATGCTCAGATTTAATTTTGTTTGATATATATGTTTATATAGAGAGATTATAAATATACATATAGCATTTATATATCACTGAACATACTGTTTTATGATTGTTTATGGTTTATGAAAATGATATCCACTGTTCATAATTTTCTAATACATTCCTATTTCCACTTATTATGTATCTAAGATTCATCTGTATTTTTTCCATGTAACTGTAGCTCACAGTTTTCACTTTTGAATTATGTAGGAATGTGTGTTATGTAAAAAGTTTATTTACCTATTCTCATGCTGTCTGACATTTGGGTTCTCTTCTCTCTCTATCTCTCTCTCTTTTTTAATTTTACAAATAGTAATTCCATATGGCATTTCTGCAACTATTCTCATATGCACTGCTGGATTTTGTTTATGCTACTATTTAACTTCACATTATGTAATCCCATACTCTTTCCTGTTATGGGTGAATTGCATCCCCTAAAAATTTTTTCCTTTCTTTAAATATTTATTTATTTACTTTAGAAAGAGAGAGAGAGAGAGAGAGAGAGAGAAACTCGAGTTGGGTAGGGACAGAAGGAGAAGGAGAGAGAGAGAATCTCAAGCAGATTCCCTACTGAGTGTGGACCCTGACACAGGTCATAGGGCAGGATCTCACAATCCTGGTCATGACCTGAGCTGAAACTAAGAGTCAGACACTCCACCAACTGTGCCACCTAGGTGTCCCTAAAAATTATATTTTTAAGTGTAAAATCTCAGTATATCAGAATGTGCCTTTATATAAAAATAGGGTCTTTAAAGAGGTAATCAACTTAAAAGGAGGTCTTTAGGGTTAGGGCTTTAGTCCAATATGACTGGTATGCATATAAAAAAAGGCAATTTGGACATAGAAATATTCACACAGGAAAGACAATGTGAACAAACAGGCAGAAAATAGCCGTGCAACTGGACTGATGTACTTATAAGTCAATGAACACCAAAGATTGTTCTCAAACACCAGAAACTAGAAGAGGGAAAGAGGGACTCTTCCCATAGCCATGATGGAAATCATGGCCATGCCAGATACCTGGACTTCAGACTTCTAGACTCCAGAACCATAAGACAAATACTATTGTTTTAAGCCACCTACTTTTTTGTACTTTGCTAAAGCAGCCCTAGCTAATTAATACATTTCCCAAAGTCATTGCACCAAATTTAACACCCATCAGCTCTGCATAATAGTTCCCACTATACCACGTACTTTTAATACTTGGTTTTGTCAGCTTTAATTTTTTCCAGCTTAGTAGGTATAAAATGGTAGCACATCGTGACCTTAATTTGCATTTGTTTGCTTAAAATCCAGTGTATTTTTATTTGTCTTTCTTGTTTCCTCTATTATAAACTGTTCATTGATCATATCCTTGACTAATTTTTCTGGTGGCTTATCTGTCTTTTCTTTCTTATGACTCTTTAGAGATACTATGTTTGTCAATATGAAATTATTCTTTTTTTTAATATGTTTCACTATATCTATATTGTCTTTTATTTATAGAGATTGTTAATTAGGGCATAGATTGATTTACAACCTTTTATTTTATGCTTTGTTAATCATTTGTCTTATTTTAGAAATATTTCCCTTACTAAAGATTGCTAAATTATTGGCCTACATTTACTTGTAAATTAAAGTTTTAGAAGCAGTTTGTGTGTGTGTGTGTGTGTGTGTGTGCACGCGCATGTGTGTGTGTTGTGTGTGTGTGTGTGTGTTTTGAGGATTATTGTGGAAACCAAAAAGATCTGGCTTAGAATTTTTACTAAAGCTTTTGCATATGTGAAGGAAATTAAAGAACGACCTTTGCAGGATAAACTGCACATCTCGGAACTAAACACATCTCCATGTCATCACCCTTCTATGTAGGTTAAAGCTGTCTTTAGCAATAAAATAATTTAATTAATATGCAGGTATGACTTAATATTTTATAGTTCAAGAATTATTCTGAAACATGAAGGAAGAAGAGAAGAAACTTACGATGTTAATTCGAAGAAGTAATCTTGTCATAATCAAGGCAAAATTTTCTGCAACCCTCTGACAGGGCTGAATTAATTTTCATTAGGAAATTTCAAAAGTTTATTTGTAAAAACTATTGATAAAATATTCCATTAAAATGTTAAAGAACTATTTGTTTGCTAAGAATATGTATATTCATATAAGTATATATGGAGACATATATCCATCTGTATGTTTGTATATCTATATGTATTTGTGTGTGTGTGTGTGTATCTCAGGAGACATTTGAGGCATTTGATACGTTGTGCTCTTATGTTAGGGCACCTAACTCCATCATTTTCCTTCCTTTGTATCTTTATGAGCCAAATATTTACAATGATATTTTCATGGAGCTATAGCATATCTTTTGTGTTAATGTCTCTCCCTTTTCTGAAAAGCACTTGACAAAGAAAGGGATGGCAAGAGGCAGTGAAGAAGGTCCTCCCAGGTAGCATAATTTCAGTGCTTTTCTCATCCATACACAGAGTCTCCGTGAAGTCATTGCAGACTGCCTGATGACCCTCTCCCTTCGTGTTGACGGAGGCCATGGTGTCAGCTGTCTCCCCTAGTGGTGAAAGTTCTTATGTCTGTAAAAATATAGTTCTTTAGGGTCATTTGAACCCATAGTATGAATGTAAAAGTTTGTGAGAATGGTTTGTGCCTAGACCATGTTTCTATGCAAAACATGAGTCTTACTTTATTGCGGAGACCAGTTGCTGTTGCATAACTAGTCTGTGGATGACTTGGAGGATGATATATGTCCTCCCTACTTCAAGAGGCCATAAAAATAATAATCAATTTTATGGAAATAGCAAATACCCTCAGGCCAAAAGGTGACTTCAGTTTTCTATTTACTTTTTTTTTTTTTTAATTTTTTATTTTTTATGAACATATATTTTTATCCCCAGGGGTACAGGTTTCTATTTACTTTTGTAGGTTTTTATTTTCTGTCAGTTTGGGGCTTGTACATTTTTAATAACTTCAAATGTATATTTCTATCTCAATTTATGATCCATAGTTACTGTTTTTCAGTTGAACTGAGTTACTTAGTTTGCATTGCCAGAAGCCTGATTTAATGTTTTTTAATCAACTAAATTATTATATTATTGACGATCAAATTTTCAAGATGATGGACAGTAGTAACAAGTTGATTTTTGTGTTTTTCTATGTTCCCATTAATCTGATATCTCAATTTCTGTCTGAGGAAATCCTAATCTTACTTTCCTTTCCATTCCTACAATTTGGAACAGCAAATCTCCAAGAAAATTTAGCTCACCTATAGAAAACTCTTGTGACCAGCATTTGGGCACGAGGGTTGTGTTTCATGCTGGTGGAATAAAATTCTAGACCTTTTCAGAGACAACAATTAAAATAAAAATAAAAATACAGCTAGTTTCTAAGTATGAATTTATAAAATCAGTTTTAATATTATAACAATATGAAAATAACAATATGAAATAATTTATTCTATTATAGTACAGGATTTCCCTTTAGGCTGTAAAAACTTAAGGCGAATATTATAAATCATAACATCTACATTCCTTTTGAAGGATACAGATGTTTTATTTTTAAAACAAAGATCAATTAGCAAATTGCAAGACTATCACTTACTGTTATTTCTATTTTTATATCAAAGGTATAATTAAGTTTCTTATTTCAAATACAAAGAGTTACCTTCCTTTGGCTTTTTGACGCATTTCACATTATGAATCAAGACTTATTCCATTTATTATATGTCTTTGAATACCACATAATATCCAAAATTATGGTTCTATTTCTATTAAATAGAGCAAGGACTTTGAGATATAGCTGATTTTAGGGCTTGGTCAAAGAAAATATAAGATGAACCTGTAACGTTTTGTGATGCCAGATATTAAGGGAAGGACTCAAAAAAAAAGAAAAGAAAAAAGAAAAGAAAAAGTGATGGGGCACCTGGCTGGCTAAGTTGGTAGAGCATTTGACTCCTGACTTGGAGTTGTGAGTTCCTCCCCATGTTGAGTGTTGAAATTAGTTTTAACATAAAGTGATGGAGCCATGTTGAAAAGACATCATAAACAACTGAAAAGATCACCCACGGAAGAAACCTGTAAAAATTTACACAAAGCAATATATAGGATATTAGTGGATTAAAATACACAGTATAAAATAAAATGTCCTTGAGTGTATACTGATTAAAATGTATACTAATATTAATAAATAAATGGGGAGAAGGAGGAACTCTTCCTTTCAGGAGAATTCCAAGTAGTAAATGTGAAAAGAATCAACAAAATAGAAAATCATCATTAGAAAATCACAGTATTAATTACTGCAGAGGAGATCACTGATCAGTACTAAAACTGATGGGCAGGTTTTTGAGGAGAAACAATATTTGCATAATTTTACAGTATACTTCCCAAGATATGCACTCATTATTTTAAAAATTGCTTATTAATAATGGTGGAAACTGACAGAAATACCTTCTTAACTGACAGACTGACATCATTTGCTCCCTGATATATGATACACTGAGAATAGATCATTTCTGGGTACTGTTGACAAAAATGGAAAACCTCAATCTAATTGAGAAAATATAAGACAGTCCCAGATTGAAAGACATGTTACAGAGTAACTGACCAGTATTCCTTAAAAGCGTCAAGATATAGAAGATATTGAAGACAAGGAAAGACTGAAAAGTTCTCACAGATTTGAGGGAGTAGGAAAACATGACCACCAAATGCAAAGCAGGATCTCTGAAAGGCTCTATTTATTTATCTATCTATTTATTTTGAGGGGATTTGGGAGACGCAGATGGAGAGGGGAAGAACAAATCTCAAGCAGACTCCGTGCTGAGTGCAGAGCCAAATGCAGGGCTTGACCTCATGACTCTGAGATCCTGACCTGACCCTAACTCAAGAGTCAGATGCTCAACCGACTGAGCCACTCATACACTCCTCTGAAAAGGCTTTTAGGGAAAAGCCGGTGAAATCCGAATTGGAATTAGTTAATAGTAAAGTGATTAAAACAACATTTTCCAAAAACTAAGCTCACATGTGTTGGTGAAAACTAACTCAAAATGTTGGTGGGGCGCCTGGGTGGCTCAGTGGGTTAAGCCTCTGCCTTCGGCTCAGGTCATGATCTCAGGGTCCTGGGATCAAGCCCCGCATCGGGCTTTCTGCTCAGCAGGGAGCCTGCTTCCTCCTCTCTCTCTCTGCCTGCCTCTCTGCCTCCTTGAGATCTTTGTCAAATAAATAAATAAAATCTTTAAAAAAAAAATGTTGGTAAATGTTGGTGGGTCAAAAATTTTAAAAATGAACTTGCTAAATGTTATGCAATTAGGTGTGGTGGATCTTGAATCTTAATCCACACTATATAACCATGGACTCTTGTCTGGTGCTGGTATCAGGGTTATATTAATCTCAAAATGAGCTCGGAAAGAGTCCTCATTTTTCTTTTCTATAGGAAAATTTACATAAGAACTGATAATAAGGAATTTTCGGCTTCATGAATGTTCCTTAAAAATATTTGAGCTGATAAGGGTGCCGGGGTGGTTCAGGGGGTTAATCCTCTGCTTTTGGCTCAGGTCATAATCCCAGGGTACTGGGATCCAGTCCTGCATCAGGCTCTCTGCTCAGAGGGCAAAGACTGCTTCTCCCTTTGCCCCACCTCCCCACTCATGTGTGCATGCTCTCTTTCTCTCTGTCTCTCCAAAATAAATAAATAAAATCTTTTAAAAAATATTTGAGCTGCTAGTATTTAGGAGGAAGGATCATTTAAAATCATATATCATATATTAAATTATATTTAATCATGTATTAAATTGTATTTAAAACCATACTTTATTTCCTCTTTGGTAGCATTGGTATATTTTTAATTTCTTTAGGAATTTAACAGTTTAGCTAACTAGTTAATTTTATTGACATATAAGTGTTCATAATATTCTCCAATCTTTTAAGCTACATTTTCTGTAGTTGCATTTCTTTAAAATAATTCTTAATAGTTTTTGCCCTTTCTCCCCTTTCCATGAACCATTTTTGTCATATATATTTATTTTGACAGTTCTTTAAAAAACTAACTTCTGACATTTTTATACACTTGTTTCTGTATTTGTTTTCAACTTGTTTTTAATTTTAATTACTTCCTTCTTTTTCTTTGATGGTTATTATGTCTTTCTTTTCTAGGTTCTTATGTTTAAGGCTTAGCTCATTAATTTCAGCTTGTCTTTTTTTTGTATAAAAACACATAAAGTTGTAAATTACCTTCTCTAAGTAGAATTATTTTTCCTGCCCCATGGTTTAATTTCTTTTCACTCATTTTTCAATTATTTTTCGGTCTCTATATTTGTTTCTTATTTGAACCATTTGTTACATAGGAATTACTTTTAGTTTTCTTTTAACTTTTCAGGACTATAAGTATTTAGGAGTGCTCTTCTTCATGTTAACCTCTGCTTTAATTGTAGCATGGTCAGAGAGTTGATACTGATTTGTTAAAATTTATTCAAACGTCTAATAATTTAATTCTTGATCAAATGAGATTCAGTGCTTAATGTCTGCTTAAAAAAAAAAAAATCTAGGGGTGCCTGGGTGGCTCAGTGGGTTAAAGCCTCTGCCTTCGGCTCAGGTAATGATCCCAGGGCCCTGGTATCGAGCCCGGCATCGGGCTTTCTGCTCAGCAGGGAGCCTGCTTCCCCCTCTCTCTGCCTGTTTCTTTGCCGACTTGTGATCTCTCTCTCTCTCTGTAAAATAAATAAATAAATAAATAAAATCTTAAAAAAAAAAATCTATATTCTCTAGGTGGTTTGTGGAGATTTAATATATATATCAATCAAATCATTCATATTATTTTTATTTATTTTGTTAAATATTCCATATATTCCATATTCTTGGTCTAGTTAACTAATCATTAATTGAAAATAGTTCTGGCTATATTTCACATCTCTCTAGATCTGAGAATAGATAATCAAGATACTGAAGATTTTATCAGAAAACAACTTTGAGGGGCGCCTTTGTGGCCCAGTGGGTTAAAGCCTCTGCCTTCAGCTCAGGTCATGATCCCAGGGTCCTCGGATCAAGCCCCACATCGGGCTCTCTGCTCAGTGAGGAGCCTGCTTCCCCTCCTCTCTCTCTGCCTGCCTTTCCATCTACTATTGATCTCTGTCTGTCGAACAAATAAATAAAATCTTAAAAAAAATAAAAAAGAAAGCAACTTCTATAGATATTATAAACTAAATAATGAAATTTAAAAAATTATTCCAACATCAATACTAAGTGCTTTCAGTAGAGCAGTGATATTATTTTTGTATTTTAGAGAAGTTATTTCTGCTACAATATAATAAATTAATCGAAGTGCTGCTTCTATAAAATTTAATTTTTTAAAAGAAAATTCTTGCAGTAAATAGGTTGAGTTGATGATGTTCTGCGATAGAGGCATAGTGAAATAGATATTTTCAAAAGAAAGAGTCAGAGGCAGCCAGGCAAAGAGTTGAAAATCTTAAAGTCAAAATAAGAAAAGTCAAAATAAGAAAAGCATAGTGTTTCGAGAAACCTAAATCTAAAAAAGACCAGTGTTGTAGAGAATGTTAATTAAGAGAGTGGATGACAGGACAGAGAAGCCAATTTATGGAGGACAAGCTTATGTATGTTTTATTTTAAGTATAATGGGACCAATCAAAGAAGTTTGAAGCTCTGAATAAGTATCTGTAAGAGCATTGTTTTCAAAATGATACTATGGCCACAGTGTGTGATGAGAGTATCTGAGATTTGATTGGATTTAGTCGAGTAAAGCTGTGGGTAGGTAATTTAGAAAGCTTCTCATTTATCCAATACACAAATCAGTATATAGTGGCTACTACATTTAAAGAAATAGAAAGAGAAAATAATGGCAGAAAAATACCAAGTCCCTGTTTTGCATTACATCTTCATGGTACATAGAAATAAATAAGTAAATAATATAACAACTAGCTGTTGCAAGTATTAGGAAGAAAATAGGATTTTTTCAATATGGTTGCTTTTTTCAGTAAGGTTAGTGATGAAAGCTTCTGAGGAGGTCACGGTTGAGTGGTCGTCTGCTGGAAGAGAGTGAGAGCCATCTCAATATGCAGGGACAGGGACTTCTAGAGGAAACAGCAAAGGTAGAGAGCCAGTAAGACACTAGCCAAGGAATGAATCGAGAGTTGCTTTTAGTAACATGTTATCAAAAATAGATGGAGAGGAAAATGTTAAACAAACAAAAAAAGAACAGGCTGAGACTAATTGGGGTGTTGCGGAAGCCACGTCTTACTGATGTCTTCTAGGAAACAACTTTCCAAACTGAGCAGATAGAGGTGCCTGTGTGAGGTTGTTAGGGCTGCCATAACAAGGTGCTCCAGACTGGGTGGCTTGAACAACAGAAGTTTGTTTTCCCACAGATCTGGAAGCTAAAAGTCCAAGATTGAGGTTCAAGAGCAGCAGGGTCGGTTTCTTCTGAGGCCTCTGCTTGGTTTCTAGATGGCCATCTTTTCCCTGTGTCTTCACACGGTCTCGGTCTCTGCTCTGTGCCTGTGTCCAGATCTTCTACTCTTGTAATGACACCAGCCATATTGGATTAGAGCCCACCCTAATGACCCTATTGAATCTTAATTACCTCTTTAAAGACCCTGTCTCCTAATGCAGTCACATTCTGTGGTACTGAATGGGGGTTCTGGCATCAGTATATGAATTTTGAGGAGCACAACCCCCAAACACTTACTGAACACTCTAACAGTGCCATTTCCTCAGATCTGATAAATTGTATTGTGATTACGAGAGGACAGTGGGGGAAGAATTTCACGTGAGTGAAATAGCTTGTGAAAAACATAGATATTTAGGAAATTAAGTTTTGACAAGCACACTTTGAAATGTCCAGCATGGCGCAAATCTTTCAGAGAAGTGACTAAAGGAAAATACACTGGGAAAGATACACTCAGGCGAGAGCATGACTAGCTAAGAGGTCTGGGCTTTATTGTGTATATTAAGGAGAATTACTTAGGGTTTATGAGCATGAATGTGCTATAATCAGAAGTGTGCTTCAGGTCGATTAATCTGTCAGTAATATGTAGTTTACGATCAGGTGTTAGAACATAAATCTCATTAGCAGTAGAGGTTGTTCCCACTGGAAGCACATCTAGGTACACTAGAGGCTTAGCTAAATTCTCGTTTTGCTGTGGAACAGAGAGGAGTTTGTCAGAATTGAGTGTTTTCACAGTGACACCGTGAAGGGCCTCCTTGTATTTCTCCTACAGACTACCCTTTGTTTCTCCTGTCACAACTGGAAAATAGGATTCCTCTCCATCACAGCTGAATTCATGGAATTTTGTAATGTTCTGTCTTTCAGCTCAAATAACCTAAAGGTAGTTAATAACTAAATACAACAAAGGAGAAACAATGAAATTTAAATATTCACTGTATATCCTGAGATTTGTTGTGATGGTAGAAGCAAACATAGGTACCTCCCCGCACTCAAAGCTGATCTCTAGTTATTTGTGCAAATGCAAAAAAAAAAAAAAAAAAGAAAAGAAAAGAAAAAAGAAAGAAAGAAGAAAGACAATGTGCTCATTTTCAAACCAGAATTCTTAACACTCTTAGAGATTGGTACTCAGTATTTGTAATAGGCACAGACCCAAGCCTCCCAAATTCCACTTTTTCCATTCCTAGACCTTAATTTAATGTTATCCACACTGTGTGTATTCAACTCATTAATTAATCAACATTGATGTAGAGCTCTAGATTTGGAATGTTTTCTCATACACAGTTTACTCTTGAATATTCTATTGAGATATCTCTTCCTCTCTCCTCCTCTCCCTTTTCTATATATTTTGCAGACACCATCCACCTCCGAGTTCTCGAATCTTCCCCAGTTGGCACAGCTATTGGGAGCGTAAAAGCAACAGACGCGGACACGGGGAAAAATGCAGAAGTAGAGTACCGAATCATTGATGGCGATGGGACTGATATGTTTGACATCATAACTGAGAAGGACACACAGGAAGGCATCATAACTGTGAAAAAGGTGCCCAGCCTCTGTATAAATAAGCACCTGCCCATTTAGCAAATAAAGATTTCATTATGTGCTCTCCACTCACACATTATCCATTAGGAGATGTCAGGATCAGTCCTGATGTGATGTATGTCGTGCACAAGTATGAGAAACATAAAGCCAAAGATCTTGGACATTCTGACCAAATACTTTTGTTGGTTGAAGCACGAAACCCAAGTTCTTACAAAGTTTAAAAGACAAATTAATAGATGCGTGACTCTATTTCTGAATCACCTGAATAAAAGCCCCCTCCCCATAACAACTTATATTCTGCAGCAAAAATCAGTTAATAGCTAATAACGGCAATATATCATCACAGTTGGAGGCATAAAAAGTAGCATGCCGTCTATGCAGATGTAGGAAGCAATAATTAGAGTTGCTAATAAAAAGAGACAGTGTATTCTGGAAGATAATTTAATTGTTCACATTTTCCCTTCTGCTACATAAATTAAACTTTTCTGCTAACATATGCTCAGTGATACAGTTTAAAGGTAACTAGTTTTGTTTTGTTTTGTTTTGTTTTTATGGTAGAGTCAATACCACCATTATAAGAAAAAAATAAAGCCCAGGGAAAGATCCAAAAGAAATGTGCTACAAATTCTATTCCACGAAGTAACTACTGAAAACACTGAATAATGGCGAAACTATCCAGAAATTCTGTTGCAAAAGCCAAGATACACAACCAAAGGGTTTTAAATGGACGGTGACCAACAAAGGACGATGTGGCTTCTTTGTTGGTTTTCATGCCTGGAAAGTAATAGTAATGCAAATAGAATCTACAGTTTATCAGATTTAAAAAAAAAAAAAGGAAGGTTGAAGGACTGTGAATCAACAATGTCTTTTTTTCTGTTAACAGAACGTACCTTTTAGAGGCGTGAGAGGGGAGGCGCTTGATTTTATATTTGTGAAGGTTAAACTACATCAATATTTAAGTTCCAGAATTTTGTTTCATAATGTAACCTAATTACTAAGTTTTTCTCTGTTCTCTTTACTCAAGGTTTTCCTTATCTTCGGTGTTTCCTACAACTGTTGAGAGTTTTTTGGTTTTTTTTTTTTAAGATTTAATTTATTTATTTGACAGAGATCACAAGTAGATAGAGAGACTGGCAGAGAGAGGAGGAAGCAGGCTCCCTTCTGAGCAGAGAGTTGATGTGGGGCTCAATTCCAGGACCCTGGGATCATGACTCGAACCCAAGGCAGAGGCTTTAACCCACTGAGCCACCCAGATGCCCCAACTGTTGAGAGTTTTATATTAGTTTTCAAAATTTTATAGTTTATGTAGTACCATGCCATTAAACTGAATGGAAATATCACAACATAAACATAAAAAGATAACTGAATTTTTTGCTTACAAACATTAAGCAGTAGCCAACACCTCAGCCTACACACATGCACACATAAACACAACACGGTGTCCTAGCCCATTTTTTTATAACTAGTCACCACATTGTAAGATAGGTTTTAATATCCTTTCCAATGGGTCCAAGATTTAAAATCTAATTTTCCTATGTTCTGAAGTATTACACATTCAATCCATAAAAAGTAAAAATTGAACCCTATCCAATATGTAAAGGTTATATTACTATTTTTTATTGCTTTTAATTATTTACACTTAATGAACAACCTGACAGAACTCAACCAGGCTTTAAAAATCACAGTGTGACTTGAAAGGAACATATAATCCAATTTCCCTCACTCTAATTTGATGATTTACTTATTTATACAGCCTCTTGACTATGAGAGCCGAAGACTTTACACTCTGAAGGTCGAAGCAGAAAATACCCATGTGGATCCACGTTTTTATTACCTGGGACCATTTAAAGATACAACAATTGTAAAAATCTCTGTAGAAGATGTGGATGAACCTCCTATTTTTAGCAGATCGTCCTACCTGTTTGAAGTTCATGAAGATATTGAAGTAGGGACGATCATCGGAACTGTAATGGCAAGGGACCCAGATTCTGCTTCTAGCCCCATTAGGTAACTATGTCTATGTTTCAGATGAAAGGATGGGAATTAAAATAAACCTAGAGATCATGAAATTCTATTTATAGCATTTAATGCAGTGAAATACATGAGTCTCTCCTTAGCTCTACGTGAATTTGAGGAGCACAGGTGTTTGAAGTAAATTGTCTCTGAATGTTTTGGGACAAGGCAGGCATAGCTTTGTCATTTGGTCCAGTTTAAATCATGCATTTTAGCCTAAAACCTAGCTTGCATCATCTGTCTGTCTTTTTAAGGTATTTGTTGTCCTGACCCGGGTACAGATAAAGGGCTCTGTGTCAGCTGTGCACTTACAGTGTAACCAATTCACTTTATTTGTGCTTTCAGTTAAATGAATGAAACTTAAATGATAAGTTGAGAGTTGTAACAGTTAAAAGAATATAATTACAGCACTGTCACAATGCAGTTAAATTACATTTTAGAAACTCATCTATACTCCTACCATCAAAGAAGGGAAGGTTTTGTTCACTTGTTTCTGTTTTGGCTGTATCAAAAAATATTTCTAAAAAAATCAGAGCATTCCAGAAGATCACAGTAATTTCAGTTTTGTGTGTGTGTGTGTGTGTGTGTGTGTGTGTGAGTGTGTGTGTGTGTTTTGGTTTTTTCTTTTGTTTTGTTTTGTTTTTGATTTGCTTTCTTATGGCAGCTTAAAAATGTATGAGATATGAATAAATATACAAATGAGAAAGACTCAAAAGTTTTTATTGACATCTGTTCTATCATTTTAAAGAAATACAGAGATCTATATATAATATTGACCATCAAAATGACTGTTCATTTTAAACTGTTAGTGCATCACGTGCTTTGGATTTCATTCCCGTCCCTGTTCTCAACAGGTTAATTTTGTCTCCTCGTTGTTCCACATGGACCAGTCAAGTTAGAGTTTAAATGATGGTTCACAATTTCCAATCACACTCTTCTCTGATTCCTAAGAATACAGCAGCAGGATGTAGAGAATCTCTAATTTTGTATGCCTCGTGACTCTAACTCAAGTTCAAGTTAAAAGTGCTATAGTTTCTGCCACGTCTTCCTTCAAGTGAAGTCATATCTTCTATATATTAAAATTACTATTTGACTTATGTAATTTTATCTAAATATTTTCTTTTTGTTCATTTTTTTGTGTTTTTTTTTTTTTAAATTCCAATGCGGTTAACATGCAGTGTTATATGTTTCAGATGTACAATATAGTGATTCAGCAGTTCCATACGTTAGTCAGTGCTCATGAAGACAAGTGTATTCTCAGTCTCATCACCTGTTTCACCCAGTCCCCAACCAGCTCCCCTCTGGTAATCATCTGTTTGTTCTCTGCAGTTTAGAGTCTGGTTTTTTTTTTTGTCTTTTTTGTTTTGTTTTGTTTTTCTTTCTCTCTGTCTCTGTCTCTCTCTCTCCTTTTCTTTGTCCTTTTGTTTTGTCTCTTAAATTCCACATATGAGTAAAATCATATGGTATTTGTCTTTCTCTGACTTACTTTGTCTAACATTATACTCTCTAAGTCTATCCATCCACGTAGAGCATCACAGGTTACATACATGGTAATGATATACAGCTCCCAGCTGCCAGCATGACTTCCCCATAATTGCCTCTTCCCCAGTCCATTTGTCTTCATTGAAATTGCTGTATTGCTTGGATTTTTTTTTTCCCTTTGGATCTTTTATAGAACCAATATACATAATTTTACCTATTCAATACTTACCAAACATTTTCCTGGCATAGCTCCTAAGAAACTTTAGCAGGCTGTGTGCTGTGTTCCTGGTTTTAAAGTGGCCTTTTTTTGGTGAAATATACTATTTTTTAAAAAGAGTTCAATTTAAATCCAGTGGTGTTATAAAGTGACAATACAAAGATACTCTTCACACAATGAAATAGATTTTACATCCTCTTATAGACTGGTGGTTATTATACATCAAAATATGTCTGTGAATCTTTGAAACAAAAATAAAATGTTTAATCAGAATGCAAATCTAAGGGAAGAATCCATTTACCTATACTATATGGTAACAGAATTAATGCTTACTAATGACAAAATCTATGCCAAAAATGTTGTCATATAATTGAATTTATGCTGACTTGATGTAGAAAATGCAATTGAATATTTTTAGGTGTTAATAATGGTAAAACCAACTGATATAAAAACAGGGATAAAATAGCTTTAGTAATGCAATGTATTTATGGGATAGATAATATAATACTGGGCATATTATAAATTGTTTACGTCATATTATAGATGTTAATGCGTTAATCAAAGGAATTTACTTAAATACTTGTTCTGGAAATGATCTAAAAAGGAAAATAAAAATTAGCACACATAATTTGCCAACAGAGAACTGGAAAATATAATTATATCATGTTTGAAAAAGAACCAGGGTTCCTCTTTATCTTTAATATAATTTTGCATAATCCTCTAAATTGTGTCTTTCGTTTTCAAACTAAATTATAAGAAATAAGACAAAACACATATAAGATGATTTGACAAGGACAATAATGCTTTATATTGATTTCTATATTGCAACTTCACATCATGTTTCTATAGAAATGAAAAAAACTTATTTGCCAAAATACCAAGGAATTCAGTTGTTCTTTCTTTCGTTTAACAAATATTTGTGGATCACAGTATCAGATATTAACATATTTCTCAAGAAGTTCTCAGTCTGTTAGGGAAGACGACCCAGTATGAGAAATAATGTTCATTGAGTGCTGAATATACTTCAAGAATGTTACTTGTTTTTTTCATGCTTGATTTCCTGTTTGAAATGTAACTCACATTTTGATGTTGAAATGAATTGCTAATACAATGTGGTAAATGGTACACTTCGATACTACATTTAGAGATGAGTGGTAAAAGATACTTTGGGAGGGAAGGAGACAAATAAGCTTCTACTTTAGGTAATCAGGAAACACTCGAAGGAGAAGGTAAATTTATGTTGAGTCTTTCAGAAGTAAAATAATTTTGTCAACTTGAAAGAGAATTTGTGAATTATTCCAGAGATTCGGTGTTTTGGAAGCTTATGTGTGAAGCGTAAGACATGCAGTTTAAATGCAAAACTGAGTTTATATTGTATTAATAGAGAGGGCTAGGGCTTATTAAGGAGATTTGTTAATTACTAGTCTGTTCCAGTTAGAACTGATTTAAAATAAGAATCTAAATTAAGCAGTCCTTCAAAGTAGAATCACATTAGCCGTACTGATGGCTTAAGTTGTTCTTCTAATGCAATTTATTAAAAACCCAGCATAAGGATTGTACATTTCAACTGATTTTTAGAACAGGTTTGGAACATTAAAAGAGAAAAGAGTTTTATGGCACTTAAACATTATTTTGTATTATTATTCAAAACCACAATTTAAAAATAGTATTTCATGAAGATTTCCTAATGTAAGTGACAGTTGGGGCTTGGGAAAAGATATGCCATTACTGAATGTTACTCTCAGACTTGTCATCTTTGTTTTGCTTTACTTTTATTTATTTTTTTTTAATATGGAACATTAAATGTTACTTGAGGATTATGCTTGCTAACCCAGGGACTATAAAGCATTTGTAAGCCACCAGGATTGTGAAGTGGCGGGAACTGATGAGGTGTATAACTATTTTAAACCTTGCCTGACAGTCTCCTAAATAATGGGATTTTATCCTAACTTTAGCAACCTGATTGATAAACCTGACTTTAGAATGATATCCAACACAATGACTTCAATCAATTTGCAGCATAGTTGGTTTCTTATACATATGCTAAGACTTTATTTATTTTTTTTACTAAGAGTTTACTTGGCACAAATGTATGAAAACTCCAACCCCAACTTTTCTGTTTTTAAAACATCTTTAGTTAAAATGTGTACATTTTTAAATGATATATATGGTTAATAAACTGAAGCTACATGAGTATCATACCATGGAGTTACTAAACAGCATCATAAATTGATAACATACTAGTCTGTTGAAACTAATGTTGACTCCAATTTTATAACTATGAAAAAGACTTTGCTTCTGGGAATGCTTTTTTGCATTTGATCCTTACAGTAACTCCTTAACAGAATTTTCAGCTTCTAGGTAAGGTCAGTCGGTAATATAGCCATCTGTAATGTCAACTACTTTGTGAGAAAAAAAAAATACTTCCCAGTCAGTTGAATATGGCAATAGATAGTGATTTAATAAAGCAAATATTCAGAAGGCCATCATTTTAAATGCTGAACAAAGTGCCAGCTCATGCCTTGGAAAGAGGAGGAAGATAGAGATTTTGGGCGGTGGGGAGGGTGGGGGTGTTGGGGAGTAGGAGGGGGTTTATCCTGTGTGTTTGTGTGTGTGTGTGTGTGTGCGTGTGTGTGATAAATCGATGAAATAGTCTTCATTCTACATCAGTATTGTATATACTCCTATGAAATTATTACGTTACTATGTGTGTGTTTACATTACACCATTTTCTCCTACAAATGTTAATATTGCTATGTATTTTGCTTCTCTTTCTACACCCAGATTTTCCTTGGATCGCCATACAGACCTTGACAGGATCTTTAACATACATTCTGGAAATGGATCCCTTTACACATCAAAGCCCCTTGACCGTGAACTATCTCAATGGCACAATCTTACTGTTATAGCTGCTGAAATCAGTAAGATGAACTTTATGTATAAAATATTTAACATATATTAGGTTTTATTTCATATTAAAAATAATTTCTTCTCAGTGCACCTGGGTGACTCAGTGGGTTAAAGCCTCTGCCTTCGGCTCGGGTCATGATCCCAGGCTCCTGGGATTGAGCCCCGCATTGGGCTTTCTGCTCGACAGGGAGCCTGCTTTCTCTTCTCTCTCTCTATCTGCCTCTCTGCCTACTTGTGATCTCTGTCTGTCAAATAAATAAATAAAATCTTTAAAAATAATAATAATAATTTCTTCTTATTATACATATGAATTGTAATTTTAATCTAAGGTTTTAAAATGCTTCAAACTAATACTACACTATATATTAACTAACTTGAATTTAAGTAAAATCTTAAAAAAAAAGTATAAAGCATTGATTTCAAGAAAAAAAAAAGACTTCTCAACATCTATAATTCTTTTTCAATAGTTGCCCTATATACTGAGGGATAGTTGTAGGTAGACCAAATCAACATTTAATATTGTCTAATAAAAATTATCTAAAAATTGGACCTAAAGATATCCTTTTTTGGGGGAAAGTATATGAATTAGATTTATTACATAGACACTATAAATTAAAATGTATGCTAAATGCGGGTGTGTACCATTTAACAACAAACATGTAGGTAAGTATTATTTCTTCCTCTTTACAGGTGAGGAAACCCAGGTATTGGTAATAATAGCTAACATTAAGCACTCTATGCCAGGTATTATGCTAGGAATTTTATATTAATTTTATTCTAGTAATATTCTTACTGACCTTTTTTCACAGAGGAGGAACGAAGGATCCAGAGGTTTTGGTACCTTGCCCAAAGTCACCATGCCAGAAGTAGTAAAACTGAGATTTAAAACTAATCCTTCTCTTTCCAGATCCAATACTGAATTCTACACCTAATTTACAGAATTTTATCCAAGTAATAACAGTCAGATCCAGGATTCAAAATCATATCTGTCTCTAATTGCAAAGGTTCTTGCCCATTTAAGGACTTGCCGCATAATTTGGGGGGGGGGCATTATAAGACAAAATGTCAGACGTCTTGCTCAAAAATGACTAAGACATTTAACATGGGAATAGCAGAGCCTTAAAATAAGCATGGGGCCCTTCTTAGAGTGAAGCCCTGTGCAGCGACTCAGGCCTGTGCAGCCACTTTGTCCACTCAGGCAAACTTGTTCAGGTCTCTACTTCCTGTGCTGTGATTTACTGGAATGAAGCAACTCTTTATTCTAAAAAGAAGCATTAATTAGGGACTGAATGATGGTGAAAAACTAAGCCTATAAATTCCAGACCTGAAATACGAAGCCGAATTCACAAACACGGATCAAGGTCAAGTTATTTGAAGCCACCATTCCAGGATTTGGAAGGCAGAGTAATGGGACCAAATCTCCAAAAGTCTCAGAAAAATGGAACGAGGCTGGACTGATCATTAACAATGAATTCAAAGCTTCAGGATAAAATGGTAGATTTAGCTTTCTCCTTAAATCTGGCTCTGAAATACTGATTAATTCCACCATCCAAATGACCCAGTTTTTCCGTAGTCAGATATAAATGGCTGTGTCTTTTAAGGGTGACTGAAGAAATTTTTTTTGTTTTTCTTTTAAGGAAGGCTTTTTTCTTTCTTTTCTTTCTTTCTTTCTTTCTTTCTTTCTTTCTTTTTTTTCTTTTTTCCCTATTATCTATCTCCATGTCACCGCAGTTAGATGTGTCCAACAGGGTCCAATCTGATCATTCCAGCATCATGGTTGTCTGTGCTCTCTGCTTGATTCAAGATCCTAATTCAAGCCTAATGAGTTAGGAATTGCATTTTCCATTTCAGATACTTTGAGAAATTTAAGTTCTAAAGCTAGTTGAAGTAATTACAATTCTGTAAAAAGCTAAGCCAATTACGTTCTTCTTTTTAAGAACTAAACCTATTTTTTGCCCGTAAGTGAAATCAATTTATGGAGTAACTGCTGGAAATGCGTACCTGCCAAGCCTCAAGCAGTCAGAAGCCTATTATGCTGTTCTGGGCATTAAATGGATAAGGGAGAAAGGGAAACAGCATATAGGAAATTGTTTTTACTAGATTTTAAGCCCTGGGTTTGTGGTAAGTGTGCACTACACCAAGCCCTAAGCAGGGCAGAATGAGGTTTAAATGTACTTCTTACCAGTGCATTTTCAAGCCCTGCCTCTAACAGTTTAATTCTACCTTCCACAGCATGATCACATCCTATGGCAAGGGCCACCTCAGGTGAACATTTTGTGCATTACACCATGAAACAACTTCTCTTTTCCTTCTTCAAAAATATTTTTTAAATACCATTTGGAGAATTAAGAATTTAAAATTAAGGTCACAGGTGGATCGTTGAAATCCATAATGAGTTTCTCTCACCACATCTGAAAACTTGACTATAATCATTGCAATACGTTCTGAGAACAGTAGAGCAAAGTTTATGACCAAAGAACTCCATTATCTATGCCTAGTTCCTTGAGAGTGGAAATTCTTGCCCTAAGCAGGTAGAAAAGATACATCTTTGCAAAGGCTGGGATTTCTAGATAACGGTTTAAGCTTTTGTTTTCTTGGATAGGGCAAAGACCGTGAATAGATCGGAATGCTTTCACATTCTAAGGTCCTTTATTGCTGATGCATTCTTGCTAGAGGAGAGTGTGCCTGCAGGACTTTGAAAGAGAATCGGGTGGTAAATATTCCAACTACCGTTCCCTATGATGCTTCATGGAATGCTTTATGTTTTTACTGCGATATCCACCAGTAAAAAGATTAGGGTGAGCACTGTTGTTTGAACAGGTGATTCTAAGCCTAATGTTTTACAAACACTTTTATCCTTGTGGATTTAGCTTTTGATTTGAAGAGACTTTTTGAGTGATTTGTAAAGCTGGAGAATCGTCATTTTGTGTCAGGGAAAGGCCTGACAGTGTAGTTTTCAGATCTGACATTGTTCTGCTTCTCCTGACTTCTAGCAAGTGTTACATTGATGTCAAGACAATGGAAAGAAAATATTTTGCTTGGGTTCACCAACTCTATTAGGTGAAAAACCACATGCTAGAAAATACAGAAGAATCATACCTTCCTATTCATACCCATAGCAACGTCATAGCTCTAGTAGATGGTGAATTCATTTGTGACGAACACTTTGTAGGTGAACTCTGGCTATTTGCAAATGGTTTAGGACTAGGTGGGTTAGAGAAAGAATGGAATAGAATTTTTCTTCTTTTCTTTTTTTCTCTCCTTTCTCATTTTTTACTGCTCCCCAAATGTATGAACTGTAGGGAAATTAGTTAACGTATTTTTTTATTGTGTGAGTGCTTTGTGTGAACCGACACAACGTAAACTCTCAAGCAATGTAAGATGCAAGAGGTATCACAGTGATAATAAAGATGATTTTAATAGTTGACATATATTGAGTGTTTACCAAGGAACTAATACCTTGATAACAGTGTTTGATAGTTTTCATGCATTAATTGACTTAATTTTTCAAATAACCCCATAGATTAGAAGTTCTATGTTAGTTTCTAACTGGGTAAATTGAGGCATTTGAGAGATGGAGTACATTGACCGGAGGCACACAATGAGTGAGTGGTGAATCTGTGATTTCAAGCAATTCCGTTCTACACCAGGGTCTGGAATCTCCAACCACCTGATGTGCTAAGTAGTAAACAATAGACACTACATTAGCAAATGGGAAATCAGAACCTAAGAATGGAATATACGTGAGTGATAAGACTGGAAAGGAGTGTTAGAGGATGCATTTCTCTTCAAGTTTCTCTTGAAAAAAAGAAGGCAGATAAAGACACTTCACACGGATTTATAATTCTGTCTGCCTTCCTTCATAACGACTCAACCTTGTAAACGTCCCTGCTGAGTAATCAGTTCTTCCACATTATTTTTAAAAGTGCTGACTTCATTATTTTACTAACAGTGTAATTACATGGAGAGAAAGGAGGAGAAATAAATTATTTTGCATGGTAATAACCTCCCTATCTGTACAAGACAATACTTTCTTACCCTTGTATACGAAAACTCTATAGATTAAAATTAGCAAGTCAGATACATTTCACAAAGGTAAATAGTACGATCCCTAAGCCATGTTAGTAGAGGCTGTTTAATAAGATTGCTATTGTCCCTCACTCATGTGTTATTTGTTTTGTTTTGCTTTGCTTTTAGCTACTTACCTCTTTCTCCTTTTCCGTTGATCTTCAGTTTGACTTTGCTGAAGTCCACACAGAAACTGAACTGCACCCAAAGACTAACCTTCGGATATCACAAAAGCTGATAAATATAACCTGAATTTATGATGTCAGGACACTCTCAGATACCAATACTAGTGCCTAGAAAAGTCCTTTTGTGGAGAGTATACAATTCTGACTAATACGAGGGTGTTACCCAAGGCTAAGCTAAATAGACATTCATATTTTAAAATTCCATTTACAAATCAAGACAATTTTTAATGCATATTTTTATGTGAACACTTGGATGCTTTTGATTTCAATATTTGTAGCAAAAAAATCATGATTATTATACTGTATGTCACTATTGAGCTAATTTTATTATACAAAATTGAGCCTGGATTATTGAAGTAATACTGATAACAATTAATGAAATATTCATGTGCTTATATTTTCCTGTGAATTTTCACCAAACTTGTAAAATTAGTAGCTATATATTAAAATTTCCAAAAGGGGAGTTCGGAGTAGCCATTGGACCACATTTTCGTGATTAAAGTTGTCAGGAGGTTAAGTTGAAATATAACAACTCCCACTTAGGAGCTAATGAGCATGGGCGAGTTAATAGTTTATTTAAAATTATTTCTTCATCCAAAAACTCAGTAAAGCTTAATATAATACTGCATGACAAATATTTAATAAATACTTGTTCTTATTTTACATATTTGGACTGTAAAGCCACAAATACAAAACAAACTCAGTTACACTGGATTGTGCTTTTTAAAAGATTTTCCAAAATAATACTAGTTCTCTTGAGGCCAATAATAACTGAATTTATGACTACTTAATTAGGCTCTGTAGTAATTTTCTTTATTGTATTTGCTCATTATGTTGGCAGAATGAACACAATGCTTATTTTTATGTGAGCACTTAGTATCCACAAGATACTTATATAAATTAAACCTTGTGCACACATTTGTCTTCCTAAACAAATTTTTCTTTTCCCTTTTCTAGACAATCCCAAAGAGATGACTCGCGTGGCTGTTTTTGTGAGAATTTTGGATGTTAACGACAACGC
Organism: Mustela erminea; assembly: GCF_009829155.1. Lineage (NCBI taxonomy): Eukaryota > Metazoa > Chordata > Mammalia > Carnivora > Mustelidae > Mustela > Mustela erminea. Next base: position 145,139,913 of record NC_045616.1, read on the forward strand.
CCCACAATTTGCTGTGTTCTATGACACTTTTGTTTGTGAAAACGCGAGACCAGGGCAGGTGAGCACCCATACAACTAAAAGCTTCAGAAGATTTTAATGGCTTATTAAATGTTTTCCATTCCCAATCTTAAGAAGAATGAGTAAACAGAGATAAAAATGTTCATATAAGTCCCAGTAATATTAAAAAATAAAAAAAGGCTGATAAAATTTTAGGGTTCCAAATGACCCTATAGCTTGTTTCACATTTCTTTCGTGAAGTTCAAATGAAAGTATATCATTGTTGCCACAAAAGTCAAGATGTAGGAAGAAATAACTTTCACTTTGTAAATTTTCACAAACAAAACCAGGAAAAAAAAAAAACCCTCTGCTATTTCTCTAGGTAAATACTGATAACCGCTAGAAGAGGTGGGAGTTGGAAGTTAGGAGAACACAGACACATGGGATCAGCAAAACAGTGCATCAGTATTCCAATGTATGCAAATGCTTTCAAAGCAGGGCTGCAGGATTCACTCCTTAAATTTATACTTGTACTTCATCATTATAGCAACACTTAGAGTGCTTAATGACTTAGTTTTCCTCCTTTAGAACATTCTTCCTACATCAGCTTTGTTTATAACTCTTTAAGTCTTTTCCTCAGTGGACTCATTTTGTTGTTTGAAAAGCTCCAGTGTATATGGCTGAAGAGAAATGCTCTTAATTGGTTTGAGTGCTATCTTCACAGAAGGAAGCTGCATGTTATAAATAATAATTGGGAATCAAATGTGTTTTATTAAAGAAAGAGGAGCCATCACAAAACTACATTGTGTTTTGACATCATTTGATGCTCCCTATAAACATCAATGTCATTGTTACATTTTTATGCAAATTACGTTGTGGGATAACACGAATTCTTCCTTCTGAAGATTCTAACAGGAATTCAATAGCCTGTCTATTGTTTGAAATGGTGAAATTGCTGCAATTGGATTTATTTTTTTTATTTGAAAATGTTATGGAAATGTTTAATTTGGAATATTTAAATGACAAAGCTACTTCCGACCTACTTCGTAATGAAACAGTGTTTGCCCTGGAAATACCATTCCAAATAGTACTCTGCTTGGAAGGCTCAGCATGATATAAGTTGAAGCCTTTTCTCTAAGAGATAAATTACCCACTTTACAACTGCCGCATGCATTGCTCCCTCTATGGTTATTCCATTTGATTTTCAAGAGATATCTTTTCAGAGCATTTGAGTCATTTAAAATACTGATTTCCAAAAGTATTCAAAATATACAAAATAAGGGATTGTGGGTCTTTTTTTTTCCCTTATGCATCTTTGAAAAATAAAAACTAAATCTGGTTCAGTAACTTTATAATTTGGGGATTTTAGAAACCAGTTGGCATATTGCAGGAAAACAATAAAATCAAAGACAATTTTAATTTAAAAAGTAGCTTATCTGGACAAACTTGATAAGAATAACATGATTAGTAATTTTTGTCTAATCAGCTGAATGTGCTAGAGCTTCCCATAGTAGTTATTTTTAATAAGATCAGTTTGTTAAATGTCATTTTGGTCTCCTGGCTGATGAATGGTTGTTTGAACTAAATAAACCATTATGTACTCAGTGATGGAATTCTAGGTTGCAACAGCCTAGCAGGCAAAACCAAGGGGGTTATTTGGGAAAGTCCTTCACCAAACCTTCCTTGAATTTTATATTAATCTGTCTCCCCTCCTTCTAGGGATGTTACAACATTGTTAGAACTCGCGGGTGTACTTTAGTTATTTATAGAGTATTTCAACCCACCCAATTCTCCTCTGAATTAAGTACTGTTTTATTAAAGTGGCACTTTGAAGGACAGCATAGGAAATGGTTCCCTCTGTTTGGTGTGTGGACAAAATGAGAAGACAGATAGAGTTCCTTTTCTGTCTATTCTCTGCTCTAAGGGTAGGAGACTTCCCCCTTTGGAAAAGATGCAACTTAAAGCTGATGTAAATTCTCAGTCCCCTCTTGCACCTGAACCAGGCTACCTCACTCCCTGTCTTATCCACCTCAGAAAGAGCATCTTGGGAAAGGAGAGGCGAGAAGACTAGCTGTTTCATTTTTCTTTTATTTTCCCTCACGCATGTCTCACTCCTTCAGTCAATAAGTTTTACTCCTTCAGTCAATACATTTCAATAATTTTTAATCTTTATGGGAAGAAAGAGCATTTCAGTCTCCCAGATTTTGCAGAGTCTCCCCAGGGAGGACTGCTGCCTACACTTACCCACAGATTGTATCTAAGCTCTAGGCCTTTGTCAGACCCCAAATATCCTATTACATATTTCCATGGAACAATGTTGAGTTACTTCCCTAACTGGTACTCTTTCCACTGAAAAAGCTGAAACATTAAAACTTAGGGACCAGTTTTCTTACTTAAATATTTTAAAATCCCGTCATCATCCCACACTCCATTACGGTATGATCACTGAAAAAAGCCTTAAGTTTATTTGAGATTATTTTAGAATAGCCTAGTAAAAATGCAAAACATTTATATAAGAGCTAAGGAGATTAAATATAAATGATTTATCTGTGTCTATTCTTCATGTGCTCAAAGATGAATACTGGACATCACCAGTGCTTTTACTTTTCCCCCATAATTGTGGCAACCTATTATATTGGAAATGAGTTAAAATGAACTTGACTCCAGGAGGAATAAATTGCAAGTGTTTCTATAGAAAGACCAGGTGGTTTTATCTCCTTCATGTTGCCAACTTCTGAATTCTATTTTAGCACATACATACATGTATATACATACACATATATGTACATATGCCTATGTATATGTTATATCCATGTATATATGGTACATATACGGAAACAAATAAACAAATATACGCCAAAACAAAATATATTTGATCCTTGAACAACTCAGGGGCTAGTTCCTTAATAACATTTAAGAAAATATATCAGTGAATTACTAATTTTGAAACCAACAATGCTATTGTCTTTTATTCAAATAACATATTAATTAAGAATTTTTGTGTAAACCATTATAACTTCTTACAGATATATGTACAGATATGGCCATTTTGTTCTCTGAAATGTATTATTTTGGTTTATAAATATAAACTGAAATTGTAATTTTGTGTGTGTGTGTGTGTGTGTGTGTGTGTGTGTGTTTTGGTATTTTTTTTTAATTTGTTTTTTATTTTCTGAAATAGTAATTTTTAATCACAGTTGAAAATGCATATTTATTATGAGACATTATTTTTTTTGTTTTAAAAGACCGTTAGCTCTACTTTTAAATTTCTATCATTTTGTATCTATATATGTGCTAAAATATTAATCTTAATGGTATATATATAAACATAGAAATTTTATTAAGTCTACTACCTTACTTGATGTTGTTTCTTTTATGTCATTTTTTCCCTTCAGCTTGTTCTTAAATCACTAAAAATAAAATCTTTTAGATTGCTTGACAACAAGTCAATCAAGAATGATTTTGTAACTGAATTGAAACCTCTTAAAGGGTATTAACTAGTACTTTTTATACATTTTTCTCTTTAATTCCTTCACATATCTACACATATGTACCGTTTTTGGTCTTATATTGGATAGGTAAGCAATTAGCAATAAATCCTTGCTTTCTACTTAATCTTGAATTACCATTAAAACTTCATTAAATAAGTTATGTTATATTTTAAAATCTATTTTTAAATTACTCAAAGTTTCAATGATTTTTTGGGCTGCTTATTCCTAAACATTTATCTTTGTTTGATCTAATTATATTTCTTGTATTATTTTGAAATCAGTGGCTAGAGTTGTAATTAAATAGTGAACAGCTAAAATTTATCACAATTTTATTTTTATAAGATAATTTAAAAGAAAATTTAATTGAATATTGAAAGGTTAAATAATTCTTTATTTTTTACAATTATATAATATTTTAAACTTGAAATCTCTTTTTACAGCAACAAAACATCAGCAACAAATATTTTCATCAAGTATTGACACCCTGTTAAATAAGTCAATGTGGTAAAGCACATTCTTTTCAGTTAAGCATAAATTTCACCATTTATATATGGTATACAATTTAGCAACTTCTGACGTTCTCTTGCAAAATTAAGATATGCAAAAAATTATATAAAATGTTATTATACATATAAGTTAAGGACAAATTCTATATATATACAAAAAAGTACATAGTCATAAGGTACATATATATTTATATAATATTAATCATACATGTTCAAAGTGATCTAATTATAGTAAAACGTGTTACATTTTATGCTTTGTTACCAGATAGCTCCTTATATTGTATCTTATCCTAAAATAAATCAGAGATGATTATAAAATAACCATTTTGCATGTTACACATATATTGAATTAAAAAATGTAATTTTATTGACAATGCAAATAAAGTGAACCATTACTATTAAAGTAGATCATAATCTTTAAGTCTTTCCTTTAAAAAGTTTTGCATGATATTATCTATGAAATCTATACATTCTTTGAATAGTTTTCACTTTTGATAAGGAGAAAAGCCATAATCACAATAGGTTTCTAAATTTTTCCTCCATTAGATAAACCTTTCCAGATCATTGTTTAAATACATATGTAATAACCTACTCATGTCAAATACTATATCTAAGTTAATAAGACTGCAAAGAATATAATATTGCCATTTATTATTTTGAAGAAATGGATAATATTTGGGAGAAGTTGAGAAGGAGGGAGAGAGAAATAGAGACAGAAAAAAGCAGAGAGGAAGGGAGAGAGATATAGAGACTTTTTTAAAGTCAAAGTAATAATTAAAAAGATGGAATAAAATAAAGATTCATGCACAAGGAAGAAAATCAACTGCCTTGAAATTTAGACAAAAGTAAATGTTAAAAAATTACATATTGTAAAGCAGATTATAACCACAGATGTTTGATAAATATGCATTTTTCTTTTTTCTGCAGCTAATACAGACTATAAGCGCAGTAGACAAGGATGACCCTTTAGGTGGACAGAAATTTTTCTTCAGTTTAGCTGCTGTCAATCCAAACTTCACAGTACAGGATAATGAAGGTAAATTTTAGAACATCATCATTATGGTTTCAGATGACATTAGCAAGACCTTTTCTCCAAAGTAACAATCATTTTATGTATTAATGTACTGATCTATGTTACAAAATGTTGTTTTCATCAGACATCTAATGAGATATTAATTTCTTTCTTGACCATATTCATTCTCTTAAATTTCAAAACAATAAAGATGTGAAAGAGGGTTCAATATGAGTACTAGTCAAAAGTTTGAATCTTGAAAGCATTAGAAAGGCTGGAAATAATCAGACACATGGGGTAGAGAAATGAATGATTCAGTGAGATCCTTGTGCAATTTCAATGAGATTTAGCGGCAACATATTCACAAAGCCAAAAAGGCATGGGATATGAGTGAGAAGAAGTGTCCATATTAGTCTGTGAGGGGTTTCACTACAAAGGCAGTTGCAAAGGTAAGATACACAATTCTTCTGTACAATATATAAATTTTATAATGTCTCTGTGATTAAAATGTACTGTTTGTATTTCTTATATTCCCCAAGAGGACAAAAACATATTTTAGAGGAAAAAATATGAAAGTGGTAACTATTTTTAAAAAGCTGAGAAGCTTTATTCTTTGAAAATATACATGGTAATTATTCTAGCCTAAACAAAAGTATATAGTTAGAGCCTGTTTCCCCTTAATAAATTTATGTTAAACTAATTATATCAGCTAATCTTTCTTTAAAAAGGCATACTTATCTTAGATGGGGGTAGATATAGTTATTCTTAAAATACATTTAATAACTACATTGGCATATTTATAACACCTCCGTAACAATATATATCCACTGGCAGAACCAAATTGTTCTATCACCTCTTGGTAGCTTTCAGAATATCAGAAAGAAGTGTAAGATAATGGATAGTTTTCCATTAACCCAGTTATTGTTTGAGGTATTTGATACAGCAGAAACTACACAATTCAGTTGAAAAGAGGGCATCCACTGGTAACATCTGTTTATTAAATCAGTAGTTAATTCAGTAGTTTCTGAAATGTCTCTTTTCCATCTGAACATCTGATGTTCCTCTGAACATCTAAAATAATTGCGATGTGAAAAATTGTCATAGAGTTGGCAGATAAGATACAAGATGTCCAGTTCCATTTAAATATCAGCAAAACAGCACCCATCATTTTATTTGCTCAATCTGGCATCCTAAATATAGAACTTAGATTAGTCCCTGGTACTGATTTGACAATATTATATCTCTTTCTAAGTGCATTTCAATTTGCTTTATGTTTCTGTTAAACTGAGTCATGGATCCCAACAAGCCATCCTCAATTTCCATCCTCAATGGTCAAAAGCATAACTGTATGATGACCTTCTGAATGTTTAATAAAATGATTTGAATAGGATGATTAGTTTAGGGTAAAACTTCACTTTATTCTTCAATGTATTAAAAGTATTGTAGGCAAAAATAAGATTTAGAACCTTTTGAAAAGTTAAAAAAGAATAAGACAAGAAGATTCTAAATATACCGATATGCCAACATCTGTTGTTTCTTCTGTTGTTGATTTTAGTCATTCTGACAGGTGTGAGGTGATGTCTCATTATAGTTTTGATTTGTATTTTCCTGATGATCAGTGATATTGAGCACCTTTTCATGTCTCTGCAGGCCATCTGTATGTTTTCTTTGGGAAAATATCTATTCATATCTTCTGCCCACTTTTTAATTGGTTTAGTTGGGTTTTTTGTTTTTGTTTTGTGGGGTTGTTTCTTGGCTATTGAGTTTTGTAAATTCTTTATATATTTTAGATAACCCTTTATCAGATATGTCATTTGCAAATATGTTGTCCCATTCTTTAGAAAGCTTTTTAGTTTTGTTGACCATTTCTTTTCACTGTGCAGAAGCTTTTAATTTTGACAAAGTCCCAATAGTTTATCCTTGGTTTTGTTTTCCTGGTCTCCAGAGAAATATCTAGAAAGAAGTTGTCATGGCCAAGTCAAAGAGGCTACTGTCTGTGTTCTCCTCTAGGATTTTTATGATTTCAGCTCTAACTAACATTTAGGTCATTTAGGTCTTTAGTCCATTTGAAATTTATTTTGGTGCTTGACATTAAAAAAAAAAGAAGAAGAAGAGAAGAAGTGTTCCACTTCCATTCTTTTGCATGTAGTTGTCCAGTTTTTCCAACACCATTTGTTGAAGAGACTGTCTTCTCCTCCTTGGATATTCTTTACTACTTTGTTACACATTAGTTGACTATATAGTTACAGTTTCACTTCTGGGTTTTCTATCCTGTTCTGTTGATCGATATGTCTGTTTTTATACCAGTACTGTTCGGATCACTATAGCTTTGTACTAGAAGCTGAAGTCTGGAACTATTGCATTCAGCTTTGCTTTGCTTTTTCAAGTTTGCTTTAGATATTTGGGGTTCCATACAAATTTTAGAATTGTTTGTTCTAGTTGTGGAAAAATGTTGGTGGTATTTTGGTAGGGATTGTATGAAATGTGCAGACTGTTTGGGGTAGGATAGACATTTTAACAATATCTGTCCTTCCAATCCATGAGCATGGAGTGTCTTTCTACTTCCTTGTGTCACCTTCAGTTTCTTTCATCAGTGTTTTATAATTTTCAGAGTATAGATCTTTCAACCCTTGGTTAGGTTTATTCCTACGTATCTTTTGGTTTTTGAGAATTGATTCCTTAATTTAATTTTCATTATCGATATATAGAAATGCAACAGATTTCTCTACATTGACTTTGTATCCTGCAACTTCACTAAATTCCATTATCAGTACTAGTGGTTTTTGGGTGGAGTATTTAGGTTTCCTTATGGGGTATCATGCATCTGGAAACAGTGCAAACTTTACTTCTTCCTGGCTGATTCTGATGTCTTTTATTTATTTTTTATTTTTTTTTGGTTGTCTGATTGCTGAGGCTTGGACTTCCAGTATTTTATTAATTAGCAGTGATGAGAGGTGACATCCCTGTCTTGTTCTTGACCTTGGAGGAAAAGAGTTCAGTTTTTCCCCATTGAGGATGATATTAGTTGCGAGTTTTTCATGTATGGCCTTCATGATATTGAGATATGGTTCGTCTAAACCTACTTTGTTGAGGTTTATTATGAATGAGTGTTGACAATGATGTGGAGAAAGGAGAACCCTCTTGCACTGTTGTTGGGGATGCAAACTGCTGCACCCACCCTGGAAAACAGTATGGAGATTCTCAGAAAGTTAAAAATGGAAGCACCCTGTGGTATAGTAATTGCACTACTAGTTACTTACCCAAAGAACATAAAAGTACTAATTCAAAGGGATATATGCACCCCAGTGTTTATAGCAGCATTATCTACAATAGCCAAATTATGGGAACAGTCCTAGTATCCATCAACTGATGAATGGATAAAGAGGAAGTGCCATACACACACACACACACACACACATATATACATATTTACATATATACATATATATACATATACATATGTGTATATATATGTACATATATATACACACTTAGCCACCAAAAAAGAATGAAATCTTGGCCATTTGATATGACATCGGGGGAGCTTCAGAGTATTATGCTAAGCTAAATAGGTCAGTCAGAGAAAGACAAATACCGTATGATTTCACTCGGTTGTGGAATTTAAAAAAACAACACAAAGGTATAAAGGGAAAAAGAGAGAGAGAGAGGCAAACCAAGAAATAAACTCTTAACTGTTGAGAACAAACTGATGGTTATCAGAGGGGAGGTGGGTGGGTGAACAGGTCCTGTAGGTGATGGGGATTATGGAGTGCACTTATGATGAGTACTAGGTGTTGTGTAGAAGTGATAAATTACTAAATTCTACACCTGAAATTAATATGACATTGTATGCTAACTAAAATCTAAATAAAAACTTAAAAAAAGAAAATGGGAAAAACATATGCCCATATGCATATAAATATTTATTTTAGTGTAGGTTTGAGAATGGAAGAATTATACCCTAATACTTTTTGGAGGATAAGTCAAATTTGCAAAATGCCAGGATTAAATTTATTTTTTAAATTTGCTTATGTACGTCTTATATTTTGGTAATCTTCTTTCCTAGCCTTTATAGTTAACTGATATAGTAGAAATGACTTCTTACTAATAATTTAGGAAATTACTGCTTTGTGTTCAACAACTCTACCTGCAAGAAAGTTTCACCTTTTTTTCCCCTGTCATATTTAATTTAGCAACTAGCTGACTCACTCCTTTCCCTACATTAGCATTTTGAGCAGGCTTACCGGATTGGCTAAAGAAGACTAAATGCATTAGATAAACAGAATAGGAAATTATCATCCGTGTACATATTGATTTTTTTTTTTAAATATTGATTATAGAGGGTTAGGTGAAATCTTTTTTGTTAAAAGCACAACCTCAAAAAAATAAAAAAGTAAAAGCACAACCTCCATTGAAGGATACTGGATGTTACCAGATAAATAAAATATCTGTAGCAATATACTAGTTAGTAGGATGCTTGGGTTTTTTAAATCCTTACATCTGCCTGTGCATTTATCTAGTAGTCCGCATCAGTTGCCAGATGGGTTATAGATTGTATTTGTTTTAATGAGTAGAAATCAAAAGTTCAGAAACATTAAATAACTTGCTGGGACACCTGGGTGTCTTGGTTGAACGTCCCACTCTTGATTTAGGTTCAGGTCAGGATCTCAGGGTCATAGGATCGAGCCCTGCAGCAAGTCTGTGCTCAGTGTGGAGTCTGCCTAGAATTCTCTCTCTTGCTTTCCTTGAGCCCCTTCCCCTATTCAGACTCTCTCTTTCTCTCTGAAATAAATAAATAAATAACAAATAAACAAATAAAATACATAAATAAATAATAAATAAAATCTTTAAAACGAATAAAGAAAAAACAAACTTGTTCACCATTGTTCATATATTGTGACTCTTGAAGGATTTCGAGTGTGTGATTGATTAAAAGCCAAACTACCCATAAAATTTATTCGTTCATATTTTTCTTCACGAGTATTGGGTTAATGTGTATATTCTGTGTGCGTGTTTGTATGTATAAACATATATGCATATATAAATAGAAAACACTCACTATGATTTTTTTTCTTGGTATGCTTATTTGTGTTTTCTGAAAACTCTGAAAAACAGTATGCCAGTATCCTTGCTATCCTGATAAAATGTTCACTTATAAAAATTCACCATCTTAAGAGCATTATCTGCCAAAAACTTGGAAATCAAATAAATAAACAGTCATAGTCTGAGACTCCTCAAATTACCTAATTTATCTTATCAGTATTTTAAAATGTTGCATTGTAGGCATGTTACGGGAAAACCGATCTTCATTTTATATTTTACATAAACATCTCTTTACTTGGCTATCAAGCCACGGGGATCAGCATGAGAGAAATTGACGATCCCAAGCCATCTGTAATCTATCTGTTAAAATTTATTTTAGATAATACTGCCAGAATCTTAACCAGAAAAAATGGATTCAATAGACACGAAATAAGTACGTATCTCTTGCCTGTGGTGATCTCGGACAACGATTACCCGATTCAGAGCAGCACGGGCACGCTGACCATCCGCGTGTGCGCCTGCGACAGCCAAGGCAACATGCAGTCCTGCAGCGCAGAAGCCTTGCTCCTCCCCGCTGGCCTCAGCACCGGCGCCCTCATCGCCATTCTCCTCTGTATCATCATTCTGCTGGGTAAGCGACCTCATGGAAAACGGGATAATTTCCTGGACTGTTTGCGTTAGTGTATTTGTGGATAAGAGATTCTGTGATGAAAATAACTCCTCCCCCATTAACTCCATCATCGAAGAGAGACCTACATGAATGATAGGATGTTGTTTATATTAAAATAGTTTATCTGATCAGATATTTATTGCCTTTCTTTCAGAAATCACGAGACTGAAAATTAGAGCTGTCCAAAACATTTTTTCAAGGTTACACAATTTCTGAGTAACTCAAGGCCAGGTACTTCACTGTCCGTTATAGCTAGTTTTTTAGGAAATGTAAAGTTTATTTCCAGCTTTTTACTGGTATGATGGCTGGATGGAGCTTTTCCACTGAAATCATGTTAAAATAGCCCTTTACCTGGTTCACCTTTCCCTGAAACAATAATACTTGATTTTATAACCTGGAGCAAATTGCTTTTTAACTGCTTTTGAATGAAAAATCAGATTAAGTTTATTCTCCAGTTGCATTATCCTAAAACTATTGTGTATATTCCTATGACCCTAATCAAAAAACATTGTATCTGACATTTTAAGAAGCAGTAAAATGAACTTGGGTTTTGGAGCCAATATTAGTAAGTTTCATTAACCTTATTATTAGAACATTTTTTACTGGGTAAGATCGTTTGGCTGACAATAAACAATCTAAGGTTTAAAATCTTTACATTATGAGTTTATGTGTGTGCATGAATATATGAATTTAAGCAAATTTTTTTGAAAGACTTGAAGAATAAATGTAATTTTTTTTCTGTCTTAGTGGTGGCCTATTTATTTTTTAACTACTTTGAAGGTCAAGGATACTTACCAGTTGATTAAAACCTTATTATTACTATTAATTTTTTTTTTTGCATTAAAAATTTCCCTTGTTTGCCCTTTCACAGAAGCTTGAAGGCAGGTAGTCTGACTGTCCTGTGTTAATAAAAAAGAAAAAAGCTAAGAGCCCTCCCCATACTAATGTAGTTCTCTTAGTTCAGTCCGCTGTAACCATACCATAGACTGGATGGTTTTAACCACAGAAATGTATTTCTCATAATTTTAGAGGCTGGAAAGTTCAAAATCAAGGCACTGGCAGATTCCAGATTTGGTGGGGGCATACTTCCTGGTTTCGATGTGGCTGTCTATGCTGTATCCCCATAGGACAGACAGCAATTCTCTCTCTTGTATCTTTTCATAAAACCACCTAATCCAATTCATGACAGCTCCACGCTTTGACTTAATTACCCCCTAAGCATCCCACCACTTCTAAATATCATCACTTTGGGGATCTGGGCTTTAACATGAATTTTGAAAGGACACATTCAGTTCATAATAATAAACCCCATATCTTTTAAATGTTTCTTCTAAAGAAGCTAAATAAATATAGCTATTTCATCATACATATACCTGTAAAATATTTTTCCTCTCTTTTCTTATTTAATTGAATTCAGATCTGTTTCCTTGAAAATTATTCTTTTCAGAGATCATGTCCAAAATGTTTGGAAATAGTGAATGAGAGTGGAAAATTAATACAGTCAGAGAAAATTTAACATTCTCCTGTCTTTTATGCTATTATCATCATGATTAGTAAAATCATTATGTTGCCATTAGTGATACCTTCTTAGGTATCAGTAGTAAGGAAATGTCATTCTTTTTCTTTTTTAAAAGATATTATTTATTCATTTGACACACAGAGATCACAAGTAGGCAGAAAGACAGGCAGGGGGTGGGTGGAAGCAGGCTCCCCACTGAGCAGAAAGCCTGATGGGGGGGCTCGATCCCAAGACCCTGAGGTCTCAACCTGAGCAGAAGGCAGAGGTTTAACCCACTGAGCCACCCAGGCGTCCAAGAGATGCCCTTTCTGAATGATACACATTGCTATTTGTAGATCTCCTGTTGTTTGAGATATATCTAGCTAAGTTCCTACATGCTTTCTATAGGTAATTCAATGTAGAAATTGAAATTTACTTTTTGCTATCGCGTGACTGGATAACTTTCTTTTTGGTCTCATGTGTGATATACATTTCTATGTAATACCCCAGAGATGGCTAAACTGGTGGTATACATCCATCAGCAAAGCTATTTAACCAAAACCAACACTGCATTTTGTGAAGCATGTTGCCTTTTTAATATTGTACAAGGATGTGCAAAATAGGAGCATATTTTCGTCCTTCTTAATTGTTTTACTTGAAGCCGAATTCAATTTGTGTCTATTTTTTATGTAACACCTTATGTCACCATTCAATGCAAAGTATAAATAATGTCTGTACAATAAGGAACTCACTTCAAACAGTTCTTAGAAAAATAGACACAATATCACACTGCCTTTGAGAACTATCCCAGATGGCTTTAAAAATGCATTAGAAACACGGCTTGCATACCCCACCCACCCTGGCTAAGCCCCCAGCTGCCTCTGCCCTTTCCCCCACCAGCACCGATGGAAGGACAACATGAACCTGAAATCCTCGCCTGTCCCGGAAAACCTCCATCACTTCAATTCCTCCCCAGTACTTTCGCTGGTTATTTATGCAGTGTTTTAGATGGCCCACTAATGAATATCCTTTTCTCTTTTTTCTTTTCTTTTCTTTTTTTTTTCCTTTTCAAGTGATAGTAGTCCTGTTTGCAGCCCTGAAAAGACAGCGAAAAAAGGAGCCTCTGATCTTGTCTAAAGAAGACATCAGAGACAACATTGTGAGCTATAACGACGAGGGTGGCGGCGAGGAGGACACGCAGGCCTTTGATATCGGCACCCTGCGGAACCCCGCGGCGATCGAGGACAAGAAGCTCCGGCGAGACATCATCCCGGAAACTTTGTTTATCCCTCGGAGGACTCCCACGGCGCCGGATAACACGGACGTCCGGGATTTCATTAACGAAAGGCTCAAAGAGCACGACCTGGACCCCACGGCGCCCCCCTACGACTCGCTGGCCACCTACGCCTACGAAGGGAACGATTCCGTGGCCGAGTCTCTGAGCTCCCTGGAATCGGGCACTACGGACGGGGACCAAAACTACGATTACCTCCGCGAGTGGGGCCCTCGGTTTAACAAGCTGGCGGAGATGTACGGTGGCGGGGAAAGTGACAAGGACTCGTAAGCGAGGACCTGCGTTATCTGCTCGACCCAAGCAAGAGGAAGTAACTTGACAGACGTCGTCTCCACTACACAATATTTGATATTCAGGAGAATTTTCCTGCCACGCAGCACAATTTTTTCCCATTTCCTTTTTTAATTTGTTCATTAATTACATTAATTTTTTTTTTTCCTGTAGGATGTCTCATGGAATATATACGAAATTTTATTTAATCACTTCCAAGAGCCAAAGCTATGGAAATTCAGTGTTGTCCATCTTAGAAATAAAAGATAATTTTTCAGAAACACGAACAGGATAGTTCTCCCTTAAGCAACCTCACGAACAAGCCGCTTCTGTTAGATACACGTCCTGCCCTTGCCAATGAAGCTTTTAAAAAGGTGAAGAAAAACAATTTAAGGTATATCCTGTTCTGTACATTAAATTAAAAAGAAAAAAAAAAGTACATGTGGTGTTAGTAGGTGTGATTTGCAACCTGGTATACAAACATTTGTGCAATTTCATTTCATCAAATTCTATCTGCTAATGTTTTATATTTATATTTTTGTATTTATTTTTAAAAAAAAATAAACAAGTTTTTACAACTACCTTGGCTCCAGCTTCATTTTTTTCCCTAGGAAGAGAAAAGAAAAATTTTTTTAAAAAATTTATTTGTCAGAGAGAGAGAGAGAGAGAGAAAGACAGCATGAACAGGGGAAACAGCAGACAGAGGGAGAAGCAAGTTCCTCAGTGAGCAAGGAACCTGATGTGGGACTCAATCCCAGGACCCTGGGATCATGACCTGAGCCAAAGGCAGATTAACTGTTTGAGCCACCCAGCTGTCCCACCCCTAGGAAGAAAACTTTTCTTTATGGACTCACTGTCTTGGTACAAATGACAATGAATGCAGAAATCATTATAATTACTATGCAGACCTTTAGCCAAATTAACAAAATCTAAGAAGAACTGTTTCTCCACTGAATTTTTGTTATGTTCTGACTTGTGAAATAATTGCCTTAGTAAAAGTAATAGTCATATATAGACCACTTAAAATTTATCCCGTAAGCCAATTTAAAACATGGCCATCTTTATGCTAATTATCCCAAAACATCAGCAATATAGTAATTTCATTTTCTTCTACTCACTTAAGTAATAACTGAAAGAATATAACATTTTCTTATTTTTGTATGACATTTGTGCTACTGAGGGTTATAGGTAATAATAGTTTAGACAGATTTTAGACTGAAATAATCCTTTAATGGAAAATATACTTACCTCCCATGGTGACTTTGAAAATGCCTAGTAATGACAGTAATAATGCTGCATATGCCATTAAGATATAGCAATGTGATTATGTCAAGTTTTCAAAAACGCATTACATATTTATTTGTAATTAAGTCTGTTTTTCTGTCAATGAATGATTCAATAGAGGAGGAAAAAAAAAGTACTGGTAGTTAATTAACTGGAGTTCCTGAGATTCACAGAGGCCAACTGCCACCAACTGATCTCTTGTTTCTCAAGCTCCAAACATGATTTATTTATAAATGGAGCACTCTGTTGGGCCTGCGCTCGGAAGTCACATTCCCTGCTGAGTATATCATAAACAATACCAAAGATTTGTACTTTCCAATTAATGAAAATGCTATGCTTTTGGAGGGAGAGTACAATATTGACATATCCTTAATGCAGAATTATTTATTTCAGTCTTCTTGAATGATGTGTTTTTGCCCCCCACCTTACGGGGTGAAAGGAACACATTTCTCTGACTACAGACATTTTAGTTTGCATGGTAATGTATTTATAAAAGAAAAACAAGGCATGTGGTCTAAGTTAAAATTAGTCACATTAGAAGGGCTGTCAAATCAAATCATAGTAAAACTCAACTTGTATGACTTCTTATATTCCAAGAACCCATTCATACAACTAGAAGGCTGACTGTTGAAAGGATGGGGTTTAAAGGGGGAAAAAAAAAAAATGAAGTGAAGGGAGAGAAAACCCTCAATACCCTAGGATAATCCATTCAAATAAAATCAACAAAAAGTGGAAAAGTTAAAAGAATGTATATCTTATGAACATTTCACATTAATTATGATTCAAAATATAATATTCATTTGATTGAAAATTAGTGTAAAAATTTCTAGTGTTAGCTATTTTTATTAATATTGCATATCAGTAATTGGAATTCTTATTTGAATATTTTTAATTATCCTCATTCAGATAATTTCAAACTGATATTAACTTGCCCTGTCACTTATTTCATCACCCACTTTAAATAAATTTAAAAATTATGATGACAGTCATCTCTAGTATCAAATCAGGTCTCCAAAAATTATCCTGAAGGAGACTGATTAGCAAGTTTCTTTGGCAATAGAGGAACTATATTGTATAGAAATCATTTTTTTCTGAGTTCTGAAGCAGTCCTTAGTTACAGATATCCTATTATTTTTTTATAATGAAGGTCATATGTCAAAGTTCTTAGAGATCCTGAAAATAAAAAGTGCTCCTACAATGACTCTCATTGTTCAAATTCTCTCAGTAATCTCCCTTGTATGATGCTTTCCCAAAGAATGACCAATACACAGATTATTCTGTGTCCAATTTTTTAAATATTGGAAATGTGGAAAATATCTCTCAGTATTGTATAAAGTACAATGTGTCAAGTACAAAGTGTCATTGATTATATCAGAACACTGTGGGTCTTTCATTTATTCATCCATTTATTCCTTCATTCATCAAATATTCTGAGCACCTATTATAAAAATCAAAGGGTGTTCTAGACCCTAGAGATGTAATAAAAAATCGTGGATAAATTTTATCTATGTTAATAATTCTTAGTGAAAATGAAAAAAATTGTGAAATAGTTATAAAAACACCCAGAATTTATAACGAAATACCTAACTTCTACTGTAATTAATTTTTTTAAACACAGAAGAAAAATTATTGTCATCCTTTTTCATGTTTTAAATATTCAGATAAGTGAAATAAAATGATTTATAACCTTTGGTCATTAGAAATGGTGATTAAGTCAATCAATCCTCATTGGTTTTATTTTCAACAAAATATCAAAGAAAGTTTATGGAAAGATAAATTAATGCTTTTTTTTTTTTTTTTTTTAGGAATCAATTATATATATATATTTTTTTTTATTTGTGGGTAGGAGAAGAACCAATGAAACAAGATGGGATTGGGAGGGAGACAAACCATAAGTGACTCTTAATCTCACAAAACAAACTAAATTAATGCTTTTATGCTAAGGTTTCTCTCTATATGTCAAGTAGATACTATCACACAAATGCAAACGTTCCCGAAATTTATAGGTAGACTTAAGCATATAAATTATGAGTAATTAGATGTCTAAAATAGTCTAAAATAAAAAATTTAAAATCCCCTAAGATTTACGGTTGAGAATTAGGAATATCTCGGTTCGGTGACAAATACATCTACCCAAGTATCTATACGTAATCCCTTCATTATGCCTTCACCAGATATTACCCCGCCCCCTACTGACCACCTGTTGCCAGATGCAGCACTGCAACACCTGGGCAGTCTCCCTGGTAGCCGCAAAGGATTCTCCTTGACTCAGATCTGCCAGATGTGAAGCCAGTTACTGAGTTTGAAATAAAGTGAACTGTTGGTCTCCTTGTGTCCTCTCTCCAGGTGCTGGGACTCTCCCACTACTTTGAAGGAGTGCAGTATTGGCTCACCCAGAGTGGTTCAGAGCTTCCACTTGGTCACTGAGTTATCCTGCAGGTTGTAAATAGTGTAAGACAGTAGCATCTAGTTGCAAGGGCTGTCTTTTCCCTTTTACTACAACGTTACGCCCAAGATCAAGACTTTGCGATCATCCTGGACCCAACGTTTTCTTGTAAATTCCACACTCAAGAAGTTGAATTCATTTCATTTCTAAAACATACACAGGATTCCACCACTTCTCACCATTACCATGATTCTGCGCTAAACCTCCAAACTCTCAATTACTAGGAGCAATTAACTTCCTACTTGGTCTCTCTGTTGTCACCTGCCCCACACAGACTCTCCTGTCAGCGCTGAGGTCTACAAAATATTTTCAAAATAAATTTCACATTTGGTTATTCCCTGGTTCTAAACTCTACTCTTCCCTCATCTTAACTCAGAGTTAAAGGCAAAATTCTTATAATCTCCTTAAAGCCTCTGCAAAGCCCTTTGATGTCTTCTCCCATTTATTGACTGTGCTTCAGTCACTGACTCTTTGCTCTTTCTTCTTGTCTTCAAGAGTTTACACTGGTGATTTCTCTTCCATAGCTTGTGTCCCTACCCTTTTCAAATTCCTTATCAAATAATAATTTAAAAAATCTTTATTAAATGTTATTTTTAAATTGAGGTCTTCCCCTATCCAAACTACATGAGAGTTGTAGACTGTCCTATTGCTTATATTGCACATGTTTTCTCCCTAACACTACTACATTTTTAACATGTTCTATGACTTACTTGTTAACTACGATTACTTTCTGTCTCTCTCAAAGAGAATGTAAAATTCATGAAAGCATGGATTTTGTGTTTTATTCATTACGATGCTCAATAGACAGAATTATGTCCGTTTAGGTGCTCAATTAACATTTGTTGGAAGGATTAATAAATATTGTACTATTTGGATTTATCACACATTATACTTAATTTTACATGTATGTATATAGATATACACATTCTTTGCATCTGATATTTCTTCCTTCTTTAGATAGTGAACTTCTTAAAGTTATAGGAGGAATCTCAGTGACTTTTTCAATCATTTACTAGAAAACTTTTTGTTTCCAGACTGGTTCTGTACTGGGCCATCATTTTAAAGATACATGTTAATTAGCCAGTGATTATTTTGGCTAATTGCTTTAGGAGAGCAGAGACAAATCTTCAAGGACACCCAAATCTGAGAAAGGAAACACATTGTTTCAAATGAAGTTACATTGCAAATGTATTTGGAACATTTGTGAAGTACCAAAAATTATGATAGTGGGCATTGACATAAAATAAAATAAGTGTTAGAAACACAGATGACTACTTTTTCAGGTTTTGTTTTGGTGTCATTGGGGTCCGTGTCACAATTTGGGGGACTTTAATAGTGCTGTGAAAAAGACAAATAAAAGGCCTGTTGATCAGGGAAGGTTTTGAGGAAGATTATGATGAAAAAGAATGTTGAAGTGGAACAGAAGACTCTATTTTCTTGATCACTTTTAGAAAATTTTACATGTTGGAATTGCCAAAAACATACAGAGTTACTCATATGCAATGAGGTCAGCCTTCAAACTTACTTGAGTGGGGACTCTAGACACAACCTTGAATCAGGAACCCACAACAAAACCAAGGAAACAAGCCAAGAGAACTGATAAGAATGAGTAAAGATGCTTGGAGGCAAAGTGCCCTGATGGTTAAAAAAAAAAAAAAGTATGCACATATATACCTTTTTATATAATACTCCAAACCAAAGCCAGCAAAACAATATATGTAATATATAGTTTATATCTATCTATCTAACTATATATACTTTTTAAAAATTTTAGTCTACTGAAACATTTATTATACATACTATAGTTTGCATTCAATCCCCCTGATAATTTCACTATTTCTTTAAGGCTACAAATATAGTATCTATCTCTATGCCGAATGAGCTATTTCATTTTCAGACATGGAATTCAACTAAGGAAAAGAAGAGGGGGGGAAAAAGCACTTTTCACAATTCTAATTAGTAAGAGTAAAACCAAAATAAAAGGCAAATAAAGATAATTTGTTCAACCCTATTTTCTACTATTATTATAAATGGGATTATTTTAAAGTATGCATAAAGTAGCACAATGAGCAGTCTTTATTAAATTAAGGGATTTGTATAAGAAAGGATTAACAATTACTAAGAGCATAATAGAAAACTGGTAGACAGTTTGCAAAAACTCTTTTCCAGCTGTGGAATTATCCTGAATTTGGAACATGACATTTACAACTCCACAGGAAGGATGGCACACAGCAACTTCATTCCCAAATTTATCTGAATAAACCTCCTACACAATGTGAAATATTTAGAAGCATTCCTAAGACTTTTGCCATGATCTTTGCCTCTCTCCTTTCATAGTCAAAAGGATTTTAAATGAGTTTATTAAACCAATGTGTACAATCCATGCCATTGTGTTACAGCTTATATTTATTTCCACTATCCTTATTACTAATATAGCCTAAAATAAGTCTTTCCTAAATAGTTTTGTTAATGTCAATACATCTTTGTAAAGAACAGCCAAGCTTAGTGGTTGATTTTACTTCTGGCATACTTTTCTTTTAGGAAAACAAGACTTTAGTATTGCAAGTTATTTGTTTGAAATTATTATTTTTTTCCAGCTTTCTTGAAACATAATTGACATATAACTTTGTACAAGATTAAGGTGTACAATGTAATGATTTGAGATATGCATATATATATGTATATATATACATCTTAGCTGCATAGATTTCGTATTTCTATTTCTTCAAAGAAATTTTATTATAGGCAGAATTTGATTCTATGTTTATAATAATTCTGAGCATAGAAAATATTCACTCAAAAGTGTGTAGGTACTTCAGTAGCCAACGCATGGAACATTCTCTTGGCAGATCTATATAATTTAGGTTAAAGCAACTCCTTGATTTTTCAGTTTCATTTGATTAAACACTTATACCTGACAAAATGCAAGTCCTGAACAGTACAGGGGACACCTAAGCAGGTACTACGCAAATACTTGTTGAGTGATTGATTAATCTTGGCATTCTAATACTTTGTTTTCTAATTTTGGCACTGTGGAAAATGTCAGGTTCCATGCCTTCCCTACCCTCAACCAAAAAGGCAACATGTTTCATTCATATTTGAAAAAGCATATTCTAGAAATGTCACAGTAACCTTTTCAGATGACAGTCTCTGCCTAGGAATTCTTGACAGCAGCTATGCACAATTATGCCAACCATATATTGAAACGTTCTTACATCATCTTCCCAAAAGTGATAGCTTGAGCAGACAGCATTTAGATAACTGGATGGAAGGAAACCCAAACTCGATGCACTCTTTTATAAACTTTATTTTTGAGACAGGAACGGAAAAAAAGTGAAATTCAATTTTTAGTTTATTTTTTGGCAAAGAGATTAACTTAAGTTATTTAAAGATAATCACGTGATGTCTCAGGTTCTCTATCTGTGAAGCTAAAATCTCAGTGCATTACTAATACAGAATATAGAACACAGTTAATTTTAATCTTTTTTTTAAATTTTGTATCTTGATACATTCATCAGAATAGACTTTATTTTTATTTTTATTTTTTTAAGATTTTATTTCTTATTTATTTGCTAGAGAGAGAGAGCATGCACAAGCACCGGATGGGGGAGGGGCAGAGGGAGAAGCAGGCTCCCTGCTGAGCAAGGAGCCTGTTGTGATGCAGGGCTCAATCCCAAGACCCTGGGATCATGATTTGAGCCGCAAGCTTAACTGACTAAGCCACCCAGGCGCCCCTAGTATACACTTTAAAATTTTGTTGAAAAGTAGGAAAAATAAGGACAAATAGAAAGGCTAGTCTCCGAATCACTTAAAATGCAATGGTGCATTTTTACAATGGTAAATTAAGTACTAACTGGTAAATTAAGTACATAAAATGTACTTAAAATGTCAGGGATTAACAGTAATTTTAATGTGTATGCTTGGAAAACTTGTACATAGAATTGTAAGGCTGGTCCCATTTACCGTAATAGTAATGATTACGATGACAAAGATGATGATGATGGTGATGATAGCTAACATATATATGCCAATTAAAATGTCAAGAACTGCTCGAAGTGTCTAACATCTACTAACACATTTAATCATCAATAATGACTCCATGAGGTAATTACAGTTAGTATCTCCATTTGACATATTAGAAAAATATAAGTGAGAATTACATAAAATTGCCCAAGGTTGTATGTTTTTTACATAGTGGAGCGGGGGACACATGTGACTCAACTTTTGAGGTAGTCCTTTTAAACCCAAGTTTACTATTGGTGAAGATAAAATAATCAATCTTGATATCTTACGTAGTAAGGATAGTAAGGTTTCTTTCAGCAGGGTTATGGAGAATAAACTTTCTAATAACAGGAAAATGTGGTCGTTTTTACCCACACCCATTTAGCCTGAAATTCACTGCTGAATTGTCTGGGCCAGTGAAATCTGTATGATCATGCTTTCCAAGCAATTTCGTAGGGCTTTGTCCCCTGTACTCTCTGATATGAGAGCCGTAATGTGCAACACATCTTCGAGTGTGTGGCCAGTGTGTGGAAAAAATCAAGATGGTGAGGGGAGCATTTTTTGGTAAGAGGATGTCCGTTCTAATGTCAAAGACGTTAAGGTTCCTTGTAAGGACTGGGAGACTGGTAGTTGGTGTGGGACGTTGGAAAATCTGAGGACCAGATTTGTGTTAAAGCTTGGGATAAAATATCTCTCCATTTGGGGGACATTTATTGTTTAAAACTTAAGGAGCATATCTTGGAGTAGACTGTTATGCCTCTCTGTAAATCCAGCTGTTTGGGGCTGGTAAGCTGGATGGAAATGCCATGAGATTCTCTATTCTACAGCCCATGATGGAACAACTTGGAGAGGAAGTAAGAACTTTAACCTGGATGTGTAGCATCTAGTGGGGCTAAACAGAAGAGCACATATCTGATTAAGAAAGAGTTTACATGATGGGAAGCAGCGTTTCTGGAGGATGCTGTCCCAGGAATCCCAGCGAAGTATAAATGATCGTAGCTGCATACCTACTCGTTCCACTGGAGGGTGCAGTGGTCCAATAAAATCAGTAAGCCTTGTAGCATAAGGTCTGTTGCCTACGGGCCCGTGTCCCTACCTGGGAGCCTTCTAATATTTAATTTGGGACCAAAAGGGGGGATCACTTCACTACTTTGGCTAGAACCAGCGTGAGGCGGTGATATACCCCTGTATGCCCAGTCAGTGAGTGCTGTTACTCCTACATTACCTGAGGCAACGTGGGTCTGCTAATAGAGAATGGCATCTTGGGGTGGGGCCTGGGGGTAAGGATTGTTGTGTATCTGGAGTTGTGACTGATACTCTAGGCAGTGGCTCCTGTGGGGCCTTGAACAGGCATGCAATTTGAATAAGGAGTCTGCAATGTTAACATCATGTGCTTCCGGTGTTTGTTGGCATGTGTGCACAAACAGGAGTGATCATAGTCAACATACATGAGTTGGTTATCTCTTTGAAAATGGAGACACCCAAGAGAGACTTTCCTTGAATCATGACATTATTTTGTCATCATCCAGACCAAACTGTGAGCCCACTGGCTACCACCCAGGAGTCAATAAAAATGCCTGCCCTTTGCAGCTTTATTTTTATGGCCTGTTATGGAGCCAAGCCCACTGCCACTGATCTATCAGATGGACCCAGGCAGGAGAGGAGGCCTAGGGATATGCCACTAGCAGGACAGTGAGACCTCAGTTGCCAGGCTAAGACTGTCAAGGCAGAATGGGGACTTGTGTGAAGCAGTATGAACCATGAGGCTGAGAGTGCTCTGCCTCTTAAAGAGTCCAGGGAGCTCTCATACTTCGCTGCTTGAGTGGCAGGTACCTGGTTGCTTTCTGGGGCAGGTGTTGGATCCCAAACCCCATGGGCAGCCAGATGGAATCACACCGATCTCTATGAGATGTCACCTGTGGCCCCAAGGGTCTAGAGCAGGGCCCGCTGAGTGACTCACTGGACCATCTTCAAGGGAGTTTGTTGAACTTCTCTCCAATGGTAAGACACTGATTTGCATGTAAGAGCAGAAGTAGCCTTAAGTGGACTGGACAAGTGTGGAACTTGATGTCTCTGAACAGTAAAGGGACCTAATGTGTGCCATGCCTAGTGCACAGCTTGATTGTGAGCTGATGTCTTACAAGGAAAGAAATCGGAGACCTGAGCTGAATGAGTCCCTTGAAGTCAGCGGACCTCAGCGGCTGGTCCTTTGATCTTACGCGGGGCAATGGCCCATCCTCTCTGCTGTAACTTTTGTGTTGCTCAGAGATGGAGTGGAATGTCTCAAGATACAGGTTTGATTCATACTCAGCTGATTTCCTCTCCAGGGTGCCCCTGTTGACCTCACTGGGATTGGGGTCCTAGTGTCATGGCAACAGGATCTTGAGGACTAGCCTCTAGGCCTTAAGAAGGTAGAACCAGAGTGTTGGCGCATTGCTCTGCTGTGGCACAGAGGAGTGCTCAGTTCTTCCATGGGCATATCCGGTTTAGTAAGAAGCTTTTTAATTCCTGGAGAGCCTTAGGGGGAGCTGGGGCTAGGTGCTTCAGCCATTTGTATTCAGCCATTAGAATCATTTGCAGAGGGGTACCTGGGTGGCTCAGTGGGTTAAGCCTCAGCCTTCGGCTCAAGTCGTGATCTCAGGGTCCTGGGATCGTGAGTCCTGCATTGGGCTCTCTGCTCAGCAGGAAGCCTGCTTCCCTCTCTCTCTCTTTCTGCCTCTCTGCCTGCTTGTGATCTCTCTCTGTCAAATAAATAAATAAAATCTTTTAAAAAAATTAAAAAAAAAAAGAATCATTTGCAGTTAAAAGACATGCCCCCCCACCCCCCACCAAGGTCTATCCCAATTGTGACTCCATCTATCCAGTTCTGTTGGTGAAGCCAATTATTTTAACTTTGTAAACTAAATAACATTTGTTAAGTAAAGTCTTGAAATCTTGAAGTGTCCAGTCAGGGTACAACAAGGGAGAGTGAAATAAAGAAGTTTAATTCATGGGTTCTGGAGGAGGTACACAGCCTGCCTTGAGGGGCCATAAAAGGTCAAGACAGGGTATAGGCAGAAGGAGTGGGGCAGGATCCTAGATACATGCTTTTAGTTGGGTCCACAAAGGAAGTGCTTTGTGGTTCCTGGGCTAAGACCAGGTTGGTCAACTCAGATCAAAGGAATCAGGTCTTGTTGAGCTTCTTGGGGGCCCTATACAGGAGGCACATGAGGGGAAGACCCTGGAGAGAGAGAAAAAAAAAAAAGCTTATCACAGGTAGTTTGGAGAGTCATAGCAAGAACTTGCATACACTTGTGGCTCATGGGCGGAGCTGGGGTAGTTCAAGGCCCCTTCAGGCTATACAAACTGGATGCCAAGGCAGAAATCTTATGGAGTAGACCAGTTACCCTCTCAACCAGGGGCACTACCTGAGTTTTTGTCTTTTCAAAATGTTACTTCTGAATCTATTTTTGATGGAATATAAAATCCTTGGCATTTGTTTCTTGAGTTTCTTGAAAGTCTGCTATCTCATTGCCCAGTTTTATTATGTAGCATTTAAAAAAAATCTGACGCCATTGCAATTTCACTGATTTCTATGTAGTTCGGTATTTTTAGTGTTTTCACAGATCGTTTTTCTATGTTTTAAGGTCTAAAACTTTAACTAAAATATATCTTAGGATTGATTTTTTGCAGCCTTGTTTTTCCAAGGTATATGGTAGGCAATATTTCAATAGTTCAAATTTCAATAGATATATTTAAAGTTTTAAAAACCACTTCCAGGGATGCCTGGGTGGCTCAGTGGGTTAAAGCTTCTGCCTTTGGCTTAGGTCATGATCTCAGGGTTGTCAGATCCAGCCCTGGGTCAGGCTTTCTGCTCAGCGGGGAGCCTGCTTCCCTTCTCTCTCTGCCTGCCTCTTTGCCTACTTGTGATCTCTGTCTGTCAAATACATAAATAAAATCTTTTAAAAAAATAATAAAATACATTTCCACAATATTTTTTAACGTTGTGGTTTTTTGTATTCCTCTTGTTTTGCTTTCTTCATCAAGAACTTCAAGTACATGGATAGTGGACTTTATTTGCCTGTCCTCTATTTCAATCACTTTTACTTCTGACACTTCTACTTCTTTATTTCGTGTTTATTTCTCTGTGTTTCCTTTATAAGTTTTTTTTAGTAGATATCATCCTAATCTATTTTAATTTGCCACCTTTGTATATTATCTTTTATTTTTGACATATATTTTTTCTTTTTCTTGACTTATTGAATCCAAGCAAATCTCTTTGCATCTATCCTTGTTTTTGTGTATTTTTCTTAATTTGGATATTTTATTTTGTGGGATTTTTGTTACTTTTTAAAAACTCAGAATGTTTATTTTGGATATTTATGTAGATGTTTGATTTGGATATTAGTATTAGTAAAATTTACTTTTGGGGTGTGGGTGTATGTGCGCACACGCATGTGTGTTGGGTGTGTACAGGTTTCCCTATAACCTCAAATAATTTCTCAATCACTATTGTTTTAGGCACTATACAATCTTTAGCCTGCAATTGTCTGTTGTAGTCGATAAGCATTTTGAAAATGATGCATGCTAGGAAGTAGATTTGGAAAAACAAGAAGGAGCACACTGATACACTTTGCTTTACACATTGCTGGTATCTAATTATCCATATGAACTCCAGGACTCTCTCATTCGGTCTTGTCTTAGTGAGCCAACAGTAGGGTAAGATACCTCTTGGTCAGTTTGCAAAAGAACAACAACACAGGTAATATAATTTTTCCAGGCTGTTCTGTCGTAATGTGTGTCCTCTTGTCTTCGCCCACACAAAGGTAGTGGCTTCTCCAATGTTGGGTTCCATTCCTCCCATTCTTTCCAGATAGGCTCTTTATATATTCCTACAAAGTTTTCAGCATTTGGTGGTATTGGTAAAGCCAGTTCTATCAATCTCAGTCCCTCTTGTGGGTTGAAGGTAGAGTCTGGGAGCCCAAGTGTGTTTTTCCCTTGGTCAAAAGCTTGGTTACTGGTTCAAGTCTTTCCTAACAATCTATTGTCTTCTGTCTTGGTTTATATATTTTCTCAATTACTTGAGAAAAGAGGATTTGAAATTATAGGTAAAGAATAAGATTAAAGAAAATATTAGTTAATACTTTCTTTTTTTTGTTATAGAAAAAAAAGAAGCAGACTTATATTCACTTACTAAGGCTTTAAGTATGTTTATAATTAAGACTGTAATTATTAAGAATATTTTAGGATTGTCTCACAAAGAAGGAAAAAAGCCCCTACTTTATTCTGTTATTATAAATAGTAAAAAAAAAACCCAAACAAACCAAAAACAGACACTGCTTTTTAAGAAACAATATGTTAAGAATACAAACAAAATTTTTCTGCTTAAAATGATCTGCATGAATCACCAACATATTAAAAATAAGCTTTACCTTGGTGTGACAATAATGATGATAATATCTAAGTATGTAAACATGCTTTTTAAGATGATATTCAAATGAACTTTTCAAAATATGGTTGAATAACTAAAGAAGATCAAGCTTTAAAATGTATTTAAATGTATATTCAATTTTCTTCCTTGTTCTTAACCATCTTTTTAAATATTTACTGGTGTACCCTGGGAGACATAACACCTATGTTACAAATATACACCCACCTGTATATGTGTATATACAGTCATACAAATATACATATATATGCATATCACTGTCTAATGCTGTTATATGTATAGGTAATGAAACTGTCATATACTACATGTAATTTTATATTCATATAAGTATATAGATATTATTATATTTTTATATATAAATTTTATTGTAGCTGTTTTTTTATTATAGTTCAGTAGTCATAGATTAAATTATTTTGCTTTCAGATGGACTCTTGTTTTTTGTTTTTTGGTTTTTTTTAATAAGATGTGTTTTAAGTATAGAATTTGGGATGTTTTGCCAAATATGTGCAAGATGCAGTCTCCATCCCAATTAACCTTAGAACATTTTCATCAGTACTGTATGTTTCTCAGGTCCTATGTCAGTAAATACACACTCTCAAGTCCTCCAGTGCAAAACAAATTTCTGACTTCTCACCATTACTTAGTTCTGCCTGTCTAGAACTTAATATAAATGGAATCGTGCTATATGTACCATGTTGTAACTGGCTTCTTTCACTTACCACAGAGTTTTGAAATTCATTGATATCTCTGCATATATCAGTTGCTTGTCCATTTTATTACTGGATAAGAATTGTTTGAATGCCTCAATTTCTTTATCCATTAGAGGATAAAGACATTAATGGATATTAGTGTCATTTCCATTTTGGTTACTATGAATGAAAATTTGGGAATATTCTCTTGGGAGTAATTGCTGAGTCATATGTTTAGTGGATTGGAATTGATGCATCATATTATAGGTCTTCTTTACAAGAAGCTTCCAAACTATGTTCTGCTGGGACTGTAATATCTTAAACTCCCAGCAGAAATGTGTATGGGATTCAATAGCACTCATTCTCACTAACATGGTGGCATCAGACTTTAAATTTTATCATTAAAGTGAATATGATGTGCTTTTTCACGGTGGTTTTAATTTGCATCCCTGATGACTAATATTTTGAGTATCCCCTCATGGGATTCAGAAGACTTTTGCTCATCTTATAAACTGTTACTCTTATAATTGAATTATAGATGTGCACACATGTGCAAACACAGACATAGATAATTCTGGATACAAGTCTGTTGAC
Organism: Mustela erminea; assembly: GCF_009829155.1. Taxonomy (NCBI): domain Eukaryota; kingdom Metazoa; phylum Chordata; class Mammalia; order Carnivora; family Mustelidae; genus Mustela; species Mustela erminea. The sequence continues at coordinate 145,168,137 of NC_045616.1, forward strand.
AGCTTCACATCTATTAAGTGTTTCCTGCTAATTAGTGGATTGCCCTTCCATTTTATCAATATTTTGAGCAGCAGAAGTGTATAATTTTGATAAAGTTAATTTATTCTCTTTTTCTTCCATATTTAATTATTTTGGTATTTTTATAAATCTTTACTTACTTAGAGGTTGCAAAGATAACATCCGAAGTTTGCTTCTGAAGCTTATAGTTTGAACTTTTACACTCAGTTCAATTACCCATTTCAACTTAATTTTTATGAATCATTTGAGGTAGGGATGTTGATTTATTTTCCTTGATATGTATTTTCAGTTGTTTCAGAACATCTGTTGAAGAGAAAAACCTTTTGCCAGTTAATTACCTTTGTACTTGCATTAAAATTTAATTGATTATGTCTGTTTATGTCTATTTCTGGACTCTGTTCTATTGATCTATTTGCTACCACTTCATTCTCCTAACTATTTACACTACCTATGGTATTAAAATTAAGCACCATAATTCTTCTCTTTTGGTCCTTTACATTTGTGTGTCCATTTTAGAATCAATTTGTCAATTTCTGTAAGGAAGCCTCTTGAGTTATTTACAGAGATGGATATTGAATTTGTATATTGTTTTTGAGAATATTATGTATTAGTAGTGTTTAAATCCCTTAAATTTGTGATATAAACTATCTCTCCATTTATTTAGATTTTCTTTAATTTCTCTCTGCTCTATTTTATAGTTTTCATTATAATGGGATTATCATATTTATTGCCAGATAATATATTTTTTAGTTTAAAAATTAAGTAAAATTATTTTTTTAAGATTTTATTTATTTATTTGGCAGGCAGAAATCAGAAGTAGGCAGAGGAAAAAAAAAAAAAAAGGAAGTAGGCAGAGAAGCAGGCAGAGAGAGAGAGAGAGAGGGAAGCAGGCACCCTGCTGAGCAGAGAGCCCGATGTGGGCCTCCTTTCCAGGACCCTGAGATCATGACCTGAGCCAAAGGCAGAGGCTTAACCCACTGAGCCACCCAGGGGCCCCCAAAATTATGTTAAATTAAAATTAAATTGTTGTGAGTGCTGTTGTTTTTAAACTAATAATTTCCAATAGTTTACTGGTATACTAAAATTAACTTTCATATTGATTTGAAGCCTATGATCTTGATAAATTTGCTTATTAATAATCTTAATTTTTCCCCCAGATTAACTAGTATTTTATATAAATTTAATTATGTTTTCTGCCAAATTTTTTAAATTCTGTTTTTATCAGAACTATTTTTTTCTTTCCTTTTTGCACAATATTGAATAGAAGTGAGAGCAGACAACCTTGCTTTGTTCTCAATCAGCTTAAGGAAATTGTAGTCTGTTTACTAAGTATTATGCTAGCTATAGATTTTCCATGGAATATTTTATCATGTTAAAGATGTTTCCTTCATAATTATGTCACTGAAAGTGTTTATTACAACTGGATTTTGCATTTCATTAAATGTCTTGTCTCCATCTATTAAGATGATCATATTGATTTTATTCTTTATTTTGTTAATATGGTAAATTACACTGACTGATTTTAAATGTTGAACACATTATTCTAAATCATTTACAGATTTCAACTTATTCAATCCCCCTACCATCTCAGTGAAAAAGGTACTGTTAATTTATCCCAGGTCACTGAGATAATAATAATTTGCCAAACTAAGATTTGACACTGTAAATTTAACACTGTAAGTTGAATCTATGCTCTTAACCACTACCATCTTTAGCAATCTTTCCTAATCGGTCAAATACATACTATCATTTCGTACTCTCACAGAAAATATATACAATTCAAATCTATATTACTTATAAATTTGTATAAACATTTTGCAACTTTCAAATAATACAAAAACTTTTTTTTCTAAAATCTCCAAGTTGAGTATTTAGTGACTCAAAGTGTCTAATCTCTATTACCTTCTTGAATAAGAAATAACAAATGTTTCTTCTTGGCAGATATCCTTGTTTCTGTCAATGCCACTTGGTTTAATGATAAGACAAACATTAATATTTAAAGACTCACTGCCGATTTGGCAAGCATTTAAACATATGAATACATTTTTAAAACCTAATGATGGTCATTTTTTCAATGTAGAAATTTAAAAATTGTAACAGGTTATCCTCCTGAGGATTTGTATTTAATTTTTTAGATCCTCAGGCCTGTTACCTACTCTATTATGTGAACTCACTTTTTTTCTTTGATAATAGTAATGTCAAAAATGCCAGATTAATTTATAAAATAAAAAACTGAAACAAATAATTATATTTGTATTTTCATACTGATGGAAAAAATGTTTAAGTCTTTTTCCTATATTAATCTTAACCATTAAGGGATATTAACTGCAGTAGTTTGTAGTTATTTTAAGGTTTTTTAAAATACAATTAAAGTATATTTATTTCTATAATAAATAATATTTTATTGTATAAAATATTATTTTTGTATAAAATGTTATTTCAAAGTACAATAATATGCATTATTTTATTTGATCTCTAATCATTCCTATAACTGGTAGATTCTGTTGCATACTTATTTCATTAGCAATATTTCACAGACACTGGCCTTCTGCTGATTTTGAGGTATTCTCTACTGATTCCCTTTCTTAAATAATTTTTATCAGTCCTTAAACCTTAAGGATGAGTTACAAATCAACTGATTTCTGGACATCACTAAGTGCTGGTCTCAATTTCCTTAAGAATTCTGTTCACAGGTCATGGTTTCAAAGACAGGATAAACCTGTGACTAGGCAGTCCCTTCCTCCAGTCAAATTCTCCTGCTGAATTCTGCCATCCTGCAGCTGTTCCCAATAGGAAGCACCCTGGACGAGAGCACTGTGCTGTTCCCAATCTGCCAAGTACTATTTCAATGTTGAGAATAGGAAGTCTCTCTTCCCGTGTGGTGCTCAGATAAGAGCTTCTGCCAAAATAGATCAGGGCTCCCACATGGGAAGTCATAAGTGAACTGTAATTTCATTCACTGGTATGCAGCCATAGACTAGTGTGGTGGACTCTAAAAAGATACTGGCAATACTCATATATTATATGTTCCCGGGACTATATATGTGTGTGTGTGTGCGTGTGTGTGTGTGTGTGTGTGTGTGTGTGTTGTGCACATACACACATACACATATACATTCCCCCCAGGAACAAGTGTTCTGTAGTAACTCAGTTCTGATATTTGACATAAGTCATCATCCTATACCAAAACCTTTCTCAGGTGAGTGGACCTTTGCAAGGACAATTGTCCTCTTTTTCTAGATGTGACTTCATTTGGGGTCTACTTAACATATGCTTTAAGAAAATAGTATTTCTGGGACGCCTGGGTGGCTCAGTTGGTTAAGCAGCTGCCTTCGGCTCAGGTCATGATCCTAGCGTCCTGGGATCGAGTCCCACATCGGGCTCCTTGCTCCACAGGGAGCCTGCTTCTCCCTCTGCCTCTGCCTTCCACTCTGTCTGCCTGTGCTCGCTCTCACTCTCTCTCTGAAAAAAAAAAAAAAAAAAAAAATCTTAAAAAAAAAAAAGAAAATAGTATTTCTGGTGGAATAGAGATAAAAATGCCTGGTTTTACCCGGAGATTGTGAAAGTTTCATTAGAAAAGAGAAAGAGAGAGAGAGAAGTGGGCTCCACCTGATTAGTGATGAGAATTCTCCTAGCTAACAAAAGTGGTGAATCCTGATGAAAATTCATAATGACATCACTATTTTAGAAGGCAGTTTGGTCTTTTTTTTTTTTTTTTTTTTAATAGAACTAAATATACTCTTAGCATCCTGCAATCATGCCCTCGGTATTTATTCAAGCAAGCTGAAACACATGTCCATACAAAAACCTGCACATGGATGTTTATAGAAGCTTTATTCAAAATTGCCAAAACTTGTAAACAACTAGGATGTCTTTCAGTAGATGAATGTGTAAATAAGTATGGTTCATCACTAAAAAGAAATGAATCATGAAAAACATAGACAAGTTTTAAATGGATCCTACTAAGTGAAAGAAGCTAATCGGAAAAGACGGCATATTCTAGGATTCCAGCTATATGACATTTTGGAAAAGGCAAAACCATGAAGATGTAAGAAGATCAGTGGATGCCAGGAATTGGGATAAGAGAGAAAAGGTTGGATAGGTGGGGCAGAGAGGACTTTCTACGAGGTGAAACTATTCTGTGTGACACCACAATGGCGAACGCATGTCTTTATGCATTCATCACAACCCATAGAATGTACAAGACCAACGGTTAACTCAACGTAAGCTAAGGATTTGGGGCACTTAGGATGTGCCAGTGTAACATTATTGATTGCAACAAGTGCCCCACTCTAGTTAGGGGATATTGGCAGGAGGGGAGACTGTCCTATGTGGGATAGAGGGCAAATGGAAACTTTGTACTTTCCACTCTATTATGTTGTGAACTTAAAACTGCTCTAAGAAATAAAGTCTATCTTTTTTAAAAAGTGCTAGAGCTATTTCAGCCAGAAAAAATATCTTACCTGAATTAAATAACATTAAGAGGTAGATCAGCATGTGAGGTGTCCGATAGACCAAAGCAGTACCATATCATCACTGGAAATGTAACGAGGTAGAGACCATTTTTCCTAATATTTTGTAGAATGTAATACTGTACATACTCGGTTAAATCACATAACATTGGCAAAATGTGACATTTTTGACTAAGAAAAAGACTTAATTTTATATGGCTTAATCTGATATTAGAAAGTTCACTCTGAGGCACCAGTGGAATTTCTTATGTTGGTGGTGAATAAAATGAGTCAAAAAAGGGTAAGACCGATGGACTATTCATGCTTTTCTGAGAGAGTTTTTGTTGTTGTTTTTGTCTTTTCCTTTCTTTGGTTCCTGAGAAGTATACAGAAGCCAGTGGTGAAAATCCATAGAAAACAAGAGAGGGAGAGTTTTAATAATGGCACCAAGAGTTCACCTGCTCCACATCTAGTGTCTGTAATCAATAGGTATTCAAGAAATTAAGAGACTGTTTTTCTGAAGAGATGTTCATTTGTACACTAGTGTGACTAGACTTCTTAGTTGAGATCTATGCACAATCAAGGATATTAGAAAGTGGAGAACCAAAGAAAAGAACTCCAAATTTAATGGATGCCAGGAATCAGTCAGAGAGATATGAGCTGAAAATCATGAAGGATTTTGCGCTCCATTAGGATGCTAGGTCATTCTCCAGAGGCATTGGAGATTCATGGGAAAATGAGATCTGATTTACACTTTAGGAATAATTTTCTCTGCTGTAAAATAAATTAATTAGCTGGGCACATTAAAGAAGGCAATGACCACTGAGCTGAATGCAATAGGCCCGTCAAGAAACAGTAGCTGTGGAACCAAATAGTGGGAGTGAAAAATGGAAGTGAAGGAAATTTTGATATTTAATATAAAGTATTAGAGGAAAAAGAACCCAGTTACAGCTAACAGATTAAACCTCACTGAATAGTTTAAATGGAAGGGATAGGGTTGAAGAGGAAACAAGACTTCAAAGTTTTGTGTAGGTAAAGTGAGGGAATATTGTTGTCATCCCCCGAGGAAAGGAAACAAAGAATCAAAGAAACCCATTTTCAAATAAAAAACTCTTTATTAAAGCAACAAATTGTGTTGGGAAGAGTGCAGTGTTCAGGGAATTGAAAGATAAATGTAAGTTTGCAACATGGAACAAAATAATAAAATAAGAAATATGTACACTTTATCTCTCTCACTTAACATTCCATTAAATGAACCCAAAAAAGTATTTCACAAGTAAGAATAAACCTAGGGATGTCTAACAAAACAACAAAAAGTGATGTCACTTTACAGAAATACTGAGGGGAACCCTAACATTTAGAAAGTAGACATGTTCATATCTCAAACTTGAAGAAACCACTTCCCAGCACAAGTACAGCAGATAATTACTGCAAAAGTAGGACCAGCATCAGAGAGAGCCAAACTGATTCCATGCATGTAAGAGGCAACAATGAACTTAGAAACACTGGTTGTCAAGGCGACTAATGGGGGAAAGAGACTTGGAATGGGCAGACCATTTGAGTCTTTCCCATTTTTCTCAGAACTCACAGTAGTGGTACTTGATCATGAACTGGAACAGTGTCAATCCTGAGAATGAAGAGATAGAGAAATATTCTTAGAAGGTAATTATACTCGGAAAGGAAGGAGCCGATCATATCCAAAGGAAATGACCCTGGCATGTATCTCTCAGTAGGAGCAGTACCTTCTGTCCAACTTACGCAACATCTAGGAACAGAACACAGAAACTTAGAACTGGAATAGGATTTCCAAATAATAGTGTTGTTGCTATTATTAATAATTATATAATATATTCATAATTATGTTGTTACTATTATTAAATTAAGTAAGAGTCATCCAATATTGGGGGAAAAAAACTTTTAGAGTGAGACTAAAGCAATGAATTAAAACAATAAAATTGAATGATAAACATAGGAAATAGAAGATTTTAGAATAGATATCATTAAAAATCTTCTAAGATAGGTCTTTGGAAATTGCATATATGAAAAAGAATCAACTGAGGCCCCTGAGGGTCCAGCTCTTGATTTCGACTCGGGTCATGATCCCAGCGCCATGCGATGGAGCAATCCCGACCCCCCAACGCCACAAGAAGGCTCTGAGTTCCGTGGGGAGTCCACTTGAGATTCCCTTTCTCGCTCTCTCTCTCTCTCTCTTTCTCCATCCCTTTGCCCATCCCCCTTCATTCCTGCACTCTCTCTCTAAAACAAAAAAATAAATCTTTAAAAGAATAAACAAGAATCAACCAATGAATTTGTAGATTACATTTTTACTTTCAACATAATGTAGATTATCGTATATAGCATATTGAATTTAAAATACAGCTTGAAATAATCATCTTTTTTTAATGTAGAAATCTGTAAATTCCCTTAGAATGTGAATGTCCTTACCTGATAGTTTCATTTTTTTTTTTAAGATTTTATTTATTTATTTGGCAGACAGAGATCGCAAGCAGGCAGAGAGGCAGGCAGAGAGAGAGGAGGAAGCAGGCTCCCTGCTGAGCAGAGAGAAAAGTTTTCCTTCTTTCTTTCTTTCTTCTTTCTTTTTTAATTACTAGGAGATTGTCTGACACCTAGTGGGCACTCTAAATGTTTGTTGAATTATTACAAGAGAGAAAGTTAAAAAAATACAAGAAAGAAATGAGGGCAATGTCCTTTATGTAAAGCATCTTAAAATGACTTAAACTATAGGAGAGATAGGAAGAAGGGGCTGGCACCTGAGAAGCTCCCTGGAGGCACTCTCAGAATGTTCTAGAGGCAAATACAATTCTCCTGAATTTTTGAAAATAAGGGTAGTTTCAGAATAAGACATGCTAATCCAAATATGCACATTCATTTTCAGAGTAGGATACATTTATAAAAGAAACATATATTTAGGTTGGAGTAAAATAACCTAATTACAACTTGTTATTTATCCACATAATTTAATAGTAAAGGAAATGTAAAGTTTTGATCTGAATAGGATATATTTTGTATTCCACATACTATTGAGTTAGCAATTCTATGTTTATTCAGAGGCTTAAAATTAAGAATAGATAACACTGAACAGCCAATCAGTTAAAGAATAGGAGAATGAAGAAAGAAACATTTCACCTAGAACAGACTAGGTCTAGTGTAACTAGGTCAGCAAAGGTTCTGACATTAGAATATGCTGCATACTAAAAACATCCTTTTATCTAAAAAAGTTGTATTTTGTATGCTTCTTTAATGTTGATGGTTGTAGATATCCTTATTTGTGCATCTCTATTATTTACAATAGAATTATTTTCTCATGAAAGTGAGTGGACATTCTGTTTTTCTTTCTGGAAATTTATATGCCAATATTACACAAATTTAAAGTCTTTACAAAAGAAAGTCCCATGTATGTAGCCAACGTGCTGCTCCAAGTTACTGCTAATCCATTCATTTTTGGCCTAAAACCATATACAGATGCAAAAATGAATCAGAAAGTGGCTCCAACTGAGAGGGGAGATCTTGTACTCAGCCACTGATGGGTTCACAGGCTATGCAAGCTGCCAAGTACAATTTCACTGGAGACCTACGTGTCCCGGAAGGACTGACCCACTTCCGCTGTGGTCCAATGTTGCAAAGACAGACAAAGCTCCAGGGCTTGAAAGTGAATATATAGATCAGAATATAAAGCAGAATATAAATTACAATAAAAGAATATAAGTACATAAATCCACACTTGCTCCTCCTTCCAAAGAAATTCACATGTATTATCATTTGAGTAGAATATGTACTTCTAAAGTTGCTATTATTAACTAAATGTTAGTCATTAGAATTGGAATCAATTATTTGATTATAAAGTTTTAAGTTGTAATGCAATGTTATGTAACTACATCAAAATATTAGAGAGCCCCTTATTTTCCTGAGTTAAAAAAATAAAATAAAGAAATACCTGGGTGAGATGCCAAAAAAAAAAAAGAAGAAATACAAAAGACTAATTTGTTTGCCCCTTTCAATATAAAAGGAAGTAAAGCCTTTTTCTAAAGCTGAATTTATTCAGTGAGCCAATATATACTAATTCCTTCCCCTCTTTAATTATTTATTTTTAGACTTAGTTCAAGTTATACCATAATAAGCAGTGACATATCAATGGTATTTTTTTTCTAGCACACTTAATCATGTGAACATAGAGGCATAAGAATGATATATAATTTGGGATCAACCCTGAGACAAACTAAATACAGGGAGGTGTGAATGAGTTCAGGGACAGCATTTTAATTTACAGTTATGGTTCCACTTTATAGAACAGCGAACCTATTACTTCATACTTAAGCCAGATATTTAAAAGGATTCATAAATCTGTCATAATATTTTAGAATCCTGACCAACCATATGCGCACTTACATTAATAAAATGAGGAGATTAATCTTTATTCGTTCAGGAGTGGCTTGTTGCCCAGTGTTGGGGACCAAACACTCTGTGAGCTGTGAGTATACAAAGCTGGGTCAGACGTGGGTCCCCATCTGCAGGAGGCTGCTGGCGAGTGTGACGGCATTGGCAAAGCTGTGCCTATGGAGGCAAAGGAAAGATGACTAAGTGTGCCTGGAAACTCACGGAAGACTTCACAACGAAGACACTCGTCTATCCAAAACTTGGAGGAGTGGGGAGCTGGGTGTGGATAAATGTGGAAAGACATTTCACGCAGCAGGGATGATATTTGGAAAGGAAGAAGGCAAGGAACAATGATTTTTTTTTTTTTTTTAAATCCAAGTTTTTTACTCGGGGAGGTAACAGGTTGATCTTCGCAGGACTCAGACTTCTGTGATTCATAACACACCATTTCTTCATCCCTCACATTCGCTCCTTTTCAGACTCTCTCTACCAGGCCCCTAATCATTAAAAACTAACTACAGGAAACAATTTTATGCTCCCTCTGCTTTCTCATTTCCCTCATGTAGACACAGTTTTCACATGGATCCCCTCTTCTTCATATCTTTTTTTTTTTTTTGGCATTTACTTATTTATTATTACTTTAAAGATTTTTTTTAATTTTTTAAATTTATTTTCAGCATAACAGTATTCATTGTTTTTGCACCACACCCAGTGCTCCATGCAATCTGTGCCCTCTCCAATACCCACCACCTGGTTCCCCCAATCTCCTCCCCCCCCCCGCCCCTTCAAACCCCTCAGATTGTTTTTCAGAGTCCATAGTCTCTCATGGTTCACCTCCCCTTCCAATTTCCCTCAACTCCCTTCTCCTCTCTAACTCCCCTTGTCCTCCATGCTATTTGTTCTGCTCCACAACAGTGTGGAGATTCCTCTTCTCCATATCTACTCTTACTAGGAGATGAGACAGCAGATGGGACACATTCTGAGTATGAACTCAGATGATCAGGGCCTCGGCCATTACCTCTCAAACATCTCACATGCTATCAGTTAAGGGTACTAAACCTTGGTTTCACCAACCCTGTCGTGAAGGTTAATCTTATGTGTCAAATTGGCGAGTTTATGGTGTCTAGTGGTTTGGTCAAACACCAATCTAGATATTGCTGTGAAGTTTTATATATATATATGTATATATATATATTATATATATATTATATACATATATATATATACATATATATATGTATATAATATATATATAATATATATATATACATATATATATATAAAGATTTTATTTATTCATCAGAGAGAGAGAGAGAGAGCACAGGCCGGGGCATGGGCAGAGGCAGAGGGAGAAGCAGGCTGCCCACTGAGCAGGGAACCAGTTATGGGACTTGATCCCAGGACTGTGGAATCATGACCCAAGCTGAAGGCCAGCTGAGCCACCCAGGCATCCCAGTTATCTAGATTTTTCAGATGTGATTAACATTTATAACCAGTAGAACTGAGTAAAGGAGATTATCCTCCCTAATGTGAAGACCAACCAGTTAAGGCTTTAAGAGCAAAAATTGAGGTTTCTGGAAGGAGAAGGAATTCTGCCAAAATGACTGTAACATAGAAATTCTGTCTGCGTTTCTAGCCTGCCACCTAGCTTGCAGATTTCAGTTTCTAGCCCCCACAATCACGGGAGCCAATTCCTTAATATAAATCTATCTCTACCTCTTTGCTTTCTTATCTCTGTCTCTGTCTTCTGTTTGTCTCTTTTATCTGTCTGTCTCTCTGTATCTGTGTGTGTGTGTGTGTGTGTGTAAAATACTGGTTCTGTTTCCCTGTACAAGGCACTAAATGATTTGATACAGTGTTTTTGTTGTTATTATCAATATTGTTATTTTGCTTTATCCAGTAGACTGGGTAGCTGTAATACTCTATAAAGAGACTCCCTAGCCTGCAGTATTTTCCTCTACCAATGAGTCCTCTACAGAGCTGCTGGAATGATCTTCCTATGGAATAAAGCCCTAATAATGTGGTAGTAATAAAAATAGGAACCACATTGATAGTTGAAATCTGAGTAGAATTCAGCACTATGTTCGCCACATGAATTTTAGCATTTTATTTAAATCCAAGAAACCTATAAATTCACCCACATAGTTCAAGTATGAAAACCAAGACATAGCTGTCAAGCAATTTGTCCAAGGCGAGGCAGTTGTTACGGTGTAGAAGGAGGATTTGAGCCAAGTTCTGCCTTTTCCATTATCTATAATTCAACCATACTTTAATGTCCCTTTCAAATTGAACATTTAAAAGTTGTTTTCTCGCTAAGACACTCACCCAATACCCTTCACCATCCTTTTCCCCAAACAATATTTTGCTCACTCTGCTTGAAATATACATGCACTTTAAGATGCCTGTTTTGTTTTGTGTGTGTCTTTTCCCTATATCCTGCCTGGTATACCCAGCAAACTACTCCAGATTCTAGGATTCTGATTAAAAGCAGCCTTTTCCGACAAAGCTTCCCTGACAACCAATCTACCTGCAGACCACATGTGTCTTTCTCTTCGTCTGTGTTACTGAAGTAACACATACACCCCTCTGTTAGAGTATCTCTTACATTCTACTTTGGCTATTTTTGCCTACTCCTTTAGAATATGTAATATATAAAGTCAAAACAAGGACATGCCCTATTTGTTTTTCTATTTAATTACCTATCTGAGTATCTGACACATAAAATGCGTAGCTGATAAATGAATGCATGACTGAAGTAAGTGTGGGAGCAAACGGTGTAAAATTAAGAAAAAAGTCTTGGTTTTTTAAAATACCAGCAATGTAGTGATTAAAATAAAATGTTAATTAATTATTTTTTAGTATATAGGCTCGGAATGTTGATAATAAGAAGTTGGCTAGGCAAAGTGAAATAAAATGTGATTTCTTAATTACATCTGAAAGGCTTTATATTTCCCTGAATTCACAGATTTTGAAAAAAAAAAGAGAGAAAAAAACTAATCACTTAAATTGGTTAGACATTCTAGAACTTTTGATATCCACAGGATAATTATACAAATTTCTACTTAGCTTTATATCTCTGACCCAAGAGTCAAAAAGGAAGAAAAAGGAAAATTTCTAACTTCAGGCAGAAATGAGCATCCCACTAATTACTATGAGTCAATTATATTATATGAGCATGAAATTCTGATAGTAATGAACTACATTATGTATGCCTAATGATTCCAAAAATGGAAATGGATTTGCACAAATACAAGGGCTCCATAGCAGTTATATAAGAAAGTACAAACACAGGTTGTTATCAAACAGAACATCAGCATGTGAAGTCTGACAGCTTCAGTTATTTCTTCATGTGATACAAATTAAAGAACTCTTACATGGAAAAACCACAAGAATTTTTAAATGTGAATATGCATAATGATTTGAGATTATTCAAGCAAATAAATGTCTAATTTCCTTTTAACTCCAAATGATTAGTCAAAACATAAATGCATGGAACAACTAATAATAAAAGAAAGCTCTGTGAGACATTGTCAAGGGTATGCTTTTTTCTCCTTTTTTAAGTTTTTTTTTTTTTTTTTTTTAAAGATTTTATTTATTTATTTGACAGACAGAGATCACAAGTAGGCAGAGAAGCAGGCAGAGAGAGAGGAGGAAGCAGGCTCCCTGCTGAGCAGAGAACCTGATGCGGGACTCGATCCCAGGACCCTGAGATCATGACCTGAGCCGAAGGCAGTGGCTTAACCCACTGAGCCACCCAGGCGCCCCTCTCCTTTTTTAAGTTTTAATTAAAAAAGAAAAAAATCCCAGGTTCAGTCTCTGACCTTTTCTTTCAGTATTGCTAGGCTTAAGGATATACCATGTCCTTAATATGCCTCAGTTTTCACATCTGTAATATGAAGATGAGAATTATTTTCAGATCTCAGAGAGTTGACATAAATGTCAAGTATATTAATAATTCTTATTAAAGTAATCTGACACTAGTAAAGTATATTTATATTGCTGTTTTTAACATTGTTATTTCTGTTTCTATGATTCTGACCAAAAGAAATGTGATATGATCCCGGAGTATAAAGCAAAGTAGTAGGAGGGGAAAATGAGGGAAAAAAGAACATTTCATGTATGTTCCTGGAAAATGTATTTTTAAACTTGGACTTAGAAGTATAATCCATGCTAAAATTTTAGAATGCTATTGTGAAAAGTACACTTGTAGGGAAAAAAAACATTTGAAAGGAGAATAAGTCATACATTTCTTAGATTGGCTGATGTAGTCCAAAGATTACTAAATGACTCTGCAGAAAGTTGAAGCTGGAGTGGTATATTTCAGAGGCATCTGATAAAGGATTAAGACTTAGAGAAGGCGTGCAAGCCATTTGTGCTGGAGAAAGTCAATATCTGAATTCAAGCCTTCGTACCAACTTCAGGGACAAGAGAGAGGACTGAGTTTGATGCCAAGAAAATTCTTGAATAAAACTGAAGAATGGAGGCACTGAGAAACATCTTTCTCCGACATTTTACTTCAAGCTCTTAAAGCACAGTCTGGCCCAATGTGTCATTCAAATCTCTTGTTTCTTGATCTTCTGCTTAGATGATCTGTCCATGGCTGTGAATGGATTGTTGAAGTCTCCTACTATTAATGCATTATTATCAATAGGTTTCTTTATTTTGGTTGTTAATTGGTTTATATAATTGACTGCTTCCCTGTTGGGGGTATAGATATTTACAGTTGTTAGATTTTCTTGTTGGATAGACCCTTTAAGTATGATATAGTGTCCCTCTACCTCTCTCACTACTAGCTTTGTTTTAAAATACAGTTTGTCTGATATGAAGGTTGCGATCACAGCTTTTTTGGGGGATGAGGTGTGATGGTAAATTGTTCTCCATTCCCTCATTTTCAGTCTGGAGGTGACTTTAGATTCAAAATGAGTCTTTTGTAGACAGCATATGGATTGGTCTTGCTTTTTTATCCAATCTGAAACCCTGTGTCTTTTGGTGGGAACGTTCAGCCCATTTACATTGAGAGTAACTATTGAAAGATAAGAATTTAGGGCCATTGCATTGTCTGTAAAGTCCCTGTTTCTATAGATTGTTAATTTCTGATCTATATTAATCTTGGGGTCTTTCTTCATTTATAGAATCCCTCTTAATATTTCTTGCAGGGCTGGCTTGGCAGTCACATATTCTTTCAATTTCTGCCTATCCTGGAAACTCTTTTTCTCTCCTTCCATTCTGAATGACAGCCTTGCTGGATAAAGTATTCTTGGCTGCATGTTCTTCTCATTTAGTACCTTCAATATGTCCTGCCAGACCTTTCTGGCTTTCCAGGTCTCTGTGGATAGGTCTGATGTTATTCTGATGTTCTGCCTCTGTATCTTAGAAATCTCTTCCTTCTAGCTGCTCTCAGGATGGTTTCCTTGGCTCTAAAATTTGCAAGGTTGACTACTATATGTTAGGGTGTTGATCTATTTTTATTGACTTTGGAAGGGGTCCTCTCTGCCTCAGGCAGGAATGCTTGTTTCCTTCCCTAGATTAGGGAAGTTCTCATGGTTTGCTCAAATGTACCTTCTATTCCTCACTCTCCACCTCCTCAGGGATCCCAATAATTCTGACATTGGAACATTTTATGGCAGCATTGATCTCTCTGTTTTCATTGGCTACTAGCTGCCTATCCCTATTTTCCTTAGCTTCCTTCCTTCCTTTCTATCAGCTTAACTTCTGGATTACTGATTTACTCTTCTGCCTCATTTTACCTTGGCTGTCAGAGTATCCAGCTTAGACTGCTTCTCATTCATAGCATTTTTAAGTTTGGCCTGATTAGATCTCATTTCTGCCCTTAGAGATTCTATGCCCTTAGAGATTCTATATTGTCACTAATGCTTTTTCAAGCCTAGCTATTGAATTCATAATTGCTATCCTGAATTATACCTCTGACATCTTGCTTATATCCATATGCATTAGTTCTGTGGTAGAGAACATTGCCTCTGGTTCTTCTCTTTGTTGAGAGTTCCTCCTCCTAGTCCTTCTGTCAATGGATGGGTGAGTGAGTAAACAGAGTCCAAAATATTAACCACAGCCCAAGCAAAATGCATCCTAGAAAAAATCCAAAGTGGTCAGAAGCTATCACAGACATGCAACCAAACCCAAGATGATCCAAAACAATAAAAAAAAGGGGGGGGGATTTTAATCTCTAAAGGTGGACAAAGCAGGGTGATCTGCCTGTTCCTGATTGATTTTTGGTCTCTGTATTAGAAGACACTATGTCCTAAAATTGCAAAGAAATTCATATATATATATATATATATATATATATATATATATATATTCAAGATAAAATTGAATAGAGTGAAAACCAGGCTAGTAGGGGCATAAATCTAAAAAATGTAGATGTGAAAAACTAAAAGATAAAAAGCAGCTTAAAAACATAAGTTGGGAAATAAGAATCTATTTGAAATGGGAGCAGAGTTCAAAAAAAAAAAAAAAAAACGAATAAGAAAAGAACAAAAAGAAATGTAAAATTTTAGCCTGAGGTATAAACAAGTCATGAGGGAACACCTGAAGCTCCCTATATTATTTTCCTCTGGCACTGGAGTTATACAGTCCTGTGGGAAATAAGCTTATCATTAACCTGTTTTTTTAGTATGTCTTCTGGGGGAAGAGCCTGTTTCTCTACTTCTCAGGGGTCTTTGCCTGGATAGAGTTGCCCCACCCCTTGTCAGGGGGATGGACTTAATGTGAACTAGTTGTTTGGGCTTTTGTTCCCCAGTGACTTTCAGTGCCTCTTTAAAGAGGCAGGACAAATATGGCCATATGGAAATCTGTGGCCCAGAGCCACAGGGTCCAGTTTCCCTTTCTCCATTAAACTCTCCAGGTCAAACCTCCACCTTTCTGTGTACCAAACTCCACAGACTCACTATGTTCATGCCCACTGCAGCCCCCTACCCTCTGAGAAGTTACAGGGACCCATGAACATCTCTGTGCTTTGTGACTTTGCGATTGCTAGCAGCAGTGGGCTCATGCATGCTCCCTCTTCCGTGGATCCCAGTTCAAGGCTAGGCGTTGCCTGAGTGTCCTTTCATGGGCCACACTGCCCTGAAAGCACCCTGTCGTGGGTGCAAGCTATTTTATATATCCACTAAGAGGTTAAACAACCCAAACCTTCTAGACCTTTTCAGGGTGCTCAGACAGAGAGGGTGGTCTCCCTACTGGCCTGCCCCATGGTTTATGGTTACCAGAGCTGAGAGTGTCTTCTGGGTTCACTGACCATAACCAGTCTCCCCAGTCTGCTGTTTGGGCAGTCTATCAGTTCAGGCTCTCCTATTCTTTCTGAGTCTCCTGGATTCCTGAGACCACAATAATGCACCCAGAATTCTGCCCTATTCATCCCCTGTGCTCTTCTCAGAAATGGGTGTCTTTTACTAGAGCATATTTCCAGGGGTCCTGATTTTTTGCTCTGGTCTTATATCACTTTCTGGTGGCCAGCTTATGGAGGCTCACTCTTCCCTCTGTTTATCATCTGATATTTTCCCTGAGGATTCAAGGTTCTGTACCCCCTACCTTGCAAAAAGTAGTTTTTCTGCTTTTAGAGATAAGATACATCTTCTTACATCTCAGTTTGAATTTGTGTGTGTTCAGAATGGCTTGGTAGATATCCAGCTAAATTCAAGGGACCAGATGACAGCTTCGCAATATAAGTTGAAGTCTGGAATTGTGATAACTCTAGTTTTTCTTTTCTTTTTCAAGGTTGCTTTGGCTATGTGGCATCTTTCGTGGTTCCATACACATTTTAGGATTGTTTGTTCTAGCTCTAGTGGTATTTTGATAGGGATTGCAGAAAATGTATACATTGTTTTGTCCAGTATCGACATTTTAACAATATTTGTTCTTCCAATCCATGAGTATGGACTGTCTTTCCATTTCTTTGTGTCATTTTTAATTTCTTTTATCAGTGTATTAGAGTTTTCAGAGTACAGGTCCTTCACCCTTTTGGTTAGATTTATTCCAATGTATCTTATTGTTTTTGGTGTGACTGCTATTGGGATTGATTTTTAACTTCTCTTTTTGTTGCTTCATTTTTGATGTATATAAATGCAACAGGACCCTATGTTTGTATCCTGCAAATTTACTGCATTTGTTTATCAATTCAAGCAGTGTTTTCATTGGGTATTTTGGCTTTCTTAAAAATTTTATTTATTTATTTGACAGAGAGAGATCACAAGTAGGCAGAGAGGCAGGCAGAGAGAGCAGGTAAGCAGGCTCCCTACTGAGCAGAGAGCTCACTGCAGGGCTCAATCCCAGGACCCTAAGACCAAGACCTGAGCTAAAGGCAGAGGCTTTAACCCACTGAGCCACCCAGGCACCCTGGAGTTTCTTAGATAGAGAATCATGTCATCTACATACAGTGAAAGTTTGACTTCTTCCTTGCTAATTTGGATGCATTTATTTCTTTTTGTTTTCTGATTGTGAGACTAGGACTTCCAGTTGTATGTTAAATAGCAGTGGTGATGGTGGACAACCCTGTCTTGTTCCCAACTGTAGAAAAAAATTCTGTTTTTTCCCACTGAGGGTTATATTAGTAGTGGGTTTGTTATATATGCTCTTTAATATGTTGAGGTATGTTCCCTCTTTAATATGTTGGGGATTTTTATTATGAATAAATATTGTACTTTGTCAAGTGCTTTTTCTGTATCTATTAAAATGATCATATGGTTTTTATCCCCTCTTTTACTAATATGGTATATCAAGCTGATTGAATTGCAAATATAGAACCCCCCTTGTAACCCAGTAATAAATTCTATTTGATCTTGGTGAATGATTCTTCTAATGTATTTTGGATTGTTTGCTAGTATTTTATTAAGAATTTTTTTTCATCTATTTTGATCAGGTATACTGTCCTATAGTTCTCTTTTTTTAAGTGAAGTTTTTATTTAGTTTTGGTATAAAGGCAATGCTGGTCTCATAGAATAAATTTGGAAGTTTTCCTTCCTTTTCAATTTTTTGGAATAGTTTGAGAAGAGTATTAAGTCTTCTTTAAATGTTTGATAAAATTTTGCCTGTGAAGCCATCTGGCCCTGGACTTTTGTTTGTTGGCAGATTTTTTTGTTTTTTAATACTGATTCAATTTCTTTGCTGGTTATTGGTCTTTTCAAGTTCTTGTTTCTTACCTCTTTAGTTTTGGTAATTTATATGTTTCTAAGAATTTATCTATTTCCTCCAAGTCATCCAATTTGTTGGCACAGAGTTTTATAGAATATTCCCTTACAATTGTGTGCATTTCTGTAGTCTGTGTTGTTATTTCTCTCCTTGCACTTGTGAGTTTATTTATTCGGATCCTTTTTTTTTTTTTTTTTTGGATACATCTGGCTAGAGGCTTATCAATTAAAAAATGGGCAGAAGACATGAATAGACATTTTTCCAAAGAAGACATGCCGGTGGCCAACAGTCAAATGAAAGGATGTTCAACATCACTCATCATCAGGGAACCACAAATCAAAACTATGATGAGATATCACCTCCCATCTGTCAGTATGGCTGAAATCAGCAACACAAGAAATAGCAAGTTTTGGCAAGCATGTGGAGAAGTGGAAGCTCTCTTGCACGGTTGGTGCGAATGCAAACTGGTGCAGCCACTCTGGAACACAGTATGGAGGTTCCTGAAAAGGTTAAAAATAGAATTACCCTATGATCCAGGAATTACACTGCTAGGAATTTACCCAAAGAATACAAAAATACTAATTCAAAGGGATATATGCATCCCAATGCTGATGGCAGCATTATCTACAATAGCCAAATTATGGAAACAGCCCAAATATCCATCAACTAATGAATAAATGGATAAAGAAGAGGTGGTTCATGTGACGCGTGCGCACGCACACACACACACACACACATATATATATATTAAACTCAGCCATAAAGAAAGTGAAATCTTACCATTTGCAACTATGTGGGTAGAGAGTATATATACTAGAGAGTATTGTGCTAAGAGAAATAAGTCAATCAGAGAGGCAAATACCATATTTCACTCATATGTGGAATTTAAGAGACAAAACACGAGTATAAGAAAAAAAAAAGAGGCAACTATAGAGGACTAATTCATGATTATCAGAGGGAAGGTCGGTGGGATGAAGGTGAAATAGGTGATGGAGATTAAGTAATGCATTTATGATGAGCGCCAGGTGATGTATGGAAGTGCTGAGTCACTAAATTGTACACCTGACACTAATATTATGCTGTATATTAACTAATTGGAATTTGAATAAATCTTAAAAAAAATAAGGGGAGAAATAGCTTGTACTAAACGTAAAAACAAATGAAGTACTGTAAATTACTTATAAGAACATACTATGAAATACAAAGCAAATGTTTTTCTTTTTCTCATTGTATGGTCAATTAAAAAAAAAACAAGTGAGTAGAATATTTTTAATAAAATGTTTAATAAAATGTTTAATAAAATATTTTTAATAAAATGGTGAGAAACTTGAAACTAGAGGAACTTTCATATCAATTAGTCATGAACTGCCTGAGAAGTCTTGCTTGATTGGAACAATGGATTTGTCTCACTTTAGGTCTGTACAGTTAGGTAATAGGAATTACTATTTGAGATATTGTATACTGTGCCAATTCCAATACACCAAGAGCAGAGTGGCTGTAAATTTCAGGAAATCTATTCTCTGGCACCATGGGGAAAAGTTACAATAAGGCTGATGAAGGTTAAACAGACCATATATTTCAGTTGAAGCTACAAATCTATAGTAAGCTTCAGCCAATAAAAACAGGTAATGTCTCCAGTTGAAAAGAAAAAAAAAATAGAAAAGCCTGTTTAGGGCTATTGTAAAATATAAAATCTTTTTAAAAAGTGATAAAGTCCTAGCATAATAATTTACTTTCTTTGCATTTATTGTATCTGGATCCCTTTTATTTTGTGTAAATTCTTTAATGTTTATGTTGTCTACCTGTAACTTTTTTATTTTTTTTAAGGAAAATAAAGACCCTTTGAAAATGATTGAACTTAGTGTTTCCTGGGTTTATAACATCTATACCAGTAGTTTGCATGTAGTGGTCACGAAATATCTCAAGGTCATTAAGTGGCAGCTATTGAAAAATAGGATTACTAAATTCAAAAAAAGGTCAACAGTGCAGAAGAAGCCTCCCTTGAATATTCTGGTAATGGAAAAGAAGCAAGAGCACTTACCAAAAAAAAAAAAAAAAAAAAAAAAAGGCACTATAGAAAGAACCTGCTACAGAGAAGATACTGATTATCATTAAGTTTTTTTTAAGGTTTTATTTATTTATTTGACAGAGATCACAAGTAGGCAGAGAGGCAGGCGGGGGGTGGGGGGGCGGAGAAGCAGGCTCCCTGCTGAGCAGAGAACCCAATGTGGGGCTTGATCCCAGGACCCTGAGATCATGACCTGAGCCAAAGGCGAGGCTTTAACCCACTGAGCCACCCAAGTGCCCCAATTATCATTAAGTTTTAATTAATGGACACATGTAATGTTAAAGTGGGATTAGACTTCCTATTCTATCTGATTCATATATTTTATTCAGGATGTCATCTCTCTGCTTTCTCTTAGTTGATTCTTAAATATTTTGATTTATTGTTTGCATTTGAAGGTCATCTTCCAAGTTTTTTTTACATGTCTTGTGATAGCTTTTGTTGCCACCTCTATTTTCAAGGATGTTTGCATAACAAAATCCTTGAATGATAGAAATCACATCTTCTTTTGAGGGGAGAGGACAGGTATGTTTCCTGACAAGTCTGATAAAAATGATGTCTCCATCTGGGGCAAATTTTGGTCAGGTTTGGTAGCAACCCCTTCATAAGATATGGTTTTCTTAATCTTGGAGTTCCTTAGCTATTCCATAAATCCACTGTATGTTCTTTGTACAATTGGCCCACTTCTGGATTACCTCAGTGAGTCTTGGGCGTGGGGAGCAAGAGGAATCCAATGCAAATACAGAATCATGCTGCCTAATTCTGAGTGAATAATACAGGTCTTTATTTTTGACCCAAGGGACACTGCCTTCTGCCGTTATCTGTGGAGCTGTGTAGATTAACTTCATAGTTCTCTACACTTGTAATGGTATATTCTTTTTGTGAGGAATGGCAAAAAGAGAGCACATGCAGAGTGTATTAATGGCCTGCAAACCCAATGATAAAAAGCAGAAGTAATAACCTCTTGAATGTGACAGGAGAAATAAGTTTATTTTAAATATTTCAAAAATTTGTGAGTAAGAAGAGCCTTTATTTTTAAACAAGTAGTTATTGTGGATAAAATAGCTAATCAAAATATCTCCTTTTGTTGGTGACAATGCTTGTCAATGGCCAAAGATGCGTAGACCTCTATTTTTGTGATAAGGGGAGGAATGTTCTTTATATAGGAGATGTACACTTAAAGTAAATTACGATCATTTTCAGGGGCTGCTGTAGAATCCGCTATTTCACATAACATCTTAAAAGCAAAATTTCCCACTTCTCCCTTTTAAGCAACTGGAAAAAGTTTCCATGTTGTCCAAAACTACTATTAAGTATTAGTCATTCACATCTCCTCTGTTCCTAGTCACATTCATCATGAAGGTGAATATCCAGATCCAGATGAAAGTCTTCTGCCCTGCAGAAGCTCATGATCATCTAGTTGGATGTCAGCTTTAATGCCCTCTTTAGGTGTGGCACACAGTAAAAAGTTCCAGCCACATCATATGGTTTCACTTATATGTGGAATGTATGGAATAGCATGGAGGACCACAAGGCAAGGGAAGGAAAACTGAATGAGAAGAAATCAGAGAGGGAGACAAAACATGAGAGACTCTGGACTCTGGGAACCAAACTGAGGGCTACAGAAGGAATGGGGGTGGGAAGATGGGGTAGCCAGGTGATGGGTATTAAGGAGGGCACATGTTGTGATGAGCACTGGGTGCTATAGGCAACTAATGAATCGTTGAATACTACATGAAAACCCAATGATATGATATATGTTGGCTATACTGAACATAATAAAGAAAATGCAGATGGGATAAAAATAAAATTTCAGCCCTCCATTTTTTTTAGAACCTGGTATTGAGTAATCATTCCTATTGGCATGTTTTAGCCATTGAGGAAAGTTCCTCAAGATGATTCTGTATATAATAAATATTAGATAAACTAAAATATTTCATGAATGTTTCTGAGTATTAATTCTGTCTCATTTACCTCCTTTTTTTCTAATTTACTTATTAAAAATATTGGGGACATTGTATATGAAAGGGTCATATGTGTAATGAAAAATATAGAAATTTTCTTGTAAAGTCTAAATTCATAGTAATTTATGAGGAGCAACAGCTTGTGTTTTGTTTAGTCAGTAGGACCCAGTGATTTTAATTTTTTATATATCACCTTGTCTTGTCTACTCTATGGTCAGCATGATTTATATTGAAAGGACCTAGAACACTATGTATACTTCCTTATGATCATGGTTCCCCTTCTTGACTGTCTCTCATAATTACACAAACAGATGATTGCCCTATAACTCATCTTCACACATTAATCTGATTTTTCCCCATAATCAAAGAAGTCTTCTATTTACCTAAACACAAATATATAAGGCAGTCGACAACTCGTTTTTGTACAGTGAAGTTAAGTGAAGATTCTGTGACAGAAGTTCTAACTCTTTTTAACTTATCTTGAGTATTTAAAGTTGTTTCTCAACCTTAAATATATTTCTTTCCTCTCCAACCAAAATGAGATAAATGTCAGACTTTGGATTTGATTTAAATTTACACCAACCTCTTTCATCTCAAATGCACACATCTCATCTGCGACTGCTTATCATTGAGATGACTGAAAGCAATTGCTCTAAGTGCCTAACTCAATATATCTATATCCATCTGTATAACTTCAGTGCCACACTCACATATATCACCTTGCTCCATGCTTCTGTGATTCTCTGTAGAGAGTATAAGTCTCATGAGATGTGCATTTGGCACTGGTCTTGAATCACTGTATTAACCTAACCGCAATGCCTTCCCCTTACAAGACTGGATGAAGAAATTATAGTCAAGGGTCAAAATTGAAGACTCAGGAAAAGAATAATGAAATATGGAGTATTTGTTATGGGAATGAAAGCTAATATACACTTTGAAAGAAAAAATAACTTTTGAGCAGTTTATTCCCTTAACTATTAAGATATTTTTTTCCTTGTCCACTAATCAACTTTCTTGTTTTTCAACCACAACAGGTCTAATATAATTTACACACTTAACTTTTATCTATGAAAATAGAAGATGGAGAGAATGAAAAAAAATAATGATCAAAATCCTCTTAGAATAATATCAATTTTAATATGTGAAATTTAATTTTGAATGCCTAAAATAGTTTTTACCTTAATGGTATTATGAATTAACATTGCCATAGTAAACTGGGAGTGTTTCTGTCTAATGTGACCATATCAAATTTAAACTTGCCAAATTTCTCCCTATCCATAAAAATTTCATAATACACTGAGTGGTCTACAGAATAATTATAGATTTTGATTCAAATAGAAATAACCAAAATAGGTTCTTAAAAAAAAATGTTTATCTTTTTTCCTCAGTAAATTTCAGTACTCTATGAAAAGGTTGCCTAATAGCTAGAAAAGACTATACAAACTAATGTCATACTTGCTGTTTTAACAAGAATTAGATTAGCTTAATATCCATTGCAGCAAACTAAATACTAGGCAATTTCAAAGTAGGAGAGTACTTTCATAAGTTTCACTCTTTAAAATTACTTTTATATGACTGAATTGAGTATAAACATATGTTCCTAAATCTTCCAAGGAAGGTAGCATGTACTGTATTGTTGAACTATTATTTCCAAACATGATCTATCACCAAACTATCATTAAGCCATATTCTGGTACACTTCTTCATTAAATGTAACAATATCTTTTACCCTCAAGTGCAGGCCCAAGACTGCACTTATGCCCAAGTGGTATAATATGGAGGAGGGCAATCCAGTGACTCTATGCAAGTCTAGGAGCAGTTCTGCCTTGTACTCCCCAGGAAGGTTGAGAAACCTCCCTCTAGCACCCCACTCCTCGAGCTCAGGAGAGGCCAACATATGAGCCTTTAGTCCTAATTTGGAGATTAGTGTGGATCTGCAAGTGC
The DNA here is from genome assembly GCF_009829155.1 of Mustela erminea. Lineage (NCBI taxonomy): Eukaryota > Metazoa > Chordata > Mammalia > Carnivora > Mustelidae > Mustela > Mustela erminea. Next base: position 145,192,121 of record NC_045616.1, read on the forward strand.
CTGCCAGATATGGGTAGGACAACTTCAATTGACAAGCAGTGAACTTGCTTCTGTACTCCTTTCTTCCAGCCATGCAATGTTTTCATCAGTAACATTCACAGAAGTTATTCTCAAGTCACCTGTTTGGTTAAGACTCTGCTTCTTAATCGTAAATTAATTGACCTGCAACATCCCTAAAGGAAATGATGTTCTGAGCAGAACCATGATTTAAGTAGAACTATACCTTAGGAAGTAGTGCTTGTGATGAACTGAAGAGAATAAAGGAAAACTAGAGGAGTAAAAGAAACTATTGTAGGAGTCCAGGTAAGAAAAGAAGAGGCATCTGAACACATAAATTGGTGGGAAAATGCAGAGGAAAGGATTCTTTGAGAGGACACTGACTTCTTTAGGGTTTGCTATGGAGTAAAGAATGTGCCAGAAAGATACACTGCTTTTAAATCAATATGTACATAATAATAATACTTCAAAATTATAAAGCATTAATTGATATAACTAAAAAGAAAATAATCTGATCCATGATAATAACAGGAGACATTAATTCACTTTAACTTGTAGCTCCAGGAGAAAAAAATAATCAGTAATAACATAGATTTTCACAATACAGATAATAAACTTGAGGTGCATTTTAGATGTAAAACATTGTACCCAACATCAACAGAATGTACATTATTTTCATGTAAAAGTGAAATATTTCCCCAAATTGATCATATGATAGATTATTATATATTTGTGTTTGATATTCAATATATTTCAAAGATGTAAAATCACTTAGAAGATGTTCTTTAATCACTGTGGATTTAATAATTACTAGATATTTTCTGTTTGAAAATGAAGTTTTGGACCAAAGAAGGAATCATAAAGAAACTGAAAATAATTTGAACTAACCAATCAGAAAGAAATGACAAGGATGTAGGTAAAGTAGTGTTTAAGTAGAAGCTAGTAGTCATAAATGCCTATATTAAAAAAAGAGAAAGACTAAAATCCAATGATTAAATATTCTTTTATAAAAGTAGAAAAAAATAAATCAAACTCAAAGTAGAGAGAAAAAATTAAAAATAATCAAATAACATATATATGTATATATACAGTATATATACATATATATGTTATTTGATTATTTTTAAATAGTTACAGTATATATCTACATGTATATATACTGTATATATGTATATACACACATATATACATATATATACACAGATATATAGAAATATATGTAGAAAAAATTATATATAGAATCTATATATCTATAGATATATAGATATATATAGATATATAGAAAAAATTAAAAATAATCAAATAACATATATATGTATATATACAGTATATATACATATATATGTTATTTGATTATTTTTAAATAATTACAGTATATATCTACATGTATATATACTGTATATATGTATATACACACATATATACATATATATACAGATATATAGTAGAGAAAAGTCAAAATCAAAAATCTATTCTCTGAAAAAATTTAAGAACTTGATAAATCTCACATACTGCTGTCAGCTCAGTCTACTAAAGCTGAGCCTAGTTTTTCAAAAATTCTATTTTTAGTGTAATATTTGTATATGTACTCCACTGTATACATATAGTTAGTATTCATATTCAATTGAAACCCATAGTATTAATTTTCTGGCTATGTCTGTTTTGTCTTTTGAAGTGATATTTGCCTCCAGAATAAAAGCAAGCACAACCTTTAAGAGCATCATAATATGAAGTTCTTATACACTCTCATACTACGGAGCACAGCTTTTTATTAGATAAGCAAAATAAAGACACTTTAGTGCTAAAAACAAATCCAAGTATGAAAGATTATTTGATGTAGGTAAAATATTGGGCAAAAAATGAGAGAAAAGACTTGCAATTTTAAAGTAGTTTATTCTTGGGCGCCTGGGTGGCTCAGTGGGTTAAGCCTCTGCCTTCAGCTCAGGTCATGATCTCAGGGTCCTGGGATCAAGTCCCACATCGGGCTCTCTGCTCAGCAGGGAGCCTGCTTCCCTTCCTCTCTCACTGCCTGCCTCTCTGCCTACTTGTGATCTCTCTCTGTCAAATAAATAAATAAATATATTTAAAAATTAAAAAAAAATAAAATAGTTTATTCTTAAAAGGCAGCACTTTTACCTTTGAAATCTTGATTCATCTCATAGTGCTGATATGGACATACACCTTCAAATAATGTTTATTAATTTTTTTAGCCCTGTTGGATTTAACATGTTAAATATTAATTTGGTAAAATATTATTTGAGGGTATATATTTATACCATCACTGTGAGATAAATAAAAACTCCTAAAAAAAAAAAAAAAGTACTTCTTTAAAACAAGAGAGGAGGGCCAACATGTGGCCCTTGACATGGTACTATTCTTTACAAGTCCAACCATCCAGAAAAAAAATAAGCCCACAGGAGCCATGAAAGAACTGCTCTCTGAACTTGTACAGGGAAGTAAGCCGTATGCACAATGGAATCCATGGAAATGCTCTGCTCAACTCTCATGTTGGAGAATCCTAAGTGACTGCTAACCCTGTTTCCCTAACTCTGTTTGGGGCCATGGCCACATTTCCTGGAGAGCCCATGGCCAACAATGGCAAGAATGTTAAGTTTAGTCTATTAGAAGGAGAAGCAGGGTAACTTCAATGAGCAACCTTGGTGGGGAACTAATAGTCCATCAATGTTTGCCAGGAAGTCTTACCCCAAAATGATGGTAGATACATTTTACAAATTGAAGCAAGGTCTATGGAGGTTAGGCTTTTATCTTTCCTCAGATTGACAGGGGGATTATCTTCCTTCCTTCATGATCACATTTCAAAGTGATGGCTCCTAGGTCCTTGAGAAGCACAGGCTAGCTTGTAAAACAGGCAGAAGGATATTAAAAGATTTACATCTCAAAAGAGCAAACAAAGAAATTACAAAGACTTGTTTTCTAAGGAAAAGGGAGGAAAAGGACCTCTATTTTTTTTTTTAAGATTTTTTTATTTATTCATTTGTCAGACAGAGATCACGAGTAGGCAGAGAGGCAGGCAGAGAGAGAGAGTGGGAAGCAGGCTCCCCGCTGAGCAGGACCCTGGATCCAGGATCCTGGGATCATGACCTGAGCTGAAGGCAGAGGCTTTAACCCACTGAGCCACCCAGGCACCCCAGGATCTCTATTTTTAAGTGATTTGGGTTTTGTGAGGGTCTTGATAGTCTATTGGAAATGGGGCCATGACCTGAACATAATTGTGATAACAGAGGAGGATCAGGGACCTAGAGGTTAAAGTTTAGTACAACTGAGAGGAATGTCAAGGGCATTTTGTTTACCTCCCAGGACTTGTCTCCCCTTCTCCTGCTCCCTCTCTCATCCCTTGTGTATGTACATCCCATGTTGAATTCTTTTCAGTGGAACTAAATCAACACAGCACAGTACTACATGCATCTCTAAGTAGTTTACTTAAAATAATATCTGCCATGCACAATATAAGAATATCAGAGAGCTTGCTGACACATAAATACCTCTTTTGAATAAAAAAAAAAAAATGCTTCAGACTGACACAGTTAAAGCTCCAAAGATTGAGCTTGTTGGACACAGGGTACCAGATTTCAGTGCCCCCAGAGTCCCCTGATCATGGATCCCATGGTTAGGACAAAAGTCATTAGCTTTGGCTCTTATGGTTCTGTGTTGCCACTAATTCACATCACTATCTGGTCTTGTCAATTGCAGTGCTCTTATCTTCCAACTTGATTCTTCTTATCTTCCGAATAAACACCCCCACACACACACAGCTCTCACATGGGCACAAACATCCTCTTTTAACATCATCACTGTATATACTTCTTTAAAGTTTGATTAGACTTAAACAAAGGTGATTCTAAAGATACAGTACATACAATAGTTGTATGTACTGTAAAGGATAGATATTATATATACTTTGTTGATTATATTTTACCATGTGAGTAATATAGGTATGAAAAATGATAACTTCTCTCAATATTTATATCATTTTGTAGATTTTATTTTTAAGAACTTCATTTAACCTACCATGATATTAATAATGACTTATATTAACTGCTAAACCTTTAGTTAATCACTGGTATGCTTTCAATTATTTGAATATATTGGGCATGAATAATTAATTTTTCAGTTCTCATTTTAATATTTTTCATTACGGAGCCTGCAGAAATTCTCCACCTTCACCCATGACACACATGCACACACACACATGCACGCACACACACACACACAGGAGTAAAGACATTTCTATCATACTTTCTTTTCCCTCTCACTGTTTTATGCAGTGTTAGAGGAAACTTGAAGTTACTCCTTTTATTTGGACCTATGATAGGCTAGTAAGTAGCCTAGATATCTCACATGTCATCTCAATATACGTCATCTCAGTTATTTTTTCTAATGATATTAACACACATTGTGTGGTTAGCATTGCCATTCATAGTTGTAAAGAGATTTAAATATTGGGGCGCCTGGGTGGCTCAGTGGGTTAAGCCTTTGCCTTCAGCTCAGGTCATGATCTCAGGGTCCTGGGATTGAGTCCCGCATCGGGCTCTCTGCTCAGCAGGGAGCCTGCTTCCCTCTCTCTCTCTCACTCTGCCTGCCTCTCTGCCTACTTGTGATCTCTCTCTGTCAAATAAATAAATAAAATCTAAAAAAAAAAAAAAAAGAGAGATTTAAATCTAAATCTGCGAAGAAAAAAATGTTTAGGTTCTTCACAGGAAAACTGTAGAGCCAGGAATTAAGGTCAGGCCTATGAGACTGCAAAGTCCGTGGCTTTCCACTCTACTACCTATCTCCATTTTCATTATACTATTAAAGTCATCAACCAATGAACGCATATAAACTTAGCAGCATATAGTACAGTGACATGTTTATATATTTTATTAGCATTAAAATAAGCTAATGGGTATTGCCATATTACTGAGATATATGTTTCATAGTCTTAATGGTTATTACAATATTAATAAGATATGAAAGAGAATTTTTGTAGTGGTGATGGCAATTTTAAGAAGATATATGAGGGAGTTTATAGGCTACAAAAAATAAATATGCTGAAGGAAAGCACTAATGCACATTCCAAGGGTAGCACTGCTTGAATGGTTATGGATTACAAAAGTAACTTCACTTGGAAAGTTTTAATGTCGGCTGAATGTAAAGTTAAAATGATAATAGAGAAGATAGACATAAATGATCTTCCTGTCTTCAGTCTCTCCCTGCTTCAGTCCATCCGCTACAGTTGTCTTCTTCCTAAAATATAACCTTGTTTTTATTAAATCAGTTTTTCAAGTTACACCAGTTTCATTGCCATCAGCATTGATAGGAGAATAAAGGTCATTTCTGTATACTGAGATAATAAGCCATTCATGACCTGAGTTTCACCCAAATTTTTCCTGTTCAACCCTACATTGTTTCTTTCTTGAGCAAATTTTATTTACTTGCCGTGCATAAGCCTTCATTACATATGTCTTCTCTTAAGCTATCAACGATAGCCTAAACTTAAAAAGTCCTTCTATGTGCTTTTAGCCTGTCCAAATTATACATGTTAACGTCCTATTCTTAGCTTCTCTCTCCAATAAGCATATGTTAGAAATACTTTCTAAGTACTACTTGAAGTAGTATTTTTTTCCAGCACAGGTTTTAATTGTGTATTGCTTAGGTATAGAAACAATTGATATTCTGAAATAAATACATATGGGATTCTTTGACTATCTATTATGGTTTGCAGATTGTATCCAACATGCTGGTGACAAAAACTACAAAGTTAGCTTTGCTTATTTCTTCTAACCCTCAGGTGTATCATTAGGATATACAGACAGACCTCATTTCATTATGCTTTGAGATACTGAGTTGTTCACAAATTGACGTTCTGTGGTAATTCTGTGTGTAGCAAGTCTATGGGCACCATTTCCCCAACAGCATTTGCTCACTTCATGTCTGTAGCACATTTTGGTAACTCTCACACTATTCCAAACCTTTTCATTATTATTTAATTTGTTATGGTGATCTATGATCAATGATTCCAAGTCCCTGAATGCTCAGGTGATGTTAGCATTTTTTAGCAGTAAAGTGTTTTTAAATTAAAGTATGAAACATTTTTTTAGATGTGGCGCCCTTGTACACTTAGTAGACTGCAGTGGAGTGCAAGCATAACTTTCACATCCACTGGGAAGCCAAAAAAACCACATTTGACTCACTTTATTGTCATCTTCATATTACTGCAGCAGTCTGGAACTGAGCCACCTTCTGTCTGCGGTAAGCCTGTGTGTGCGCATGCGTGGGAGGAGCCTTGTAAGGAGGCACAGGCTCAGGTGACCACGTGCGGCTTTCTGCTTCCACTGCCAAAATACTCAGCACAGTAGCAAACACAAGTGATGTGAGAGAGTACTTGGAAAGTGGTGTTGAGTATTCTAAAAAGTGAAAAAATTACAAAGGTTCACCATTAATGTGGCTGCTGCAAGGTTTGGTAGATTCTATTATTAAGGTAATTCATTTCCCTTCTATTTCTAGTCAATAAGGTATTTTCATTTAAATCCTGATTGAATATCTTTAATGACATCTCTACGTATTTTGAAGTGATCTTATTTTTTTCTGGCGGTCTGTTACGGTCATTTGCATCACTAGCTTGTTCAGTGTTAAATTGTTCCTGCATTTCTGCAAATAAATACAGTAAGATCCTGTTTGCTTTTTAATTGCTACTAATTTACTTAAGCCTTTTGTATCAAGATTCATAAGTGAGTATAAATCATTGTTTTTCTTTCCCATTCCTGTTCTGGTCCAGTTTATAAGTAGAATAATAACACTCTTGATGCCTAATAAGGCTTTTTAAAGTAATTAAACAAGGAGACCATTAGACTGAAGTGGCTCTAATGCCTTGGTTGCCCACGTAAGCAAATGAAACCTAAGCCAAAAGAACACACTCAAATATGAGGAAATGAAACTTAAGAACAACTAGTCAGGGGGATACCTGGGTGGCTCAGTCAGTTAAGCATCTGACTTCAGCTCAGGTCATGATCTCAGGGGCCTGGGATCAAGCTCCATGTGGAGCTCAAGTTAGTGGGGAGCTCCTCAGTTAGTGGAGAGGAGTCTGCTTCTGCCTCTGACCTTCTCCTCACTTGTGCATGCTCTCTCTCAAATAAATAAATATAATCATAAATAAATAAATACATAAGTAAATAAATAAAAGCAATTAATCACAAACAGTCAAATAGGTTTTTTGAAATAAAGCAATTGCTGGGATGCCTGGATGGCTCAGTTGGTTAGGCAGCTGCCTTCGGCTCAGGTCATGATCCCGGCGTCCTGGAATCGAGTCCCACATCGGGCTCCTTGCTCGGCGGGGAGCCTGCTTCTCCCTCTGCCTCTGCTTGCCGTTCTGTCTGCCTGTGCTCGCTCTCTCCCCCTCTCTCTCTGATAAATAAATAAAACCTTTAAAAAAAAAGAAATAAAGCAATTGCTGAAGCAATAGATAAGCAAATTATATATACATGCATATATACAGCTGTATATATGTACATACAATTTGCTTTACTTCCACATCTTCTCCATAAAAGCCTTTCAACTACCTTCCGTCGGTGGAGTGCTCCTAACCAGTCTTAGTTTGGCTATTTCTCACTGAAGTTGATGTCTGTCCAAATAAATTTTTGTAAATGCAATGTGCCTCAGTTTATCTCTTATCAGACTTTTGCTTTAAGCTTATTTTTTCTATTGATATTATAACAACAACAGTTTTCCTTTACTTAGAATTTTCCTACTATAATATTCATAAAACACATCTACCTTGTATGTAGCAAGTTAGGCTGTTTTGATTATGATTTTCAGTATGTTAGGACTAATTTCTACCATTATAATTTGTGTGTTCCTTTACTTAATCTTTTTATCTTTTTTTTCCTGATATATTTGGACTTCAGGTGTTTCTTTATTTTCTCACCTCTCCACACACTGGTTTAAAATTTGTACGTTGTTATTTTTTTCCTTAAAAGGCTACTTTTAAAATTTTATCATGTATCCTAGACTTAACAAATTCCATTTATTTATTTGACTTATAAAGTTTTAAAAATAATATGTACAACCTTAAAATAATCTGTTCTAGGTAGCACAGATTTGTATATGATACAATTGGTGACTAATTGTTTTTCTCAGTAATCCCTAAGATACTATATTAATGTTTTAATTGCTTACTCTACATATTGATATGCCAAGATCTAATTGCTTTAAAAACTCATTTAGTTCCCTGAAGTTTTATTGAGATATTCTGATATTCAGATTTATCCTACTTAAAACTGCCTTTTGGGCGCCTGGGTGGCTCAGTGGGTTAAGCCGCTGCCTTCGGCTCAGGTCATGATCTCAGGGTCCTGGGATCGAGTTCTGCATCGGGCTCTCTGCTCAGCAGGGAGCCTGCTTCCTCCTCTCTCTCTCTCTCTGCCTGCTTGGATCTCTCTCTGTCAAATAAATAAATAAAATATTTTTTAAAAAAACTGCCTTTTGAATCTGAGAAATCATTTCTTTCACAAAATTATTCTTTTGCCATCTCTCCATCCCTTCTATTTCCTTCCATGACAATACCTACTATGCATGCTAAATAACCTCCTGATTCATTATATTCCCTTTTCTATTTTTTCTTTCCATCTATCTAAACCATAATGTGTATCTTAATTTTAGGTTTTTAGGTTTTTCTATTTTTTCAGTCAAGTTGAATTTGCTAGTTAAAATTCAATAAGTTTTTATGATTCACACTTAATAACAGTCTTAGAGATCCCATTTAAATAATTTTAAAATCATCTTGTTTCTTTGTATTATTATATGTTTGAATTTCCTATATGTTTAATTTCTTTAATTCAGTGTAATATTGTTACCTAAAAGTCTATTAAATATTTCTATAATCTTTAGTTCTTGAGAGTTTATTTTACTAAGATCTCACTCATGATATATTTTCTTTTTTCCTTTGGCTTAGATAGTAATACCTTGTCAATATTATATAGCTACAAATTATTTCTTTAAAATGTTTTTAAATCATTGTCTATTTTTTTAAAGATTTTAGTTATTTGTTTGAGTGAGAGAGAGAGAGAGCATAAGAAGGGGAAGGGTCAGAGGGAGAAGCAGACTCCCTGTAGAGCAGGGATCCCAATGTGGGACTTGATTCTGGGACTCCAAAGATCATGACCTGAGCTGAAAGCAGTTGCTTAACCAACTAAGCCACCCAGATGCCCCAGATCATTTTCTGTCTTTAATGTTGATATAGTTAATTTTTGGATATTGTTTATAAAATCTCTTTCTTAGTTATAAATGCATTTTTCCAATACTTTTTGAGTTTTTCTATTTATGACTAGTTCTCTAATTTCCATTAATATCTGTATATGCAAACTATAAACCTAAATTTAATTTCCTATATGCAGAAGCCATTATCCAACATAATTTTTCAATAGTTAGTATTTACCTCGCAGATTTGAAATGTCAAATTTATGACATAATAAATTTCCAGATGGGGGAAAAAAAAAAGGGATAACCAGCATGAGCTGTTGGCTTTCTTCCAAAAATGGGGATGCTTCTTCAGAAGTGAGAGGAGAGAGAGAAGTATGTGGATCTGGAAAACTGACATAAAAAATTTGTGTGAAAATCTTTTGGAAATAGAAGACATTTAAGAAAAAAATGTCGTCAGGATGTAGTGTGTGTCTTGGGGGATTATCAGAAAAGAGTAATAGTCAATGGGAAATCTTTCTATGCACTGCAAAGCTTTGTTTAAATCTTGGACTGTTTTATTGCCAGTGTTTCATTTGTAATCTACTTTATATTTTGCTATTGCAGTGATAATATCAATAGATTCAGAAAAACATTTTGATAAATTCATTTTACATATGTGATTTAAAAAAACACCCACTCCATATGAAGGAATAAATGCGAACATTCTAAACTTATGATGTTTATGTTACGTGCACTTAAAGCAATCATTAAAATCTGTGGAGTAACTAACATGCATTTCTTTTAAAGTTGGATAAAGAATGTATAAAAGCATGTCTGCCATTACTGTTATCATTCAAGTTGAAACTTGCAAATATTTTTAAATAGGAAATAATGCTGTGAGAAAATGTATGATATCTGTTAAGGTGAGAAAAGGGTTTTTATTAAATTATTTGCAGATTTTATCAGGCACATTAAAAAGATCTATTATTCTCAGTAAGTTAATTTATGGCTATTGACAAACTGATTCCAAAGCTTATATGGAAAAGGAAAAGATTCAGAATAACCAACATAATATTGAAGGAGAAGAATGAAATAGGAGGACAGAAGCTACTCAATTTCAAGACTTACTATAAAGCTAAAGAAATCAAGACAGTGTTTCATGGGTGAAGGAATAGACAAATAGATCAATGTAAAGGAATACAAAGCCCAGAAATAGACCTCCACGAATACAGTCAACTGATTTTTGCCAGTGTAGCAAAGGCGATACAATAGAACAAAGATACTCTCTCGAACAAATAGTTCTGGAATAACTGAACAACCGCACACAAAGAAATGAATCTAGAACAGAGGTTACATCCTCCACAAATTAACTCAAAATGGATCATAGACCTAAATGTAAACACAAAACTATAAAACCCTTGGGAGATAACAACATAGGAGAAAAGCAGTATGACTTGGATATGATGCCTTTTTAGATACAGTATTGAAGGCATCACTCATGAAAGAAATGACTGATAAGCTGAACTTCATTAAAATTGAAAACTTTTGCTCTGTGAAAGACAGTATCAAAAAATGAGAGGTCAAGTCACAGAGTGGGAGAAACAATTTGTAAAAGACAGATGTGATAAAGAACTATTATCCAAAAAATACAAAGAACTCTAAAAAACCAACAATATGAAAACAGAGTTTTAATATATAGGCTAAATATCAATAAATATATCAGCAAAGAAGATATACAGGTGACATATAAGAACATGAAAAGATGCTCCACATTATATTATCAGGAAAATGCAAATTAAAACAGTAAGAAATCACTGCATACCTATTAGAATCCTCTAAATACAGAAGACTGGGAACACCAAATCCGGTGATAAGGAGAAGTAACAGGAACTCCCATATTTCACTGGTGGGAATGCAAAATGGTATAGCTACTTGGGAAACAGTTTGGTGGTTTCTTGAAAAATTAAACAGACTTGTCAAAGAATTGAGCATTCATGCTTCTTGATATGTACCCAGAGGAAGTGAAAATGTATGTCCATACAAAAAGTTATGCATGGATGTTGTAGCAGCTTTATTCATAACTGTCCAAACTTGGAAGCATCCAGTATGTCCCTCAATAGTTGAATGAATAAGTAAATTGTAGTATAAACAGACAATGGAATATTATTTAGCACAAATAAGAAATGAGCTATCAACTCATGGAAAGACATGGAGGGGCTTTATGTACATTACTAAATGAAAGAGTTCAATCTGAAAACCCTATATATAGTATGCTTCTGACTATAAGACATTCTAAAAAAGGCAAAACTCTGAATATAATTAAATAATCTATGATTGCCAGAGTTGGAGGCATGAGGAATTATTAGGCAGAACACAGAGAACATTTAGGTCAGTGAAAATACTCTGTTTGGTGTTATAATAATGGGTATATGTCCTACTACATTTACCTAAGCCTGTAGAATGTACAACACCAACCTTGAACCCTAATGTTCTTAGGGTGATTATGATGTGTCAATGTAGGTTTATCCTTGGTATAAAAAATTTAACATTCTTGTGAGTGATGTTGATGATGGGAAGGCTATGCATGTGTGGAGGTAGAAGGTATTGGGAAATCTCTGTACCTTCCTTGTAATTTTGTTGTAAACTAGAAGTTCTCTAAAAAGAAAAAATAAATCTTAAAAAATAGATCAGAATCTGAAAATAAGAATTGATGAGAGTTCATTATAATTGTAAAATATAAGTCAGCTTGTAAATGTTAATTTTATGTAGAATAGCATTTATTATATAAACCAAAATGGAGATTGATATTATTAGAAACCAAAAAAGTAAATTATTTAAATATTAATACATAAAGAAGGCACAAGACAATAAGAAAACATATGTTTCGATATATATTTCAATATAAAGAAGATTTGAATAAAAAAATAGGCAAACTAGTTCATGGGTTACACATTTTTTCATCGTAAAGTTTTTGATTGCCTACCCTCCCAGTAACAGAAAAATATGTTCAATTATGTATTTTTAACAAATCTACACACTTATATTTTTTAAAAAGTAGAAGTCCATTACAAATTAATTTCTTTTTTTTTTTTTAGGATTTTATTTATTTGACAGAGAACACAAGTAGGCAGAAAGGCAGGCAGAGAGAGAGAGAGGAGGAAGCAGGCTCCCTGCTGAGCAGAGAACCCAATGCGGGGCTCGATCCCAGGATCCTGGGATCATGAACTGAGCCGAAGGCAGAGGCCTTAACCCACTGAGCCACCCAGGTGCCCCACAAATTAGTTTCTTAAGAGCAAAGAAGTATGTATAAAATCAAGTTTTTATTTTAATTCCAGTATAGTTAACATACAGTGTTATATTAGTTTCAGGTGTACAACATAATGACTCAATATTCCCATACAATGTCCAGTGCTCATCACACCAAATGCCCTCCTTAATACCCATCACTTATTTCGTGCATCCCCCATCAACCTCCCCTTTGGTAACCATCAGTTTGTTCTTTAGTTAAGAGTCTGTTTCTTGGCTTATCTCTCTTTTTCAATCTCTCCTTTTTTCTTTGCTTGTTTTGTTTCTCAAATTCCACATATGAGTGAATGCATATGGTAATTACCATTCTATGACTGACTTATTTTGCTTTAGAATTATATTCTTTAGCTCCAGTCATGTTGTTGCAAATGGCAAGATTTCATTCTTTTTCTTGGCTGAGTAATATTCCAATGAACGTATCCACCGCTCCTTCTTTATCCATTCATTTATCAATGGACACTTGGGTTGCTTCCATAATTTGGCTACTGTAAACACTGCTGCAATAAACATAGGTTACTTGAATCCTTTTGAATTAGTGTTTTTGAATTCTCTGTGTAAATACCCAGTAGTGCATTTACCAGATCATAGAGTAGTTCTATTTTTAACTTTCTGAGGAATCGCCATACTATTTTCCTCACTGACTGCTCCAGTTTGAATTCCCATAAACTGTGCAAGAGAGTTCCTTTTTCTCTACATCATTGCGAACACTTGTTTCTTTTGTGTTTGATTTTAGCCATTCTGACATGTGTGAGATGGTATCTCCTTCTAATTCTGATTTGAATTTCCCTGATGATAAGTGATGATGAGCATCTTTTTATGTGTCTGTTGACCATATGTCTGTCTTCTTGGGAGAAATGTCTGTTCATGTCTTTTGTGTACTTTTTAATTGAATTATTATTAGTAGTGTTTTTTGTTTTTTGTTGTTGTTGTTTTGTTTGGTTTGGTTTGGTTTGGTTTTGAGTTGTATCAGTTTTTTACAGATTTTGGATACTAACCCTTTCTTAGGTATGTTATTTAAAAATATCTTCTCCCATTCAGTAGGATGTCTTTTAGTTTTGTTGGTTGTTTCCTTTGTTGTACAGAAGCTTTTTATTTTTATGTAGTCCCAATAGTTTATTCTTGCTTTTATTTCCCTTGCCTCAGGAATAAAAAAAAACATGTCCTCGGCATTTCAACAGGACAACAGGATCCTAGTAGAGATGGGTAGTTTCCTCTCATCCAAGGCACAAAGTAATTTTAAAATTTTAAAAGTGTAAAAGTCCATTACTAATTAATTTCTTAAGAGCAAAAAAGTAGAAATTAACATAGGTATGAAAGTATACTACAAAGCCATATTTTTTTCAAAAAAATTGCTCTGCTGAAAAGTCAGGAAAAGAGAAGACTAATGAACCATAACAGAAAGGACAGAAATATAAGTGCATAGGTAGATATGACAAACATGGTAACTGCAATACATAGGAAGGGGTAGAATATTTAGTATTTGGTTTAAAGCAATCTGATACACTACATGCAAAAAAATAAATGGTCTATACAGTTGGTATCTATAGTGTATTGGGATATGAATGAGAATTTGGAAATAACAAGTTTTTATTGCAGGGCAATATCAGACAAACACTATGGAATATGGGAACAAAAAACTAAAACTAAATGTCTATTTAACAATGTAGATGTGTGTGATAACACACATGATGCATGAGAAAGATCAAGAAGTGAAAAATATATATGGCAAAATATTAATGTAAGTTAAGCAGTACAAATCTAGGATAAAAAACAAGTTATATGGTCAAAGACATATACTCAAGGACATTTAATGTTTTTTGAGTAGAACATCTACTGGAGTTAAGGAAATAATAATAAAGTGGGAATTAAGAATAAAATGGAAAAATAAAAGAAATAAATTGCCCACTTTTTGGTTCACTGATAATAATGTGCTATAAACAAGAGCATAACTCTGGCATTTTAAATTAGAATATAAATTAATGAGTAAATGGATTAATATTATTTTGCTTGGGACTCTAGATTTGTTTTCATTTATATTTGGTTTATTTCCACACTAATAGCACAGGCTTGAACTACTTTTATTCATTTTAAATGTTACTGTCCAGAGCTCTTACTCCCTCAGTTTATTCATCATTTTCAAATCTTCTTGTTGGAAAAGGTCATCAAGTAGAAGTTAATGCCCTAGCTTAGGTATGAGCCCTAACAGCTGACCTTTCAATAGATACAGCTGATTGGATTCATAGAAAAAGTGGCCACTGTAGTGCTTAGATGGGATAGAGTATTGCCAAGGATGCCTATACTATTACACTTGAAATAAGTGACTTCGTTAATATAGTAAGAGCATTTCTTGTATGTTGCAAACAATGCCCAAAGCAATTGCCAAACAAGTCTGGGTCATCCACTGGAGTTCACAAATGGTGAGGGATTATCAGATTGATGATACTGACCTCTCCCTTCAAGTGAAGTTTCTAAGTATGCTTTGGTTTGTGTGGATATTGGATCTGGGCTAACCCAAGTTTACCCTGTTGCTGCCCAAACCAGGCTGCACCATTAGGGGGTTAGAAAAGCTGTGTATCATGTATAGATACCCTCATTAAAGAAACAGTGATTGGGCAACCCATTTCAAAGGTCATGATATGCTAGTCTGGGCAAAAGAATATGGCACTGAATAGATTTCTGATATAATTCACAGGCAGCAGAGTTGGTAGAAAAAAAGAATGGAGTATTTGTGCAGCAGATTAAATTACTAACAATAAAACCACATTGGCTGGTGGACTAAATTAAAATACTATGCCAGGCTTTAATAAGTTTGAATGATCAATCATATTAATAGTATATGTCAGATTGTAGAAGCCTGCTGAAACACCCGTAAAGTATGAAAGTCTCAGGAAACAGCCATTGCCCCAACTCTCACTGGATCAGTGTGCCCTGCTGCTGAAAACACCAAGTTCCATAACACGTAGAAAAAGCATGATCCTGCAGTGTCTGGGTGGCTCAGTTGGTTAAACATCCAACACTTGATTTTGTCTCAGGTCATAGGATTGAGCGCCACATCAGTCTCCACGCTCAGCATGGAGTCTGCATGAAATTCTCTCTCTCCTGCTCCCTCTGCCCTTCCCCCTGCTTACATTTATCTCTCTCTAAAAATAAATAAATCCTTAAAAAAAAAGAAAAAGAAAAAAATAAAAGGTATTATCCTAATTTGAAGAGATACATGTACCCCAATTTTTGTAGCAGGATTATCAGCAATAGCCAGATTATGGAAAGAGTCCCAAAGTCCATCAACTGATGAGTTGGTAAAGAAGATGTGCTATATCTATAACAGATTATTACTCAACCATAAAAAATGAAATCTTGCCACTAATAATAATGTGGAAGTAAGTAGATAGCATTATTCTAAGTAAAATAAACAGTCAGAGAAAAACAAATACCATATGCATTCACTCATATGTGGAATTCAAGAAACAAAACAAATGACCATGGGGATAAAAAAGAAAGAAGCAAACCATTACAAGAAACTCTTCACTATAGAGACCAAACTGAGGGTTGTTGGAGGAGAGGTAGGTGGGGGGGGATGGTTTAAATGAGTGATGAGTATTAAGGAGGACACTTGTGATGAGCACTGGGTGTTGTATGTAAGTGATGAATCATGAAATTCCACACCCAGAACTAATACTACACTGTATGTTAACTAACTGAAATTTAAATAAAAATTTGAAACTACAAAAAAAAAAAAAAAAAGAAAAGAAAGAAGGAAAGAAAGAAAGAAAGAAAGAAAGAAAGAAAGAAAGAAAAAAGAAAGAAGAAAGAAAGAAAGAAAGAAATAGAAAAGGCTTTATCTCCTGGAACTTGCAATTAAAAAAGGCTTTATCTCCTAATACTTGCAATATGATGTCCCACCAGGATGGGTGAATTACTTTCCACCCTGGAAGAGGGGGAAACTACTCAATCTTTACTAGGATCCTGTTATTTTGCTGCAAGCCAGACTGTTGAAATATACTATGCCTCAAACGAAACATGCATTTTTGAAAGAAGAGAGAAAATGGGGGACCTGGACTATTACACCTTGCTTCTGGTCCATCTACTTATCCCTGACAGTTCTCCCATTCCTATTCAACATGTATGATATGTACAACCTGGTCAAGTTCCTAAAGCTGCCAATCTCCTCAAGACTAACTGGCATGTTTTGTTTTCCACTGGTTTGATCATTTGGCTGCCACCTTCCCCTTCCCCCACCTCCATTTGTCTAGAGGACATTCTGGCACACAGAGAAGCCCTCATGAAGTTCATCCAACAAGCCTTAAATGATAGTCAACAGAGCCTGTCCTTAATGACCACTGGGAAGCTTAATAATTCAGCAGTTCAGATCCTAAGGGTCTTGGCAGAAAAAAATGTTATTTATTTTGGGGATAATTATCTTGATCGGTGTTTTCTTTTGCAGGCACCTATATTGTTGCCATTTTTTTAAAAAACAGAATCTGTTGGGGTTTCTGAGTTGCTCAGTCAGTTAAGCAGCTGCCTTTGGGTCAAGTCATGATCCCAGGATTCTGGGATCGAGCCCTGCATTGGGCTCCCTGCTCAGCAAGAGGCCTGTTTCTCCCTCTCCCACTGCCTGCCGCTCTGCCTACTTATGCTTTCTCTGTCAAATAAGTAAATAAAATCTTTAAAAAAAATAGAATTTGTTGATAAATTATTTTGTTGTTGCTGTTATATAATTGCTTGATATACTGGATGCATATTTTCTGTCACTCTACACACTTAGCAGTCGTGGGATAATCCTTATTTGATCATATCTAGTATCAACTCAGAGTATCCTATGTATAAATTGAGTTATCTACTGTTTTACTTATTTTGAGTTGTCATTTTCCAGATCTCTTGTTAGAGTTATAAAATACAATATTTCAAAAAATTGTTAACTTTACTATTTGGATAAATGATAAAATTTGTTTCTAACAGTCCACCTTGGCTAGATTTCTTAGTGCGGAGACATCTTTGACTACTTTTACAATTATTTTATGGGTTTTTATGACTCATATAGCTTGTGTTTCTGAAAGAAATGTAACAACTAATGTTTTAGGGAATTTCACACCTTATTTTAATATTTACTGGCAGAAGAATACTATTATTAATCTAGTTATATTCTTGTATGCCTTTTTTTTCCTTGTATGCTTGTTTTTTAAAATGTATGCATACACATATTCTTTCTTAATTATGTTTGTCCAAGTTTTATGCATGTTATTTAAAAATTTTACTATTGTTTTCAATACTTTTAAACTTTATACTTTAAAACTTAGTAACTTACTTCTTCTAGCTTTTTAAAATAACTTCCTGAAAAAATTTAATAATATTTAAAATATTTTGTTGACCTATGTTCAGATTTGTATGTTTTCTGGCAAAATAGCTTTTCTGTGTTTTTTTTTTTTTGATATGCTCTCTTTATTGCTTTTACTTTCATTTTATTATTATGAGAAGACATTTATATTATAAAATTAATTTTGATTCTATTTTTGTAGATGCCTGATTTTATTACACTGTCTTCAGGGAGCACTAAGAAAGTGGATTTTGAAATTTGTTGGCCTTTCTTCTGTGACCTACTGCACTGTCAAATGTTCTGTGTGGTTTGTGTATCTTGGGAAGAAAATCAGGTTTATCAAGTGCAAATTTATTTATATGAATATTATACTAAGTTTACTCAAACCCTTTGAGTAATTTGTTTATATGAGTATTGTACTAAGTTTACTCAGACCCTTTGCATTTGGCTTATGTTTTGGCTTGTTGGTCTCTTAGGCTCAAAAGTCAGCCTTTCTGGCAACCGCCCTTGGCTCAGGTCATGATCCTGGAGTCCCAGGATCAACTCCCACTTAGGGCTCCCTGCTCAGTGGGGAATCTGCTTCTCCCTCTGACCTCTCCCCTCTCATGATCTCTCTCTTTCTCAAATAAATAAAATAAAATAAATCTTTAAAAAAAATCAGCCTTTTTGAGACACCTGTATTAAAATTTCTCAGATGCATCTCAGCTGCATAATTATTTTAAGATCTTTTAAAAATGGATGGCACATAGGTAATGTTTGACATTTTAAGACTTCTTGTTGAAGCTTTCACTTTTTAAAGTGATTTGATTAATTCATAATAATAAATTGATAAATATTATGTTTGGATTTGTTCTGCAATCTTATTTTTTTATTTAAGTCTTGCTTTTCTTTTCATGTATTCATCTGTTTTTACTTTTTAAAGTTTATATTATTGATACCTTGAAAAATTATTTTGATGGATGTTTAGTATTCAGATTTTTTCTTTAGACCATGGTCTGTGTGTACCAACAATATCAATTAAAATTTCTTTGCATTGCTTTTCAATTTGTCCTTTTTTGTATACTAAATTTCCATCTTATTTATACTTATTTGGTACTCCCTCTTATAGTCTATTAGCCTGCAACATTTATGTCTGAGTGTCAAACTTTTCTAATTATTACACCTTTAATCATCTTGCTATTTATTTTTTCAGAATTTCCCCGATGTCCAATATTTATTATATTTATAATATTTATATTTTTTCTAATTGAATTATCACTTTATAGATACTTTAGTTAGCTTAAATTTATAGACAGGAACAATTTCTCTATTTATAAAATTTAAAACATTGGGTATTTCAACCCAAGAAAAAAATACATTTTTTATTCTTTGAAGTTTTATTTTGTTTTTGTTTTTTAATTTTCAGTTTATTTTTATTATTTAACATAATCTTGTATATCTCTAGTTTGGCACTTCTTTTATTATTGTTATTACAAATGTCAATTTTTTTCTCCATTACATCCTTATAAAAAATAATCATTGTTATTAAATGCTATTTAGTGTTTATTTTTCAAAATTACTATATTCTTTCAGTTTAGTTGTGTAAGTTATTCCAAAAATTTCCTAAAGTTTGTGTGTAAGCTTGGGTTATAAAATAGATCTAAGGCTGATGATTTGTCAAATAAGTATGTTAGAGATGAAAAAGCAGTAGAAAATATCAAAAAGGGACACCTGAGTGGCGTTGTCAGTTGAGCCTCTGACTGTTGGTTTTGGCTCAGGTCCTGATCTCAGTGTGGTTAAGACTGAGTCTCACAAAGGTCTCCATGTTCAGCCTTGAGTCTGCTTGAGATTCTCTCTTCCTCTTCCTCTGCCCCTGCTGATGTACTCTCTTTCTAAAATAAATAAATAAATTTCAAAAAAGAAAATATTAAAAAGCAACCGGTTTTAATTATGAATAGAAAGATTAAATTTATACAGAGATGGAGGAAGCCAGAACATGAAGGTAGATTGTGTCTCAAAAGAGGTAAAAAACATTTCCATCAATGTACTTGATCTAGAAGAATAAGAAGGAGTTAATATCTTTTGGGGGAGACTTTGGAGTGTAACATGAGGAGGGGGTAAAAAGGTTGAGTGAAGATCAATAAGCAGATAGCGGTATTGGTTATTTAAGAGTGTGATTGATTCATCTCTGTGGACAATGCTGTTACCAAGCATGATGGAAAAGTCTGGGGAGAGGAAGATTGTCTCATGAAGTTTCTGTTTGTTTTGCTGTATTATTCTCACTGGTTTCACTGAAATCAAATTTAATCACTTGAAAAAATCATGTTTCTGCATCTTTCTTTTCATTTACATTATACTTTCTATATTTCTTTGGATTAATTAAAATAAAATCATCATCATCATCATCATCATTATAATTATATATTTGATCTTCTTAATAGAAATACTTCTACACTAATGTTATCATGAGGCTTGAGTATTCCAATCCCACTTCATTATGTTTTTTAAAATTATTTTTAATAAGGAGAAAGATTTATACAGACTTATTTATACAGATTTATTTCATAATGTGTTATTAATATCTAGGAAATGAATATTTTGTAAAGATATAATGAGATAGACTAAGGACTTAATTTTTTTAATGATGCTAATTTTTACATAAGTTCATAATATTCATATTCATATATAGAGACTCTTAAATGAACATAAACATACAGATGAGTGCATCATTAATACAAAACCCACAATTCTTTTTTTTTTTTTTTAAAGATTTTATTTATTTATTTGACAGTCAGAGATCACAAGTAGGCAGAGAGGCAGGCAGAGAGAGAGAGAGAGAGAGGAGGAAGCAGGCTCCCTGCTGAGCAGAGAGCCCGATGTGGGACTCGATCCCGGGACCCCGAGATCATGACCTGAGCCGAAGGCAGCGGCTTAACCCACTGAGCCACCCAGGCGCCCCACAAAACCCACAATTCTTAATCTGTTTTGGCAACTGAAGTCAATCATCAAGACAAGCAAAATGGCAGGTCAACTATGAAATAGTCTAACATAGTAACATAATTCATAAAATTGATTGCTGGTCAATTAAAAAAGTCATCATTTTAAGCAGTTTGTTTCACTAAATTGTCACTAAATTGTCCATTGTGTTTATTTTAATTTGTTCATTTGAACACTTTAAATAGATGTTTACTAAAATCCAGGAAAACTGGAAACTGAGATCTAATTACCATTATGACAAAATAAAAGACATTAGTTATATAATTGGCAAAATATCTTTTGCACTGTACTAAAATAAACTCCATGTTACAGATTGTGAACTTGACCATTTGAAAATTATTGAAAAATAACACAAACATCAACAAGCCAAATGCAAAAATGCAAAATCATATCAAGTAAATATTGTATGCATGTAATAGTTTACATGTGATTTTATTTTACATGTGAAATGCATTTCATATTTTACATGCGAATATTTTAGAGTGATGGTAGCATATTTCATTTCAAATGTTTCTGATTCATGTACAAAAGAATGAAAGTTTTCAAACACCTACAGTATCTAAATATAAGGCATACTTTTGATAATTCACAGGACACATCTTGCCATATTATTCCTTTAAAGTAATAACACAAAATGAAGATAAAGTATCACTGAGAACTGAATGAGGACACACAACATTTTCTTTCTCCCCTACACTGCATCTGTGTATCCCACACCATTCTCAAATAAGAGATTCAGAAATTCAAGAGCTGTTCCCTGATTTTGGCTCAGAAACAGGCTGTCAGGATGAAAGAGGATTCAGGTTTTAGCAAAACAGGCACTGTACTTGAAGATTAGCCATTAGCTTCAGATATATGCCAACAGCGGCAGCTGGCCTTTTAAAGTCTCACGTGCTCATTTCATTTCGGTTCATTGATTTATCTAAAAGGAGCGAAGAAGAATAAATGATAAGGAAGGGAATGCACAAGTATCTTTAGGTTGTGTTCACCGAATCGGAGTCAACACATTTAATCGTTTTTGTCATTCAAGAACTGGTAAATTTAAATAGGCCAGTGAACATTTTGGACCACATGTCAGAAATGTCAGACAAGAAACTGCATAGATCATGTACTACGTGTGTGTGTGTACATATGTATGTATGTATATATGCATACATGTGAACATACCTAGATAAGTGCATATCATAAGGAGTTACAATAATTTGGAAAAGTAGAGATAACTGTATTAAATGCAGAATTTACAGTTTCTCTTGAATATATACCAAGACTATCTAGCTTAATTATATGCACAGATACTGATAGATAACTATAACTGGCTGTAGGTGTGATTTTTAATGTGCTCGCCCTCTCTCTATATACATAATGCCATAAATAAATAAATATATTATATATATAATATAATTTTAATATAACATAAAATGTATATATTTATACATCATATTACATATTTATATAAATAACATAATTTTAATGTAATATGTAAATATATATAAAATATATATGCACATATATATTTCTTAAAGCACTGAGAAATAAGATGCATCCACTAAGGTTATCTCTCCATACCCCTTATGCCTTATTCATCATAAGATTCTTCATCATTCACTCAGATGGTCAGCTGTAATGGCTTAGAGTAGATAAAGATCCATTTATTTTATGCAAGATGACAGTCAATATATTAAAATAAAAATTATGTGTCTTAGAGTACCACCAGGTTGTTACAGATATTATAAACATTAAAGAGATTTAAAAAAATTTTTTTTTCAGGAATGGCAAAATGATTAGAAATCTCTAGTTTGAGAAATAGAACTTAAATTCGCATTGT
Organism: Mustela erminea; assembly: GCF_009829155.1. Lineage (NCBI taxonomy): Eukaryota > Metazoa > Chordata > Mammalia > Carnivora > Mustelidae > Mustela > Mustela erminea. Next base: position 145,214,710 of record NC_045616.1, read on the forward strand.
AATGAACCCGGAGGTTAAGCAGGATTTGCTTTGAGACGTTATCTCCCAAGGATTTAAAACAATGACATAAAAAATGGGAGTTTCAAAGGAGTTTTGAATCACCATTAAGTAAGATTATTCTAGCAATGGTAACTAACCAAAGCAGAGAGAAGGTTTGGGATGTTGAGTTCCACTAGTATTTAAGAATAGGTCTGGGGACTGTCCTGCGGCTTCAGAGGCATCTAAGTAGCTCAACGTGTTTAGAGGACAGCCTATTAAAAATACGGAGCATGTCATTTCTAAAGATGAGAAGATTTATGAGAGTGAGAGTTCACTCATTTTTTTGAAATTACCCAAACTCATTTTTTTTCATCTCCCTTTCACATAGTGATGTTTGATATTATACTTCCAAATGATATAGTTTAATTTGCCATAAAAATTACTCCAAATGGTAATGTGTTGTCTCAAGAAGCAGAAGATATGGAAATTCGAGAAGATATCTGCAGTGTTTTTAACAAATCTGTGAGTTGAATAAATTTCGAAATCATTAAAAATAAAGTGAGAAAAATTCCTCCTCTCACAGGATTTATCATTACAGACGGGAACATCTGGCATTTGGAATACAGATATTAAAATAAAATTCATGAAAGTTTACAATATTATTCACAATGTAGAAGCAGATTTTTCAAATTAGTCATTCTTGGTTTGCTTTTCAAACATGTATTTTATATGACCAAAACATTTTATATCACATTAAAAATACACTAATAAGTGAATTATATTGTGTGCTGTTAAAGGAAATTAAAAGTAACTTCATGGTATGAGGAAATGGGGGAAACCAAAATAGTCATCATAGTCAAAGGAGAAAAATATAAACCCTAAAATATGTAACATATTCTAAGGAGAGAAATGCAATATACAAAAGAGCCCCACCCGATAAAACCTTATTTTCTCTTTTCTCAGATAAGCAGCTGTGTGGTTGTCATAGAACTGTGCTGTTTAAAAAACAAAATGCATAATTAGTGGTCATTAAGACACTAAGGTTATTTTCTGCATATGCCAATCTCCTCCATGCCCTATGCAAGGGAATTCTTGACAAATAGCAAAAACAGAAACATTATATTTTGAGGGCGATGAAAGACTAAGTCCAATCATAATTTAGAGTGGATTTACTTCAGAGTTCTTAATTACAGGTCACTTCCGTGGTGTGACAGATGGTAGGATGGGAAAGTGGCTAACGAGACACAAAGACAGGTGGCAGACTGCGGAGGGAATTTCTTCTAAGATAATGTCAGTCTGGGCATTTTGGTGATATGGAGACTCTGGGTGGGGGGCGTGAGATCATGGGTGGAGTTAGTACTGATCTTAAGCCATTCAAGAGTGGATAATTACCTTAAGTGGGAAGATCAACTCTGTTACTTATCACCTTGAAAGAACATGCTAGAAGTACTTTGAGTTGTATTTTGAAAACAAAAGAATTTTCCCCATGCCCTTTTTTTTTTTTTTTAAGACTTTATTTATTTGATGGAGAGGGACAGCAAGAGAGGGGACACAAGCAGGGGGAATGGGATAGGGAGAAGCAGGCCTCCTGCCAAGCTGGGAGCCGGATGTGGGACTTGATCCCAGGACTCTGGGATCATGACCTGAGGTAAAGGCAAATGCTCAATGACTGAGCCACCCAGGAGCCTTTAGAAAAGTTTACTTAGGAATAGACAACTTAAATGTTATGTCTAGTGAACTAAAAATAAACACATAAATCAAAGTATTTGGAGAAATCAATTTGTATTAGCCAGAAAGTTGTTTTTTTTTTTTTTAAGATTTTATTTATTTATTTGACAGAGAGAGATCACAAGTAGGCAGAGAGGCAGGCAGAGACAGAGAGGAAGGGAAGCAGGCTCCCCGCTGAGCAGAGAGCCTGATGCGGAACTCGATCCCAGGACCCTGAGATCATGACCTGAGCTGAAGGCAGTGGCCTAACCCACTGAGCCACCCAGGCGCCCTATTAGCCAGAAAGTTTTTAAACACATTCAAAAATACCAACACACTGGTAAAATCTATGTAGAAACACACCTCACACTGTCTGTCTTTTCCACCCACTCCTGTGAGTGGGACTCCGCTCAGAGATGAAAGGAGGACGAGCCTGGGATGTCTTGCTAACTTTGCTCAGAAAGGCCCAGCTCCCCTCTGTGAACTGGCTGCAGCTCATTTCAAAGGGCAAGAACTGGGTGAAAAGCTTCCAGGATCAAAAGCAGTGCCAGCACCAAGAGCAAAAAAAAAAAAAAAAACCACAAAATACTCCTATTGGGATTATCCAATAAATATTTATAAATATTTACATGAATCTCCAATTTTTCTTATTTGCTCCTGATGAGGGAGCAGGAGGCTGGCTGAGGACAGAGCAAAAGCTGGCACCTGGCGCCCCCTCTCCACCTGCTCCCCTCCCCGTGGTAATGTGTGTGACATTCCTCAGGCACCCCTGACTGCCTAACAAATAGTTAACTTGCAGAGATCAGAATCCTGCAGGACAGTCTCCCTTGGTTTACAAATGTCCTAGAGATCTGCAGACAAAGACGTTACCTTATCAATAGCACAATTTCCAGAGACAAATAACTCAGTTTCTCAAGCCCTAAATAAAGTTAAATTTCTTCTAAACCCAAATCTCACAAACAAAGACGCTTGATCGCAGAAATGTGAATGGCTTGCCAAAAGACAACACTGGTCAAGCTGCAAGGCCTCTGGTATCCTGGCACCTTGTAGGCCCTCTTTAGCATATGAAAACTCCATTGAAACCTCCCTTCCCCTCACCTTCCCCCAACCGCAAGGTACATAACCTGCCATCCCTCACAACCCAGAGCCCCAGCTCTTCCTGCCCATGGGTCCTGTCCCCGTGCTTTAATAAACCACCATTTTGCACCAGAGATGTCTCAAGAATTCTTTCTTGGTCATCGGCTCCAGACTTCAGCCCACTGAACGTCACCTATGTTCTAGAACTTCATCAAAACTACAGTGCAAGTGATCTTTTAAAATAAAATATAAATTTTTTTTTTAACATTTGAATTTAAAATAATGCAAATTCCATTGAATGTATCAGACTGTGGCTAACTTGAAACAGCATTCTAACATTATTATCTTGGGAAAGCTCAATAAAGTAATAGAGAGGGGCACCTGGGTGGCTTAGTGGGTTAAGCCTCTGCCTTCAGCTCAGGTCATGATCTCAGGGTCCTGGGATTGAGCTCAGCATCTGACTCTGCTCAGCAGGGAGCCTGCTTCCCCCTCTCTCTCTGCCTGCCTCTCTGCCTACTTGTGATCTCTCTCTCTGTTGAATAAATAAATAAAATATTTTAAAATGAAGAAAGTAATAGAGATTCATATATTAATTTTACATGTATCTATTACAGTTTCTATTTTATTAAGATATTATAAAACTAATAAATTAAAAGTAATAATATAAATGAACTTTTGAAAGAGAATTACTAATCACTTCTCAAAATTAAAACTTTAATAATTATATTTCCTTATTAGTTTATTAATCTACTTAGAAAATCTCTATTACAGAAAAATGCTTTATAAGCCATAGAAATAAAAAACTAAATATAGTTGCTATTGTAGCCTAGGAGAGACATTCTGATGGTCTGCAAAGGTTAGGATATACTGTTTATTGAAGGGTAATATCTATTCTGATTGGCCTGTGTTTCTTTGATAGCTGTTAAATATTATGAATGTCTCTGCTAAATTTGGATGTTACCATGAAATGGTAGATATATTTTCATTTGTATTTTTAAAAAGATTTTATTTATTTACTTGATAGAGAGAGAGAGCGCACAAGTAGAGGGGACGGGCAGAGGGAGAGAGAGCAGACTCCCCACTTAGCAGGGAGCCCAACTCTGGGCTGGATCCCAGGACCCCAGGATTATGACCTGAGGCAAAGGCAGACATTTAACCAACTGAGCCACCTTGGTGCCCCTTTATCTGTATTTTATGTTGAATTCCAAGGTGTAGTTTTCCACCTCCTGCTAGTATAAGAAGATAGGTACCAAGACTGTGAATGGCTTTTTACTGTAATGATCTAAGGGAACAATTCTCTTTACCACATAAGAAGAATGTACACTTAAGCTAAGACAAATTTACTCATAAAGGAGCTCCATGCTTTATGTGATAGAAGCCACTGAGTTGTCCCAGGTCTATAAGAAGGCATGAGTAAAAATACTGTATTTTGAAGTTAAAACAAGAAAGCAGCCCTTTCTTTCTTTTTTTTTAAATTTAATTTAACTTTTTTTTTTCAGTGTTCCAAAATTCACAGTTTATGCACCACACCCAGGACTCCATGCAGTTGGTGCCCTCCTTAACACCCACTACCAGGCTCACCCAAACCCCAAATCCCTTCCCCTCCAAAACCCCCAGTTTGTTTCTCAGAGTCCACAGTCTCTCATGGTTTGTCTCCCCCTTCAGTTTCCCCCAACTCACTTCTCTCCATCTCCCAATGTCCTCCGTGTTATTCCTTATGCTCCACAATTAAGTGAAATCATATGATAACCAACTCTCTCTGCTTGACTTTTCTCAGCATAATCTCTTTCAGGCCCGTCCATGTTGATAGAAAAGTTGGGTATTCATGCACTTTCTACTAGTTGGAGAGTTTTCTCTCCTCTACCCACGGAAAAGCTCCAGTACAATAAAGATAACCAGGATTTTCTTCAAGAAGTAGCGTATGCATACCCCAAGACTTTGGGAAATATTTGGTTGAGATATTGTAATTGTAAATCATCACCTATGGCAAAATGATTTACAAAATTTTCAGAATGTTCATCCAATTTAACCCATGTAACAAACAATTCAGTAATATCCCTGGGTGGCATAGATGGTTGGTTGATTTCCCACCAAAAATGTTTGTGGGCAAATAAATCAACATTTATTTGATAAACTGAGTTAGTTTTTGTTGATTTTTAAATAATAAGGAATATCAGGTATTACAGGCTGAATTGAATTCCCTCAAAAAAGTTATGAAGTCTTAATCCAAGTACCTCTCAGAATGTGATTTTATTTTGATATATTTATTTTGCTTGCTTTCCTAAAATACAGAAAGAAAATAATTCAGGTAGAGGTATTATCTGTTTTTTTAGGTAATAGAATAGGTATTATCTGTTTTTTTAGGTAATAGAATAGAGATGGAATTGTAAAGAAGACCTTACGCTATTAATTCTGTTTGCCTCTAATTTTACCATTATAGTTATATGTTTGGAGAGGGAAAACTTGATCATCTTCAAATTATTCTAGCGGTGCTTGGCTGGCTCAGTTGGTAGAGCATGTGGCTCTTGATCTTGGGATTATAAATTCAAGGATCACATTGGGTGTGGAGATTATTTAAAAATAAAATATTAAAAAATAATAGAAAATGAAAATCCCCAAACAATTGTTTTAGTATTTTGATGTCCAAAATTCTTGTGGTTAGAAGATACCAAATAATATTAATAGCATTAACCTTTGTTTGGAAATGAAAAGAATTTACCTCTAGATTTGACTCACAAGTCTGATCACAAAATAATTTACCCACGAAGTGCAGAAGTAGTGCCTCATAGTGGAATGGGTTAATTTGGTTAATAAATTTGGGTTATACAGGTATGGAGCGCTGGAAAACTGTGTACATTTAGGGTCCTTTGCAGACATATCAGTTGTTGGGTGTATAGGGTCTGTAGACATGGAAAGATTTCCAATTTAAAGTTAGGCAACTAAAATGATTTCGGGCAAGTTTTGAGGGAAATGTGATTGTTAGAACATATTGATCGCTATTTCATTAGTAAGCTTATCCAAAATTTTGAGAAAGAAGCTTGCATATTTTATGAATATTTTCCAAGATCATTTCTCTGACATTCAAGGAGATTGATAGGATTTTTATCTTTTTTGCTTCAGTCAAAACTATATTTAGACTTGATAGGAGAGAAAAGAACCTAAAAGATTGGAGAGGATATATATGTATACAATAATTGAAGCTTTTAATAATTGAAACTCTTAACTATGATATTCCAAGAAAGAATTAAATTTTTTTTCACATCTTTAAGTCCAGGAAACCCAATAAAATGAAAAGACATTGATCTTTGTTTTTTTCGAAGTTTCAATTAGATTAATCTGTCACCCTGGATAGAGTGCTTTCACTAAGGTAGATGAAAGCTCTTCCATTGCCTGGCATAGGGTACCATTTTGTGTTAGTAGTCTAAGACATACTCTTTCATATCTCTCAAACTGCAATTTTGATCTTTATTCTGCTTTTCATTATATTTAAACGTGGAGCTATTTTCTCACGGGACACCTGGGTTGCTCAGTCAGCTAAGTGTCTGCCTTCAGATCAGGTCACCATCCTGGAGTTCTGGGATTGAGCCCCACAATGGGCTTCCTGCTCCATGGGAAACCTGCTTCTCCCTCTCCCTCTGCCTCCTTCTCTACCCACTCTTGCTCCCTCTCTCTCTCTCTCTCTCTGTCAAACAAATAAATAAGATCTTTTTAAAAAAAGGTATTTTTCACAGTTTCTAACCAACCAAATTTTCAACTTCTTGCTTTTGAGTATAAGTATATATATATTATACTTTTATTGTTTCTTAATATCATTTCATAAGTGTATTGGGATTGATGCACGGAGAAGAGATGATATGTACTCAGCTCAGCATTCGAAACTAGTAATCTTTTGAACAGTTTAATTCCAGCATTTGATAAAAGCCATAAACTTTGCTTGGGCAGGAATCAATACATATGTCTTAAAACCAATTTTAAGCTACTTCCTGATCCTATCATTTCAGAAGCATCCTGTCTCTAGCTCCATCTCTTGGTCTTTCAAAACACACTCCAAACTGACCCAGTGGAGGTATGTTTCAAAGTACAAAATGATGTACTTGAATATCATATAACACTTGATGTCCATGGATTTAATCTTGGGCCACAAAGAGAGAAGTTACCGATTATGAAGAGTTTATTCTTTTTATGGCTAATTGACTTAATTATTGACATAAATGCTTTTTGGAGAATCATGATCTTTTATGACCAATTTGAAACAAATATATTTTGTTCTTCTGAACTGACAATACAAAATAATTTCTGCAGCTAATGAAATAAGATCCGTTGTCCTAATTCACACCTAACACAGAGTATGTACAAATGACTGAGTCTTAAGAAGGTGATTTGCTATCATGTCAAAATAAATTTGTAGGTCAACTTTGAACAATAACTTGTTCCCTTGGGTTACCAGAATCTTACATTTTTACTCATGAAAGCTCTTGACAAATTGGGAAGCAGAGAAGCACTTTGCTCTTAAACACTTTTCACATCTATTATCTTTCCTTCTATGTGAGACTAGTCAAGTTGTCAGACACAGATATAAACAGACTTTCTTTTATATAATGATTTCTATGGTCCTAAAAATAGCAAGCTTGCCAGTATGTGAGGAGGCAACTACAGTTTTCTTTTAGAATCACGGTGTCAAAGTTACTATTAACTGGACTTTAGTTTCTTTTGAAGACGTCCAACAAGGAGCCCCTGATCTCTGTTTCGGGGAAATAGACACAACATTCTGGATGTGCAATTCATAAATCAGAAAGTAAGCTGCTTCAAAAGGTTCCCAGATATGAATTGATACTGAGATTTGTTCCAGTAGCATGATGCACTTGGGTGATTAGTAAGTAGTGTGGTCATACAATTTGTCATTGAAACCTGCACATTTTGGAGTGAATGGGGACATTATTAATTGTGCAAGAAAACAACCATAACAGAATTGTCTTGGGCAAGGCTTCTGTATGGTCATCCAATTTATGATTTCATGAATGCTGCCAGTGGCAAGAGAGCTCTGATGAGTTCTGTGTTGCAACAGACAGAGCCATAAAGTCTTGAAGAAATACACCTCAGATCAAGAGTTTCAGGCCAAAGTTTTTTTTCACAATTTGATTTCCACAGGTAGGGTTGTAGGAACTATTCAATACAGATTAATTTGGACAAAGTTGGCTGCTCAGAATATACCTAAACAAATGCTACTCCATAATTTCTTCTTGGCTCTATTTTATTTGATCCAATAACATAAAAAGTGTGTGTGTTTGTGTATTTGTGTGTGCGTACTCACACATGTATATGTCAGTTATTAAATACGTAGATAATAATGCAGAGATTATCTTGTTTTGAAACTACTTGACTAATAAGAAACTAAAACCTCAGACCTGGCTTGTCTTAATTCTATGATCCACTAATTTAAGTAATGGACCTATAGGATAAACACATTCAAATATTGCTTTATAGATACTTTGTTGTGGTGCCATAATATTTGGGATGTTTTGATAAAAATATTGTTACAAATATGATAGTAAGTAATATAAAAATAAAAATGAATATCAATGTGCTAAATTTGATTTTATCATATTCATTTTTAAACAAGTGACAATGTGTTATGAGTATTTTTTCCTGATGTTACACATATGTACAAATTCTAGTACATACTAAATGTAAATTAGAGATGAATCTATCTTCTGTCATCTATTACAAAAGCTTTTTTTTTTTAAAGCGTCACCTGAGAAGTTGGTTACAATTCTATGACATTTTATATAGACTACTTCTGAATTATGTGGCCAGGAGGCCACCCTTAGATACAATTGAAATTTAACATTGCTTTTAGTCTAAAGCAACTATAATTTAATAGGCTTGCTTTCTGGAAAAGAACCCACCAAAAACTATCTTTACCTTCTTTTATAGTGTAATAATTGTCATTTCTGTTCAGAACACATTTTAATAAGGTGGAGGGCCAATCTAATAGTTACTGTTTTTATTCAGTAGTTGTATGTGTGAATTATAATATATATGTAATATATTATATATATGGTATAAATAATATTCTGTATCCTTTAATTTTAAAAACTATATATGGAACATATTTATATTTTATAACTCAACATAGTTACTAGTTTTCTAAGTTGTCTCAGCCTGTAACTGTGTAACAAAACACTTGAGATGAAATTAATTACTATCAGATGCAGATTAATTAACACTCAAAGTAAAATTTATTTACTTTGCAAATTAAATGGTATTTTGAGGTACAAATTTGTATTAAAGTTACTTAACTGAATTTTAAATTTTTTATCTTCATTATTTTAACAGAAAGCTTAGTTATGTATAATGCCTTCACAGCTTAGGTATTTTAAAATGTAATTATGCATTTTCCCTTCTTATAACCTGTATTATGGTCTAATTAAGTTTGTTTAGAAAAGCTATAATCATTTAATAAATGCCAATGATTTTAGTTTATCCTTTGCATAGGTAGGTTAATTAAAGAAATGATTGTTCTTTTCTTTTTGTTTTCTTTTCTATAATGTAAAAAATGCATCCTGATACAAGGTGCAAAATTAGAATAAGATAGATTGCAGGCTGAGATGGATTGTAAATCAACTTCTGTACTGTGAATATTTTATAGCAGACATTTGCAAACTAAAAATCTGACATTTATATAGCAATGCATGCATAATTTTCCTCTTATATGTCATTTCCCTGAGATGAAAGTAATTTTAAAATGCAAGGTCAAAGAAATGATTACCCCTAACAAATAATAATAGAACTTAAGGACAAATACCAGGAAGCAATTTGGCATTTTCCTATTCTATGGAGCATTTAATATCTAATGTACACTTTCAGATAAGAGTAGGAATGGTGAGGTAGGAAATCCTTGCTGTAATATGGAGATAACTTCAGGGTAGATAAATTGTTCCATTGATTTAATGGCTGTTATTGTTCCCTGGCCAAAACACTGTTGGAGCTGTTCTTGTGGGACCAGAGTATCTCCTATATCTGATAAATGGTATGACCAGGACAACCTTAGTCTCAGCAGGAAAGACGCTGAACAAATTGTCAGCATGATTTACATACAAGTTGTCAACAGCATCTGGGTTGCTCTGTGAAAGAATGATGGGTAACAGATGTTCTGGGAAATGCTACCATCTGCCCTTTCTCAAAATACATCCCCTGTGAAACAATGCATTTGAATGGATGCCACGGAGATACCTTTCTTCTGAAGAACTTAACCATCCTCAATATTTCAATGTTACTTGTGGCCGTCACGAAAGCAAATGGTCTTGATTGTAAATGCGATCAGGGTAACTAAGCAGACAGGTCCTTGAAAAGGTCTTTAAGTTTAGTCACATAGTTTGGAAAAATAATGGTTGTTGGCTCTCTAGTAGGTATACCAGAAAATTTTCAGCAGGAGGTCACAGGAACTCCTGTTGTGCAAATCTATTAAGTGACGTCACAGTAGTGTATTAGTTAGTGGTTTGTTTAAATTCTGCAGTAGTCTCATACTCTTTTAAAGCCATTTGATTTATAATTACAATAATAAAAATATAAAATAAAAACATATAATTCAATAATTTGATGGCCGCATTCACTTGTTCTAGAGGTATAAATACTTTGAGCAAAGTATCAGTGTGCCAAAGGGTAAGTTTGAAATGGTTGATAAGTATTAGCAATAGTAACAGGTCAAAACTCTGAAGAGTGAAAAATATTTAGCCACTTTCTTTTTGCTTTTTTTTTCCCCCAGTATAAATTATTTATTTAAGCCAAGAGTTTCTTCTCTCTGTTGAGATGGTGATAAGATTTGTGCCTCCTGGACCCGGAATCTTTATACAGTGAAAAACTCAAAATTTAACCATATATAAAAGATCTACCAGTTTTATATACAAAATTATTAACAAAGTGTTATTCTTAAAAATACAAATGCTACAGGGCGCCTGGGTGGTTCAGTGGGTTAAGCTGCTGCCTTCGGCTCAGGTCATGATCTCAGGGTCCTGGGATCGAGTCCCGCATCGGGCTCTCTGCTCAGCAGGGAGCCTGCTTCCCTCTCTGTCTCTCTCTGCCTGCCTCTCTGACTACTTGTGATTTCTCTCTGTCAAATAAATAAATAAAATCTTTAAAAAAAAATACAAATCAAAAAAAGAATTCATAAAGTTTTCTTCCCTTTGTGGATTTAATTCATATTTCAAATTTTAATGTATAAACTCCTTATGCAAGTAATGATAATACATTTATTAAAAATAAAATAATAGAGGTTAACCTTGACAGGAGTTTAACAACATATATGAGCATAGTGATATAGACTTTGCTTACTTTATTATGCCTAATTAATATAGAATTCTTAAATGATAATCTTGAGGATTTGTAAGAGCAAAATATCTTTCAAAGGACAACTGATAATTTATGTATGTTGTACATTTTATTACATTTAAATGTATCCAATTTCTACCATAAGTCTGTTAAAGATGACAATTTTATGACAACCAGAATATAAAATTAATGAAAATAATTTAATCTTAATAGATTTTCAGAATAAGAAGAAATACAAATATTTTGGGGTTGAGTATAACTTGTGAGAAGGCTAGGCTAGCCTAAGCATGAGATCATATACCCTCTGATTATACAGGAACTTCATATGGCAGTCAAAGTTTTAAATTAAGGTTTAAGTGAACACACACACACTCCTCTCTCTCTCTCTCTCTCTCTCTCTCAGAAGAACAATAGCCAGCCCATTTGTGGGAACATATATTTAAACCCCTAAAATCTAGCCCTAGCCCAGATTCCATGTTGGAATTCCAAAAAGAATACTTTATCTTCTTAGCTTTTATATTTTAATCTTATTGTATCTTCTTGTTGCAATCACCTTAGACAAAATCAGAGTAGGATTTACCAAATCCTGGCAGATTAAAAGGAAGGGATGAAGTATGTGGTCCTCTTCTTTTAGCTAAGGCTTTAGGAAAATATAAAGCACCAGAGAATTACTGATTAATTTATGTTGTCATAATTTCCTCCAATTCAGTTCAGCAAACACTAGTTGAGGAAGTAATACGTAGTGTTGTGTGTTGAGGAGAACACCATTACAATGACGCAATTGTTCACAGACGATGGGGTAGTGAGACAGAACTCATACAGAAATCCACTGTGGGCACCTTAAAAATTAATATTAGATGAACTAATGTGTCAATTAACTTTGTTTATAGTTTGTTTTTGTCTTTTTGTGTTTATCAGCAACAGAGTTAAGAACAGCATGACCATTCGTCTATGAAAAACAAATAAATGTAGCTAACTAGCCCATTTTTTCCTAGCCCTAAAACAAAAATAGACCTATTTATAAAGGTAAAATGTGTCATGAAAACTCTATGTTCATGTCAAAAAGATATATAAAGAAAGAATAGGGACATAAGAGTCATTATACATAGAATAACTTCATAAATAAAGGACCACATTCCATTATAACTTGAATCTTAATCATCCTTAAAGGTTGATCAGCAACAGCTTCTGTGGTGTTAATAGTATTTCAAGTAGTCTTGATTACACAGGACTAACCATAGATTATGATTCTTCATAGTACACAATTATAGTCTCTAGCAGGAGTTGAGGATGGATGCTCTTTTATTAGAGGTAACAGGCAAGGTATAGGAGATTGATTGCAATAATGGCCGATATTCTCCATCCTTCTCCCTTATATCCATGTATTTTGCCATATGGCTTAACTATTTCTCTCACTAACAAGGCTGAATCTGTTTCCCTAGTTCTCAGTTCTGAATTCAGTTATATAACTCAGGCCAATGGGACATTAGGATATGTGATCCATGGAAAGGCTTGGAAAAAGTGCTTGTGTGCTTCTATTTTCTCTCTTATTTCCTTGGAATGACATAAGGATATGCCTACATTTGTCTACTTGAAGCAAGACTATTTTAGATCATCTGAAAGCCGGCTAATCCACAGGCGTGTGAGTAATCCGTCCAGATCAGTAGACCAAAGACGTATGAGCCAGCCCAACTGAAATCAATGGAATACTCCAGATGTGTGAGTTAAATAAATGTTTGACAATACATGTCATGAAGGTTTTGAGATTGCTTTCAGCACAGCAAGACTGTGGTAGTAAATAACCGAGATGCACGTGCAAAGGTTATTTTTGTTTGTTTTGTTTTTGACCAGCATAATTTTTTAAAATGTGATTTAGAAGAATGTCCTTAGAAAGGCATGCATTTTTCAATTAACTAAAGAGCCAATCATATACTATTGTTGTAAAAGTGGCAAAAATCACACATCTATGTTATTTGCTTGAATTTTGAAGGTTTTACTTTTATAACTCTTGATTTTTTAGGGTGTTTATAAAATGTTTATTCTTTTGAAATAGTAAAGCACTGAGACAGACTTTGATTTCACAAACGTATTTTATTTCTTGAGCTAAAAAGTCTCCAGGTTTCCTGTCAAATAAAGTATTTCAAGAATATTTATTCAAATGCAGTTTACTCGTAGAGATGAACATTGTTGACCTTTATTGTAGGATTTCATAATTGTCAGGACCAATGTCATAAAGAAACCTCAGAGAAAGTGCAATGTAATATTTCAAATGGTGAAAAAAGAAATTAAAGAAAAAGAAAGTAAGAGAATCCTGCATCTGGTTGCAATAGCATCGAATCTTGTTTTATAATTAATTTTTGTTTTCAGTAATCAAAAATCTAGTTCTGAACCTCATTTAATTTATTATAATTGTCTTTGCAAATAATAATGAAGGAGTTAAGGTAATTTGATTGACTTGTATTTAAAGGTAGTTAAAATTATTTCCTTTCCCTTCATTAATATTTAGAATTGTTTCTTCTTCTAAAATGTTAGCTAGATGATAATATGCCCTACTAACAGATAGTCATAAACATACAGCACAGTATAATTACTTCTGTGTTTTGAAGCATACTACAAATAGTTTCTTTTCTAAGACTCTCTTTCTGAACTATTCTAAACTTTACTGGATTTCTTTTCTTCTTTTATTTCCATTCTATTCTTTCATTTGGAATATGTATCTATATACCGAGTACCTGCTATGGGCTTTACAAAACCAAGTTTTAGATGTTCTCTGCTCATAGGAAGCTCATAGTCTGTTTAAGAGGTGGAGTTTCAAACAAATTAACTCCTACAAGCCTTATCCAAATTACTCACTTTCCACTAAGACCAAACAACTTTGCATTGCTATTATTATCAACTCACTGAAGTTAGTGATGGTGCTCTAGATCTCTGTAGTTTTATATACTGCAATTCAGTGATTCAGTTAATTTTAAAGTCCTAGATCAGTGTGTGACATGCAGTAGCTCCCTTGTACACAGCTGTGGAGTCATGAGTTTACAATCGCCCCACCCGTCTGGTTTCCCCTGTAGTTGTGGTACATACCAACCTGTCTACAGTCTGGCCGAGGTCTTCTCCAAAGCAGCAGAACTCATTCAGCCTAGAAAAACATCCTCTGGGTTGTAGAAAAGTGAACGTCTAGGGGGAGGACTCCAAAGCAGTTGGAAAAGGAGCCAGTGGATAAATAATATCGGTGAGCAATCCTAGGAGGCATTGTGCATCCTTCTCAGAAAGTCCAGGAGTACCCAAACGTATGCTTCCAATAGCAACTGCACAGCAAACACTCTCCTAAGCTGCCTTTTCCTCCTTCTTCATCTGCTTGCCCTGATTGGCTGCTCCAGATTGCTGGACCCCTGTACTTCCATATGCCCCATTTTTTCTCTGTTTGTAGAGGAAATCATCTAAGGCATCCCTTAATATATACTTATTGATTAAAAAAAAATGGGTTCCCATTGCTTAGTAACATATTTTACAAAGGAGTTAAATGAATATTCTCAAATAATAATGACCCGTGTCCCATTCACAACCTGGGATTCCATAAGTCCATGATTGGTTGGTTCAGTTACTGGGTGATACACTTAATATGAAGCATGAAATTGAGTGGACTCAATTGTCTTTGATTATTGAACTATTATGAATTCTGTTTTCTTGTTATGTAAACATTTTTAGATATTGCCAGATAATTACCAAAACCAAAAATTGTGTGCTTGAACCCCGAGTTGAGGATCTGAAGTGGAAAAATAAATTTCACATCGAAGATTTAACAATTAATGACTCTTAATCCTTGTCAGGTGAGAAATAGGGGAGCTATTTCTTTCTCTTATTATGAATTTTTAAAGTAATTTTTCTAAATGTTATAATAGTAAAGAGAGTAAATTACATATATATAGTTCCTCGAAATTCAAGTGACCATACTGACAACATGCTGAGTTATGATATGTTATTATTTATAGGAAATGTGGTTCTGGGCAAAAGTTAACTTCATTTATTTCTTGCTGAGTACTGAGAATTATTGCCTTTATTCCTTAAAAATAATGAAAATAACTTCAATATATATTTCCAATAATTGCCTTAAAATGAGATATAAGAAATTCTAGTTATATGTGATTTTTTTTAAAAAGTTAGCTTCAGTGTATATTTTTGCATTTCCTATTTTCCCATGCTTACTATATAGTCTTCTATTGAACAGAAAAAAATATTTTTAAAGACTTTCATTTTGATAATATTTGAGAGAATTGGTTCTTTGCATGGATTATAATTTAATGCAATATTTACAAAAACCAAATTATTAAGTATTCTCATTATATAACTCAATGTGTTAATATTTATTTCTTTTTTAAAATATTTATTTCTTAAGTATTATAGTCACTTCTTAATGTCCTTTCATAGTTGGCATATTTCTAGAAGTTCAAAGTATTTTTACTAATATTTTTCTTGACATCCTACAATGCTTACTAAAATATTTGAATTTCATCATTTATTAGGTATAAATTCATAAAAACATTGCTCTTTAAGTTACTAAAAGGAATGATGAGAAAAATTTGTTAAATATCACCATGAAGTAGGTGAATATTTTCTTTATATTAAAAATAGTGTGAGATGGGGCACCAATTCTTGATTTCAGCTCCGGTCCTGATCTGAGAGTTGTGAGATTAAGCCCTGTATTGGGCTCTGTGCTCTGTGCTCAGTCTGCTGGAGATCTGAGATTCTCTCTCTCCTTCTCCCTCTGTTCCTGCCCCAACTAATGCTCCCCTTCTCTCTCTCTCAAATCAAATTAAAAAAAAAAAAAAAACTTAAAAAAAAAGTGAAATATTTCTTGAGGAAAAAGCAAAAATTTTCCAATACTGCATTTCATGTTTAAATAATTTATAATAGTTGTTTACATAGGTATTTTCACTATCAAAATATTTTGTACTCTGTATTCTTATATCGTACATATTTCTCATACTTTTTTTTTTTTTAGATTTTTATTTATTTATTTGACAGAAAGAGATCACAAGCAGGCAAAGAGGCAGGCAGAGAGAGAGAGAGGAGGAAGCAGGTTTCCCACTGAGCAGAGAGCCCGATGTGGGACTTGATCCCAGGACCCTGAGATCATGACCTGAGCTGAAGGCAGCAGCTCAACCCACTGAGCCACCAAGGCGCCCCTATTTCTCATATTTCTAAAGTAAATTTATCATTACCATTTTGCAAGACTATAGATCATTACTTCCAGCTGAGGTATTATAATATAACAAGCTGCGTATTTTGAATACACAAGCCTATTTAAAACTTTTTTTGTTAGTATATAATATTTTATATTTCTTTAATCTGTGAAATAAATTTGCAAAGGTGCATTTATAAAAATGGGCTTAATATGTAAAATGTGTATTTCATGACACATTGGTGACCAAAGTATTATGGAAGTTAAAAATTTTGTCATCCTATGAATTTATCCGTGTCACTACGAATGCTCCAATATACATCTTTTTTCTAAATAGTGTCTTCTTTAATTTTGTTATCTGAAGTTTGTTTTATTTACTACAATGTTGAAACACTGTTTATATTTTTAAATTAATAATATGCCTTTAATTTCTCCTTTTTCCAATTAAAATATAATTGGTATTCAGTGTTACATTTGTTTCAGATGTTCGACATAGTAATTTGAAACTCTATACATTATACTGCTCACCATAAGTGTTGATACTGTCTGTTACCATACAATGCTATTGTAATATAGCACTGACTATATGCCCTATGCTCTACCTTTTTTCCCTTATTCTTTCCAGAATTGGGAGCTTGTATCTCTGACTCCCCTGCACACATTTGCTCATCCTTCCATTTTCTGCCCCTGTGGCAACCATCAATTTGTTCTCTCTATCATGGATCTGTTTCTGCTTTTTGTTGTTATTGTTGTTTTGTTTTGTTTTTCAGATTTTACATATAAATGAAATCATGTGGTGTTTGTCTTTCTCTGCCTGACGTATCTCACTTAGCATAATAATACTCTTTAGGTCCATCCCTGTTGTCTCAAATGGCAAGATCTTCCTTTTTTATGGCACAGTCACATGATGTAATGTAACTGTGGGTATATGCACACACATATACACATACATGCACAGATGCATGTATGCATATATATATTTATATATGTGTATATACATACATATGCCACATTTTTTTTTTAAGATTTTATTTATTTATTTGACAGACAGAGATCATAAGTAGGCGGAGAGGCAGGCAGAGAGAGAGAGGGGGAAGCAGGGTCCCCTCTGAGTGGGAGCCTGATGCGAGGCTTGATTCCAGGACCTGGAGATCATGACCTGAGCCGAAGGCAGAGGCTTAACCCAATGAGCCACCCAGGCACCCCTATGCCACATCTTCTTTATCGAAGGATCTATCTGTATCAAAGAATGCTTAGGATACTTCCATATCTCAGTTATTGTAAATAATGCTGCAGTAAGCATAAGGGTGCATATATCTTTTCAAATGAGTGTTTTCATTTTCTTTGGGTAAATATACAATAGTGAAATTGCTGGATCATATGATATTTTGTTTCATTTTGTTTGTTTTTGAGGAACTTCCCTATTATTTTCCACAGTGGTTGTACAAAGTTACATTCCCACCAACAGTGCACAAAGATGAACCTTCAGTTTCTTAAATAGTCTATCTGTTTCTTTGAGCACACTAATATATATTTCTGCTAAAAGCTAACACTTAACCAATTATATCATCTTATGCCATCCACAGCATAAGCACTTTCATTTTTTGCTTGAAATTAAGGTATGTTTATGACATACACAAAAGTCTGGGTTTGGAAAAGTAATTAAAAAAGTTATAATGAACATTTTATTTTTGGAAATATAGATTTGAAAAGGAAGATTTCCAAAGAATTAAACAATGTTTAATATTTAATAGACAATTAAAATTTAGTATTATATCAAAAATGAAAATTTCTAATGATACCTCTTCATTAATATTGTTAAAATAGTATCTAATTAGAATAAATATGGGAGATTTTACATGAATACATTTTATATGAAATTGATCATAAAATGGTAGATTAATTTTAAGGTAAGCTGTGTAGAAAGTAAAATTCTTAAAGGATAAAGCTACCCATTCTTTATTTTTGAGACAGGAATATAACATAGACATAACAGATAATTTTCTTTATTCTTGACATTTAGTTACTTATACAACAATATTTATCTGTTCCCTGTTTAAAAAAATATTTTTGTGGGGAGCCAGAGTGGCTAAAGTCAGTGAAGCATCTGACTCTTGATTTTAGCTCAGGTCATGATGTCAGGTTCAGGAGATGGAGTCCACATTGGTCTCTGCACTGGGTGTGGAACCTGCTTAAGATTCTCTCTCTCCTTGGGGCGCCTGGGTGGCTCAGGGTTAGGCCTCTGCCTTCGGCTCAGGTCATGATCCTAGGGTCCTGGGATAGAGCCCCGCATTGGGCTCTCTGCTCAGCAGGGAGCCTGCTTCCTCCTCTCTCTCTGCCTACTTGCGATCTCTGTCAAATAAATAAATAAAATCTTAAAAAAAAAAAAAAAAGATTCTCTCTCTCCCTTGCCCTCTGCCTCTCCCCACCATGATCTCTCTCTCTTAAAAAAAAAAAAAAAGAAGAAGAAGAAGCTACTTTTTATAGAAAGTACATTTAGTCTTCTACTACTTACTTGTTAAGATTTAAAAATACATGTTTTTACATTTTACAAATGCCAAGAAAATAATTATAGCTTTATTTTAATAAGTTTTATTTTAACCCATTTCCCCATTTCATAAGATGTAGAAGTTTAGAAATAGATTGTTAATACTAATTTCTTCAGCATATATATTTCAGTATTTTTATGTTGATATGGATGTACATAAAATATCTTAAATTTAAGCTTCTACTTTAAACAGATTTTTCATTTGTTTTGAATACTATCAATTCACTAAAAGGACAGTGTCTTTCTTAGTCAGTCTTTCATACAATGTACATATCTGGATTTTTTTAATGCTCTCCAACCTCTAAAAATTTAGTTTTTGCTTTTCGTTGATTTGGAAATGTTTAGTAGAGTCACGAGGTTGTTTTGATTTTATGTAAATGCAATATTTCTCCAAAAACTTTTCCCACTGTTATTTTTTTTCAATCTAAAAGATACTCTATGTCAGTCCTGATACAGACTGAATGCCCTTATGCCCCCCGCCCCTCCCCCACCCACCCTGCCCAAATTCTTGCTTTGAAGTTAATCCTCCTTGTGATGGTATTTGGAAGGGAGACTTTGGGAGATGCTTGCCCAATGCCCACAGAGCCCTCAAGAATGACATGAGTGTCTTATAAAAGGGACCCCTGAGAGCCCTTGTATTATCTGAGAACACACTGAAAATATTGGACTATAAACTAGGAGGTCAGCCTTCATTAGACACCAGCTGTATCAGCAATACCTTGATCTTGGACTTCCCAGTATCTAGAACAGTCAAAAATAAATCTTGTTGTTTGTAAAACACCCAGTCTATAGTATTTTATTGCAGCATCTCATACAGACTTACACAAAATAGATTTAAATTTTCTTTTTACTTCTGTATAATATTTACAAATACAAATTGACTTAAGTTTAGTTAGCACTTCCTCATTGAGGTTCATGTAAGATTTTTTCCCAACCTAATGTAATAATTAATATAAACAATTCACTGATTAGTATATTTTTTAACATTCTTCAGTGTGGTCCTAGAGGGTATTTTTTGGTTTTTGTTTTTTTGAGATTACTGTGAAATTGCCTTCCAAATTAGCCATAGCATTATACTCCAACGAGCAGTAAATTATTGCTTGTTTCCTAATTCTTTGGACTAATGATCTGCTAAGAATGTTAAAATATTGGCCATCTAATTGTTGGTAAAATGATTTATTTTTATAAATTGTTATTCATGTATTATTATGATGAAAAATAATTTCTTTTTTTAACATTTTATTTATTTATTTGACAGAGAGAGACGCAGAGAGAAGGGGAACACAAGCAGGGGACATCAGAAAGGGAGAAGCAGGTTTTCTTGGGAGCAGTAACACTAATGTGGGGCTTCATCCCAGGACCCTTGGATCATGACCTAAACTGAAGGCAGACACTTAGCAACTGAGCCACCCAGGTGTCCCTGAAAAATAATTTCTTATGTTCATTAATCATTTGTGTTCTTTTTTCCTATTGTGAATGACTGTCAGCTTTTATGCTTAATTTTGATCCAGATAAATATATTTTCTTTATGTATTTTGTACCTTAGGAAGCCTTCACCTTCCTTAACCTCAGATGTAAACATATCATTCTTTGGGTTCTTTTATTTGTAGTGGGATTGGCTTTAGTTAGTTTTTATTTATAAAATGTTTTGGTTTTGAGGGACACCTGGGTGGCTCAGTCTGTTAAATGTCTACCTTCCGCTCAGGTCATGATCTCAGGGTCTGGGCATTGAATCTTGCAGCAGTCTCCCAGTTTAGCAAGGAATGTGCTTTTCCCTCCTCCGCTGCCCCTTCCCCGTGCTCATGCTGTCTCTCTTTCTCTCTCTCTCAAATAAATAAATAATTTTTTTCTTCAAAAGTTGTTTTGGAGTTATACACGTTTTTCATAGATTTTAATCTACTTCACTTAAAATTTCAAGATTATTGCAGTAACAACTGTATTGCATTGATTTAAAAATTATTCTCTGTACATATAATCTTCTGGAGTGTGTTTGCCTTTTCTAATTTTTGTTATTTTTATTTATTTATTTATTTATTTATTTATTTATTTTCAGAGATTTTTTTATTGATTGATTTGACAGAGAGAAAAAGAGAGCATAAGTGGGGGAATAGGGAGGGAGAAGCAGGCTGCCTGCTCCGTAGTGAGCCCAACATGGGGTTCAATCCCGCACCCCAGGGTCATGACCTGAGCCTAAGGCAAACATTTAACTGACTGAGCCATGCAGGTGCCTCTAATTTTTGTTATCAAAAAAAACTTATGCTTTAATGTGGCTAATTCCAAGATGAATTACTTGATGCAGACACTACTGAGTTAAATGGTGTATGTATGACAAATGTTGACACATGATAGATAGTGGCTGTTTTCAATATTATCTGTCCAGTACCATAGGAAATAGGTAGGACTTATTCAGACATTCATAAAAGCTTTAATACCCTGTGACAGATAAGGCATTTGGGTCCACGCAAAGTTGATGCAACTTTAAGTCATGCACTCTGGCTGGGGGGGTTCAGAGTAAGACAGGTACAGAGCTGAGGTAAACTAAATGCTAATCTCATCACAAGTCAGGGGGTCTGATGGGGAATTGTCACACTTTGTCATGTAATCGCTGTGTAATACTAAGACAGTCGCTACTGCCTGTGACCATCAGCTTCCTCATAGCTATAGGGGAATGTTGAGTGGAGTCAACAAAATCTTTTTTCCCTATTCTTTGGACAAATAAGTTCCGATCTCTGTTTCTCCTATAAAGGTAGGATGTCCGCTGGGCCAGGCAGCATTGCCTGTAGTAGTAAACGTGACCTCAAATAAGCAAATGGCACCTGGACAAAAGGTCAATTAATAAACTATTTAGTGAGAATATTTATTGAGCAATAATAGCATTGAAGCTGTCCTGAGGGCAGTGGGTCTTAACAACTAGGCATTACCCTGCTGAGATCCTGAAGGTCTCGTCTTTGGAACTGTCACAGGAGATAACGCCTCTTCTTGAGACATAGGGCTTCCAAGCCAGGCAAGGGCAACCCCGGAGTCTCCTTCCCTTGCACCTGGCCTATCACATGGGTGCGCCAGAGAATAGCTATATGGTTTGTGAGCTCTGTGAGAACTCTCATCAAAGGAAAACCCCAGAGGCTGCCCTGCCACTTGCCCTATTTCCTGTCCTGTGTCCTCGGTAAAACCAGGGCCACAGCCTGCCTACCTGTTAGAGTCCTGTAAATTTAACTGATAATTTGTGCCCAAGAAAACCCAGAGAGGGAGCAGGAGATAATAATCACTTCACAGAGGTGAGAAAAATATATGAAATAATGTAATTAGAGCTCTGACATAGAGTCAAATGCCTTCTTTGTATCCCAGAAAGAATACTTGTGGCTGGGTCTTTTCCTCATCTTGGAAAAAGACTGCCTCTGAGCTTCCGGTGTGAATCGTCAAGCCATGAGGTATTTTTGTTTTTTATTGTTTCTGGGGGTATTTTTGTTTTGTTTTGTTTTGTTTTCCTCTTTGCTTGTGCTTTTCCCCTTCCTTTCTTCCTTATGGAGGATCCGCAGGAGCACTGCAGCCACCTACTGTTATTGATGAGGACTTTGGTCAAAGACACCATTTCCTGTCAGAGCAGAGTTCCTGGACCCTATGACAGATTATGTAAACCCTCCTGGTCTGTAGCAACTGCTTCGTATACATGAAACTTGCACTAGTAACTTGAAGACAGTTCCTTGAAATAAAACCCCAAAGATAAATGAAAAAAATACAGTCTAACTTATTTCACACCAAAACATTCACTTGCACACAATATAGAGTTCTATTTCACATGAAAGGGAGATCCAGTGAGCACCTTGTGTGAATACTATTGTTATCGCAAGCTTTTGTTTCTTTTTTTTAAAAAAGTAAGATTTGGGTGTCTTAGTGGAGATTCAGTGGAGTTTTTCTGTATGAACATCATCATTATGTTGATTCCATGGAAAGGAGTCAAACTGCTTCTCACTTCAGTAAGCTCAACACAGAAAAGCAAATGGTTCCAACTCAGACATCCAGTCTTCCATCAGCCAAAGTCATGCCCCGGTATATAGATAAATGGAAGTAAAAGAGGATGTGTGGGAAGACAATGATCTATTATGAGAGAGCAGTGAGGGTGGATGGATGGACGCTAGACACAGAGAGAAACGAGAGCAGATAGATGATGGCAGAGCCAACTGGTCTATTTAAAAGCATCGCCTGTTTATTTGTTAACACCGAGACAGGGATTGCCAGATTACCTGCTGTCTGTAGCTGCTCAGTGCCTTTACTTCCTAAATTTAGGCGGCACTGGAAGCCAAATTCAAGTCACAAAGATTCTTGGTGTGTATGGAGTCATGGGAGGAGAGTGTATCTTCGTTCATATCTTCGTAGATCATTGTTTGGTGTAATCGCACTTTTGGTTAAGCACATCCCTTGGGTTTAGGTTTTCCTATTTGACTCCCAGATGGCAAAGGGAATTTCCATTGTGTCTAAACTGATAGGACTTGAGGTTCATGATCAAACCTTTGTAATGAGAACACTAGGTTGATCATTATTTATCAACGTTGTCAGATAATACTTGTAAAAACTGAAGAATTACCTTTATCTGATTGTTTCAATTTTGAGGGAAGCATCCAAATGTTATTTCTCATCATCTTTTTAAAAGAACTGAGATAATGTCACCATGAAGTGGTTGAAGACCAATTAAGATTTAATTCACTTTTTACATGAGTATTGTGCTTTTGCAAATTGGTCTCTATCTCTCCTCTTCTTTTACATCTGTTAAAACTTAAATTACAAGAGCATTTTTGCTAAATTGAATTTTTTTAAATGTTCTTTTATGCTTTAATGTATAAAAACTTGGAAAATCAGTGTTTATTTTTCCACATTAAGGTTATATTTTGTTTCCTATATATATATATATAGTCCTTTTAGAGATATTTGTTCTGTAGCCCTTAGTATCATTATGACATAATTTCCCTAATGGCAAAATTGCCCACAGTATTTAATTTTCAACATAAACCTAATGGAAAAATTATTAATTCTCATTTTTCTATTTCTTGATTTCCTTATATACAATTTATTTTTTAATTTATATTTTATTTACATAAAATTGCTGGGCTAGATCATAATCAATAACAGTATTTAATTTCTTCTCTAAAATGTCAGTATAGCAAAGTCATTATATGAGAAAAAATTTTAATAACAGTACCTACATTTTCAATGTTAGATTCTGGCATTGTGCTAAATTCTCTATTTCTCTCTCTATATATACTATTAGTATATGATTAGTATACATATATATTTTATATTTTTATATGTCTAATACTTATAAAAAGCAGTGAGATAGATGAGATTATAACCAATGTGTAGAAACGGAAATCCAGAATGGGAAAGAGTAAGTACTTGTCTCAAATTACAAAACCAATATATAGTAGAAACTGGTCTGTGTGACATCTATTCAGAATACTTAATCATTATAGCTTTAGTATGAATTCCATTCATAATATCTTAGTGACCCCAATGAGTGGATAGTCTTCTTTAAAAATGCAGCAACAGAAGAATGTATAGTATAGTAACTTGAAATCATTTATTCAGAAACAATACAATTCTTGGAGCTAATTTTGTTTTAGTATCATATAAATCAATGTTATATTGCTGTAATATGCTCCTCTATCCAAAAGAAATACAATATTCTTTTAACTTTCAACTATTTTTTCACCATTTTATTCTTTTTTCTACGTTAGGACAAAAAGGAAGGGCAAACTTATTTTTTGTGACATGAATAGAATCACATATCAATTTTTCACATTTGTAGTGCACAGAGAACAAAAGATAATGAGTTTTTTTTTTAGAATGTAAGCCATCAAAGAGACACAGAATTGATACTTGGCCTTCCGAATATGCATATTAACTATGCCAAATAGACCTGCTATTTAAAACTTTCTGAGAAATTTGTAGACAAAGGAAACCACACTGGATATGTTTTTGAAAAGATTTATTTATTTATTTTAGAGGGAGAGTGCATGTATGTAGGTGTTCACCTGAGTGGAGGGAGGGGTAGAGGGAGAGAGAGACTGTCAAGCAGACTCCCTGCCACTCCCAAAGCAGCTAGATCTCATGACCCTGAGATCATGACCTCAGTCCTAATCGACCTTAACTGACTTGAGTCACCCAGACAACCCTACTTTGGATATTGTTAAAGTGAACTCAGATCATAAAGAAATAAAGCTTACTTTATGTCAACAGTAGAGTGAACCAACATTGTGTAGGCTTTGGAAATGTACACTGGGAGGTCATAATACCTTGTCTTATTTGTAGAAATAATTAACAAATGCATGGTGATGTCTTTGATTTCTTTCTGTTGAATTTCACTCTCTGTTTTCTGAGTGGAACAGTGAGAAATCTTTATTAATGACTGGAGTTATGGAAACTGTAGGAGGAAAAACCAAAAATGAACACAGGAAATGGAGGAACGTGCAAATTATGGAAAAAAAGAAATGAATACAAAAGAAGCATAAAAGAATGTAAACATAGGAAGATAATGCCAAAAATCACATATGTCAGTCCTGTCATTCTAATAGATATTCATTTCTTTAAAAGATTTTATTTATTTATTTGACAGGCAGAGATCATAAGTAGGCAGAGAGGGGGGTGAGGGTCGGGGGGAAGTAGGCTCCCTGCTGAGCAGAGAGCCCGATGCGGGGCTCCGTGCCAGGACCCTGGGATCATGACCTGAGCCGAAGGCTTTAACCCACTGAGCCACTGAGGTGCCCTGATACTCCTTTATTTTAAAAGATTTTATTTATTTGATAGAGAGAGAGAGCGATAGAAAGTGCACAAAGAGGCAGAGTGGCAGGCTGAGGGAGAGGAGAAGCTGACTCCTTGCTGAGCAGAGAGCCCGAAGCAGGGCTCCATCACAGGACATTGGGATCATGATCCAAGCCAAGGCAGACACTTAAGTGACTGTGTCACCCAGGCACCCGTAGATTATATATATATGGGTGCCTGGGTGATTATATAAATATATATAGAATATATATATTCTATATTTTTTAGATACTCATGTTTAAAGAGATATCTGTCCTGATATATTGTATTATTTGTGCAAATACTAATAATATGCTAATAATGTATATAAATAGTATTTAATGTAATGCCAGAAACTAGTTAACATTAAAAGTGTAGGTATTGGGCACCTGGGTGGCTCAGTGGGTTAAGCCGCTGCCTTCAGCTCAGGTCATGATCTCAGGGTCCTGGGATCGAGGCCCGCATCGGGCTCTCTGCTCAGCAGGGAGCCTGCTTCCCTCTCTCTCTGCCTGCCTCTCCATCTACTTGTGATTTCTCTCTGTCAAATAAATAAATAAAATCTTTAAAAAAAAAAGTGTAGGTATTGCTATTAATATTCTTTTTCATATTATAGCTTTGCTAAACTAATATTTTAGAGAATAAATTAAATACTGTTGTTGAGTATGAGCTAGTCCAGCAAATTTACATAAATAAAATATAAATTAAAAAGATAAATTATATATAAAGAAATTAAGAAACAGGAAGATATGAGAATTAACAGCTTTTCTAAGATCTCTGGGAATATATAGGAATGCATTTTCCAAATTCTTTCCAGTACAGCTATCTTCTAAATGAAGAGGGTTGGGGCCTTATTAAAGGAGATTAGAAGATAGCCCAACACAGTAAACAATGCCATGTTCTCAGACAGGACTCCTTTCCTCTTGCTGTTTCTTCTTGGAAAGTTAACTTTCTAAAATTGCTTTCCTGTAAGTCCAAGGTAGTCCCCAGAGATGTTTGTTTGTTTGTTTTATTTCTTTGCTCAGTTACATCACTAATACATTTTAAGAATTCCTTAACAATTCCTTCTCCAAAATATAGGGCCACAAATGTTTCAGAATGCAGAGTGTTTTCTGGATTTTATTATAATAATAAGTGGCATAAATATTAGAAACACGTCAAGATCCAAGGCTGCACTCTATAATCAAATATTCTCCTATTGTTGATAACATATGAATAATCACTGAATGTGGGCTAAATAATTACCAAAAATAGCCTCGTGCCCACGCAAGTTTGGTTTTGCTGCCAGTGATTTGGTACAAAACCTCAGTAACAACAACAAAAACCCTCTGGTTTTCAAAGCTTTTAGAGTCTTGGAATTGCTAATGAGTATTGAGGAAAGTATTATTAAAAAAGGAGATTTAAACTTTATTAAACTCCTTTTCTTCTTATTAAAAATGATGTTTGAGCATTCAATCTTAAAGTAAACATTTTCTGTAATCCAAATATATAGGCAATTTAAATTCCTTTATGACCTTCATTTTACACATGTTTTTAAATTATTTTTAAATTTGGAATATAGACAAAGGTGTCAGGCTATTTTTCTCATATGCACTGCATGTAATGGGTCAAAGTTTACTATTGTTCATGGGTTTATTTTCTATCTGGCATAGTGATTCAGAAATAGATTTTTGTTTAAATTTTATGTAAAGGAATTCAATTCAACAAGACGACTTGAGTGTTTTGTGATATGCTGAATCATACATAAGCTGTTTGGTTTTTTTAAAACATAGATCCAACAAATAAGTGTATTGCCAAGAATAAAGGTGATATTGAACTGAAGAACCAATATTCTGGCAAAGCATCATTACCCATAGGAGTCTCATTAATGCTTTGGCACAAAAATTGGGTAAACAACATGTGGTTTAGTAAATCTATTTAGCCCCCTGGGGAGGATTTTAGAATAGAGAGAACAATATGGAACATCAGCTTTTACTGAGTTTCCCAAACGGTCATTGCTATTTTATGGAGATGAGGACACAGGTAGTATTACAAAGTTTCCCAAGTAATAGAATCTCAAGTGTGCAGGCTTTTGATATTGGACTCTTTAATAGCACTGCCACTAATTTCCCCAGTCCCACACCTCTCCCCCATAGGAGCACACCCATACAAAGCAGTGCATATTAAGAATTTTTCATATTTAATTTTGTTAATATTTTCTTTTCATGAATTTCCTCCAAAACATAGCTTCCTACTTAAGATGTATTTTTCTTTTTCAGATGGCTTTGCAGTATGTTAGTGTGCAGACACAAAGCTAGCATATACTCACTTTTTGTTCGTAGTTAGGTAAAGGCAGCCCTCTAGATGGCTGAATTCAGAGAAGATGGTAACAGAGCCCAGAAAAGTTTTAAGCCATCACCTGCTGCCTTGGCTGAAGAATGCTGTAGGAGCAAATGCAAAAGCAATTCTTATAAGTAAAATATATGTATGTATATACATATATATAGATATATATCTATATATATGTATGCTCAGCTGTCATATTTATAAATAATTAATGCATAAGTCAATGGAGATGATATTGTTCATGATGATTTTTCAAACCACTAACTCCACACTGTTTTAAAGTGAGTTGAAAATGTCATCACTTCAGTTTTTTCTTACGTCTCTTTTTTAAAAAAGATTTTAATTATTTATTTATTTGACATCAGGGATCACAAGTAGGCAGAGAGGCAGGACAGACAGACAGAGAGAGGGGGGAAGCAGGCTCTCCACTGAGCAGAGATCCTGACATGGATCCTAATCCCAGGACCCTGAGATCGTGACTCGAGCTGAAGGCAGAGGCCCAACCAGTTGAGCCACTCAGGCACCCCCATTATGTTTCTTTCAATCTATAATATTTGTCTCTTTTTTCCCTAGATCATACCTCCATGTTTGAAGTAAGTGGAGACCACCCGAATGAGAGCAAAGAGAGGCTATTGACTGAAAACTTGCTATGAAAATGTCAGCCACATCACTGCGTTTGGTCAAGATTCAAACTAGGGCAGGGGGGGAATGGGAAAGCTTTAAGACCCCCACCTCCACCCCCCCCAAAAAAATGAATTCAGTTATGCTCTGAGTAAAAGTATCGTCACAAGGAGTTTAGGAGGATTAATTAGAAGTGCGCATCTCTGTGTTAGATTTGGGAGGCATATTTGACTTTCTCTTATTGGCCCTGAGTTGAAAGTGGGACAAACATTAACAGGCAGACAGGAAAGCTGGCAATCATTGACCACATCCTGAGAATTTTGGAATTCTGGACAGATTGCTTCCATGTGGTTTGGCATCCTGGGCTGAGGTGGGTCATAACAGAGGTTATGGGTGAGATCTCTATTGTCAAAGGTGGTCCGGTCATTGCCTAAGTGTATATTTATTCTCCCATTAAGTATTTGCTACACAACAGTGGCTACCTATAGCAAAAATCCTCAAAGGAATAGAAAGCATTAGGAGTACAGTCTCCCATCTCTATCCCAATCTGCTTGGAAAATCACTGTCAGTTTTTTGAGCTGTTTTAAATTCTCTGAAAGAATAAGTGAATTTTTTTTTTTAAACTGTTGGAGTTTAGAAAGCTTTTAGTATTCTAGATTAGGGTGTTCTTCTCCACGAACCCAAGGGTGACTCCAGGTCTTATCTCTAAATTTCACTGTTTTTTGAAAAAGAGATAATTTATCTAGACAGAGGGACCATACTGCTTGAACTGAGGAGTTCAAAAATCCACTGAAAAATCTATTCATTTGCAAGTTTTTCTCCATTGCAAAGATCAGTTTATGGACCAGAATCTAAGGAGGCAGAGAACGTGTGTGTTTGCTTAGAAGCCACACAATGTATAATTTGAAAATGTAACCACTTCAAAATCTTTAACAATGTATCATTCTATCGTTTATACCATAGCTAAGGTAAAGTAACCACAGCAAGAAGAAGAGATACAGAAATCCTAGAGGATTATTCATACAAACTAATGTTAGCTAAAAGCCTTGCAGTGTTATGCTGTCAAAAGCAATGACATTACATTTTTTAATTTAAAATTTCTCTTAGGTGTGTATTTGCTTATTAAATATATTGAACAATATGGGAATTGAAGCTTTATGAAATCCAGGCCTGGGCTGTACCTCTTTTAGTCATTTACCACTTAGAATATTTTGCAAACATAAACACATAAGTACATTGTGAGGGAATGAATATTTGAAAACTATTATTTCCTTGACACTCAACAGTTCTTAACCAATACATTCTCACCTACACCCCCTACACATTCTCGTGCATACATTATCCATGGCTATTATAATCTCTTGGTGAACTTGATTTTGATAAGAAAAAGCATAAAGGTTCTGGGTTAAAAATACTGATTTGGTGGGAAAATTTGAATAATCTTTCTTTTTTTTGATTTCATTCTTCAGAAAAATTTCATACTTTATAAATTTTATTTACTTGTTATCTCTATTTAACCTGCAAGGTAATAAATCCTTAATGTGTTCAGTTCATCGTTTCTGTATCAGAGATTTTTTTTTTTTTGGTGGGTGTTTTGCATTTTCTCTTATATTCAACATTTCAACAGCAAACCAGGGATCAGACCTATGTTAGGTGATATAAGTTAAAAGAATGACTATAATCCTTAACCTTATAGAGACCTTCCATTTCTATATTATAATTTCCACATAAAACAATTAAAAAAGACTTCTCACATACCCACAGAATTCCATGTATTCTCACATGCTTTTGGAGGAAACTGTGTCCTAATTGGAGCACTCAAACTTGCAGTTCTTTTAGTTACTATTATAAAAATAGTTGTCTATTTATTAGCATTATAAACTGGAAGCAACATAAGTATGTTCAATAATTATAATCATCGCTTTCCTTTAGAAAATTTGGGCTACCAGGAGTTCAGTGACACATATATTTTGAGATGAAAAGTACATGGTACAAAGAGTCTTCTAAAATATCTCACCAAATTTTTTCTTAATTACTGTGGTGGTTTTAACATCTGTTCACAAATTCTTTGCTATTTTTTCCTTTGGGAGGGTAAGCCCTCCCTTTGAGTGTAGATTGAACTTAGTAAATACCTTTTAATAAAAAGTATAAGCAAAATGAAAAAAAATGTAATTTTACTGTAGAAAAACCTGGCAGACAGTATAAGCAAAATGAAAAAAAAAATGTAATTTTACTGTAGAAAAACCTGGCAGACATCAAAATTATTATCACCAGAAATTAATAATCAGTTATTACTTAAGGTAAATATAATCTACCGCCTGATAGGATGAATGAGATGTGCATTTCCCCTCTCTGTCATTGTCTCCAATATTCATAATGTCATCTATTCATGAGAAAATATTAGTTCAACCCAAATTGAAAGACACTGTGGAAAACAGCTAACTAGTATTTCCAAAAGTTTAAAAGCGTGAAAAACAAAGACACACTGAGAAATGTCAGACAGGAGGTTTCTAAGGAGATGTAATAACTAAATGCAACATGATATTCTGTACTACATCCTTGCACAGAATTAAAAGAAGGGCATCAGCGTAAAAACTGGTGAAATCTGAATAACGTCTGTAGTTTAGTCAATCCTATTGTATCAAAGTTCATTTCTTAGTTTTGTCAAATGTACCATCGTGAGGTAAGATCTTAACTATAGGGAAAGCAGGATGAGGGATATAAATCTTTTATATAACTCTTCCATGATTCTAAATTTATTTCAAAATAAGAGTTTTTTTATTTCAAAATAAGAGTCTTAATAATAAAAAGTTTCTATCACTTAACTGAATACTGATCAATTCCATATAGACTTTTATTTTTTTTAAGTCAGTTCTTCAACTGCCTTTTTGTTCCTGTGCTAATCCTAAGTTGTGGTTTTAAGTTCTCTTATTTCCACCTTAGTTGAGATATGAACATTAGGGGACAGGTGGACACTCTAGCATCTGAAAAACGCAAGAATCTGCGGAGTTGTGATGAGCTGATATTTCCTGTCTTGACATTCTATAGATGAAAGTGCACCTAAATGTCTGAAGATCGGGAATCTGGAATCAGCTAGACAACTAACAAGCAAGTAATGATACAACAATTTAATTTGTTAAAATCCGAATTCCTTATCTGATAATGCAGTCATGCTTATTTAAACGTAAGAGATAGCAATTCTTCTAAAGATGATTTTTAGAAATCAGCCATATTACTGAATGAAATTAAATTAATAAGTTTTTCAAGGTTGCTACCTATAAATGAATATTTAAAACAGATTACAGGGATATATAACAGCATAAAAGAATTAGAAAATATAATTTTATAAATTGTTTAAAATAGCAACAAAAAAGAGTGGATAGAAACAAAAGTAAAATTTTTGTGAATGGAATACTGAAGGTCATGCAAAGCCTCACTCAATCAATCAATTAAATGGCATTTTTCTTGGAACTTGACAATCTGATTCTAAAAGTTATGTAAAAAGAAAGATCAAAGACTTGTTCAAAGGTTTTTGAGTAATAACAACTAGATGAGCGAACTTGTCTGATAAGGTATCCAGAGTTACTGTGAAGTTATAGTAATTAAGAAGTTTGGTAGAACTGAGGGAATGATAAGTAAACCAAGTGTACAGAGTAAAGGCAATGAGTGAGAGATCTCTTTTTATAAAAACATTGACATATGGTGGATGTTGCATTTAAGTTCAACCTATAATGGTGAAATCTACTGCAATAAAAAAGAAGGTTGATTACCTACATACACAAAATATAATTGATTATCACACATCACAAAAATTAGTATCAGAAAAATTTAAGACAATATGAAAAGCAAAACAAAGACAATATGAAAAAAACGAAACTTAGATGAAAATACAGGACAATATTTTTATGACTTGACTAAGCAAGTATTTTTAAACATTAAGATAAAAAAAAGCACTAAATATACTGGAAAATATTAAAGTAGTCAATCATTCTAAAGATTTTTTTTTGATCAAAACCTACAATAAATTGAGGGGTTCCTGGGTGGCTCAGTCAGTTAAGCGTCTGCCATTGGCTCAGGTTATGATTGTGGGATTGAGCCCTGCTTTGGGCTGGGCGGGAAACCTGCTGGGCGGGGAACCTGCTTCTCCCTCTTCCTCTGTCCTCCCACCACACTTGCTCATGCTTGTTCCCTCTGCTCTCTCTCTCTCTCGTGTTAGCTTTCCCTCTTTCTCTCTCAAACAAATAAATAAAATCTTTAAAAAAATTAAAAAATACAAAAAATGAAATAAAAACACATGCCACAAAATAGAAGACACTTGCTAAATATATAATTAAGAAAGGCCTGGCATTCCAAATACATAAAAAATCACAAATCAATAAGAAAAAACATCCAATAGAAAAATGAGCAAATACCTCAATCAATATTTCACAGACAGACATATCATATTTGTCCAATTAAACATTTGACTAACTGAACATATGAAAATGTGCTCAACCTCAATGAAATGAAGAAAATGAAAACGAAAAGCATAATGGGATACTGTTTTACATCCACTCCATGAAAACAGCTAGTAATCCCATTACTGATGGTATTTGCAACGAAAGAGACAGTTACACACAACTGGTAAGGAGATGGATTACTATAACCCTTTTAGGAAAACAGTCAGGTTCTACTTTGTAGTGTTGAACATTTTCATACCCTATAGATCAACGTATGTTGATGTACGTGAGGGCCAGTGTATATAAGACTATTTATAGTAGCATTGTTCAAGATAACAACAAAGTAATGTGGAGCAGGGAAAAGGGGTAGATTTTAGCTACAACATCACTGTAGATGAATAGTAGAAACCAATGTGAAGAGGAAAAAACAGATCACAGAAAATCACACTTAGCATCATACTTACACAAATGAGGAGAAGCCATAATCCTAGATTTACCCTGAAATAACAACCAAGTAACAAAACAAAGCATTATTTTTGTACAGACCCTTTTGCGAGTCAAGCGATGCATATAGAGCATCTCTTCTCCTTGTAAGGACTTGGAAACTCCAGCTGTTTCCAATGTATGAATTTATCACTCAAAATGCAGTCTTCGTTTTTGCCACAAAATGGGTCAATACACACAGATAGCTTCTGCTCTGGTATGGAAAAGATGCATGTGTTTCCAGCCACTAATTGGAAATAGTCAAGAGGGATGGGTAAATGAGGAGGAACCTCTGGCTGTTTGGAAAATAATAAATGGACATTTCTTAATGTGTTTCAACAAGATCCACAATAGCAATAATATATTGTTTAGGGATAACTAAATAAGTGACAAAATTATAAAAATCAAAGAAAGGATAAAAATAACAGTGATGTGTTAGGTGAGAAACAGAACAATGGGACCAGGAAAGAAAAGAGCTTCAGTATTGTTTTATATTGGAATTCATGCTATTGGGTCAAGATATTTATTTTGCTATAAATAATTCTAATATAATTTACATTTAGATCTTACACTTTCTCTTTTATGGCTAAAAGGTCCTATAATAAAAATAAAGAATAGCCATAATGTGGATAATTTTAATTTTTTGAGAAATGAACTTTCCTTCATTAGAAGAAATATACAAGGAAGGCACTTATGCCGCATTAAGGCATGAAATGACTCTTTAGTGGAAGCCTATAAATTTCTTCTGTGTTGTAAATTTTTAATATCTTTTTCTTGACTCTGTCTCTCCTTTCTTCTCCTGAGTTATTAAACATATTAAATAGCATAAAATTAAACTTTATGTTACCCCTAAGTAATGGCAAATCAGTTCTAAGATTGATTTTGATAATCCACAAAAGTTGAGATTTGAAATATTTTATTCATGCCCTAAAAATTAGCTGGACTAAAGCTACATACATAAAAATGTCCAGAAATTCAAAGCTGCAGCCATATCTGGCCTTCGGGAGAATCCAAAGAAAATTGCATTCTCAAAGTTTTGCCCACCTAAACCTTTATTTCAGAGCCCCTGAGCACAAAACCTGGCCTCATGACTTATCAATAACTTTTTTCTAAGCAATTTACTTCCTTTATTCTTATCCTGTAAGCTATTTACAGATAATACTTTGGTGTAGTCAATCCCTAGTGACCTTCTGCTCCTCAGGAGAGACAAGTGTTAGTCAGCTGTAGTATACTAAAGTCAGATTTTGCACAATTTATAATCTTAGAGTTTTTCCTGAGGTTTTGGAATTCACTGGAACCTGACTTGCATAATAACTAGCCTGCAAAATGGAGGGAGTGATAGGAATGAACTTCATATGTAATCACTAAGAAATAATCAGTTCCTCACAATTAAGAGAAAAACTTGTGGTCTTGAGCAAGTCACATTTTTCCTAGAGTATTACCACAAATGTATTTATTTATTGTTAGTGCTCCTGACATGTTTTAAAACTCTATGGTTACTGGACTTTTAATCAACACTTCTTTAATGGACTGCATACTAAAAAAAAATCAATAAATTTGTAAATAAAAGAAGAATCCATGTCAGAAGAAAAGCATTAAAACTAGAGATAAGAAATTCAATGCTTCCATTAGGTTTTATTGTGTTATATGTTATTATATTTTTTCTTCATTCTTGGGAATGAAGAAACTGGAATAAAGTTTTATTTTAGTTTTAATATTAAAACACAGAAAGGGAGTACATTTTGAGGTGACATAATTATGGTTCTTCTTTTGTGTTAATAAGAACTGTATGAAACAATTTAATTTCTTTTTTAAGATTTTATTTACTTCTTTGAAAGAGAGAGAGAGCATGAGTGAAGAGAAGGGACAGAAGAGTGACTCCTTGCTGAGCAGGGAACTCTAAGCAGAGTTCCATCCCAGGACCCCAAGATCATGATCTGAGCCAAAAACAAGAATCTGATATTTAGCTGATAGAGCCACTCAGGTGCCCCTGAGATAATTTTATTTCTATTACAAAATAATTGTTTATTTTTGAGAAACTAAGCATGTATTATCTATTATTTCTAATAAGCATTCATTCAACTTTATTATCCAGAGAATATCTATAATATTAAAAATAATAGCTGTCAATCATAGATTTATATACTTGTATGTGTTCTAGTAAAAATTTAGTAAGAAACCAGAAGTAATTTAACTTCTGTACCCATGAATACTTGTTTTTGACTTAAAATTACAGGCAATAATATCAATCTCAAAGAGTTTAATGTCAGATTGTAAGTCAATATACTGAGGTTAAGTAAAACACCACATTTTAAAGAAAAAAATTGAGTTCTAACATTGGAAACCTACCATCAGTGATCTTGTTCTACAACACCATCCTAATACACAAGTACAATCATATAAACACACGTAGGATTCTGAAAGCGTTTCTTCACAGGAGTTACTGTACTGACTACTGCCTGATCATGAAACAAATGTCACTGGGAAGATGCTGATTTGTAATTGTAAATTTAACTACTGATTTGGGCCTGTTAGTTGGAATGCATCCAAAAGTCACGGATTTTTTGATCCAATTTATAATTTTTGTTCATAAATACCATTATTAGACTATACATTCATTATCAAATTTAGAACTTATTTTTGCTTTAAATCACAAAATAATTAACTTGTCTATAATTTTATTAGCATCACACTACATATTATTTTGGTCTTTAGATTTTGGTAAATATGTAATATTGAACTAAAGCTATAGAATGCTCTGTTCAAGGATACTTCACTAAAAAGCAGATCTGGAAATTTTTCTGTAAGAAATCAATTACTCTTATTACTTGAGGTCCACATGTAGTAGTCGCTGTAGGAGCTACTCAGCTGCCCTGTGGTCAAAAACAACCATAGATAATATGCAAATGATGAAAGCAACAGGCTGGCTCAGTCAGTAGAGCACACAATTCTGTACATCAGGGTCCAAGGATCTTGAATTCCAGCCCACGCTAGGGGTAGAATTTGCTTAAAAAAAAAAAAAAAAAAAAACACACACACACACACAAAAACGCAGATGATGAGCATAACTGTATTCCAGTAAACATGTATTTATAAAAACAAGTAGCTTGTTGAATTTGGTCCATAGGCTATACTTTTCTAAGTTCCCTAAAATTCCACAGAGATAAAGACCTTGGTGTTTCATTAAGCTTTAAAAAAAGACCTTTGAAGCTAATATTTGCTTGTAATCACTCTCATAGCTTCCTCATGGATTTAACGCTAGTGTACTTTATTAATTTTGTCCTCCAATTATAATTTTTCTCTTGTCATTCAAAAATCAACAAGATAGTGAGACATTTCATTCTGAGGTATTGGTGAACAAGACTTGTTTTATGTATCCATAATTTGGCCATTATTTCAATATCTGGCTTAATAGAAGATAGCTAAATTACTGTATTTGTTTCTGCTTTCAAGCTATTTCAGTATGTAGTTTTGAGTTGTCATATGTGAGAAAATTTGGCCTCATACAGATGTATTTGTAAGAAAGAATAAGATTTTAAAATGAAAGAGCATTTTAATAGTCTTTTTAGGTAACTATGAATATGTATTTTTGATATTATACCAATACTTGGCAAGGCAGTTCCTTAAAGGTTAATTGTAGTGTTGAATCTAAAAGCAAATCGAGTACTTTTTTTATTACTTGGTTACATTAAAGTACAGAAAGTATCTTGTACTTTCAAAGGATCTTTTTATTCATGCAGATTTTATAATAGAATGTATTGTTCATTTGGAAAATATTTGTTACCACATTGTGCAGATTTTCTAAGATATGAAACATTTTATTATGTGTATCTAAAAATCACATTTTTAACTTTACTGATAATTTTGATAATTTTATCAGAAAGTCTGTGTGAGGAAACCGTCAAGTTGACAGAGACAGATGCAAGTTTTCCAAATTATACTTTTCTCTTGAGAGGTTAAATTGCCTGATTGACATCAAAGAGAATGAGTTGACTTTTTTTTAACTGACAGCCTTATTTCATGCATTTTTGAAAAATCTCCAAATAAACAGAACTGACAAACCATAAACTTTCTAATAGAACTCTTATCAATTAAAAATTCTGTTCCTTGGAAAAAGAGCTGATAGTTGAGCTTGCAACTCACACAACTGGCTTTCCTTGAGATGGCAGCGGACATTCTTTGTGCAAATGTCCTCGTTTCCTCCCAGAAAAGATAAAAACGTATGTGTATTCAACATTAAGTTAAATTAATAATTTTTTAGTGTTTCATCAAGGACATTTTTAACTGTGAGTGTGGAATGGCGAAGAATTCAATGACTGTTAGTCCAGTTTAATGTCATATTGAGACCTACTGATAGAAACTGCAGAACTGCTGAACAGTCTTTCTAATTATATTTTAAATTAATCATGGACAATATTTATCATGATGACTTTTAAATAATCAGACATTTTAGAATATATCATAGAACTTATTTTTGGAAATGCATGTATTTATTTCTACTAAGAGAACACATTTTGCTCTCAAAGAAACCCAAAATGTAAAATACTATTTTATTAATGTGATGAAGATATATTTTGTGACCTCATTCAGTGCATGTATAAAGAAAAGAGTCTAGTTTTGTTTAAAGTATAGATCAGAAAATATACATATATTCACAGAAAATTCTGAACTAGGTATTTCTCTAAGAAGTTTCTATGAAAGATTTTACTGAAAGGATTATTTATGATAATAAAAGACAACTTTTAAATGTGATCTCTTGCCTACTACAGGTAATGTGAAAAATATTATATGCTTTGATCACTCTGTTATTTTGGGATCTTTCAGTAGTCATTTTTCCTTTTTGGTGGATTATTCTTAGTGAAGAGGAATGGGACATTTATTTTTAAAATTTTGAATGACTGAAACTACTTCAAAGGAGCCTTATATGTTTCTGTGTGCTTTACTCTATTTCTTTATTTTTTAACATCTTTATTAAAATTCCAGTTAGTTAACATACAGTGTTGTATTAGTTTCAGATGTACAATAGTGACTCAACAACACTTTCATACTTCACCTGGTGTTCTACTTTTTTTTTTTTTAAGATTTTATTTATTTATTTGACAGACAGAGATCACAAGTAGGCAGAAAGGCAGGCAGAGAGAGAGGAGAAAGCAGGCTCCCCATGGAGCAGAGAGCCCAATGTGGGGCTTGATCCCAGGACCCTGGGATCATGACCTGAGCCGAAGGCAGAGGCTTTAACCCACTGAGCCACCCAGGCACTCCCCTCTTTTTTTTTTTTTTTTTTTTTTTTTTAACAAATACTGCACTTAAGCCTAAATTTTAAAAGAATCCTGAGTTAACATATACTGCAAATAATAATGGAATTTCTAAATAACCTTTGAGGGACAAATGATTATAGTTTATGTCAATAAACTTAAGTTATACTTATAAGTGCTTATTTAGGTAAAATTCTTAAATGCTTTATTCCACAACTGAAAATGTATTTCTGCCTGTTTGCTACTTTCTAAATCCAGTTTTCTTTTATAGAAAATCAAATGCCATAGTTTTAAAATAATTTCTTTCCAAAGTAATAACAATAGTGTTTACTTGAAATGTTCACAAGTTAGTACACTTTTACTACAAATAGAAGTATAATAACTATTCATTTACTTAAGATTTAGGGTCAAGTGTACACAATCCTATTAATATTTTAAAATGTAGACTAGCGGAAGAAATTTGCATTTTCTTAAAATTAGAATCGACCACTGTAATATCTTCTAGATGACTATCTAACACTTGTGACATAAACAACTTCATGGACAGTACTTAAACTATAGCAGTTTCAATTTTCTCCCAGAAGGACAACTTGCATCAACAGATGCTCCGTCTTTGCCTAGGGGCCAACAAAGACATGGTTTCCAAAAGAGAGACTAACTAGCAAAGGGCAATGAATTGATCCAGTCCTTTGAATTTGGACAGTTATTCACTTACTTATTTAAACAAGCACATTTAGACTCCTCTTTTGTCATTTAAGATTGAGTTTTTGCTTCAAAAGCATTGATCTCATAGAAATTTAATATTGCCACTTACTCTTAGGCAATCAGAAAGCTATGTATTGCAAATTTTTACATATGAATTATGAATTAGCTTGGCCTTTTAGAAGGTCAAGACATCTTTAAGAGGCTGCATCTTCTCTCTGCTGTGTATCTTTCCCAAATATGCTAATATTAACTTGATATAATATCAAACTTCTAGAGCTTTGGCCTGGACCACCACGATGGCTAGAGAATAAGAATGAAGTTAGGGAAGACCAGCCAGTAGGATTGAAAAAATGGTTTTTGAAATCTGAAAATAAAGCAAAAATCTTTAGATTTCAGCCCAACACCCTCCCAAGGGAGCTATTTCACAATAACTCACTAGAAGCGTACAATTTGTTCCCCTGCGCATTCTCCCCTGATGAAGCCAGGGTTTAAGGCAGTAGCTATTACTTTCCTCCGGCTTGTGCTCCAAAAGTAGGTGAGAATTTACAAAACACAGGGATCTAGAGTCAGAACAGAGCTTTGGTTCCCGTATGTGTAAAATGGAAACGTCCAAATGAATCTATAGTGCTTAAAGTCAGAAGATTTTTTACTATTGTGGGAGGGTTGGTCAGAAGGTTTAGGTGGTTTCTCTCCATTATGCCCACTGACTCCATTTTATTTATTTTTTATTTATTTTTATTTTTTTTTAATATTTTATTTATTTATTTGACAGAGAGAGAGAGAGATCACAAGTAGGCAGAGAGAGAGAGGGGGAAACAGGCTCGTCGCTGAGCAGAGAGCCTGATGCTGGGCTCGATCCCAGGACCCTGAGATCATGACCTAAGCCAAAGGCAGAGGCTTAACCCACTGAGCCACCCAGGTACCCCACTGACTCCATTTAAAATGGCCCCAGTCATGTCAATTTTTCACACATTATAGATTAAGTTTACACTTTAAAATTAAAGAATTAAAAAGTCAAGTGTGACATTATTATCCAGATACAACTTCATTTTAGAATGTGAATTTTGGGGGCACCTGAGTTGCTCAACGGTTAAGTGTCTGTCTTTGGCTCAGGTCATGATCCCAGGGTCCTGGGATTGAGCCCCATATCCAGCTCCCTGCTCAGTGGGGAGCCTGCTTCTCTCCTGCCTGCCGCTCCTTCTGCTTATGGTTGCTCTCTCCCTCTCTCTCTGTGTCAAATAAATAAAAAAATTAAAAAAAAAATTAAAAATGTGAATCTTGGTTACCTATAGACATATACATGGACAAAAAGATATAACAGAGAAAAGGATAATATAAATGAAATAAGATTTAGGGCCCAATGTTTTGATTGAGAGGAAACTGGATGAGGGAGGTGCCTCTGTGACTCGTGATTGTGAATCCGATATGCTTGGTGACTTTCAGTAGCGCCTCAGAATACATGGGAACCTGGGGGGCTCCGACGGACTTGAAGAAGAATCACTCTTCAGCATAGAAAAAGGTAGAAAGGGGACTGAATGAGCAGAAGAGTAAAAGAGTTTGGTCCATGGTAGAGACCATAAAAAGAGTATAGATGAGTTTTTTTGTTTTTTGGTTTTTTTTTAAAGGGAAATCACAAAGAAGCAAAGTGCTTTTGCCTTGGGGCCATACAAAAGTGGCAGCTATTACCGTAGCATCTGTGGCTGGTGCTAAGTGCTGATGTCGGCAGGGCAGAGCTCGTGAACGCTTCTTTTCAACATGCTGGCATCCGCGTCCTTCCTCGTGTTCCCCATAATATCCAAAAACAAAGATTAATTGCCATGGAAACCATGGTGAAACTACATATTGAGATAGATAAATATATCATTTGATAGATAAATAGACTAGTAATGGGTATTTGCAGTTAGATATTTAGGAATGGAGCCAAATGCATTATGAACAAAGGCTCTGGTCTTGTATTTGCCAACACTTTATTTTTAAAGGAGTTTTAAATTTTTCCTAGGCTCACTAGTTGTTTTTTATTTGGGGGAAGCAAATAGATGGGAGAAACTTGTGATAATAAAAGAAGGACTTTACAATGGGTCTGATTTGTTCACGGGACAGGAAGTACCCAGCACTTCTATAGGAACCTGGATGGAATAGAGCAAGAGGGGCTCCCAGAGGCCAGGGTAACAACTTACAAGTAAGGCCATATACATATGGAGAGAACCCAAGTTATAATAAAAGAACAGTTGAAACATGTGTGTTGCGTGAGGACACAGCTCCATAGCACCCAGGCATGGGAAATGAGTTCAGAAGGTTGGCACGGTCAAAGAGGTCAGGAGTCATCACAGCCGGCCCAGTGAGGCCGAGCATAGAGACTGTGACGGTAGGACAGTTGCAATTGTGTTTGCCACCAGGAGAGCAGGAGTTGCCGCTCAAAGAATCATTTCAGGCTCTAAAACATGGCATTAAAAAATTGTTTTCAAAGGTCAGATTTATATAAAGGATAAAATTACAAGGTTAGGTCTTGATCTCCTGAAAGAAAAGGGTTTCCCTTAATGCATAAAGAGTGAATTCCTGAAACGAAGGTGAACTTTTCAATGCCACTTTGCACCTTGAGCTAAGCTAGATACGGGCGGTGAGAGGGGGTGGAGCAGGAGCAGGATGTGTGCGTTGCATGGAGTGGCAGAAAATAGCAGGACAGGAGGGTAATTTAACCTACTTTTGCTGCTGTACCCCCTGCACTCCTGAAAGCATTAAATGGGAGGACCAACTCATTTAAACCAGTTATTTTGGGAGTAAAAAGAGATGCTGTTAATAATTAGGTTGGACAATGGGTGTAAATTGGGATGTATGGGCACACTATCATTAAGGCAGTTTTTGCATGCATCAGCTAGAATGTGCATGACATGGGACAGCACAGTGAATCCATTTATGCAAGACTTGAATTCTTTGTTATTTGGGCATTTTAGCACTGCCAGAGCTGTGGGAGATAACTGCTTCCCTGGTATTTATCACTTACTGAATTGTCTTCCTCCTTAAATCTCCCTAAGTCCCAACTTGAACAAGATTGTGAATATTTTAGGGGAAGAAACTATGCTTAGAGTTCTGTATATGACATAGAAATTTACACATGAAAGGTAAAACTAGGAGAAAATTAGAAAAGGGGAAAGAGATTACTCAGTTTTAAAAATTCAAGTTAAATCTCAAATCCTCCTTCTTTTACTCCTTCCATCCTGTGGTATCCAAAAGGAAAGATGGCAGAAGAACAAAATGTCAAAACTACAGAAAAAAATACCAGCTTACATCACATAGTTTGCTAATTATTATTTTTCCTTTAAATCTCTAAATTGTCTGTTTATAAAATTATTTAGTCAATATTTGGGTATTGATTACAAAAATTAAAGTTCTAACTTCATCTGTACTGACATCAATTTAAAAGAAAA
Source organism: Mustela erminea (assembly GCF_009829155.1). Taxonomy (NCBI): domain Eukaryota; kingdom Metazoa; phylum Chordata; class Mammalia; order Carnivora; family Mustelidae; genus Mustela; species Mustela erminea. The sequence goes on from NC_045616.1 coordinate 145,257,570, forward strand.
ATGAGAAATAGTAACCTATTAAGAGTTAAAATAAAATATGCAAGAATAAATTTTTCATAAATATTTCAATCACACATTGCAAGCATTTATTTTTTCTCAAACATAGCAAAGAAATATATGCCAAAATACAGGAGTGAAACTTACCAGATGTCCAACAGCCTCAAGCCACACAGATATTGGTCAAAACTTGAAAATTCACAGATGTAAGACAGTCTGTTATTCTGCTTCAAGCACTATTTTCATTCCAGTAAAGCCACTGAAGTGTATGACATCAAATAAATATATTTATGCTTTACTTTTATAATTTTGATTAAATGAAGACTTTCAATTTATAGTATGTAAGCATCATTTCACTACTTCTATTTATGCCATTTTATCCATAGTCATATGGATGTAATAAAATATTTTGTAGGTTAAATAACATTAAAATGTAGATATTCTCAGCTAAATAAAGTTTATTAACTCATTTTTAAAATCAACTTTGTTTTAAATAATATATTTTATAAAAACACAACAGAATACATTAATGAGCTTTTAAAGTAGAATTTATTAGTTCTCATTTAATTAACATGCATTGAATGACTACAATGCGGCAAGAATTGTGCTGGGCACTGTACCAGGAAAACAGAATTTTGGTTTCTTCTTTCATAAAGATTATATTCTACTAGGAAAGGTATTGCATGGATCCCTTGTTTCTTCATTAAATAGACTAATAATGTATTCAGCCTAGAGTACTGATGCTTTAATGTAAACATATAAAGGGCTGAAATGAAGAATACTAAGAATGAGAGAGACAAAGCCTACTTTAGATAGGCTGACGAGGGAAATCTTTTTACTGAAGAGATGCCATTTGTACCAAAACCCAAGAAAAGAGGTGATGGTCAAGTGAAGATTGGGGAGGGGAGCACTAGAGGCAGAGAAAACACCACGTACACAGTCCCAAGGAAGGAAAGTACTTCTTGTGCATGAAGAACTTAAAAGCAACCTTTCCAAATGTGTCTCTCTGTTGTCCGCGAGATTCACTCTTACTCCATGAGACAAAAGCCTCACTATCCCACGTAATGTTCAACTAGCTAAGCTGCCCTGACACCTCAGCTGGCGGCTGCGCTCTTGAAGGGTCTCGTGACTGCTGGTACATCTCACTGAGAGTTAATATTCAAGCTGAATGACAAACTACCAAGATTTCTTTCATGCTTTTCAAGTAGAAATTTGAAGAAGGGCAACTACCTTCGGGTTGGGTCATGATCCCAGGGTCCTGGGGTCAAGGTCTACATCAGGCTCCCTGCGTGCAGCCTACTTCTCCCTCTCCTTCTACCCATCCCCTTGCTTGTGCTCTCTGTCAAATAAACACAATCTTAGAAAAAAAAAAAAAAAAGAAGAAGAACTTAAAATCATCTTTTGAGTTTGGAGCAGAGTAGTAAAGAGAGAAATTGGACAGACAGTCAAGGGCCATGGCAAAGAGTTCAGAGTATTTTAGGAGCAATGAGAAGACATTGAAATGCTGTAAGAAGCAGAGTGTGTAATTAAATATGCATTTTTAGGAGAATTACTCTTTTGCAAGGGGTTGGGAATGCATGATCAAAGAAGAGGAAACCAGTTAATCTGATTAGGAGACTGTTACATAATGGAGGTGAGGGATGACCTCAAGTAAGACTAAGGTGTTAGCAGTAGAAATGAAGAAAAAAGGAAGCAAAAGTATGTTGCTGAATTCAGGAGATGTTTTTAATAAAGGTTATTAAATGATAGGATGTGAGGATGGTCATGGTGGGAATGGAAAATTAGAAATGATTTCTAGTGTCAAGTTTGAGTAAAAAAGTGGTCTGTGTTTACTAAACTAGGAAGGTTAAGGTAGAGAACAGATTGTAGATTTGGGTGAAAAGGAAGCTGAAGTGGAAAATAAGAGATACTTTTTGGACAAGATAATTTTGAGATATCTGTGAGGCATCTACTCGGAAATGTCAATGCAAAGTTGGATGTATGGACCTAGGCTCAGAAAAGCATTCTGTTCTAGATCTATGTTTTTAGGAATCATTGCTCTAAGGCAATATTTAATCCATAAGAATTGATGGTATCACTTAGGAAAGAAATCTAGTAAGAGAAGAGAACCAAAAAATTGTAATAGCTACTATATTCATGAATCTCTCTTACTTTCTGTAATTATATTTGCTCAGTTATGCTTTAAAGTAATCCTTTTTGTTGTGCTGTAGATATCATCTCCTCTCTCCTACTCTGTGACTTCACTCCAGCAATTATCCCCGTACCTTTTGGATCATCAACTGGTCCATTCCCACAGCACACAAAAGGTAATTTATCCATATCCAGAAGAAAAAGAAACAAAACTTTGACGCACATCACTTTCCTATGAAGTGTTATCTATACTTTTTTTCCCCCCTTGTATTATCTTGAATGTTTTCCAAAGTTTTTTATTTGTTTGTTTTTGTCCTGAAGGACATTTTTGCCAAAGTAACTATTTTCACATTGCTAAGTTAAATGGTGAATTTCTGTTCTCATCTAACTCATCAACAACATTTGGCAGTTGACAAATCACTATATTATTCTTGAAAGAGTTCATTCACTTTGAATATCCCTGCTTCACCAGCTGCTCATTCTCAAACTTCTTGATTGTTTCCTCTTCATACTCCCAAGCTCTCCACCCTGGCTTGCTCAAGACATCTCTTCTCTTTCACACTACACTTAGGACCTCAGTGATCTAATCATGCTTTACAGTCTTAAATGGTACCTATATCCTAATGACTCCCATGAATACAATTACTTAGACAACATTTTCATGCGGCCATCTACCAGGCCTTTCAAACTTACAAAATGTATGACTAATTAAGGACCTTACCCTTTTAATCTTTTTCCACTCAACCAAACCTAGTCATTCCATCTTTACAACTGACAAAGCCAGAAACAAAAACCAAGTCTTCGATTGATGTTTGATTTGTCTGTTGACTTCTTATTACCGCTGCTACAAAAAATAACCACAACTACAGTGACTTAAAATGGTACATTTTTACAAGTAAGAGGCCAAAAATAGGTTTCACGTGGATAATGTTAATGTGTCAACAGGTTACTGACCTCCAGTTTCCTTCTGGATGTTCTAAGAGAAAATCCATTCTCTTGCTTTTTTGAGTTTCTAGAGGCTGCCCATGTTCTTTCGTCTGTGACGTGCTTCCATCTTCAAATCCAACAATGACATCAGTCTGACCTCTCTTTCCATTATCATACATCTCTCTGATTCTCCTGCCTTCCTTTTTCACTTATAAGTACCTTTGGATTGCATTCCTAGCTGGGTAATCCAGTATATACTGTCATCTCAAGATTCTTAAATTAGTCACATTTGCAAAGTCTCTTTTGACATGTAAACTAATATTTTTACAAATTTTTGGGATTAGGATTCGTGCATCCTTGGAATTTTTCCACATTTTTCTGCCTGCCACAATATAGTAAGCCATGTCATAGGGTAGAAGATAGACACAAGGTATTTCAAAATACTGCCACCTCTAACTGCAGGCTACAAGCACCAACAGAGTCCCTGATGCATGGTAAAGGTGCTAAATCAAATATTAATATTCATTTCAGAGAAATTTTTATGGTGATCAAATGGTACACATTTTTCAAATAAAATAAACCTAGACATTTCAATTACTTCATATAGCAAGAATAAAATAAGTAATGGTATAATTACAACTAGAAGGCTCTTTGGGGAAGAAATATAGTTTAAATCTTCCATTGTAATGAATGAGAAGCAAAGATTCAGAAAAATAACTGGCCTGTCCATGATTGCACAACTGATCAATGACAAAGTTGAGACATGAACCAATGCTCATTTCTATGTTTAATGTCTGAGATGTCCTTAAATCTAGCTAAACTCCGTAGACTCTCAAAGAATAAATGGAAAATATACCCACACACTCTGCTCCTAATGGTTTCCTTTAATTTACCTCTATATTACTGTAAATTTTACTATAAGATTATCTTACATCTGTATTTTCTTAAAAAGGAGGTAAGAACTTTAAAAGCATTCATATAATCTTCATTATTTATGATATTGTGATAATTGAAATAATTGTACTTAAAACAATAGTTTCTCACATTTTGAAGGTATTAAATGTTTACTCAATGTCAGATGTTTTCCATTTAAGAACTTTATTTAAAATAATTATTTGGAAAGAGATAATTAATGGCTTTACTTGTGAATTGCTATGGTGCAACTATTGTAATTTAAATGGATTCTGGCCTCCTATTCTTAAATGAGGCAGAGCCTAGAGATAAACAATTTGAAGTATAAAAAATTGACTTGTGACATATTAAATGGCCAGATACTTTTAAGTTCTATTTCATTTATGCTTATGATCTCTGAATGTGCTTGAAGTTCTGCTTTTATTTCTGATAAACCTACCAATTTTAGTTGACAAAGACAAAGTAATTGTATAATTTAGGTTGTTATGGTTATTGGATTAGTTCCTCCTCTATGTGAAAGCATGACTCAAAAGAACTCTGTGATGGCAAAAACAGAGCAGAGGAAGACAACCAGTTATTCTGTCACTTCATAATGGCAGCTTTTTATCCTCTGACCCAAGGTCAATTGCATTGTCTTTGGTGAAAGATAGAGAACTATTGCTAAGAAAGATTTTACTGGGCAGCAATTCTGAATCTATTTCCTCTGATGAAATGTCAATAGCTTTCTAGGACAAAATGTAGTTTTTTCTAGAAACAAAGGTGAAATTGGTTTGAAAATGTACTCCACAAATCAATCCTCTTCAATATAAAACATTTGAGAGAGAAAAATTAACAAGTAATCCAATATGCTGTTATGTTTCCATCTTTTTATTTTAATTCATCAAACATATTACATTTTCTCCAAAAAACCAATTTAGGGAAGCATTGATGTTCTTCTAATGGTTTTAGAGTCATAAAACTTATAATAAAAAGTCAGCTGCTGTGAACCTGGAAATCCTTGAAAACTAACAAGAGATAAAATTCTCTGAAAGGACAAACTGATAGAACAATACATATTATGTGGCATTATAAGAAAGAAACCAGAATATTAATAAAACTCATTGATATATGTACTGAAAAATATATCTGTAGAGGTGATATTTTGTAATTGTGGCAAAAGGCATGTTTATCACTTATGAGAATATTAAATTCCACCTTCCAAAATTGTTATCGACATCATTACATTTTACAAAATCTTCCTTTGTTCATGTTTTTAAAATGCAGTTCTTTTTTCTCAAAACAGTAAAGGTGCAATCCAACCAAAACAGAAGATATGTCTCGTTTTTCCTTAATTTTGCTGAAGTTTCTTGATATGTTAAATTCCTTATATAGCTTTTCGTAAGTAATGTTAGTAGCAAGTCAATTTCCTGAAAACCGTTTGCAGTGCAGATAGCCGCACAGTATAAGGAATCCTGATGTAAAATAGTAATTTCCTAAAAGCATAGTTTTACTTATATCCATGTGTGAAAGGGACTTCTAATGGAAAAACAGTAGAGATCAGAAGGAAGGCAGGCAGGTGAAGGCAGGGGGAAAAAAAAAAAAAGCCCACAGATATACAATTACAGATTATTTCTGTGCAGGAGGGCAGATTGTAGGTACCAGAAAGAGCTCAGATGATCTAGCTACATTGACTAGCATGATGGTAATGCTACTCTGGAGATGGGCAGATGGACACACAGGACACTGAGATGATCCTCCTAAAACAGCAAGAGGGTTTTGGAGAATCATTTCAAGTCACCATAGCTGGTCACCATAATTATGGACATCCTGGGCTCCAGGGATCCTCTCTGAAGGCTCAACTACCTAACACACTACTATGCACAATCTGTTCTATGAAAATATTCAGATGTGGGAGCACTTCTGGTATACTATGGACTGATATGAGACAGAGGACTGGATCCATGCAAGCAAGCCCTTGGACATGCAGGAAGAGCTTAAGTATCTGTCCAATTTGCAGTGCCACTTGGATTTCCAGTAACGTCAACAGAGACACGGAGCACATGGAGGACATCCTGTTCAATACTTTGGTTAGAAGAGAAGAAATTAGATCCATATACAGAAGATATTCAGTCCTTCCTGGAAGGAATAACCATCAAGGCTACCACTAGAGAGAATGACAGCATCTTCAATTTTTTACCAAAAATTGAGAAGGGCTAGTTAAGGACTGACCCACCATTTCTGTTTCCACATAACTCAAGTACTTCAGGCTTACAGAAGAAACTCCAGTGAATTTCCAACACAATAATCCCTCATCCACACCTATTTTGATGTTATTAATTTTCCTCTTTCATCCTTCCTGCCTGATACAACTGGATTCCACTCTGCAACATATTGGTATGGCCTTCACATTATCTTTGAGAAGCTTATTTCCAGACATCAGTCCAAAGAATGAGGATCACATTGACCTCTTGTTGAAGCCCATCATGAACCTCATGTGGCTGATTCTGATGATTCCAACCCCAAGTGTCTGAAAATATCCATTTTTACCCTATAGTAAATAAGTAAATGCTACTCTTCCGCACCTGGCATCTGAAAAACTATCCCCCATCTCACCATGTAAGTTTTACATATTTCTCTTGTCTTGGTCTGTGGAGTGACCCTCAAGAGGATATCTCTGCCAGAGAAGCTGAAGTGCTATGCTATATCCTCAGAAAGACCTCTGACATCATCAAAGATAGTGTCTAAGACTAACAAGTTAGAGGTTAGCAACCTAATTCTCAAACCTGTTGTTGAATATGAGCTCTGCCACAGCCTGTAATGACTACTTTTTGTTATCCTGAGTAGAAATGTTCAAACCTATCTTTATCCAAATTCTGAAGGTTAAGGAAGAGACACAGTCCTTAATTTAAAAAGAGAGAGAGAGAGAAATCGGTAACTATAATTATTCCAATGGCAAAATGTGTTAATTTTTGTCTTTCAGAGAGACTGCTTGTCTTCCCTCTGGCAGTTCCCATATGTCTCAACTCATCTGATCCAAGGGAACAAAAAAACAGTAATGTAAAAATTGATGCCCATGAAAAACCCATTTATAAAAGTAGGAGAATATTACATCACTCTAGTCTTGGGTATTTCAGTGGCTCTAGTCATTATTATTCCTAATCCACTAACAATTTTTTTTTTCTTTCTGTTCCCATAGTATTAGGCTTGGCTGGGCTAGTGGTGTTTGTTTCAGGAACAGAGAAATGATTCTCTTGACCCAGAAGTTGAAATTGCCATATTACTTCTTTGGGATTCTTATGCCATTGAATCAAGAAGCAAAGAAGGGAGTTACTGTGCTTGCTGGGGACACTGATCCTGACTGCCAAGGAGAATTGGAAGTTCATTAAAAAATAGAATATGGCCTGTAAATCACCTATGAACTTAGTGATATCTTTGATCATATTGTGCTAATACTTGGTTAATGTTGTATTCCAGATTTTCATGCCCACAATCTAAAACAAATTTAGATTTCAAAAATGTCAGTACTATATTTATGATCTGACAATGACCATTCTAATTTGTCACATAAGAGGCTTCAAGGCATTTGGGACTTTGACAGTTTATTTGAGATTATAGCTGATCAAGATATGCTATAGAATAACTTGAATTTATTATTGATAATATTTTAATGGTAGTGTAACACTAACGTTCTTGATGCCTGGATATTAAAATGAGGATAGCACAATTTATGTTATATCATATCACATAAAGAAAGAATCCTGAAAGAACTGGTAGAACATTCCACTTTAATGTCATTAAAAGCTATATATTTGTGATTTATAAAATAATGGGATAAGAATCAGCTGAAAAAGATCAGAGGATATTAGTAATAGTTTCATATACATCTAAAAATAAAGTAAAAGAGGCAGAGATGAGCTACCCTTTTAATCTCAAGGACATAATCACAGAAGTAGCTTTTACTTTCATCCTGTAAAATATCTATACATAAACTGATGAGTAATGATGACAAGCGTTCCATCCATTCCTAGGACCCTGCTAACTCAGTTCATTAAATGTGTTCAGCTAATGAAGCTCAGGTCGCAAGATCAATTCCCCTGTGGTCTTTATATTTTCCTAACTGCCATCACACAAAATCATTTAGAGAATTCAGACTGGAAATATATAGGCATTCGAGCTAGTTAGGCATCTTAATTAGGTCAGTCCCCTGCCATCAGGAAGAAGCATCTCTTTGAAAATATTTTGCACAAGAGCTTTTTAAAAACAATTTGTTTCATTATATACCATTTAAACAACTACTTTCTCCTAATTTATATTTTAATATGCTAATCTGAATACCAAATTATTCCATTAATAGGAGTAATAGGGTCACAGGAATTTATAATTGAAGCAACAAATTCATCCCATTTTCTTTTTTTGCCTTTTGGTTAATTTTCTATTTGTCTTTCAAATGGTGAAAATAAAGTAGCCAAAATTATATTTAGGAACTGAATTATGCAGCTGTCTTTCTCAGTCATTAATATTTCCACCTGTGTTGATACAGAAATTTTAATCATTGACATATGCTTAAAGACTATAGATAATGATACATAGATAATAGATGAAGATAGAGAGGGAGAGAGATATCATTCATGTAGTGAAAGTATACTTTAAAAATCGTGGATTTATGCTGATGAGTAACTAACATATAATGGAAACATTGCTGATTACTCAAAGTCATTACTCCAATCCAAGCTCACCTTAAAGAAAAAAAAATTCATTTTAAAATTTGTATATAGATAGTTATAAACTTATTAATTTCACTAAGATAATTCAACACAAATATGGTTTGGGAAGTATATAAGCATTCAATAATTAATAACACCCTTCATTCTAGAAAATAATTACCCATTGAAGCAAAAGTTAAACTGATATTTGTGTCATGCAGATTTATAATTTATAATATAAGCTATAATTATACAATTGCAATATCTATAATTTATATTATTTCCTCTATAAGGACAGAGGAAGAAGAAATAGGAAAATATTTATAGATTTATACTTTCCATCTACTAGTTTGCTTACAGATTATTTCACCTTTTATCTTATACACATGCAGCACATACACCAATTTGTATATTTATCTCTCATTAAATTTTAGTAATGAAAACTTAAACCTGAAAAATCTGAAATTTCGGTACACATAAAATTTTAATTTATAAGTAAATAATTATAATTATATATAAAATTATATAAACACATGATTATAATTTCTAATTAAAACATTCTTGGGTGATATTATATTTTTCCTTCTACATAGTAGTGTATAAGGAGGTACAGTATAGTGTAAGGATTAATATCATGTAGTAATAGGTAATGAAGGGCAGAAGGTTTAAGATTTTTCAAGTAACTGAAGTAAGACTGCCTGGGTTTGAGTCCTGGTTCTATCACTTACCAGCCATATTGATGAGGGAGCAGGAGGCTGGCTGAGGACAAAGCAGAAGCTGGCGCCTTGCACCCCCTCTTCATCTGCTCCCCCCCATTATGTGTAGCATTACTCAGGCACCCCTGACTGCCATAAAACGATAAATAGTTAACTTGCAGGGATCGCAATGCTGCAGAACAGGAATCTCCCTTGCTCTACAGATGTCCTAGAGACTTAAACAGGGAGGTTACCTTATCAATAGCACAAATTTCCAGAGGCAAATAACTCTTGGTTCCTGAAGCCCTAATGTCCCCCTCCCACCATAAACTGGAGGAGACTGGGGTAGAAGAGAATGTAAATGATAGCCGGATCATAATACCCCACGAAGAATCTCCCAATTATCTTAATGTTAGTGCCTGACCTAAAGACGACATTGATCAAGCCATAAGGGTGAGGACTCCCCCTGGCACCTTGTAGGCCCTCCCTAGCATGTGAGAACTCTGTCGAAATCTCCCATTCCTTCACCACCTCCCCCCAACCGTGGGGTATATAACATGCCTACCCTCACAACCCGGGGCAGCAGCTCTTCCTGCCCACAGGTCCTGTCCCCGTGCTTTAATAAACCACCATTTTGCACCAACGACGTCTTAAGAATTCTTTCTTTAGTCGTCGGCTCCGAACCTCCTCACCCCACCGAACCTGACTTGGGTTCTGGGACTTCATCAATATGACTTTAACTTGCTTTATTTTCCCAATACTTCACCTCCCAGATGTTATTTAGACCAGCATCTACCTCTAAGTTTTGTAATGTTTAAATAAATTAATGTTTGGTCAGCAGTTCCGGGAATGCAGGAGGAACAGTAGAATTAACTGTCGGGGCTGCCATCTTCCAGCCCCCTCGCCCCCCTTCCTTAACCCTTGACTCTCCCGCCAAAAGGGTATACACCCAGGTCACGTTTCCATAGGTAACTCAATGCCTATGCAGTAAACAGGAGTGTCAGGAGCCCTCACCCCATACCTTCCGATCACCAAATACCCTACCATATATGGATGTGAGCCCATGCCCTGCCTTGGCCCAATAAAAGACCCGTACCAACTCCCTCCCAGTGTGACTTCCTCAACTCCCCCTTTCCGAGTCACAGAACCTAGCCAGAGAGTGCCCATCTCCTCCCAGCGTGACTTTCCTGGCTCCCCTTCTCCCAAGCCCTGAAACTTCACTGGAGAGTGCCTTTAATAAATCTTGCCTTGCGCCTACCTCGCCCGGTGTTGTGTTCACCTTGCCTGCAAAACCTTACAGTTAATATATAGGAAGTGTAAAGGGCAGATCTGGCACAAGGTAGCATAATATATACATTTGTGTGTGTATTTGCCACCTACTATTATTGTTACAAAAATGGCTACAACTATTTTATAAAGAACTTAAAGTAGACAGCTTGTAAAAGTTACTGGCCGTAACCGCATATATATATATTAGGAAGTCTATATGATAAAAATGAAAGTCACTTTATTTAACTATTTTGATTGCTTATGATTGATTTGCCCTTAACAATGAAGTATACAGACAGGCTGCTGGTTTTCGCCAACACGGTGAACCAACCTGGGGATGCCACTGACGAGGGAACAGAAGGCTGGCTGAGGACGAAGCAAAAGGTGGACACCTTGAAACCCCCCCATCCCCAGTCCCCGGTGCGTCATACTGTGACCTTCTTTAGGAATCTCCCACCCATCTTAATGTTGATACCTTGCTAGAGGGCAAACGACCTTGGTAATGGCAAGGCTTCCCCATCTGGTGTCTTGTAGGTCCTCTTTAGCATATGAAAGTTCTATTGAAACCTCCCTTTTCTTTACCTCCCCCACCTCCATGGTACAGAACCTGCCACCCCTCCCAACCCCGGAGCAGCAGCTCTTTCTGCTCACAGGTTCTGTCCCCGTGCTTTAATAAATCACCATTTTGCACCAAAGATGTCTCAAGAACTCTTTCTTGGTCATCGACTCCGGACTTCACCCCACCGAACCTCACCTACGTTCTAGAACTTCATCACCACCTTCTTGCCAGAGAGTAAACGCTAAGGATGTCAAAAAGGACTTCAAAAATGTGTGCTAAAACACCAGACAATAAGCAGAGGATATTGTAGATACCCGAGGAAGGTGGCAGCATGCCAATGTTGTATTCGGGGGACAGCATACATAATGAGTAGAGGGGAAACCCTGTCCATTCGATGACTGACTTTGGGAAAAGCTAGGCTGCTAAAACATATCTGATAAAAGAAACTCAACCTTCATAGTTTTCCGATACACGTATTAGCTTTTTCAGGCATCAGTTACTAAAAATTAGAAAACACTATGGCTCTGCAATAATACCGTAGAGTGATGCTGATCAAACAAGAAAGGAACATCAGAACTTCTGATATGTTGGGGCCAAAGGCAGGCTGCCCCCAAGGTGTGCCACTTTGACAAGAACATTCTTTTGAGTTAAAAGCAATGAAACCCAGCAGATTAAAAAAAGCTCTTTACCTTCTACTCAACTGCCTCTTTGTACCAGGAAGAAAACTATTAACAGAGCCTCCTCTTCATCTAAGAAATTTATCTGCATAACAGAGCAACCTTTGTTTTTCAAACATCTCCTGTCACCATCCTGCAGATGGTCTTTTTGCCCTTTGTATACTCAGAGTTTTACCCCTCTCCTTCACTCGTATAAGCATCCTGTTGCCTCACTGTCTTTGTACTTTCAGGCCTGCATGAATTTCCTGTATATACACTATTAAATTTGATTTGCTCCTATTAATCTATCTCATGTCAATTTGATTCTAAGTCCAGCTAGAAGCACCTTGAAGGGCAGAGAAACCTCTTCCTCCTGACAGATGAAAGGATAAGCCAGTTTAAGACTCAGTTGCATATATATAATTATGCACATCTGCATGCCTACATATACCAAAAAGCTCTACACAGACATATATGTGTATATTTAACAATTTAACATTACACATACATGTATTTCATTGTAACCCTCTGACAGCTTCAGCCCTTACCATCTTTTTAAACTTGCTCAATTCTCTTCTCACTTCGTAGCCATGGCCTTTTCTGGGCTGTAAGGTATAGAGAGAACAAAACGTTCAAACCCTACAAATCTAATTAATACTAATATAATTGATAACATCCTGGATCAAAATAATTCTTATTTCACAGAAGAAGGAGAATGTATACAGTTCGCTAATAGAAGAAGAGGGAGCAAAGGAACTAAAATCTTTTGACACCATTATATCAATATAGATCCCAAAAAAGGATAAGGTCTGAAGTATCATTGGATGTTTTCAAACATGAATTTTTGCAAAATGTAATCATCTCCATCCTTTGTTTACTCTGTTGATTTGTAATAACTCCCTAAAAGAATTTGCTACCTTGGAACAACTCTATAAAACTGTCCCTTTCTGTCTTCAAATTCATCTCCTTTGATACATTTCTATTATTATAGAGAGAATCTATGGGTATAATCTGGCAACTGGAAAGTCTTTCCTGGATAATACGTGTAAAGCTACTTGATTTTCTTCTCAGTGTGGTACAGCCATCTCAAGTTCCTCCAATGCAAATTTTGCAAAGAATCAGGCAATTACTTTCATTATCTCTTATGTACACTAGTTAATGTTAAGCTGGCCCACTTGTTCCTTTATTGTTTTCACTGCTCTAATGAACTTGGTTCTGCTTTTAATGTCAATAGTTTAGTGTTATAGGTAATCATTGATATATATTTTTAAAAAATACTACTGGAACTTGGACATATTAGTATATTTTATGGTCAATTTTATTCCTTCTCATTTTAGTCCAAAAATCATCTATAGACTTTCCATGAATAGATTTTAGCTCTACCACATGGGGTTACATTTCTAACTGCTATTTACTTCATTTGCAAATGACTTTTCTCTTTATATTGTCAATGCATGGGGTGCAAACACATTATCAGAGCAAATGGAAGTGATATCTGCAAAGTGCAGCCTTTTAGAGAACTTCAAGGCTACTTGTTCAAATACTAGATTCTTGGTCCACTTTATTTTTACATTTATAAAAAGACCAAAAAAAAGTTCACAATTGCATATATATATAGCACCACAAGATGTTCCTGACCTCTATCCATTTTACATAATTTCCTAATTTGCATTTAAAATTTTTTGAATATATATTCCCTTTCTTTGACCAATATCATCAGAAGTCTCCTACTGATTAATTGTGCTCACTTACCAAGCTTTGGGGTAGAATATGGAAGATAAGTTTAAGTATCATTTTTATTAAGCTTATGGGTCAACTCCAAGTACCAATTCAGAAGTTATAACATTCATACTAGCAGAAATGTTAAATAGAAGAAAACTGATCCTGTCAGAAGAAGAAAAAAACAACAATGGTAAGTAGAAGACAAGCAACAAGAAGGTAGAAACAAATCTTAGGTTATTGGTAGCTACAATAAATGCAAAGTTTTGAAGTAATTGGTTAAAAGTACAGAAACTAAGATTTGATATAAAAATCATTCATCGTTATGCTATTTCTACAGACACATTTATAAAAATAAAAGAGAAAGCTTTAACAATAAAATTATTAAAAACATGGGTCAAATAAGGAAAAGGGCAAACTATAAAAGTGATCTTTAATGCAATCATTGTCCAAGTTTAACATTAATACAGAAAAATGTACCAATCAAAAGTATGTTCCTTGGTACATTTCCATGATAAGAAGAAACAGACCCAGAAATTCCTCTCACGAGAATTTCCAGCCACTCTCTTTCCCCATGGACAACTATTATTTGGGCTTCCAAAGTAGAAAGTAGTTTTGCTTATTTTGAACAGTTAATAAATGGAATCACATAGAATACACCATTTTGTGTCTGATTTTATTGCTTCAATTTTGGTTTCCAAAATTTACCCAAGTTTTTCATGTAATTATCATTTATTCATTCTCATAACTCTCTCACATTCCACGCAGTTAGTTATCTGTTGCTGTAAAATAAATTGCCACAAAATGTCGAGGCTTAAAGAAACAAATGATTGTTATATTACACGTTCTGTGGGTCAGAAATCCAGGCAGAATTTAGTTGAGTAATTCTGGTTCTGGGTCTACCACAAGGCTGCAGGCAAGGTATGAGCTGGGGTGACAGCCAACGCAAAGCTTTAAAGGAAGAAATTCTGATTCCAACTTAACTCACATTGTCCATTCTGGATGTTGGGCATAGGGACTGATGCCTATGCGTTGTAAATCCCTTCATGGGGCAACTCACCATGACAGCTGGCTTCCTTCAATGCCAGTGGGAAAGTGAGAGAACTCCTAACAGAAGCCATAGTTTCATTGTTACCTAAGCTCGAAAGGTAAACGCTAGCTAGCACTTTTCCTGTATCTCCCTGGTTAGAAGTGAGTCAGTATTTCCAACGCATGCTCAAAGAAAAGTGATTATGCATAATGTAAATACCAGAAATCAGAAATTATCAGGACCATCATAGCAGCTGCCTACTATATCTGTTACCAAACTCAAACTTGTCCGTGCACGTGATGTGCAGTAAGCCAATGTCTGAGACACCGGTTTTGAAGCAAAGAAAGCTGAGAAGGGCAGCCCAAAGAGAAGATAGGGAATCATTCCTAAAGCTGCCTTCTTGAGATTAGGGACAGTTTATATACATGAGAGGGGGGTAAGGAGTTTCTTGAAAGTTTGGTGGTTGTGGTGGGGGCGGGGTTGTGCCTTGAAATAATCTTGTGGTAAGCACTCTTCCAAACAAGGAGGTGCTGTTTGGGACCTGGTCTGATCAGATGCATCAAGACAAATGTTACCATCAAGTCCCCACTAGATTCCTGCAGTCAGTGGTAAATAAGCAGTAGGGGTAAAAAGGCAAAGTTAATGACTGATAGAGTGTGAGGTTAAGTGGTTCATAAAACATAATTAAAGAGGGAACAAAACAGAATGTGGAGCAAGTTAATAAGACAACTGAAACAGTGATCGTTTTGCTTATGCTTTCAAAACAGGTCCAGGAACCAAGCATCCAATCTCAAATCCCCACTTTTATATATTTTATAATTCCTCAATCTAGGGGAATAGGACAATGACAGCTCTAGCTTCTTCCTAGTGATGAGGGGCAAAGAGAATGGGGAGTGGAAGTGGGAAACCTGCCATGGAAAACATTCTTGAGAGTACGGTTATAGGGATTGGATCTTCTTTTTGAATGTCATTGTTTCTCTGGGAGACTTTCCCAAGGTGACAGGGTGAGCAGAGTAGCATGCTATCTTATTTCTTTTTGTTTCTCTGTTCTGTGGATATGGTCCAGTTATAAATCAAAGCAATTCATACTGATGCCCAAGGAGCCATCTCTGAATCTCCTTCTTTTTGTGATATCTTTCAAACACCTGGTGTGGTTTAGCTAATGAAAGTCATATTTATCATTTTTAAATTTTCATGTCCTTCAGGTTTAATGTCAGCATACTGATGATATGGTTGATAGACCCATTCAAGAAAAGATGGGAGGTCTTCTTGAGGCATCTGATTAACTTGTTAAATCTTGTTTAGATACTTTTCTGTAGATACCCCAGATTTTAATCCTACCAGGATTATTCTCAATAATTTTGAAGTCTGGGGGGTCTTCCCTCATTTATATCCTAGTTGGGTCACAAGTTGGCACTACCTTTGGTGCCAGCAGTCTGGCAGGATTGTTTGGATCTAGTAGATAAAGCTAATAGGCTTCTTCTCTAACTTTATCTAAAATTACTCAGTCCTCTTCAGCAGCAGGTAAGGTATTTCTGTGGAAACAAAATAAACACACAAGTTAATGGTTGGAAAAAAATATATATAAACCCAGTGTCCAAATTCTGAGTGCTGTCATTGAGAAGATTTTTAGATGTTGGGCTCAAAGCTTTCTCAAAGTAGGGGCAGACCGTGGCAATCTGACAGATTTTTTTCTAGGCTGTAGTTTAAATGTCTCCAATGATCTTTCCAAGTGGCCCATACAGCAACAGGCGTGATGACTGCCTTAACATGGACTGTTTTGGCAATTTCTCTGAAGCTTACTTCAAGTTGTCCAGTTTTAGTCTATAGGACTTCAGGAAAATAATAGTCTATTGTTTGCAATGGTTACAAGTTAAAAGAATGGGAGAAAATGAGAAACCTTAGTTTGAAGAGTCATAGCTAGGTATTCAAAGAAACCAAAAGAATTTAGGATCCACTAGTTTTATAGGTAAACAATAATCATTTAAAGTTAATTAATCAGAATTAGAATTTAACATCCACAAAGGTGTGCTATTGAAACATTTTTTCTTTCTACAATCACCCTCATTTTTATCCCTCTCTAAAATCACCCTCATTTTTATCAAAGACAGTCAAATTAAAACTAGTATGTTTGCAAAATAAATTTAGTTTTAACAAACTTGGCTTAATTATTTACATAAGTACGGTGAGAATAATGACTGGCCATTTAGATTCTTTTAAATCTGCTTTGCAGGAACTTTTCAAAAGGAATTTCAGATTGAACTTTTCAGTCTTTCAAGGCCAGAAGCCAACCCACATATTTGCCATCAGATTTGCTCTCAACACCTGTAGATTTGGGTTATTGCTTCTCTTCTCAAGGTCTGCAAAATATCCTGAAGTTTCTGCACCTGCCAGGAAGTAAATTTCTTTACTCACATGTTATGGCTCCCAAGATCCCTGTAACCCTGTAACAGGCCAACATTTCCAAGGGGCTTTATTGGCTCTATAAAAAGTCAACCTTAGGGGTTCCTGGGTGGCTCAGTGAGTTAAAGCTTCTGCCTTCGGCTCAGGTCATGATCCCAGGGTCCTGGGATCAAGCCCTGCGTCGGGCTCTCTGCTCATCAGGAAGCCTGCTCCCCTTCCTCTCTTTCTGCCTCCTTGTGATCTCTGTCAAATGAATAAATAAAATATTAAAAAAAAAAGTCAACCTTAGCTTGTTAAAGTTGTTTGATCATATCTATGTATCTCGCTCTCAAATACGACATTCCAGTCAAAGTCTTAATCAAATAACCAGTGTTTCCAATGATGTCCTATAACAAGGAGAACAGATTCTTATTGAACTTACATAAATAATTATAATGGCCATAAAACAAAAAAATACTTGTTGAGAGTTTTTGAATTCTGGAGGGTTCAGGTAAGGAAAAATACAAATGTTTCAATTAGTTCCAAAGGAATATTTGATCAAATCTCTATAAGTCATAGATATCTTAAGAGAAAAAGTTTCTTAAATCTGTAAGAGCAGATATGAGAGAACCAGCAATGTTTGAAACAAGAGTCATAAAAACTATAATAATTTCAAAAGATATACCTACTTTAATTAAAACAACAAACGAGAACTTTAATTAATCAGAGATTATCCCAGATCACATGAACCTGAGAAGCATTTGAATTAGTTTCTATCATTGAATGTTAGAATGCCCAATTCTTAGAAGAGCTTGTCACCAAGTGAATAAGCTCGTTTATAATTAATTTTAGCAATACCATCTGAAAGTAGAAAACATCATACATGGACAGACACAGATGAAATCTTTACGATTAAGATTTGCATTTATCTTTGACAAATAATCTTGTGGAAGCTGTGGGCTAGACTTTGAGCAAAGTTGTTTTTCTAAGCCATTTGTATTTTAAAAGGCCTCTTTCCCCCTGCTTTTTTTCCCCTTTGAGTCTTAGGGAGAATAACAGTTCCCAGAGAGGTTGAAGGACTTTGAATTGTTTCTGGGGTAATATTTTTAGTTTTGCAAAAAAAACGTTCCAATTGTATTGTGGCCAAGCCACATTACAAAGAATATAATTTTTCAAAGACCCCTTTGGCATAATGCAACTCAAAGGGCTATATTCTGGGATCCAGTTGGTATCTCTCCTAATACATATAAGACAAACTGACAAGACAGGACTTACACTGTAAGCGTTGTGGGAAGGAAACAAAAGCAAATCATCACGATAGATCACAAAAGCAAACTTAGGGTGGTTATACCACTGTTCTGTTTCACGAAATGTGAGGGTCGGTCTTCAAATGTCTGACTAGGAAAGATTCCTGAAAAGAATGAAAAGCAAATGAGAAGAAACACAGTCATGTGCATGTCAGAAACTCCCACTTCAACAGAAGTTCTCCCAGCGGCTGATAGGAGTTTTCTTTGCTTCAGCTAATGTTTGGCATTTAGAAGTGGCTGGGCGGTGGGAAGGGCAGCCAGGGGCATTTCCCTAGATCGCATGAAGTTCCAAGCAGTTGTGGGAAATCCCACGTTGAGTCCCCCATGATTTCCCCGCTGGGACACAAGTTTCCTGGCTGGCTCACCAAAGCCAGACTTGTTACCAAACTGAAAATGGCATAGTAACCCAAGGTCTGAGATACCAGTTTTGAAGCAAAGAAAGTATTATTATCAAAAGTGTGGCCCACTGAGAAGCCAGGGGATCATTCTTACAGCTTCCTTGCCCTGTTGAGCCCAGGGTAGGCTTACATAAATGAGAGGAGGGGAAGGAGTTTCTTGAAACATTGACGGGGGGGTGGGGGGTGGGTAGGGCTTGAAATAATCTAGGAGCAAGTATTCTTCTGGACAATGAGGCACTATTTGAGACCTAGTATGATCAGATAGTCAAGACAAATGATACATCTGGTTCCTGTTAGGTTTCTATAGAAAGTGGGTAAACAAGCGAGTGGTAAAAAGGCAAAGTTAATGATTGATTGAGTATGAGTTTAAGAGGTGCATAAAACACAAGTAGAGAGCAAAATAGAACACGGAGCTAAGTTAATAATGCAAGTGATACAATGATAGCTCTGCTTATGCTTTCAACACAGGTCCATGAAACAAGCATTTGGCCTCATATCCACTGTGGATATATCACTTAGATATTTATAGATATATTTACTTATCTCTTCTATAGTAGATGCATAATTGGATTGTTTGAATTTTTAGCCATTACAAAAAGGGTTTTCCACATTTTTTTGAGGAACTATTATGTTTTTCTCGAGTTTATACCTAAATGTGGAATTGTTGGATCTACAGGAGATCAATTGATCTATCTGTCCATATCTCTAGCTACTTTAGATACTTATAGTTATCTAAAGTAGTTGGCAAAAATTCAGATTCTACCCGCAGCAGAGGATAAAATAAAAGTTATTAATTTTATTTTACTCTAATGTCTCTACTGCTTCCTGTATTTTGGTGCCTTATGTATCATTTTAAAAATCTGTAATTAAGGTCCCAAATATATTCTCTTATGTTACCTTTTATAGTTTTTGTTATTTAAATTCCATGCTTTGATTTGGGTACATTTGGAAGGTATTATTTTTTTTTAAAGATTATTTATTTATTTGACAGACAGAGATCACAAGTAGGCAGAGAGGCAGGCAGAGAGAAGAAGGGAAGCAGGCTCCCCACTGAGCAGAGAGCCAGATGCAGGGCTCGATCCCAGGACCCTGAGATCATGACCTTAGCTGAAGACAGAGGCTTAAACCACTGAGCCACCCAGGCACCCCGGAAGGTATTTTTGTATATACTTTGAATTAGAAGTCAAGATGCATGTGTGTGTATTTCTGTTTGGATATACAGTTGGTCCAGGAACTGCAGGAAATGACCATCCTTTCTGCTGCAGGAGAGTGCAACATGTCACAGGTGGGACACTTCCTGGATTCTATTCTGTTCCATTTATTTTTCTGTTCTTGTTTCAACATCATGTTGTTTTAGCTATTATATTTTTTATGATAATTATATCTAGAAACATATGTCCTTATATTTTTTTCTTTTCTTAAGATTGCTTCAGTTATTTTTGTCCTTTGCATCTCCAAAAATATTAAAAGTAACTAGTAAATTTGTCTCAAATGCCATTTTTTAAAGCAGCTTTCCTGATGATTACCTATGTGTCTCTGATATTGCCTTTCTTTTGTTGTCATTCTCTCTGCTGTAGTTTTTCATGTCAGTGAGGTTTAGTCTTTCTTTTTCTCAGTCATGTTCATCACCGGTGATTCTTTACATATTCTCACTCTGATGGTAACTTTTTTTTTTAAAGATATTGTTTATTTCAATCTCAAGTAGGTGGAGAGGCAGGCAGAGAAAGAGAAAGAGAGAGAGAGGAGGAAGCAGGCTCCCCACTGAGCAGAGAGCCCGATGCGGGGCTCGATCCCAGGACCCTGAGATCATGACCTGAGCCGAAGGCAGAGGTTTAACCCACTGAGCCATCCAGGTGGACCCTGATGGTAACTTTTGCTGATGATCATGGTTAATATGGATTTGGTCGTTTTCAACTTGATCAACTCTGCATGAGATTTACAGGGAGGAAGATTTAGTTATGAGCAGTCTAAATTTCCATTCATTATCAAGAAAGAGAGAAGCATTCCTGACATCCAGGAGCTGGTCTGGTGGTTTTAGCCAGCAGTTGGCATTGCCGTGAGCTGGTTTGGCACTCACAGAAAGGCTTTGGTGTTTTCCTGTTGAACATGAGCAATTTAACAGAACATTAAAAGCAGGCAAGGCAATTCTGACCGTGATGGACAGAGGCGAAAATAGCACTAAATACCTACATGTCTGAATTCAGGCACAACATGACCATTATTCAAGCCACAAAACACCAAACTTCCCCCTCTCCACTCTCATATGAGTGATTGTTGCTTCTTTATCAATTATACTTGTGTCCCAGTCTTGTCTTTCCTTCTTCTAAGTGAAACTTATTAGAATTCTCAATTATAGAATTACCTCTATATCCTGATAGCATCCAATTCAGAATAAAGTCTCACTCCATTAAGCCCTCCCCACAATCACCTACATAGTCCCACATCCTACAAAATTTCACTAATAATGTATCATTTCTAATACTCATTTAATGAAACAATCCACATTTTCCCATGGTGTGGTATCTCCCTTGAGGCAATAAGAAATAACTCAACATGTCCAACTATAGTATGTTCCTGGTTGTCTTTGCTGGAGGGCCGTGACATTAACCAATACGAAAGTCATTTATAGGAAACAGCTCCAAGATAGATTTCTTCACAGATATGAGAAAAAAACAAAAAGCTTTACTAGGGGAAGTAATTTGTCTTGAAATTAAGAATTTATTTGTAATTTTTAATTACAGATCATTTAAACAAAGTAGGCTGTTTATATTTACACACTTTAAAGTAATATTTACATCAAAAGTTTTATTGTTTCAAAGATTTAAGTGAATCAGTGTTTAATGAAATTTTTTCTGAACATTAGATACAAATATTAATGTGCTAAATAAATAAAGGAATAAACATTTCATCATGTTTTGTTTGTTTAATAAATCTGCTTGTCCCTATCATGTTCAAATTTCTAATCAGATGCAAATATTCACCTTTGAATATCTGCTACCCCATGTCTCTAGAATAGATTATTTTATAAGAAACTGGGAAAATGCAAACATTAAATTGTAAATAAAATGCAGTATCTTTAAAAGATGCCTTTATGAGCATTATCTAATATATGCATGCTCTCACATTAATATTTTTTCAACACAGTTTTCATAGGATTTATGTGCATTATGCTATTTATGAAGTTTAATATGATTGAATGTAATAAAGGCATTTGCATTTCAACAGGAGCCTTCAGTGGATTTTGTGCCAGGAAGCTTACATTGCTTTGTAATTCATTTGCTTCTTAACAGTCTCTGGACAGGATATTTCATGACCTGGCCTTATTACTTGGTGGCATTTAACTCTCTCAGACACTACACGTTTAAAGATTAAAAAGCCAACTGTCTTCATGATAGAAAGTATCTCTATATTTCTCATTCTCTGCTTAGTTAGATAAATTTCTTTTACATTCTTTTATCATACAACAAACATAAAACTCAGTTCTCTTATTCTCACCACTCTGTGAACTTTTTGCCCAATTGCCCTATAATTCTGTTGCTTAGACAAAAATCTTGATTCTTTTTAAAGATATATATATATATTTTTTAATTTGTCAGAGAGAGAGGAAGCAAGAGCACAAGCAGGGGAACATCAGGCAGAGGGAGAGAAGCAGGCTTCCTGCTGACCAAGGAGTCCGAAGTTGTACTTGATCCGAGGACACCGGGATCATGACCTGAGCCAAAGGTATCCCCCCAAATCTTGATTTTTTTTTAAAAAGATTTATTTATTTATTTATTTGACAGACAGAGATCACAAGTAGGCAGAGAAGCAGGCAGAGAAAGAGAGGAGGAAGCAGGCTCCCTGCTGAGCAGAGAGCCCGATGCAGGCCTCCATCCCAGGACCCTGAGATCATGACCTGAGCCGAAGGCAGCGGCTTAACCCACTGAGCCATCCAGGCGCCCCCAAATCTTGATTTTTAACATAAATCCAGTCTCATTGCTTATTTACTTTTTAATCAGCTACAAACTAGATAAGCTAACATTTCACGTTCCAAGACCACTAAGGGCACCCCTGTTTTCATCTTATCTGACCTGTCTACAGATTTTGATACTACAGGTAATCTTCCTTCATGTTCCCTGGTCTCTATGACTCAGCTTTTGCCTTCCTTTCTCTCTTGTGGGCTTTGCCCTTATTTCTCCTCTGTTAGATAATCCTCTTTTAATGTTAACGTTTTCGAAATCTGTAATTATCTTCCTTCACTTTCCTCTCCACACCTTCCTCTAACTGACACTCACCATTTCATGGCTTTAAAACCATCTGTCTTTTGATGTCTCTTAACTGTACAGCTCTACTGCACACTTCACCTGGGAGCTTCTGGATCAGATATTCAACTTTCTCATTAACGGTTTCCCCTGACTACATTACAACCCTTTCCCATCTAACATACTGACAGTAAGCTCCTGAGCTGTTAAAACACCCTCTTTTCTAGTGTTCTCCAACCACATAGAAGACACCACTTGTATGAATTATCACTGTCTTTATTCATGCATCTGTTAAACTAGCAAGTCCTGCTGACCTTGTATCCAAAATATATCACAAATATGCCTTTCTCTCTCCATTCCCTTGGCCAAAATCTCAACATAGGAACAGTGTATGTTGCACTTATGGTGCTTCGACACTTCCTAACACTTTCTTATTACTCTCCTCAAAGCGTAGTGGGCACTGCTGCTTCTAGTCTCAGAATTTCTTTCTTACTTCTTAAAAAAAAAAAAAAAAAAAAAAAAAAATATATATATATATATATATATATATATATATATATATATATATAAAGATTTCAAACTGTACAAATTTGAGGGATTAATGTTAATGTCATTTAAAAAAGGAGGTCTAATTGGCTTAATACAGATTAACACATCACACTCCCATAAGGCTGGGTTTGTTTAAAGGATGAGTCAATGAGAACAATTGAGCAAATGAGAACCGGCGAGATACTATTCAGGAAATATGCTCAAGCTGTAGAGGAACAGGATGAGTGGTCTGTGTTTTCTGCAGGATTCTCTTCTATTTTTATTTTTATAGCATTTATTCTTGTACCACCTAGAAAGCAGAGTGGTCCTCACAAAATGAAAGAAAAGTCACAGCATTTGGACTCCTAGAAGTCTTTATTTCCTTTCCAGTAGACTGAGAATAAAATATAAACCCATTACTTTAGCTTAAAATGCTATGAGGTTCAGACCAAGTCAGTACAGAAGGGCTCACTGAAGCCGGGTAATGAATAGGCTTTGCTAAAGGAATGGTGACTTGTAAACAAAACAAAAACAAAACAAAACAAAAATCTTAAAATTGTTAACATTAAAAATGTGGACCTGGGAAGAAGAATATTCAAAACATCATACCTTTCCTCCCTGACAAAATCCCATTGCAATGACAGAAAAAGTAACAAACAAATAATCTTGTTATCAGCCTGGTCTATTGGGTAGGATATCATAATAGATCAGAAGTATTAAAATATTTCTGGAATTTATAAAGGGGATGACATTTGATTGTTGAGGAAGCAGAATTGAGGACATCAGAACTCAGTATAGATAAATGAGTGAAAATCTGACAAGTATATTTGTTTTCTTTTTAGAAACACAGAAAACAATCTCCAGAGAGCAGAAATAGAACCGTGGTTCAGGGTCAACTAGTAGGAAAATTGGGGAAATGATTAGCAACAGTGATATAGACAATGATCTATCCTTAGCAGGCAAAGAACAGCTGCAACATTTTCCTCTAGAAGAAAATCCAATGAGTAGGGGAAAAAAAAAAAAAAAAAAACAGCTTTATTTAGCAAAAGCAATCGGGACAATTTGTTGGAGAGATAGTCTACTCTAGGCATTTTGTTATGAAAATAAAAATTGGAACAAAGCCACATATAATGGCATATGATACTGTGATGGACAGAGATCTTTGAAATCTGGAAGTAATGTCTCCAAAACACAGAAGAGACAACTTAGCTATGAATCCCCAAACACTTGTCATGGCCAGGACATCTATAGTCATCACCTGTGTTCCCTCTGCAGGACAGTCATTTTACATGAGTGGAGAAACCCATCCAAGCAACAGTTACTGAGTGACTTTGGACATATTTTTAAGTATAGATAAGCTGTCTAGATTCACCAAATGTTTGACAAGGTTACAATGTTAAATAGGCATCAAGCTGGAACAAAATCTACAAAACAAATACACAAATAGAGTTACCAATCTTTAAGAAATACTATTTAAAATTAAAGGTAAAATAAAAGGAAAGAAATATAACTTGCTTTTATAAGCATATTTTGGAAAACATCACATGCTTGTGAATATAATAGTGTACCATCTTGAATAAGGAACTAGGAAGTAACAATTTTTATTAATAACAAAAAACAAGAGTGCCGAAATATAAGAATAGATCAACAGAAAGATTCATGATAAGGCTGTAGATTAGGCTGATTATATGCGAGAGTAAGTTAAGGGACTTCTCCATAAAGAAAATTTAAAAATTTACTCTGCTTGTGTTCCATGTCAACCTTGCCTCCTTCAGTTAGTCTCTGATATTCAGACTTAATTTCGCTGTCTGTGTTTGTAAACAAACCTTTAATTTGGTCTTAGATCTATTTTTTCTATTTTTACTTATTATTTCTGGATGATTTGCTTACCTAAATCCAATTCATTGGAATCCAACACTAAAACATATGCATTTTATTGGTACTTTATATCTGTTAGAAATCTTTTTTAGTGAAAAAGTCATTTAGTCAACCTATCATCTGGACATAGGTGGGCTCAGGGTTTGAAGGTTAACATCATCCATAGCTCAACATCTATTTCCTCTCTTGTCTTTAATGTCTTGGTACTTAATCCACCTGTTCATGGCTTGTATTCACAAGCAATGGCTAGTATTGTTGCATTCATGCTGCAAGGAAAGAACCACAGAGGCAAATGTGAACCCTTCTGTCATACATTTCTCTTTTCTAAGGCAGAACTTCCCTGTAAGATTCTAGAAGAGTGTCCCTGTTATTTCATGGGCATATGCCTGCCATTACCACAGGGGTTAGTACTTCCTTCTTGAAATCAGGTACCTTCACTTAGCATTTGAAAACATTCCAGTATTCTAGGAGGTGGAAGAATTTTTGTGGTTTGATAGGCATGCCCCAAAGACTGTGAGTTCCTTGGTAGGGAAAAGAGAAACAACAATAAGCATATACAAAATCTTTTTGAAAATCTCGGCTGTGAAACGGATTTAGTTTCATGAAAACTGAAGAAGAGACAGTGTAAAAAGACTAAGTGTATGTAAGCAACTGTTTATGTCGCTACACACATGTACACCCACATATAGTTACTGCTATTTTGTTTTTGTTAATGGGATAACCTTGAGCATGGATAAGAACTTGGGTTTAGTCTCTTTATTCAATCTCCATACCTATGGACATGGTTTCTCTTTTGGTTCCTCATCCACAAAATGACAACACACAGCATCTCTTTTAGTCCATAAAAACAAAAAGCAAAGAACAAAAAACACTCCCACAAAAACATTAATAAACACTCCAAATTTCACAGAAGGTTTTAAAAGATATATGTAGGAGGAATTTTACAACATATATACACAATAAATAATTTAAAATCCTGGCAGGCATTTTTTTCTTCTTGCAGTGTCCCTTAGTTATGAATAAATGATGTCTCGATTTGCTTGAACAGTCCTAATTTACTCTAGTTTTTAATAATTACTGAAAGTAACCTCTTCAAATCTTCAAGTGTCCTAGTTTAGCTATGAAATTATAAGTTGACTCTACTACACCTGGGTCAAATAACTAGTTATTAATCAGGAGGGAGATTATAGGGAGGCGATTCTTCCCTTGAACTCATCTTAGTGGGATTTCCTTTCTCCCCTGCCTTCAACTCAGTACTTTAAAATTTTCATATCTTTATTTACACATGATCTTTCTTTTTATCTAAGCCTTGAGTATGGCTAACACTCATTTCCTAGGCATCATGTTCAATGACAAGACTTATTAAAATCTATTTCCAGCATAACCACAATGGGGATTTTCATACCTCTTGCTAAAACATCACAAAATCTTTCCAAACATAAAAAGGAATGAAGAGAGTGAAAGACAGAGACAGTCAGAGAGCACAGTTGAAATCTTATATTTATTGGGATTTTCCTAATACTCATCTTTGTATCAGGCATTGAAGTAACCTATATTTCAAAATATTTTTTAAAAATTGATGTATTACTCAATGTTTTCATATTCACCAGTCTCCCTGCATCACCATCATGTCTAACTTCCTTTGTAGAAGAGATTTATTCTTAATAAAACTTTTAAAGCTGTATTAATCCTGAAAAGAATGATTTCTACCAATAACATAAATTTATGTACTTTCAAGTCATACTTCATATTTAAAATAGGTCTTGGCTCACATTTTTATGTTTAAAATTGACACATTTATTAAACATGATGGTATTATTTATTTTTACTTTATTTATTATTTATTTTTACTCCAAACTATCAAATCCTATTATGGACAGATTCTTTTTTTAAAATCGGACAGGGCTTTTTCACCACTCACAAGTTAGAAAAATTAATAATAATAATAATAATATAATAATACATGAGATTCATCTGTAAATTATACTTTCCAGAAACAAAAAAAATAAATTCACACTAAATACTTTTGTGAATGGTTAATTTACAAATTTACAAATACTGGGAAAATATTGTATAAAACATGAAGACATACATCAACATGTATAAAGCAAGACATACATCAACAACAGAAAATATGTTATCAATCACACATTTTTCTCAAAACACTTAAATATGTGTACCTCATGCATATACATGAGAACGAGTAAAATGAGCCTTTTCATTTTATTTGAAGATCTTAATCTATTTTCTTTAACTCAATCGCAAACATGGAGAAGGCCTAATTGATTTGGTTTCTTCATATTTTTATATAACACATTTGATTTTTATCCCAATCATTTGAGGTTGCAATAATATACAATAAGAATTGCTTGGTTGACAGCTAAAGAATAGGTTTGAAGCAAAAACACATGCATAAATATCACTGGAAATGGAAGGAATCAGTATTCAAAAACAGGAGCTGTCAAACAATTCCTTATAATGATTCCAATCAAGTGCAGTCCCTTAAATATTCCATTTAAAGTATACTTTGCTATTATAAAACACTCGCATAAAATAAGAAATAGAATTCCAAGTACAGTTCATGACATTTTTTATTCATGATAATCCTATCATTTCTTCATGCTATATCAAATGTCATTACCATAATCCCTTAAATATTTTTTGCTTTTAGCTTCTTTTAATATCTTGCTATACCAAGTGAAGAACATTTCAAACAAAAGGACACTTTCTACTTTATGATTAGATGAGAAATTGAGTTTCAAATAGATTCTCCTGATGTATTCGTATATTTTTTCTAGTTTTAAATTATATAATGTATTAAACTTTCTTCTCTTTTAGAAGTGAATTTTGAATGACACTATTTTTATCATATCTCAACATGAATTCTCTTCTAAACTAGCTGACATTATTATTCTTTTATTTCAAGCTTTGATTTCCCATTCTTTTATTTGCTAAATGGCCTTTATATGCTTTGATCCTTTTTTGCCTATTATATACAGAACTTAGTCTTTTAACTTATCATCTCTCACCTGAATCCTCTACTTCATTATTATTCCATTTTCTCTAATCTCTTTATCTCTAAATAAGCTCTGTTTTTCCACTCTTATGTTTTCAAAATGACATAAAACACACATTTTTTATGGTAATGCCTACAGAAAGATTTTAGTTAATACAAATTATTTGGATGCAGTTCCTACTATCATTAAAAATATTTCAGAGCTACCCTTGAACAACTGGTCATTTCAACTTAACAGATCCAACAAAGGCATAATTTCTTCTTCTCTTTCTTTACTGGAAGATTTTTCGGCTGGTTTAGCTGGATTAGTACATAAAAATAGCTGAGAAGAGTTTTTGCTGGCTATATAATGTATATAAACAATACATAGAGAATGAGAGAGAAATAGAAATAAATTAAATATATGTATTTATATATATTATTCACTGGACTAGGTAGTATTAGTATGTCTCAAATATAAAATGATATCATTTGAAATAAAATTTTGCATTTAATTATTAAAACAGCTTAGCAGAATTCAACTTTCTCTTAACAATTTAGTATCAGTATTGTCAGTCCTCATATTTTAATATATTTATAAAATAGATATCATAGTTTCTGCATGTTAGTTTTTAAACTTTAAGCAAATTTTACTTTATATTATGAAGAGTGATAGATAATCATATTAGAGCAATCAGAAACCCTACAGATGAAATTATCAAATATATAAGATATAACATAATAGAAAAGAGGAAAATGTCAAATTTTTTAACTAAAACCAAGGAATTTATTTTTATTTTTTTATTTTCTTTTTTAAGATTTTATTTATTTATTTGACAGACAGAGATTACAAGTAGGTAGAGAGGCAGGCAGAGAGAGAGGAGGAAGCAGGCTCCCTGCTGAGCAAAGAGCCCAATGTAGGGCTCGATTCCAGGACCCTGGGATTATGACCTGAGCTGAAGGCAGAGGCTTTAACCCACTGAGCCATCCAGGTGCCCTGGAATTTTTTTTTTTTCTTTTTAATACCAATAGTATGATGGATCTTTGATAGGGATAATGAAGGCTCAACTAGGAAACACACAAATAAACCCATTAGAAATTCAAATGATAATTTAATACAGGGTAGGTTTATGTACACACAAACACAGATATGCATCTGAAATACAATAGAAATTTAATAATTTAGAATGAAATAAAATTCGATAAAATTAACTCAGAAGTGACAGAAAATTTTAGCAGTCCAAAATGTCATTTAGGAATTAAGAGATTCAAAGCTATGTCTCTCCTCAAATTCACTGAATTCATCTGTTATCATTTATATATTTATATTTATATATTTATATTTTTGTGGCATTCCACAATGCTTATAAAAAATTGGTATAGCTATGAAAATAAAGCAGAAAAGAAGGAAAAAGACATGACTGGAATGTCTCATCTCCCTTATGAATAGAGGTAGAGAAATCTACGTAAAGACGAGATGATCATACCGAGCTAATACTTGGTTTATTAAGGCTATTCATTATTTTGACTCCATATATTATTCTCAGTAGATGACAAAAACTTGATTAAATTTGAAAATCTATTCCTGAATAAAGACTTGGAAAACTAAAAATAGAAGATATATTTCATAGATTTGCATTTCTAGGACTAGAATAAATCTACAGAAAATTATAGTTAAAGCTTTCTATTAATGTCAGAAAGATGAACAAGTCTTCAATGTGCAGTGTGTCCTTATTTAACACTTTGCAGTCAGTCTTAGACTGACTGAAAAATAAATAAATAAAAGCATAAATGCTGAAAAGGGCAATAGTTATCAGATTCTTTCTAAATAAATTATTACACAACTTGAGTGTACCAGACTATAAGCTGCAAAATGTTACGCCTAATATTAAAGGTTGGTACATGACATTAATACATGTTCAATACAAAAAACAACTTTTTTATATAATACTATTACCAAAATGGAATATTCTAGGTGAAAGGAAGACCATGTCCTTCACAAGAAAGTTGTTATTACAGAAGGACATATAGAGACATGTATGCTTCACACATCAAAATCCTATAATCACTAAAGCAATTTTAATAAAATGTTTAGGGACACCTGGGTGACTCAGTTGGTTAAGCATCTGCCTTAGGCTGCACTCATGGTCCCAGGGTCCTGGGATTGGGCCCCACCTCCATGGACTGCCTGCTCAGTGGGGAGTCTTCTCCCTCTCCCTCTTCCCCCACTTGTGTTCACTATCTTTCTCTCTCTCTCAAATAAATAAATAAAATCCTTCTTATCTTTTCTATCCCCTTTTGGGGAACCAGGAGACTTGCATTTTATTCCTTTATCAAGAAGATTAAAAGTCCTATACTAAAATATTCTTACTTTAAGGGTACAATTCATAATCTGAATATTCAAGCACTATTTTTTTTTGTTTATTGGTGATACTTTACTGATTCAAGCTCTAACTATCCTATTACATCCTCTAGATTTTCCATGTTTCAGAAAGTAAGTGGAACTAGATTTACTTTCTGTCTAGTATTGCTTTATAATAATTTATGATTCTTTATTATAGCTGAACATTAGAATCATTTGGGTGACTTATAAAAAGGAAGATAGATTCAGAGACACACTGCCAGATTTTTTTTTTAAATTCATCTGGGTGGACTTAGGCATCTAAAAATTCACTAGATAAATCATGTACAGACATGTTTGAGAGCTGCCTAGAATCAAAATCAACTTTCAGGTATTTGAAATGAATATTTACCAGATAAAAAGATTTTCCATTCAGTATCCAAACCTAGAAAAGACTAATTTGTGAACTGGAATTTCAGTGAGCTTATTAAAAAGAGGAAACATGAGTTAAGGTCTCTGAAAAATCTACCAATTCTTATAAAACTTTTGAAACAAAAAGCAACTTCAGTTAAGAGAGCTGTACAGTAAAAATAAAATTCATTGCTTTGTTACATTATGATGATGGATGTTTAAATATCATTGTTAATTGTTCCAGCATCTAGATTAATCTCAGCCTTGTATCACTTGGTTTTCAGTCATGATTTTTCTGGTTCTAGGTATGAGGAGTAATTTTTGATGCTTATTGTTTTGGATATTGTAATAGGAGACAGTTGATTCTATTTGAATCTTTTATTTCATCAGGCATTTGCCCTATTCAGGTTTAGGGTGTAGGTTCTTGTCTCTGTTGAAAGGTTGTAATTCCACTGACTTTGTTATGTTAGCTCAGCCCTTGGAGCGTCCTTCTGGTCTTTCTCGCTCTGACTTGAGGGGCTCCCTCTCTACCCTTGTGGGCGCTGCATATGAGGCAGAAGACCCTGCCCAGGGACTCCCCAGCTAGATGGTAGGATACTGGGTGGAGAATGTTTTCTCTGTCCTGTTCACCACACACACACGATGCCCTAAGTTTCCAGTTTATCTTTGCTGAACTGTTGGAGGAAGGAAGTACCTCCTTGGGCAGCTTTCTACCATTTGGTGAAGAATCATGACATCCTGAATCTAGTTTAGGTTCTTCTTTGGAATGGAGGAACACCAGGGTATCTCCTGACATGTTGGAGGAGCTGGGTTGTGGTCAGATCCGATCTGCTGCTGCCGGACACGTGGCTGGGTCCGCCTGCTGGCTCACTGCTCTTGTTACTGCTACTGTGTGTGGATCAGTGAGTGAATCTCCTTACCAGGTCTCTACTGAATTTACCCTTTCTTAATCGTCTGACCAGAGAGCAGGCTTTTCTCTGTGTGTATGTGTGTGCGTTTCCTATGCCTGTTGGCCATTCTGGGTAAAAGTAAAATTCTGGGGAGCTCACTGAAGTAAATATCTTCGAGACTGAAGGACCCTCGCCTATCTTCCTTTTACTTTTCAGAGCACATTTGTGATTGTTTGTTGACTTATTTCCAAAATATTTTGTTGTATTTAGAGGCTAGAAGGAGAGAAGAATGAGTTTATACCATCGTATCTGGGACCCGAAATATTGAAATTAAAATCTTTTTTATCAGTGGAATTATATCGAAATTAACTCCTTTAAGAACTATAATAGCTAGAGAGGGAAAATTCTGTATTAATCTGCACTCTCATGCAATTATCTCTACATTTTGTTATCAAAAAATAGTAGAGATCCATGACCCCATCCAATTTTGTCCTGAATTTATCCTTTTCTATTTTTCTAATACTGGATCAAGTACTAAGTGAGTATTTTTAAGTTCTCTAGCAGTCCCTTTCCATGGTTTCTGTTAATTTCAGTTTTATTCCCTAGAATACCTCTCTTTTACTCTTTTTCTTTTAATATGCTGCCTTTCCTCTTACTAGATTAATATTTATTTAATAAAATTATTGGTTTCTATTCTGTAGTTTACTTTTCATACCTAATATATTATAATAATACCTGGTATTTAAAATGTTAATTATTTAAAACTACAAATATTCTACAATTGATTCGAATTTAAAATTAAAAAATAAATACTCTATTGTTATGATATAATCAAATCAACTACTTTAAGATAATATTTAAAATACTGGGAAATAATTCCAAAAATAAATAACTCAGGATATAGTCTACTATTAAACATGACTTATAGTAGTAACTAATTATGAGAGCCATAGAAACATAAAAGTAAAATCAAGTCTGTATTCATCTAATTGACATGTTCTGGTAGAAATATTTACCCTACGGGCAATTAATCATAAGGGTATTAGAATTCATTAGGTAAACTTACTCAAATAAGTTTTCTTTTTTCTTTCTTTTTTTTTTTTCAAATAAGTTTTCTGTTAGGATTTAAGGAACTTTGCAAAATATATAGTAATTAAGAATAAATTATTTAGGAGGGTCAGTAAGCAAATAAAAAATGTAGACTTCAATAGTTTTCCAGTCAGCGATTCTTGGACAAACATTCATGATTCAAACATTTACAATTTAATTTTTTTTTTACAATCCACATAGCAAGATGAAATTATAGAATGTGTTTTAAGTTATTTTATGATTATGCAAAAGACTCTACATAACAGTAAAATTAAATGACTGTGCATGACCAAACAATTAAAATATTTGTTCAGAGACACAGGGTACCTAAGTTAGAAATGTAACATGTATGGTGGCTACTGTTTACTACTACACAGAATAAGGTAGAAATAGTATTCTCCTAAGAATTCTAAAATATGGCTAAATCTAAAGTAATGCATCGTGAACTGCTGGATTGGAGGAGCTCTCATCTGCAATTTATTTCCTTATTTCTCCATGTATCTCTCATAAATAAACTGCTCTAGTTCCTTAAAGATTTCTAGGACCCCATTGCTGTGACAGCCATCAAAGATCAGATAATATATATTAATTCTTTAGACATCACACTGTAGTTTAATCCTCATTCTTAAAAATACTTTTCTAGGGGTGCCTGGGTGGCTCAGTAGGTTAAGCCTTTGCCTTCAGCTCAGGTCATGATCTCAGGGTCCAGGGATCGAGCCCCGCTTTGGGCTCTCTCCTCAGCAGGGAGCCTGCTTCCCCCTCTCTCTCTGCCTGCCTCTCTGTCTACTTGTGATCTCTCTCTCTGTCAAATAAATAAATAAAATCTTAAAAAAAAAAACTTTTCTACACAATAATTATATAGTTTAAATAAAAATAAATAAATAAATAAATTTAATAAAATTTTAATATAAAAACATTTAGAGATATTACATTCTTAATAATATATTTTAAATAATGATTTATGGTATATTGAAAATTGATAATTATTTTTTTTTATAAAGATTTTTATTTATTTATTTGACAGAGAGAAATCACAAGTAGATGGAGAGGCAGGCAGAGAGAGAGAGAGAGGGAAGCAGGCTCTCTGCTGAGCAGAGAGCCCGATGGGGGACTCGATCCCAGGACTCTGAGATCATGACCTGAGCCGAAGGCAGCGGCTTAACCCACTGAGCCACCCAGGCGCCCCGATAATTATTTTTATATTACAATTAAAGAATACCAAGAAATTAAAGGTTTCAGGGGAATTAAAGAAAGCAGCAAATGTGACTTTTCTCTTTGTGTTGAAATAAAATTGAATATTATGTTATGGCATCAAATGTTGATTATTTAAATAGACACCTGAGGCATTCCTGTCACTGTACGGAAGATAAAAAATACTGCTGATAAAAATAAAAGATTGAGGTGCATATTAGTTGTGCTATACTTGGTATTTTCAGTTACTCTGAAACTGAGCTGTATTTGACATTCCATTCTGCGAAAACAATGGTATCAGTACTAAGAATAGATAAAAGATGACAAGTTTATCTAGAAATATTGTAATAATAAGTGTTTTTTGGGAGCGCCTGGGTGGCTCAGTGGGTTAAAGCCTCTGCTTTCGGCTCAGGTCATGATCTCAGAGTCCTGGGATTGAGCCCCACGTTGGGCTCTCTGCTCAAGAGGGAGCCTGCTTCCTCTCTCTCTGCCTGCCTCTCTGCCTACTTGTGATCTCTGTCTGTCAAATGAATAAATAAAATCTTAAAAAAAATTAAGTGTTTTTTGGATAGAAATACATGATATAAAAATAAAAGTCAGTATTTGCCACCTGATTTAAAAATTACATAGGATATATTCATTTTCATTTTTTAAATGAAATTTATTTTATTATTACTACTTTGTTTTGAAAGTTTCACTATGTAAATAATAAACTAAGTATGATTAATGAGTATCAAACTACCTTTCTAAAATCATAAAAAACATATATGATATATGTTTCCAGAATTAGGCAACAGAATTAATTCTTGGGGTAAGTTACACACATAAGTTGTACTACACAGAGGCCTGGGGGTTGATACAGTTGGTAGACAACCAGCCAGTCAGAATGAAGACACGTCACTGGATGCTCTAGGAATTCAGTTCAGACCCAAGAGAGGCTCCCCCTTAGTTGTAGGGCTACTCTATCCATACGCTAAGAGCCACTCTACACAGGCCTACCAAAGACAAATAATAGATCAAACTGATCTGCTAGTAAATCACTTCCTGCAGGAGTTAAAGTCAACACTGAATCTATACACACAACAATGGAGCATCCACTATTTCCAGGGCATAATAAATGCCAAGTATATGAAGATACAGGAACAAGTGTCCCATAACCAATGGGAAAAATTCATAGATAATGATCATGTTTACAAAAAATATTTAAACATTTTAACAAAGAGAGTCAATGTAATGAATGGAAGGATTGAGAATCTAAGCAGAAAAATGGAAACTAAGAAAAAAGAAATATGGGAGTGCCTGAGTGGCTCAGTTGGCGAAGCATACGACTGACTCTTGATTTTGGCTCAGGTCATGATCTCAGGGTCTGAGATCAGGCCGTGCTTCAGGCTCTGTGTTGACTTGGAGACTGCTTAAGGTTCTTTCTCTCTCCCTCTGTACCTTGCATGCTGTGCTCTAGCATGCACACGCATGCATTCTCTCTCCAAATAAATAAATAAATAAATAACATGGGAATTTTATAACAGAGAGAGAGAGAGAAGGCTTCTGATAATAACATTTAGAGCAAGAAAATGAAAAAAAAAAATAAAGGATTTGAGAGATGGAAATTGCTTCAGTTAACAGAGCTAGAATTGCAGATATGATGTTGCACAATCTTGAGGCTGGCATGTCAGGGGGGATGAGTATTAGTGCCAGAATAAGGGGTGCACAAAGCCATTTAATGCAAAGGTTCTGGATGACATGAGATACTCTGTGAGATGGAGAATTCTTCAGTGATTGAGGGAATGAAAGATGTAGCGCATAATGAGATCTTTCCTGGTAGAGTTTTAAAAAAATTTGATAATTAGCCTCATTTTGGAGTTGGCCTTGGGGCAATGGTATGATGAAGGAGGGAGATACAGGAAGGGGGGAGTGCAAGAGATGGTCTTCTCTTCAGCACAGTAAATTCTGGGGGTAAAGAGTCCATTTACTCTTACTGTGTATACTTTTTAAACTGAATTATGAAGATTATGGCCATATATTTTCATTAGTGTTTGTTTTAAAAAATGGGAATTTATTCTACATAATAAATTTTTGTTTGATTCTTCTTTGATTCTTCTTTGATTCTTACTTTTTAAAAGTAAGTAAATTTCTTTGATTTTTTTATTCTTCTTTGATTCTTACTTTTTAAAAAAATTTTACTGGTTCCCCAATGGAAATTCTCCCAGTTCAAACTGCATAGATTAACTTCCATTTTACATTATATTAATGTACCTTTAATTCAAAAGTTTAGGTAATAATGAATATTCACTCTTTTAAGATTTTATTTTATTTATTTTATTTGTTTTCTTGACACTAGAGACAACTTGGTATATTAGCCACTGTAGCTGGTGTCTTACCTTTCAAGATGGATTCCTGGGTGTGGGATTGGTAAGAATTCATAGTCGAGTTTGCACACGTGTTTATGTTAACATGTACTAAGCTTTCTAAGAAGTTGTGTGACAATTATCATGTGCAAGAGAAGTGACTGAGAGTACATTTTCTCCTCCAGTCCATGCTGATTATGGACATTATCATACATGCTACTTTGTCGTTTGCCAGTTTAATGGGTAAGAAGTAATGTTAAATAGTTAATTTGATCTTCCTGAAGCCTCGAGAGATTCATCTGCTTTTCTTTTCTTTTTTTTTTTTAAAGATTTTATTTATTTATTTGACACAGAGAGATCACAAGTAGACAGAGAGGCAGACAGAGAGAGAGGGAAGCAGGCTCCCTGCTGAGCAGAGAGCCCGATGTGGGGCTCGATCCCAGGACCCTGAGATCATGACCTGAGCCGAAGGCAGCAGCTTAACCCACTGAGCCACCCAGGTGCCCCTTCATCTGCTTTTCATTTTTTCATTTACTGCCTAGGTTTGCTCTTCTGACAATTATCTTTTCAAATAATTTGCACTTACCATTTGTTGTAAATTCTGTTACCATTTTTTTTTTTTTTTTAAGATTTACTTATTTATTTGACAGACAGAGATCACAAGTAGGCAGAGAGGTAGGCAGAGAGAGATAGGAGGAAGCAGACTCCCGCTGAGCAGAGAGCCCAATGCAGGACTGGAGATCCCAGGACCCTGAGATCATGACCTGAGCCAAAGGCAGAGGCTTAACCCACTGAGCCACCCAGGCGCCCTCTGTTACCATTTTCAATGAACATTTATTGATTCTAGAGCCATGTCACATGATTTTGTCTTACTAATATAGCCAGTAGAATCATCCATAGGCAATGTTCTTCCACACCATAGCCATTTGTCAAATGTGGTTTCTAAATCACATTGTTGATTGAAGTGCTCAAAATGTGGCTACTGCCTAATTATAGAACACTTCCATCAACTCAGAAAGCTTTATGGGACAACAGTGGGCTACATAGAATGTATAATTTTTTATGAAGTAAAATATGACTTTATTCTCATTATGTTTCATTTTCCTGGCTTGTTTATTAAAAAAAATAATTTTACTATCTGCGTAATAATATGCCTAATGTTCTAAATGCTTTGTTGGATCTTGCATTTTGTTATGTTTTACATTCCAGATTTTAATCTCCTGACATTTATGAGGTATGAATTAAACATCTAATTATACTTAAACTTTTTCCTCATCTAGATTAAAAATAAAACACTATTTGTTATACAAGACCCTATATACTAACTGGTATGTGTTTTTTGAATATTCTATTATTTTTCATTGATCTATTTGTCTGTTTCTGGCTTAGTATTGAAATCTTACTATTAACATCATATTACAATATTTTTTCTCATTATCTGTTTTGAAATAGACCTTGTTATTGCATTCAACATATTTTTAAGAAAATACTTTCAGAGAATTTTCTGTCAGATGGACATTAAAATCATAATGTTCAATCCCCAAAGCAAATTTCATCAGAATTCTATTTAGAATTACATTGTCTTCATATATTTAGTTTTGAAATACTAATTTTTTTTTACCATTGTATATCATTTCTCTGAGAATTCGGTTCTAATCTTTTGCCTCCATATTTCTTTGGTTCTAATCTTGTTTTATATCTTTACTGATTTTATTTAATTCTTAATTCTTTCAAATTTATTCTTTCTTTCTTTTTCATTTCTACTTTTCTTCTCACTTTGATACAATTGCAACTCACCTATTACTATTTTATAGCATGATGTTCTCTTGTTCTTTGCTGAGGATGCTAAGTCTTGTAGAGCTTTTGTATTTTGCTTAACAATATATCTCTTCAAGATGTACGTCCTTGATCTGAATCTCCTACATAATCACCCTCTTGTCAAGTTCTACAGTTATTTTTTGAAGACTACATGATGATTTCTCTCTGCTCATTCTCGAATGAGGCTAAGCTATTTGAGTGGTTTGACCTTACTGTCTCTAATTTTTTATAATCCTTATATTTTTAACTCAGCAGTGGGAGAGCAGGATGGTGCTTAGTTCTCAATATGATTATTATAATTCCTAAATTTCAGATGGACTTTACTATATACCAAGTGGTTTAAACCACAGAAATTTGTTTTCTTATATTTCTAGAGACTGGGAATTCCAAGATCAAGGTTATTCAGGATTTGATTTTTAGTGGGGGAATCTCTTCCCGGCTGTCAGAGAACCATCTTCTCATTTCTGAGAAATTCCCCCTTTCTCTCTCTCTCTCCTGCTCTTCTTAAAAGGTTATAGTCCTATCTAAACAGGGCTCTACTCTTATGCATGATTTATCTCCTAAGGATTCTATCTCTTATTATCACTTTGAGGGTTAGGGCTTCAATGTACACACTTTGGGGAAATACAATTCAGCCCATAGCAGGAGCTAAGGATCAAAGTGGCTGAGGACAGAACATTATGCCATATGAATCAGGAAATCCTTTACTATGTACTGTGCAGCCACAGAAACCCAGAATTATCTTAGAGAAGGGCTAGGTGGATGAAAGGCAGGTCGAAATTGGAGAAACTATTACTTAAAATAGCTATTAAATCATCAGATTCAGTTTTGAACTTGATAGAAATAAAATCTGTTTCTTTTTTATTACCTACTAGGCAGAGGCTTATGATAATAAATGATAAAAAAAGAAAAACATATTTCCTTTGTTCACTCTTAGTATAATGTGAATGTATTTATGACCCTGATATATAGTTCTTCACATGTCAAAGACAATGTCAGGGGAAAAGTGTAGAAATAAAGAACACTTAAATAAATTGAAAAAGAAAATTTGAAGTCATGACAAGGGATATAAAAAATTTAAAAATGTAACATGATTGTAAAAGTGACAATTTTGGATGGTCCAAGAGATTTCTGATTTATGCTTCTTATCTTAACTTAATTATTAATAATAAAAAATCTAAAATTAAAATATTACAGCCTGGTTGGATTCCTATAAATATCTTATTATAGCAGAAAGCAAAGAAATTATCAAAGATTAGCAGGATCATTTATAGGGGGTTTAGGAGTCAGTTTGGAAAAGTTCTAACAGGTTAATAATGGACAATTTGAGTAATAACAGTAATTATGCAATTGATTGAAATTTATAAATATTTTTATGAGTAAACATACCTTTATGAGATTATGTCAACTTAAAAAAAAATTAGAATTAGAAT
This sequence comes from Mustela erminea, assembly GCF_009829155.1. Taxonomy (NCBI): domain Eukaryota; kingdom Metazoa; phylum Chordata; class Mammalia; order Carnivora; family Mustelidae; genus Mustela; species Mustela erminea. Next base: position 145,297,393 of record NC_045616.1, read on the forward strand.
ATCACAGTTTTGCAATCCCTGGTAAGATGAAAAGAACTAAAGCATTATAATCAACACACACATCCCAAATAAAAGAGAGCTAAACATTATGCGCCTGATATTTCCTTTCTTGATGAAAAAGAATACCTATGAAGCATTCTTGTTGAAAGAGAGACAGAGAGTTTGAAAGGTTGAAAGATAGTGAAGGGAAAAGAAAAGAAAGGTAGGGAAGGGAAAAAAAGGGAAGAGAAGGGAGGGAATCAGGCCTCTAAATATAATTGCCAATTCAAAAACACTATGGATGACAAAGGCACTTGTTTAACAAGTCTACAAGGATACAATCAGAAAAGAATCTATAATGTGTGTATCTCTATACAAAGTCTATTCAATAAGTGAATTGTGATGGATAGAGAGTGGACTTTGATAACAAAGTTATAATTTTTATTTTGGATTTATTAATAATGTGTTTTAGATATAAATTTATGTCCTTATTTTTTATAGATATACACTAACATCTTTATGAATGAAATTATAGGATTCTGGAATTTGTTTAAAACAATCCATCGGGGTGTTAGAAAATGTATGTGGAGTGTAAATTAAAAAAATTATTTATGAATGGATAATTGCAAAAATAATAAATTGTTCATTATGTATTGACTATATCATTTCTCTTTGTAAATGCCTTTAAAAATTACTATAATAAATTTAAAAAATAATGTCTTGTTCTGTTTTCCTTCCAACCAGTTCTAGTATTCGGGATTTGCAGTGGTAATTATTTTGATTAAACAGGGGTAATGGTTGGCTAAGTGGAAATTCATTGCTTGAAGGCAGCAGTTGATGTCAGAACTAATATCATGGTGTTTTGTCATTAATTCTAAGATGAGATTTCATTGACTTTTCTTGATATATGAATTGTGACAGAAGATTTTTATTATGCAGACTGGGTTTCACAGAAAGAAATTAGGGTAATCTTTGATTAGGCCCCTGATTTTTATTCAAGCGTTTGTTTAATGTGGTATTAATTAAACATATACCAATAAATAAAAGACATTGAGCTTCATGATTGTCATTGCAGCAGAAAGAGAAGATGTTAAGAAAAATGCAGGTTAGAACAAATTAAACAAATTTGCAATCTAATTTGAGTAACCTAAGTCTCATATGGTTTCATTTTGGATGTTGATATTCTATGTGTTCTACTTTGATATTCCAAAAATAGAATATCCATAAGATGCATGATCAATAAATCTTTGAGTCATACTATTATGAGTACTGTGATAATTTCTGAAATTTCCTGTGACTTCACATATAATACCTTACAAAATATATCACTGAAAACATCAATCTCTTGAAAGAAGGATGGAATTCATGTGGTAATATTCTACCAATATTAAATTTGGTTCATCTGAAAGGGGCAATTATGTGCACACTCAAATGGTAATATCTTGACACAAGAATTTTTTCTTTTTTTTTTTTTTTAAAGATTTTATTTATTTATTTGACAGAGATCACAAGTAGGCAGAGAGGCAGACAGAGAGAGAGGAGGAAGCAGGCTCCCTGCTGAGCAGAGAGCCCGATGCAGGGCTCGATCCCAGGACCCTGGGATCATGACCTGAGCCGAAGGCAGAGGCTTTAACCCACTGACCCACCCAGGCGCCCCAAACACTTCGTTTTTTTCACTCATCTAACTTGTACCCCTTTTGAGCTCCTCTGTAAAAAACAAAATAAGGACATAAATAAAGTCCATTTGTAAGATTGGGGAAAAAATGACCAGGAATTAGTATGTATAAATGTATATTTTATTTATATGTATAAATTCACTCAAAGGAAAGGGTTCCTGCAGAATCTTCCTGATGTTTGCTTTTCAAAGTGTTCTCCCTCTCTTACTTCTGAAATTCAGTGAGCGTCACTTTAATACTGACAGACCTAAGGCACCATTGGCAGAAGACTTAAATAGCTCAAGGATGGCAGGGAGTCACAGACTGACATTAAACAGGGTGTGAGACATGATTCCAAGAGACTTCTACCAACACAAAACAGGGATAAGCCGTATGTGCGTGTGACTTATGTAATCCAAGGTCATAGTGGGCAGAGTATGGACATATTCAGCTATCAGAATGATTGATGTCACAGAGGTCTAGCAGAAAGCTGTGAACATGGTGGGGAGCGTATCTAGCCATAGACTTGTCTGACACTGCACAGGAAAAATGAATGATAGGATATTATCAACATTGTAGAAGTGTGTGAATATACAGCACGACTAAGTATGTGTACGTGTTTGTGTGTGTCTGTATGTGAAAGAGAAACTGAGAGAGATCTAGTTAAAAATAAGCTGTGGTCAAGGGACATCTGGATGGTTCAGCTGCTAAGTGTCTGCTTTCGGCTAAGGTCACGATCCCAGCGTCCTGGGATCAAGGCCCACATCAGGCTCCCTGCTCAGTGGGGATTTTGTTTCTCCCTCGGCTCCTCCACCCACCCCCTACCCTGGCTGGTGAGCTCACTCTCTCTCATAAACATAAATTAATAAAACTTTAAAAGAATACGAAAGTCCATTTCTAATTTTAGAATTTTCAGTTGCCCCCCCCCACCCCCCGCCCCAGATTTTTATTCCCAGAAGTTCTGAGATAAGTCGAAGGTGAACAAGGAGTCCGTGCACACAGGAAGCCGGCAAACCTGATAATATGAAAGCAAACACTTGAATCTAAGAAAAAACACTACCGTTGGCATCTGAAACTTGCAGCTGTTTCCGTATTTGTGTATTTTCCTTGTCTATGCAAGTTGCCAGTGCCTGGGGCAGGATAATGAGGTATCTCACCAAGGAGACAACATGTCAATGCATAATGTTAGGTTCTGAATGAAAATCTGAGTTGTCAAGGATTATCTCTGACCCAGTAATAATTTTATGTGTGTTCTGCAGAGCCAGACACGTAAACTAGATTTATTCGTATTTTCATGCAAACGTATCGTTGATTAGAATAGAAGAGTACTGGTACTATTCTAACATTTGTTCAAAAAAAAAAAATCAATGCCAATATGTTTGCCTACACCCAAAGAAGTTTCCTTCCTGAATCTTGCTTTTTCTTCTGGGTCTATTTCAAGTAGACCAAATAGACGCTGTAGTACTTCAAGAAGTTTTACTCCCACAAGAAAAAAAATATCTTTGTCTTTGTTTCCTTTGAGTTAAAAAATTTTAGATCTGAAATGTTTTGTCTACCTTTAACTATATAGAAATGATAGGAGTAGTTTATTTTGTAACTAAATCTCATGCTGAAAATTCCTTTGCCCCAACATTCTCAAGACATTATTCTACTGTTTTCTCTCTTCAGTTACTGGTAATAAAGTTTTCTATTAGTCCCAGTATTATTCCATTATAACTACTTATCTTTGTGCCATCTTTGATTTGTTTTGAGATTGTACAAGTTCAATGTTTAGTTTCAGATATGAGTTCATTTTAGTTTTATTCGTTTACTCTGTTAGGAACTCAAAGGTTTTGTCATCTTATCACCTTTGAGAATTCTTAGCCTTACTTCATTAAATTATTGTATCTACTCTTATTCTTTTTGAACTCAGCTTAGATGTGTGTTGCAACTTCTTATTTGAGCGTCCAAGTTTTATCACCTGTCCTGTACTTTGTTTCTTTTCCTCTTGATGCTGAACTGTGGGGAATTTTCCTAAAACTCTGTTTTAGTTCTTTAAACTTCTCTAATTAATTTGAAATATCTATGATCTACCATTTCTTAAAAAAGTTAAAATAACTATATTTATTATTTATAGGGCTTTAAAAAAATTCATTTAGACACTTCTTGCCTATTTTAATGGTGTCCCAGGTGTCCTTCCTTTGAACTTTCTATAGAGTCTATGTAATAGTTTTATTATATGAAGATACAAGAATTGAATCCATTTTCTTTTTTGTAGATGTTGACTCTGATTTATGGTGTAATAATTACTATTACAACTTTATTTCTGAATTATGAGCTCATTTGCAGGAAGTCCTTCCATATGGGTTTAATTTTTTAATTTTAATTTGCATCTTTTCTGAAAGGATTTTGTGTTTTGTTACATAAGTAACATCTTCCTAAGATTTTATTTTATTATCATTTTTTGCATGGATTTCACTTCACTGGCCTACATGTATTTGCATCCAAGATAGTGGATGGAAAGTTCCAAAATTAAGAATTGTCCAAAGATACTGACTTCCCCTCTATTAATAGGCTGAATATTTGTCTACTCAAATTACCTAAGGAATTTTCACACTTTGAAGTTTTAAAATTTAATCAGGCATCTCAGATAAAAATAAAAATCTAACACAGGGTAAAAAACTGGTCTCTGACTTTGATATAAACTGAAGATACTTGTTGTGCAAGTCAGAAATCCTTAAGAATACTGGTTTCTCATCTTGGTTTTTAATTATCTTCCTCATTTTCTTTTCCTGGCCCCCAGTTAAGTGTTATTATTTTTATCAAGATCTTATCTGTGCTTTTAAAAGTATGTTATTTTATTTAATTCAGAATTTATATCGTAATGACATTAACCTTGCTGAAGGAGAAAGATAGTGGGAAAAAGAGAGGAAGAGAAAGAGAGAGACAGAGAGAGGAATTATATAATAATTATATAATAATATATATAATTAGGGGGAATTATTTAAAATTTATGGCTATGGAATATCACAGGTGACCTCTCACTCAGTTTTGCCAAATTGCTTCTCAACTACTATATATGGAGTGATGATTATTCTTAAAAGAATTGTTGTCAGGAAGGATAGCAACCTACACTCACACAACAGGATATATGGAGAGTTTCATGAGTAGAACTAAACATTACTGGTTTTCCTATAAAACTCTGAAAAGAATTACATACAAATAATGAAGAAGAAAGGATTTGGTCACACACTAAAGTAACAGCACAAATAAAAGAATCTTTTCATTATATCATAACAAATCTGCATTAGTTATCTTAAAAATTAAGCATTCTCTGCTCAATCAGTAAGGCTGTAAAAAATAACTTCACTGAAAACAATAAATTAAAGGCTAAGCATGCATGAAAGTTGTTAAAAGATTCTTTTCTTAGTAGTATAGTTAATTGTCTGAGAAGTTTCAAGATTATTTTAAAAATCCTTATTCAACTAAAACCAGACTGTGTACATTGAGGTATTGTTAAAATAATTAATTGTTCTTCTTTATTCACTCTGAAACTAAACTATTACATCTTCCAAGTCAATATAGCAAGTGAAATGAAGGTATTAAAAATTAATTTTCCATAATAACTCTTTATTAAAATAAATTATTTAGAATTAATATGTAATAATTTTAGTACTAATTTTCCTTCTAGGTCTCTGATAAGTTACTTAATCCTTTAAATAGTGTGAGAGTCTACGTGAGAAATAATTTGCCTTTGGAATAGAATGGGCTACTTCAGTGGGGGAAAGGAGGAAGGATTATAATTTATTTTTTTTATTTTTTATTTTTTTTAAAGGTTTTATTTATTTATTTGACAGACAGAGATCACAAGTAGGCAGAGAGGCAGGCAGAGAGAGAGGGAAGCAGGCTCCCTGCTGAGCAGAGAGCCCGATGCGGGGCTCGATCCCAGGGCCCTGGCATCATGACCTGAGCCAAAGGCAGAGGCCTTAACCCACTGAGCACCCCGGTGCCCCCTATTTGTATCTTCTTAAAAAAAAAAAATGCCTGCACAACAGTAAGTCCTTGTAAATAGCCAATATTAATTTGAAAACTTCCACTGTTCAACTCTACCCCATTGGGTTTGGAGACATCGATAGTCATCAGTTGGTCGTTTATACCAGTGAAGTATTATATACACATCTGAACCACAACCAAAGGGAGATATTCCACAAGAATGCCTTCTGTGACTACTCTAAGGATATTCTATACATTTCCCTCACCTATATTTAGGTAAAATGATAAAAAAAAATTGTATACATTTAAGGTGTACAAGTATACCACTTGATGTTTTGATATATGGTGAAATAATCACCGCATTCAACCAGATTAACATATTCATCACCAAAGCCAAGAATAAGCCTACAGACACTGTGTTTTATTTAATTTTGCTTATCTACTTACAAGTTTAATTCACCACATTAGTGACATACAGACATCTACTGGTCTTCGCAGTAATATACCAGATAGAAATTTAGGCAATTCACTTGCTTAAAACAACAAATAATTTAACAATGTATTGTTAACCTAAAAAAAAAAAATTGTCTTGTTGAAAATTTAAAAGATCAAGTAAACATGTATGCAAATAAATTATGATTGACTTTAAATTCCAGATACAAAAAAGCTCTAAAGTGTGAATATAAGTTTAGGAATTGTCACTTTTGATACTATAACCAGGATCTACTTTAAAAATGATGATAGCTCCAAATTGCCAAATATTTGGGGGGATATTTCCAAAATTAATACATCTTTAGCTCTGCTGTGCAGGTGACTTTGTGTGTGTGCCAATCAGGATGTTTTTCTAACATAGAATTATACCTATAGCTATTACTGAGCCCAAATAATATATAATCCTGAAAACTCTTATATGCTTTTTATCCCTGAACAGAGAAAAACGATGGGCTTCCTAATGTATCAGAAAAAGTAAGCTAAAAAGCATGCATTGGTTTTTGTGTCTTGAAGGTTTCCCTAAAACCTTAAATTCATGGTTTGTTCATAAGCAGCAGATTCATCCCTGAAACAGAGAAGGGAAATTCACCAGAGGAAAGTAAGTGGATGGAAATTTATCTTAATGTAAGTCACATTTATTCTTTCTTCTCTATGAATACTGAACTATCCTGATATTTGCACTACTTTTGAGGATCATATATCTACTACATCTCCATTCTAGTGATCAGATGATATTTGTAACATACTTTAAATAAATAAATTGTGGGGCACCTGGGTGGCTCAGTGGGTTAAAGCCTCTGCCTTCGGCTCAGGTCATGATCCCAGGGTCTTGGGACGGAGCCCCACATCAGGCTTTCTGCTCAGCAGGGGGCCTGCTTCCTCCTCTCTCTCTGCCTGCCTCTCTGCCTACTTGTGCTCTCTGTCTGTCAAATAAATAAATAAAATCTTAAAAAAAATAGATAAATTGCTATTTTAACTTATCAGTGAGTCTCACATTCATTTCACTAGTGAATCCCCCCTCCTCTAGAGATTGATAATTCATGCTGAAAAGATAAAACTGAGTTTCTGAAATTGTAATGCCAACAACCACATCTTAAAAACACCATGGCAAATGTAATGCAATAAAAATTACAGCTATATCATGACCATAAATATAATACAACACATTAATGGGACAAAACACTAGTTAGTTTTATATTTATGAAAAGAATAAAAATATTTAAAAGAAATTTTAACATATATATTGGAATTATATAAAGAAATATGAAACCTTAAAGATAACTTTATAAGAAATATGTCATATTAAAATATTTAGTTACCTCTTTATAGTCTTTTAGAAAAATTTATATTTCTCAAAATTTAATATACTGAAATGCAGTATAAAAAAGTATTACCACTGTGGATATCTATTATTGCAGATAACAGAATTTTTACTCAATTTTATTGGAATATAAATAAGAGATATTTAAAAAGTCATAGTGGTTAAAAGATGGCAAAAATAGAAATTTGTTTTTACTCTTTCAAAGTGCTCATTTTATTTCATTAATTCAGAGTAGATTACAGTTATTTATAGATACATGTATGGAGGAAAATCCTTACCATTCATATTTGGTTGGCTATTATTATAAACTCTCCAGCAGCTAAATTGTCATTTATAACTTACATATCAGTAACTATACAGTTACAATACATTGCTGCTTCAAATTCTTTTTGAAAATGAAGCAGTTATAATAAACAAGGGAAAAAATAAGTGAGAACAATTTAAAGTTTCTGCTGTATAGGATTTTGACTTCTCTGTGTAATCTATGTAAGCAATTCCTGGGGACTTAAATACTTCAGGTGTACAGAGTGATAACCAAAAGTCAAAATAAGTACTGCCTGAATTTGCTGTCATGCTCTGGTTGTATCAGCAAAATGGTTCATAGAGAACCTGACTAAGAATAGCCTGTCTATTTAAGTTTTCATTTCTGTAAGTAAAGCATATTCATTCCTGAATTGTTTAAAGGTTCCCAGCTGTGGGGTTTGAAATATCATTTATGTGTTTTATGAGTCCCACAGTGAGAGTCTAGACATCTTTGCCTGCTTCTCAGCCTTTAGAGACCCTGTCGTAACTCTAAAGCTCAGCCTACAAGGAGATTAACTGAGACAACCCACAATGCTAGGTTAAATGTTGGTGTTGGACAAGATTTGTGGAATGCTTATTTTACTTACAATTTAGAAGTGAGACTTTTTAAGAGTCACGTCTTTGTGCTTACCTCTATCATTATAGATACACTGCCCCTGGGATGACTGCCTAACAAAATGAAGATGGTCACTTTTCCAGCCCACTGACTAGGGAGGTTCCTTGTATCCAACCTAGTTTCTCAGGAAAATAAAGAGGACTCAGAAAGTGAGGTTGTTGAGGACATAATAAAGATAAACCCTATTCTTCAAAGTATATTCGCTCATATGACTGAATCCATAACACCATTCTATGACTTCCTGACCGTCTCTTCGTAGCTGTGATATATCCTGTCTACAAGGAGGCTTCTATTTTTTACACTCTTCTTACTACATACTGTTTTTCATTTTTAGCTTCTGACTCTGCTCATTGCCGTCAGGAAAAAAAAAATAATAATAATAACTTGTCCTTGGGGCGCCTGGGTGTCTCAGTGGGTTAAAGCCTCTGCCTTCGGCTCAGGTCATGATCCCAGGGTCCTGGAATCGAGCCCCGCATCGGGCTCTCTGCTCAGCGGGGAGCCTGCTTCCTCCTCTCTCTCTGCCTGCCTCTCTGCCTACTTGTGATCTCTGTCTGTCAAATAAATAAATAAAATTAAAAATATATATATATATTTAAAAAAATAATAATAACTTGTCCTTCCCTCCGTGCCACTCTTTCATAAGCAGTCCACTGCATACTATCCATAAACTGATTTTCAATCTGAGTTGATATAAAATTCTGCTTAATTTTCTTAAACTGTTAGTAGAATTATTGAAACATTTCTGCTGTTTCTTACAACTGTTTAGATAAAATATTACTTTTTAGGATCTATTTCATTTTTCATTTGAGTGTTCATTAAGAACACTGAACACGGCTCTACCCTCTTAACAAAATTTTAGCTGTATATTATATGTGCAATATTACTCAGTAGATTTCTAGAACTCATTTACCATGTTTAACTGACATTTCATGCCCTCTGGTTAATGACTCCACAATTTCCCCTCTCCTCATCCCTATTCCACAATTTCCTTTTTTTTTTTTCACAATTTTCTTTTCTTAAGAATTATTTATTCGAGATAGAGCGCAAGAGAAAGAGAGTACACACCAGCAATAGGGAAGGGGAGAGGGAAAGAGAGAAAAAGGGTTTCCATGGAGCAGGACCCTGACCTGGAGCCTGGATCCCTGGACACTGGGATCATGACCAGCAGATACTTACCTGACTGAGCCACTCTATTTCACAATTTGATGCTATCCGTTTCACTACTTTAGATATCTTGAGTGGAATTATGCACTATTTGTCTTTTTGTGGCTTATTTGTGATCCTTTGCCTATATTTCTTTTTTCCTCTGTCCATTTTTTTGAGATAATTGAATTTTGTCTGTTTTCTTTTTTCTTATTTCATATTTATTTATATCTGCATTTATAATTTATACATATAATGTCTAGTAACAGAGGCAGAATTTTGCCATACAGATTTAACTTAGCAAAATTGAAATTTATATTTTATTATTTATTTTTTGCAGAACTGAAGTTTAAATGCCTCTCTTCAGTAATTAAAATGTTAGAACAGTTTAACTATGATCATCTTCATCCAAATACATTAACTTTTATGGTCAGCATTTGAGTTACTTTATCCTCATAGAATGCTGAGTGTTCTTATTAGTGTCTTTATTATTTTGTTACAGACTAGACTTTATTCAGAGGATTCACAGCAAATTTCTAAAAAAAAAAATTGTATATAGCTTTTCAAAAAATATTTATTTATTTGAGAGAGAGAGCATAAGAGGGAGGAGCAGAGGGAAAGGGAGAGAGAATATCAAGTAGGCTCCATACTGAGTATGGAGCTCCATGTGGTCCAATGTCCCACAGATTATGACCTGAACCAAAACCAAAAATTGGTTGCTTAACTGACTATGCCATTCATGCCAACCCCCCACAACTTTTTATTTTATATTATTTAAATTTTTCCTTCTTCCTGATATTTTTCCTCTAGATATTCCCTTATTAAATTTTCTAGCAGTAAACGCTGTTATCACTATATATCGCTGTCTAAATCCTAAAATATAATACTATATTGGGTGTTATGATAGAAACAAAATGCATACTCAGATGGAGTAATACAGAACAAACTATGTATCAAGGTGTGATCTGATAATGAACATCAGCTATGTATAATGAAGCCTTCTAGAGCTGGAAACATTAGGGAGAAGTTCTGACCTCAAGGCCTGAAGAGTTGATGGAACAGGAAACTAGAATCAGGAAGAGCAATAGCTGTAGGAAAGGACCAATGCAAATGATTTGAGGAATTTGAAAGAAGGAGCTCCATCACCTATGAACCAGTAGAGAGAAAACCTAAGGACTTCTATGCCTCCACCCTCTGATCCCCAGTTGAAGATCCCCAAAGGCTGAAACAAAGTAAAAGTAAAGCCCAAGAGAGCTGTTTGATGCTCACCAAAAACTTGTAGGAACCCGTAGCATGAAGTGGGACTAAATCCAGAGAGTTAAAAGGAAAATATTAGGGTACATATTCTAGTTTAGTACTTCCTTTCTCTCAACATTTTGCTGACAGTATTCCTCTGTGTGGGTCATCTATTCTTGCTGCAGTTTTCATTTTTACTCCTTTCACAGAATCTCTCTCTTTGTGGTTGTGTTAAGTATTTGTTTCTGTCTTTGGTGATTTATGAGTTCACATGGTATGTTAAGGCTTGAGTTCCATTTTATTAATCCTGTTTCAGATAGTGTATAAAACTCAAACATTATCTTTCAAAATATTATTTTATTTTCATTCCTTCTGCTCTCTACATCTGAGATGCTGATGGTATACATTAAATCTCAATTTATCCTTCTTGTATCTTGATAATTTTTTTACCTTCTGTATCTCTATGCCTTTGACACTCATTTTATTTGTCTTGCTCTTTCCTTTTTTAGTTCATTTTAATATGCTGTTTAAGATATTGAGTTATATACTTTACACATAGGAAATCCATTTTAAGAGAGCTAGTTAATTCCTGATAAACTTTTGAAAGAATGTTTTTTGTTGTTTCTTTTATTTCTTCAAACTTTTCATGCAAACATCCTTTATAGTTTTGTTTTTTTTTTCCTTTATAGTTTTTATATCATAACTTTAATTCACTCAAACTTTGGTATTTTAAATATATTACTTCCATCTCTAGCCAAATTTCACTTACAATGGATTGCCTTTTCTTATGCCAGGTGATCTTTGCAAATCCACACTTTGGTTTGAATATTTGCAACTCCTACACATCTATATTAGGGAAACATCCTTTCAATAAGGGACACTCCCTCCATTTCTCAATGTGTCAGAAGTGTCTGCTTCATTCTCCAACTCATAGCTCATCAAAGACTGAGGTTTTCAGTTGCAGGGTGAAATGGGTATCCACCATCTGGGCAGAACTATTGACATAGGCCATATGTCTTCTCTTCTAGCCTCAGTTCAAAATAATTTTAGGATAGAGAGGCAGGCTTAGCAGACTTTTCTTACCTCTTCTGATACCTTATTATTTTTTTAAGCTATTTATCTCAAGTTCTCTATCTTTCCCTTTCTTCTTTAATGCATGGGTGACTGGGAGCTAATATTTAGCTACATTGACAGATGTAGCACTACTCCTAAACCAATTTTAGCCTATAATGTAATGCAAATGAAAGTTTTCTATAGTTAATGTTGACTTTCTTTTTCTTAAATATTGGTGTGTTTTGCAACTGTTTTATAGTTTATAACTACAAAAAGTTGTTTTTGCAATTAATTTGTAATTTCCCGTATAGCTACCTACATATCTCCACTTAATGATTAAATACTGAATTTCTTCAAGATTTGTTCTTAAGAAGACTTCTAATTCTCTACTCTTTCCCAAATGATCTTATTCATGGTCAAAGCTAAATACTATAACCAGATGAATGACAATGAGAAGCATATTTCCCACCTAGATGTCTACATCGATTGTCAGGTATCTGTAATAACTACTTTAAAATATCTCAAAACCTAAGTAGAAAACACACAAAAAAGACCTCCCTGTCTATTCCATTCCATTTTAACCACTGAGTAAATGAACCAGCATGAATTAATTTACTCAAAGCATACATCAAGATTTATGTGGTACATTAATTTTACCCCCTTCTTCCCTCTCTCCATCTCCTCTTCCTTCCGGCCGTCTTTCCTGCCTTTCTGTTGCCTACCTCTTTCTTTCTTTAAGCAATTTTTTAGAGCATTATGCATTGGATGCAATTTTAGGCACTGGGGTTTTATCAGACCTAATGACTAAGTTTGTTTACTCGTGGAGTTCAAACTCAAGGTAAAGAAAATCTTTATTTCTAGCTTGTTTTCCTTTTGAAAAAAAAAAATTTTTAAGATTTTATTTATTTATTTGACAGAGATCACACGTAGGCAGAGAGGCAGGCAGAGAGAGAGGAGGAAGCAGGCTTCCTGCCAAGCAGAGAGCCCGGTGTGGGGCTTGATCCCAGGAGCCTGGGATCATGACCCGAGCTGAAGGCAGAGGCTTTAACCCACTGAGCCACCAAGGTGCCACTTGCTTTCCTTTTGAATGGTATTTTTTATGTATAAAGACTTCTAAGAATTCTAGGGTTTTGTTCTTTTTTTTTTTTCTTTTCTTTTAACACTTCTTAAAATATCTCACTTTACTCTCCTTTTATTTACATAGTCTCTGTCAAGAAGTCCACTGTAATCCTTATTCTTGATTCTCTGTAGTTTAGAACACTGCACCCACAAATCTTTTATTCTATTTTCTATCAGGGTCTGTATTGACTGATTGATTGATTGATGCCACTCTAAAGTTTTGAGTCCCAAGTATTTGACTTATTTTACTTTAATAAATTTATATTATATATTGGATTTCCACCACCCAAATTCATAAATAAAACAATTAAAATCGGGGCACCTGGGTGGCTCAATGGGTTAAGCTTCTGCCTTCGGCTTGGGTCGTGATCTCAGGGTCTTGGGATTGAGCCCCACATCGGGCTCTCTGCTCAGAGGGAACCTGCGAGAAGCAGGTTCTCTCTCTGCCTACTTGTGATCTCTCTCTGTCAAATAAATAAATAAAATCTTTAAAAAAAAACAAAAACAAACAATTAAAATCTTTGACAGGTCTTCAGCTTTAAACAAATGCAGTTCATGAATTTAGTTTTGTTATGTACATGTAAATAAAATGTTTTTTTTTTATTACATATATATTTATAATGAATATATTTACAATGGTTTTTATTACATAAAAATTTATATATTTATTAGGGGCGCCTGGGTGGCTCAGTGGATTAAGCCTCTGCCTTTGGCTCAGGTCATGATCTCAGGGTCCTGGGATCGAGCCCCATATTGGGCTCTTTGCTCAGAAGGGAGCCTGCTTCCCCCTCTCTCTCTGCCTGCTTCTCTGCCTACTGGTGGTCTCTGTCAAATAAATAAAATCTTAAAAAAATTACATATTTATTACATATATTTATAGAAAACATGGCTTTTGACAAAACAACTATTTGAAGGCATTTTACACATTTACAGTTATACAAAACAATTTTTATTTTATAAATGTAACATGCAAACTTTATTTAACAAAAGTAACAGAAAAATCAAACAGGCCCTTATAGTAAGAGAAAAACTGACTGGAAGAAATTTTGTCTTCAGCATCTTATAGTAACTTACTTGCAGTTGCATTCAACCGAGCTCTGTTGCTGTGACAAATACAGCTCACGCACAGGTATGGATGTATTATTTGTATATTTTTCAAGTATTCACTGAATATACCTTACATACACATATACATTAAATCTTTCTGAAAAAATTAAATTGATCATCCCAAAATAGACTTCAGTTTTGTTGACCTTTTGGAAGATATGTTCTCAAGAGAAGAATATATGCTTCTGGCTCATGAGTCATATAATGAACCCAGCCTAGACTGTTGGACACCAAGTCTCCTCCACTCCTCTTCAGGCATCAGATGGGTTGTCAGTACTTGTCTGGAAAGTTCTCTGGGTGACATGCTGGTAGTACTTGTGGAAGTACTTGTCCAAATAGTGAATCTGCTTCTGTACCATCCTGTGGGCAGGCAGGGTGAGGAAGGCGTGAAGAGTGGGCGTGGCAGACCACATGTTCAGGTAAGGCCAAGGCAAAGACTTGACTGCTTGTGTAAAACAGATTTGACATCATATTGGTTATATTATTTGTTTTAAGAGTGTATATTATGGGTCTCATAGTTTAAAACTCTTGTGATTGAAAAGATAGCTGGGATACTTAGGTGTCTTAGTCTTTAAGTGTCTGACTTTTGATTTTGGCTCAGATCTGAGGGTTGGGAGATTGAGTGCCACCTCAGGCTCTGTGCTCAGCACTAAGCCTGCTTGAGATTCTCTCTCTCCCTCTCTCCCTCCCCCTACTTCTGCATAAATAAATTTTAAAAATCCTAAAATAAAAAGAAGGAAAAGGTAACTATTAGAGCATCAGGGTGCCTAAACAATGGATTTCTTAAGAAATTTCCAGTATACATAAAATAGAAAATGAACATGTAAATATAATCAGAAGTTAAATACATGTCTCTAAAAGGAAAGTTGTTGTCTTAATAACACCATGTAGCTTGGCCTAAAAATTAAGTAATTTGTTTTTATGTCCAACAGTCTTGACCTTTTTCAATATGTATAAAAACATCCTTTCTAGCAATTGTTTGTCCATTGTTTATAAATTGCATCATAGGGCGCCTGGGTGGCTCAGTGGGTTAAGCCGCTGCCTTCGGCTCAGGTCATGATCTCAGGGTCCTGGGATCGAGTCCCGCGTCGGGCACTCTGCTCAGCAGAGAGCCTGCTTCCCTTCCTCTCTCTGCCTGCCTCTCTGCCTACTTGTGATCTCTCTCTGTCAAATAAATAAATAAAATCTTTAAAAAAAAAAATAAATTGCATCATAAACTATTGTGTCTGTATAATACGTTTTGTATACTCCTAATGTGTTCCAGAATTTATCCTTGAATCCATGAAATAATTAAAGATATTTTTAATTTTTGAGATAAAACAATTCTGTGTGTTTCTAATTTTGTTCCAACCCCACAGAAATTATGAGAGACAATGGGCATCCGTGACCTTTCCTGGTGAACTGTGGGCCATCCTTTGCCTTTCTGCATACAAGGCAGTGGTTCGCATATGTTCTCAGAATCCTGCCAGGTAAGAGGGAGTGGAGAATTAGAAAAAGGAGCACAATGGTTCCGTTTCAAAACCTGGATATTTCCCTCTCATCTTGACAGGTACCTTGGGATGAAATCGTAAGAGCACTGACAAAAAGTAGTCTCTTGTTTTGAAATTAAAACAGTTAGTGTTATAAAACACATAATTTCAAAATATAGTTTTTACTTTAAAAACACAATTAAATCAATTATAACTCATCCCTGCTTGCACATTATATATACATATATACATATGTATATGTATATATATATACCTACATAAAATCAATATACATATATGATTATAACTGATAGATTAACAATTTTAAATCTTATGTATAATTTTAGGAGCATCTGACCCTTCCAAATTAAAAAAAAAGAAAAAACTTTTTGTATTTAATTTTACACTTAAAGTAAATTTTTGTTATGGTTTATCTCTCCTTCCTAGTTTGTTCAGAATATCTAATAATCTATTTTTAGATAGATTAGATCTATATCTAATATCTAATAATCTATTTTTAACCCGATAAGGAAAAAATTTGACATATTGTTCAATTTTATGTCTCAGTCAGTCTCAGTATATACTCATAAACAACTAAATCTAATATACTGAATAGATATAAAAGGGAAAACTAGGTATATTTATTCTCCTTTTTTCCTTGACATTATCATTTAACAATATATCTATAAAAATTATTACCATATATCTACCTGGGTGAAAATATATGCTCATTTTTTTAGTTAAATTTAACTTCAGAAGTATTATGCTCTTAGAAACAACACAATGAACAGTAAATAAAGATAATTTTAGATGATAAATTATAAATTGCCCTATTAATCATTTAAATTGTGGTCTTTTTAAAAACAAAGTGTCATAAGTAAAGACCTGTAATTGGTATTATGATCTGACTGAATCAATTTCAAATCAAGCAAAACATTTTCTGAAACATATTCTCAGAATAAAATGAAGATTATCTCATAAAGGAAAAGATTCCATTATAGGAGCACTTGTGTAAGACATATTAAAACTGACTGTATTGTTTTAGCTTAAACTAAAAAGGAGTCATCAACTCTGAGTGACCCTGGGATGTCAGGCCTTTACCAGCTATTAATTCTCTTGACCAAAGGACAATGGCAGTTTGTTTTTATAAATCGCCTATAGTTCTGTGAACTTCTCTTTCTTAAATAAATATCTGAGAATAGATACTGAGTCACAGGGTATATGTATGTTTAACTTATAGAAAAGTGCCCAATTATTTTCCACAATGCCATTTCCAGGAATTCTTTACGAATATTTTCTTTAATACTTTGCCAACATTTGGTATTATCACTGTTTTTCATTTTAGCCATGCTGTTATAACTGTTTCTGGAGCTGGTTGCATAGTTCACATTTATGATTAATTCTATCCATTTCATACTTCTTATATACCTAGTGAGTGCCTCAGTTGGTTGTGTTTCATCAGGGTTACTGAATATTCATTCCTAAACATTCTGGGCCATTATTCATTTATTTAGTTATTTAAGATTTATTTATTTATTTATTTATTTATTTATTTATTTAAGAGAGAGAGAGAGTTGGGGGAGGGGCAGAATATAGTCTTCAAGCATACTCCCCACTAACCCACCCAGGCACTGTAAGATTCTGGGCCATTATTATTGGACGTGCCTTGCTTGTTGGGTTGTCATAACTGTTTTCAGTGTTTCAATGTTTTCAACTGTTTCAATCACAGACTATGAGAGCACTAAGTGGTGCTCTGGGGATGTCATTATCATTAAGGGGTTGACTCCATTTTTGATATTTCACCATTAATAGTTTTAATCCCCTGCATGCTCCACATTAGGAAACCAAAGAATTTAAAAGCCCATCACGTGTCCTTTGATTTTGCATCACCTCTGGAAATTTCAAGAAAGTGAAAGCTACAGCTTGTTTGTGGGAACTCTCCTGTGCTAAGCACCCCCGCTCTCCTTTTTATCCGAGCCCTTTATGAGCCCTTCCCCTCCATGAGAGTCTCCAGTTTGTTGCGAGTACAAAATATACTTTATTCGTATCCATGGGTGGGTCTGTTTTGTCAACTGTCTTGACATCCAAATAAATCCCTGGGAGGATAACCACGTTTGTCTCTGCATGTATAAATGCAACACTCCTGCTCCTCATGTCCATTGTGGAGTAGCCGCCCAATTCCTCTTGAGACTCAGGATCAGTAGCCCAGAATCAGAATAAGTGTTTTGTGTGTGTGTGTGTGTGTGTGTGTGTTTAATCCCCCATTGATTTCATCACATGAAGCATCCAATGTGACCAGGTGGTGGTTTTAATTTTTAGCTCATTGGCATCATTATTCTGTCCTCAGGTACAAGTAGTCCTCTTTTTGGAACGTAGAGCTCTAGTCCAGCAGAATCTAAAGTCACATGGGCAGGAAGCAAATACTTTGCTACTGAATCTCCAGGATATGAGGGAGAGAAGCCATTTTCATTTCCATCCCTTGATTCCCTAACCCATGAATACAGGCTATGAGAAAAATAACACCATACTTTGGATGCTAATTTAGGACATATATCTCATCTTGGCAGATAGTGCTGCAGCCCAGCAAGGTGTTGCCACCTGTCTGGCATTGTAACTGAATCTTCAAAAGACTATTCCACCATTCCATTAAGCTAAATGCTTCAAGATGACGGGGAGCATGGCAATCCCTGTGAATTCCAAGAGTGAAGGCCCATTGCCACACTCCATTTACTGTCAAATGAGTTCTTTGATTAAATTTATTTCTGAACAGAATGCTATGATAGTGGATAAGGTATCTGTAGCTTTGTCAGAAACATTGCAGAGAGGAAACACACACACAAAGATATTCACAGTCTATTTTAGTAAGAAAATAGTGTTGTTCATTCTACAATATTAATGGTATAATATTGTCAGTATGCTTTCAGGAACCGGGTCAATGGCCTTGGGGAATTTGGCCACAGTCAGGGCTAAGGATCGGTCTTTACTATGGCAGATTAGATATGCCGCAATGGCTGTACCAGATCACGTATAGTGAGTATTTCTGTTGAGATAACAATATATATTCACCATTGTTTTACTTTTGCTATTGCTATTTTATATTCTTCATTTGGGATTTATTCATTTATTCATTCATCCAATCATTCATTTATCATATGTTATACTACTTGCAGATATTTCCTGGTTTGTTAAATATTGAGGTTATATTTCTTATTTTTCTCTTATTTTGGTAATTTCTGGAGAAGAGAGTACTTCGATACTTAAAATTTTAAAATCAAAGGTTTATCTGGAAGTTGCCTTTGGAATTTAAACATACTCCAGAATATATCCCTTTCTGGTGATGTTTGTCTGATCCACTCATTAAAAAGTTCAATTCAGGGCACCTGGGTGGCTCAGTGGGTTAAGCCTTTGCCTTCGGCTCTGGTCATGATCACAGGATCCTGGGATCGAGCCCCGCATCGGGCTCTCTGCTCTGCGGGGAGCCTGTTTCCTCCTCTCCCTCTCTGCCTGCCTCTCTGCCTACTTGTGATCTTGCTCTGTCAAATAAGTAAATAAAATCTTAAAAAAAAAAAAAATTTCAACTCAACCTGTCACCCAATGATTTGGCAAATGTTGATAACTATTGCTTGGTTCAACTAATTTTCATCAAGGGTTGTAAAATACTATCTATCTTTCTATTTTATTAAGTTTATTATTCATGATTCTTCTTTTAAATATAAAGCAACCAGCCCTTATCAAATGTTATCAAATGACTGTATCAGATACAGCTAATAAAGGAAAAACATGACACATACTTAATTCTTTCTCTTTATATGAACTTACCCATTTGCATAAAATGGTTCCTAGTAGCCTTCAATTATGTTTCACATCATTATGAGGTTGTGAATTCTTATTTTTAATGCTTTTTAACCCATTGAAATAATTGATTATTATTATTATTACTATTGTTATTATTCTGCTAGTATTGTCTAGTGGGGATCCTCTGACGAAACTAAAAATCAGTGAAAACAGAATCTGTCAAAAAAATTCCCAAGGTGTCCAAGGTGGTGTTTGTTTGTTTTGTTTTTGGTCAGTATATCAAGAAAACATACCTACATCCATAAAAGTCAATATAAGACAAAATTTTTTCCTGAAAAAATTTAAGACTACATATTTGATAACTTATCAAGTACAAATAAAAAGATATTTTAGATAACTTTGTTCATTTCAATGTTTAGTAATTACACTATAGACTGTAATTTTCCCCTGCTATTTAAATTGTTTTATATTTAAAGTTCCAATCATATATGTCAAATACTCCAAGCCCCAGTAAATGTTATCATTTTTTGTGACTTTGAACATTTGATATTTTCCCTGGTGATCCAAAGATAACTTTCCTTTTGCCCGGTATCTGGCCAAGATATTTCTTTGATAAGCAACAAACTAAGCATGGAAAAGAAAAATGCTGTGGTTATAGTCTCTATCTTCAAAAAGCAGTGTACATATTTTAATATTTCACACACTCTTTTCACATGCTACCTCTATATTTAAACCAAGGGTTTCTTATAGGCTACTCAAAAGAGGTTTGGAAGTAAATGTAAGTAAATGATTCAATATACTTTAGAATGAGGTACAATTTTTAAAAATATTTATTGGCAACAATAATAAACCTAGTATGTATGTCTCCCTGTTGGTGCATTGATAATCCATTTCACTAGGTCAGCTAACTTGCATAAGCAATTCTAGAACAGCTTCTTCAGAGAAAAATCTTAACAGAAAATCTTCAAGTTTTGAGAAAACACCATTTGCCCTTAAGTATCTTTAGCCCAATGTCCCTCACAGATAAGTCATTATAAACAAGTTCTTTCACCGTAGCTCATAAAAGTTTAATGATTTTTTTTTCCTTTTTAAAAAACAGATAGCTTATACCCTCAGGTAGGTCACCAATTAAGTGCTTGACCTTAGGAAAAGAAAGAAAATATTCAGAAATGTCTTTTCAGTTTTCATGCAATGATTTATAGACACTGTTCAGAAAGAGCGTTCTTCAGTTGGATAAAATTGACCCAGCTCCAGAGCTGCCATTTATTAAGGTCATGATCTTGGTCAAATCACAGGTCTGAACCATTTTCTCATTTTAAGATAAAAATAATTTGGAGCCTCTTCCTATTCTTACTGTGAAAATTAAACTTTTTTTTTGGCATGTGTGCCAATAATCATGCATATGTATGCATTACTGTCATATCTGGTACATATATTATTAATAAACATTATAATAATTTATACCATAACTCTAGTCATTATTAGTAGTAATAGACTCTCAGTGTCCTGTATTTACCCTTAAGGATAATACATAAGAAAAAAAAAAAAGAGTCTAGATCCCAATAATTTAAAAACTCATTTAAAAGGTACTTTATTTCAGTCTTTTTTTTTTTTTTAAAGATTTATTTATTTATTTATTTATTTGACAGACAGAGACCACAAGTAGGCAGAGAGGCTGGCAGAGAGAGAGAGAGAGAGGAGGAAGCAGTCTCCCTGCTGAGCAGAGAGCCCAATGTGGGGCTCGATCCCAGGACCCTGAGATCATGACCTGAGCCAAAGGCAGAGGCTTTACCACTGAGCCACCCAGGCTATTCTTCTTTTGGTTATGAGTCATTCCCAGTTAGAAATGTTAGAGTGTTAAGAGGTAGCTTAATTCTCTCAGGCCATAAAGATAACATTTCTGCACTTATGCACTTATGTAGTTATTTTTAATGAGGTCCTGTTAACTCAAATATTTTAAAGCAGCTTGTAAATGTATTTATATATTTTCAAAGACTGTGCCGTAGACTGGAAGAATGTGGGTATTATATTTCTTTCACTCAATATTAGTATTTTTGGAAACCAAAGTAAACCTTTGATAGAGGCAATTAAGTTATGATTACAGAAGAACATACACTGCTTAGAGACTTCTAAAGTACTTAAGCATAATGAGGAGATTTGGTGATGGTAGAGAAATTCACTCTTTATCAATTTATTCCAGTAGCCAATCTAATCATTTGGACGTACTCATCTGAAATAAAATGGGAAGAATTTATAATGTCAAATCCAGAGGCAATATGATTTCATACTATACCAAATGTCTCGTCATAATAAATCTGTTATCCTGTTGTTACACAATGTAGTGTTTCAAATTGTTCCTGATTGTGTATCATAGCTATTCCTTTGAGTTATTAATCTATTGATATATGCAAACATAAAAAAGGATTTATTAACTACATCAATGCAGGTGTTTAATAAATGTTATAGTATATTTTATTGTGATTAAATGTAATATTAAACGTAATTTTCCATGGCTCAGTATATTGATATTTTAAGTCTGCAAGTTATGGAAAATAAAATACCAAATGTGTTATGAGCTACCAATATGTTGATATATTATTGTTCGTCCCATATAAGTGATTGCTTGTCCATATAAGTGAAAGCTACACCACTTTAGCCTGCTCTAAGCCAATAGTCTAACAGGTGTCCTTGCTTCTACCCTCACTATCCTACACCTAGTTACTTACATCTCTAAGCTCCTAGTTATCCTTTCAAAATATATTAAAAAAAAAAATCATTGCATTCTATTCTCTAAAAAATATGTCAAAATCGAATTCAAGCCCTTGAAATAATTTTCAAGGCCCTGAAAGGTCAGGATCTCCTCCTGCCACCTCTCCCATTCCATTCCCTGCTATTGTTCTGGAATATTCCTTCACGTCACAATGATCTTCTTGTCATTCCTGACCCCAGATATGTGATGATTCAGTGGCTTACTTCTTTGAGGTTCCTGCATACATGTCACTGTCTCTGAGAGCTCTTTCCTAATCATTTTATGTAAGATGACAATTCACATTACAGTTTATTACCTTTATTTTTAACCCCAACACATCATCTGATATTAACCATAGTACTTAAAACATTCATTTTACATGTCTCCGCTCATGCAGAACGTGTACAGGGTTACTCACAAACAGAATTTTATATAGGCAGCCAATGACTGACTATTTGATGAATCAACGAATGAGGCGTAAGTCCAATCTTTAAATTTATTGAAATCTTCAATTTTCGACTTACAGATACTTACTTAAATGCTATATAAATTATCCATTGACTATTTTTAATTTCTTGCTTAAAAATGTCCAGGATGCTAAACATAATGGAGAAAACAGTATTAAAAAGTAAAAAAAATGACTAGTTACTGTGGATATTAAAATGAATTGTAAATTGTCACCTTCTGACTGCACACAGGAGAAGAATGAGGCATGAACGAGTCCACTACAAGAGAACGGGAGCAGAGGGTGACAGTAGAAAAGACTGTCCTCCGAACAACTCCTCAGTCCCATATTTATTATAAAGTGAGTAACAATTAACAAAGAATTCAGAGTAGATTACACATTGACCATGAGTCTTGTAGATACGTAAGAAGAAGGGCAAAATATGTCTGGTCACGTAGTACATGACCTATAGCGAGCAAGCCCAAAGTAAAGGATTGTCTGACTAACCGCTGATGCTCTCTGGGCAAGGGGAGATGAAGCAGGTGGCGTTCTGCCCTGAGCGAGCCGGCATCCCCAGCTGCTCGGCTTCAAGGACGTATATCACCCTCTCCCCCAGAGGCCTGTTGCCAGTACATGTTTTTCTTAAGGCTATATCTAAGCATGCTTAGTAACTAGTATAATTTCTCACAGGTTATGTTTTAAACAGTACGTTGTTCTGAAGGACGGTTACAGTAAATTCAATGAGAAATTTAAATTAATCTATCACGGTGTGGTTTATTTTTAAAGGCAGGTCAAAAGTCAACTAATGTTTCTTTAATTTTTTAATCAAAGCATGCAGGTGACATTTCATATTATATGCTATAAATTATATCAATAAATCATATAACAAGAGATAGATTTTATAATTCATTTGTGTTAAGCACTGATAAAATATCATCACTAGATTTTCCAAAATTGGGAAAATTTCAAACATTGAACTTCAGTGAAAATATAAGCTTATGGTGTTGCACGAAAAACACAGCAGTTTTCCTATACTGTGCTACTGTCAAAGTAAACCAGGCTTAATTTGACATAAGAGTGTCATTAAGGGTATTACCTATAATATAATTTTACACAATGATTAATTTTTTTAAAAGATTATTTATTTATTTATTTGACAGACAGAGATCACAAGTAGGCAGAGAGGCAGGCAGAGAGAGGAGGAAGCAGGCTCCCCACGGAGCAGAGAGCCCGATGTGGGGCTCGATCCCAGGACCCCGAGATTATGACCTAAGCCAAAGGCAGAGGCTTTAACTCACTGAGCCACCCAAACGCCCCATGATTAATTATTTTATTCATTTGACAAATATCTATTTTGAACAAATACTCTTCTAGCATTGGAGGTATGACTAGAAATTTTATTCTAGATGAGGGAGGCAGAGTCAGCAATTCTTTTTGTAAACGTCAAAAGATTATATAAAAAAATTTTGAGGTGTTAAAAGATTAATATAGAGGGCTAAAGATTTTTTTTTAAAGATTTTATTTGTTTATTTGAGAGAGACAATGAGAGAGAGCATGAGCGAGGTCAGAGGGAGAAGCAGACTCTCTGTGGACTGGGAGCCAGATGCAGAACTAGATCCTGGGACTCCAAGATCATGACCTGAGGTGAAGGCAGTCATCTAACCAACTGAGCCACCCAGGCGTCCCTAAAGATTTTTTTTAACCGGATATGGTTTAGATTTAGTTTGAGAAGGTGAAGAATGGGAGCATATCAGGTCAAAGGCCTTGTTTTGAGTGAAATGGAACAATCTTCGAGGTTCTTGAGCCAAAAGATAAAATCAATGGAAAGTGGGATAAGAGCTGTAGATGCAGTATAATGTGTGGGAGCTTATAGGTCATTTTAAAAAGCATAGAAATAACTCAAGAGAGTAATTATGGTGCCCTGGACTGGAGAGGTATTAGAAATGCTGAGCAGCTGAACTTTTGTGAATGTATTTTGCATTTGCTAATGACAGATAAAGGATATGAGAGAAAGACAAGTGTCAAACACGCTACCACTTTTTTTTTTTCTTTAGCCTAAGGAACAGAAAGAGTTGTAAAACCCTGAAATTGGGTAGACTTAATAATGATGAACAGATTGAGGAGTAATGTGATGCTTTCTTTGATGAATCAATTGAGCTCGGCAGCAGTCACCAGTTATTCAATTAAATACTAATCTAGATGTTGCCATGAAGGTATTTTGAAGACAGGATTGAAGTCCATTGTCAATTGACTTTAAGGAAGTGACAATATCCTAGATAATCTGGGTGAGTTTGATTCAATTAGTTGAAAGCCCTTAAAAACATAGCCAAGCCTTCCCTGATAAAGAAATTTTACCTCTGGACAACAGCTTTAGCTTGTGCTCTGGAAATTCAGCCTCCCCCCTTCAACTTGCCCTGTAGTTTGGAAATTGCCCTAGTCAGCCCCTCAAATTGTATAGCCAATTTCTTGCAACATGTCTCTTAATATATATCTTCTGATTTGCTTCTCTGGTTGGATCCTAACTGATAAAACTAGGTAGTGGTGTTTTTTTATTTTTATTTTCTTTTTCCCTCCTGAGACACCTATGAATCTCACAAATGAAGATGTCAGCCAAATATTTGAAAACGAAACAAAATGTCATAGAAAATGTGTGGGTTGGAGAATGATGTGTTGAACTTATTAGTCTGCAGATCATCAAGATAGGTCAAAAAAAAAAAAAAAAGATCCCTCAGAAGCTATCCGCTAGAGTCTATGAAATCTGGGAACCTATGTATAATAACTTGCTTACAGATGGACTTAATTAAGGACCTTAAGATAGAGAGATTGTCCTGGATTATCAAAGAGGCCAAAAATCCAGTGACAGGTGCCCTTGTAAGAGATAAACAGAGAAATGACATACAAAGAAAGAGAGAATGAGATGACAGAGGCAGAGGTGGCAGCCATAGAGCCCGAAGTCAAGGAGCAGTGATGACTGCCATGGAGCTGGAGAAGATGGAGAGCAGCCGTGCTGGCACATTCCAGATACTAGGCCCCTGCCCTTTAGAACTCTAAGACAGTATTTTTTTTAAGCCACCCATTTTGTGATAATTTGTTAAAAAATAGTATAATTATACTTAAAACCACAAAGCTGAAGAAGAAACATGAGGAAATGACTTTAGATAGAAATAAGAACAAGAACGGATTCCTGAAGTACTCCCAAATCAGGAATTTAGGAAATTAAGGAGAACCTAACAAGGTATTTGAGAGGGAACACCCAGAAAGGTATTAGGAGAACTAGCAGAGCATTACTTCAGGCCCTCGGAAAACGAAGCATTGTAAGGAAAATGTGGACAACTTCAACAAACTCAGAGAGGTCAAGAGAGATGGATATTGAGAACTGGTATTTATATTTGGTGAGTTCTAGTCATCGATAATCTTTATAATGAAAATTTCAGTCTTGTGTGGACGTAAAGGGCTGATTTCAGTGCTCGACAGAGAATTGCCAGAGTGAAAATTAAATCATTGAGTAACAACTTCTTGATTGTGACATTTTTGTTTTAAAGGAAAGCAGAAGAAAATAGTAGCTAGACAAAATAATGAGGTCTAGGATGTGTGTATGTGTGTGTGTGTGTGTGTGTGTGTGTGCGCACGCGCACACATGCGAGTATGTGTGTGTGGGTGTGATGGGAGACAATACATTACATTGGCTCACTGGCGAACTGCCATCCCTACTAAGAAAGTTATAAAATAATAAGTAACAAAAGTAAAAACAATAAAAACCTGCCCAGAATGTGTTATCAGAATTGATTTATTGAGCTCCTGGGGAAAGAAGCAGCCCCTATTTAAATGAGATTACTGGCAAGTGGACATTAAACAAGGGCTCTGGAACTTCTCTGACTCAGAATATAGAGAATCAGGTGTTCTTTCTGAGAATAGTTAGGGAATTTCTGCTACTTTAGTTTTGTAATTAGACAAGAGTTATTGGCCTCTATTTTCTACTTCAAATGTCCAATTTGTTCAGTTCCAGAAAAGATATGGCACATGCAGAGCAGGTGTGGATTACTGACAAATAAATGAGGTTGTGACAACAGTGGCTAATATTGTCTGCTTTGTTTCCATAACAGAAGAGTTTCCTTTTCAACTTGTTTTTTGGGGGGTTGTGTGTGTGTGTGTGTCTGTGTGTGTGTGTGTGCGCGCACGCTTTGGTTTTGAAGGGTTTTTTTTTTTGTCATTGTACTGACTGAGCATTTATTTCTCTATATATTTCTATAATTTGCCAGTTGACTTCAGCATTTTCATAAAGAGAGCTGATTTGTTTCTTTGGATAAAGGTTAATATTTATTACAAAAAGACTGCTGAGGTACATTTTAGGACACCAAAACTGAGAGATTGATTACAAAAATTTTCTGGTGTTCCTTTAATTTCTATTAAAAATGATCTTTTAAAAGATTATTTATTTATTAGAGAAAGAGAGAGAGAGAGAGAAAAAGAGAGGAAGCAGGAGCAGGGGGTGGGACAGTAGGCTCCCCACTGGGTAGGGAGCCTGAGATGTGGGGCTCCATCCCAGGACCCCGGCATCATGACCTGAGCTCAAGGCAGAAGCTTAACCAGCTGAGCCAGCCAGGCATCCCTATTTATTTATTTATTTATTTATTTAAAGATTTTATTTATTTATTTGACAGAGAGAGATCACAAGTAGGCAGAGAGGCAGGCAGAGAGAGAGAGAGAGAGAGGAGGAAGCAGGCTCCCCGCTGAGCAGAGAGCCCGATGCGAGACTCAATCCCAGGACCCTGAAATCATGACCTGAGCCGGAGGCAGCGGCTTAACCCACTGAGCCACCCAGGCGCCCCCAGGCATCCCTATTTAAAATGATCTTAAATACCGTTGATGTTTTAAGCCTGTTTTCTCCGCTCTCCCAGTGTGACTTTGTTCTTTTCCTCCCCTCCTCCCTCCCTTAATTGGTTCGTTCATTCATTCCTTCCTCTCTCCCTTTCTCTTCTTCTCAGTCTCCCTGTGCTGTATAAGCTTTTATCTTCGTAGTTGTAGAACAGGCAGCGAACATGCAAAATTATTTTTCCTTATGATCAGATTCTTCCAAAAAATACGGGGAAATTGTTTAAGAGGGGAAAATGTTCTGACCTCTTATTTTATATCTTTTCCAGAAATGGTAATGAATGACAAGGCCAATATCCAATTATACATTTCTTACCCTATTAAAAACACTAAGAGGAAGATTTTTACTTTGCTATCAAACTGTTAGAAGGTAAAAAGTGTATCTGTTTCAGAGAGAGAGAAGCACCAGAAGAGTCTCCAAAAATAGCATGTACCTCTTTCCTATCCTTGTTCCCGTGTGCAGCTCCCACATCACCAGGGAGATGTTCTGCCCAGTCTTTCAGTTCTAAGGTATAGAACTCCTGCTGACAGTTTATCAATCTTGTCTCTTTGTAGACAAAGAAAGTCTTGACATATGGCCAATAGCCGGAGAGCTCTCTGGCCCGAAATCAAGACCATTCAAGTATTTCCCGGAATGGATTAAATGTATTGTAATGATTCTTGTATAGGGCCAAATGCTAGATAACAATACTGTGGGCAGCAAAGGCTTTTTAACTGATAGATAATTCAACTCTTCCTTGTGTCAGAAGAGGTTAGATTCTCTGGGAGGGAATGTGAATACAGAACATGAACCATAGGTGGGCTTAAGGGGAAGGTGATTTCTATTTGAATACTAAAAAATCAGGCACATCAGTCAGTGAGGAAGGAAGAAATAATATGGAGCTTCCAAGGGCTTAGAAGTGCACTGGTTTTTGCCATAGTGCACAATAAAAGCAGAAAGTAGGAAAAGAACCTAATAAGAAAACTTTGTGGCCTTCTTTGTATCTTTTTATATTTTAGACATATGAATTTTTCTCATATTTATTTTCTTTTTAAAATTCCCCTTCATGTGAAGACGCTAAGTTCACACCTTGACAAGATTATAGCAGAAGGGAGGAGTCATGGACATAAAGGAGACACTCTCATATCTTCTCCAAAACACTGTATTTTCATAATATTTAAAATTTATTAAGCAATATCAAAGGGCCAATCATTATTCAAAATCTTCATATTTTAACCCATTGAATAATTACAAGCTTGGGAAGAAGGTCATTTTGAAAGTGCTGAGCAGTTTGCCTATGGTTATGTAAGTAGGCAGCCACATCCCTGGGACTGAATTCTAGCTGAGACTGGCAATGCAATGTTCTTTTCTCTTTTTCTTTTGTTTGTTTGTTTGTTGCTTTCTTTCTTTCTTCTTTCTTTCTTTCTTTTTTTCTTTAAGATTTACTTATTTATTTGAGAGAGAGAGAGTGTGTGTGTGTACGTGAGTGGGGAAAAGGGCAGATGGAGAGGGTCTTCAAGCAGACTCTCCCATCAAGCCTGGAGCCCCTTGCAGGGCTGGATCGAATAACCTGTGAGATCGTGCGCTGAGTCAAAACCAAGAGTCAGACCTTCAATTGATTGAGCCACCAAGGAGCCACTGCAGGGTTCTTAGTACCTATATTGTATGTCTGCAGGGTCAATATTTGTAAGAGAAATACACGCCTTACTTACATACATAATCCAATTTCTGTTTTTACTTCAGCAATATCTTGTTCCTTAGAAATGTTTCCATTTTTTTCTCCTAGTTCTCTTGGATGTTGTGTATTTCAAAAGATGCATCAAGATGCTTGCAAAAGGCCACATAACACTTTCCTTTCCATTTGAAAGCTTTGTCTTCCCAGAATAAAAGGGAATATTCCAGGGGAAGTATCAGGATAGACTCAACAAGCACTCTATCATATACTTCAAAAACACTTCAGACCTGTAATTTCTCTTAGGTTTTCCTGATTATGTCTCATGAAATCCATAACACATACACTAGAGAGATTATCAGTCCCTGATTTTCTTACATTTGTGTGGCTTTCTAAACTATTCTATGCTCAAAAGTATTTAATTGTTTGCCATCATCCTACTTACATCATAAATAAAGGCCTCATCTCAGGGTTGGAGAAGGGAGGTCAATGAGATTCAGATTCTTTTTCCATTAAAATAAGGTGGCTGAACTACACAAACTTTAAAATTTAGTCTGAGCCAAAAACATTTTATGTCATTTGGAACTATTTCATAGATATAATGAAATCACAGAAATAGTAATTGATATTTCTTATAAGGTTTCAGGAAAAACAAAGCAAGAAGATAAACAAAACATCTTGTAATTTTGTATTAACTAGATATTTGTAAGCATGTGTTCTTGTATGCAAGCTAGGTATCTTGTATACAGGTGGTATTTGGTAAAAGCAAACTTACAGTAGAGAGGATATGTGTATGATATTCTCTTTTTTTAAGTATTTTTTAAATTCCAAATTTCCTTTTGAGGAGATATTTGACCTCACAATAAATTTAAAAAGATTAAATTGTTATTGAAAGATAATTATTTAAAACATTTGAATATTTTGATAAAAGATAAGTTTACTTGATCTGCAACAATGTATCTGTAAATAAAACCAGTCAGCTCTATGTCTAAACTATACTTTGTAGATACCTAAGTTTCTATTACACTATTTCATATGTTTCTTTGAATGCTTGCAATAATTTGTAAATAAAAATAAAATAAGCTTTGAAAAAATAGACTATGGAGATAGAAATAAAGACAGGCTTTTATTTTAAGGATAGCTAGGTAAAGCGCTGTAAGTAGTCTAAAATATTTTTAAGGATTAAAGACAAAGAGTAGGGAAGTAACTTTTTTTTTTTTAATTTGATGGTCAAAAAATAAATATGGGCTATACATACCCTAAATCACTTCAGAATATTGCTAGGTATAATACAAATAAACAAATATACTCAGAAACTAAACCTCTCAATTCACATCAAATTATATAACATAAAAATATATTGGACATAGAAGGAAAATACACACACACACACACACACACACACACACACACACACCCCTCAAAGAAAGGAAACCACAAGATTAAAATAGGTTATAACCAAAATAGTATTGAGTAAAAGAGTTATTTAAGAGGTGAATATATCTTCTATGTTGACCACATACATTTAAATTTGTAAATAGATCTTTCTCTGTAATCCATTCAGGAATACATTTCTTGCTGTTTTTACCTTCCATAAATACTACTTTATACTGAAAGTGGTCCTTAGGAGGCTGTGAATAATTGAAAAGGAAAGATAAGGCATCCAATAAAAAAGAAAAGCAGGCCTGTATTCAGAAATAATTTTTTTACAATGTTGAATAAGAAACACTCGAATGCACTTGTGACGTTCCATTTGTATTAATATTGTAAGGTAAGGGTTTTCCATTTTTTTTATAGCCTTGAAACCATCTCTTCAAACAAAGTCTTACCCGGAAGCATAAACAATAAAAATATAAACACAGCACAATGCTTGTTCGAAAGACATTTTGGGGGACAGTAGTATAGAAGGTTCTGCCTCTTTATAGACAGACAGACACACACACACAGACACAAACACACACAGATAGCACCAAGTGGCCTTGATTACAGTTCTGTTACATTTTTCAAACATTTCATTTTAAATTCTTATGTATCTCAATCCTTAAAAACTTAGGGGGGATAACACTTACTGTAATTATATCATGGTAAAAATAGAGAATATATGAAATAGGAAGTGTAGGAAGTGAAAATTTTACAGATAAGAAGTAGATGCTTAATTATATAAAACATTCAGGAAATCTATGCAGATATATCAGAATACCAGAGATGAGGCATTAATTACATGATTCTCCACTCTTTCCAAAAGGTCATACTTATTTTTTTTTTTAAAAACACCATATAATGCCAGCTCTTCACATATGATGTAGAGCATCTAAATTATACCTTTTGCTGGAACAAATCCACATACGTTTGTAAATAATATATGAGAATATTGTCCAAATCTATTTTGATCTTGCATTTAAAATATTTGTTCTCACACATTTTGAATAGAGATTCAGTTCATAAATTCCCAGAATTACATCTCATACATGTGTCACTTGTCTCGATGTATCCTAAATGGATATATGTTGATGAGCCATTTCTGGGCTAAACTATCCAAAGTGAGGATGGGTAAAGTGTTCAGTAATGGATCGCATCCAGAAATAGTTCAATAGGGACTGAATTATTAATACAGCTATTTTGGCAACACCCCTACATTGACAGCTATTTTTAGAAAAATATCTTTTTGTTTGTTGTTTAAAAAGGTGAGAATCTGCCAACAATAAAGGGAAGAAAATATTGCATAAGGAAAAAATGTTGATAGGATCAAGAACTTGTTTTCATGTTATATCCTTTCTGCAAATACTTTCAAACATATGCTAACATTCAGAAGTAGTATGTAACTATCTCTGAGAACTTTTAATTTAAAAATTCTAGAAAAAGCATAGTATCTGCAAATTAGTTCAACAAAGACCTTATCAAAGAACACAAAGAAAGCCAGTTATATTTCCAGAAGCACTGACTATTTACCTAAATTACAGTCATCAGGAATACCAGCTGCATCTCTACTCCCTAGATTTTTGCTCTAGGCAACTTAAATCTTAAAACTACTTTTGGTAAAGGGATCTAGGAAAATGAAATGAGATAACTGAGTGTTACATTAAACTTACTGTGACACAGGAAAAAGAAAACTAACAAAGACATTTGGTAAGAAGGCATGTCCCACTAAAACCCTGTATTATCTAAGTTTAAAAGGGTCATATCCATAAATCTTCATTTTTACATTCTTGTTTTATTTAAGAACCCTTGTTTACATCATTACGCTGTCCTGTGTTTACTGAGAACTTCTACTTTCCCATTCTCCTGCCACTGTTGGACTCCTCTCCAGCTTCAGACTTTGCAGGGGTCTGCAAACTTTGCCATACATCAAAGTTACTTGAGAAGCTTATCAAAGATCCTGACTCCCAGTCCCAACTCAAAGAGTGATTCACAAGCTCTGGGGGAAAGCCTGAGAGAGGATTTTTTAAAATAACAAACAACAGCTAATAAATAAATAAATAAATAAATAAATAAATAAAAATCCAAACCAAAGAAACAAAAACACTCCAAATAATTCTGATAAACACATTCCTCTGACTCATCTTTGAAATCTCTGTTCTGGTTTTCCCTGGCGTACTTTTGACCTGTTATAAAAGAAACATAGTAATGGGTCTTAAAAAATAAACTATCAAGGGAAAATGCAAATAATCATTTTTCATCCCAAATTTCTGCACCTGAATACTCTCTCCTCAAAGGGAATCACTACTAACTCACCAGCTTTTGTTATTCTTCTAGATTTTTTGGTGGGTGACTTTATCAACAAAATAGTATTTTTATATTGATTTTTCTTTCATCTGCTTTAAGCATCATCTATATAAATAATCCTATGATTAATAAAGGTATAGCTCAAACTTCCCAACTCTCAATAAAGATGGATTACTAATTTACAAACCTGAAACTAATACTGTATGTCAATTAATCTTCAATACTTTATAAAATTAGATAGATCGATGGATGGATAAAGAATTTGGTCCTCTGTAGTTCTATATTAAAATACTTAATTCTACATAAAATTCTACTAAATTCTATGTTGTTAAAATTTCATTTTACAAACATTCACATATTTCAGATTTCTTTCATCTATTCTTTCTGTATCTATTTGCTGGGCTTACTAAAGGGATTGGGGAAACTATGTTTCTGTTTCCATTATCTGATTTTCTTTTGAGGCCCTGACTTCCTGAGCAGAGGCAGCAAACTTTGCAAGTGACAGTCTTGGAAAATGCACGTGGTGGACTTTCTTACCTCTTTCCCCAAGTACTTCGAACTCTGATAAGATTGCTTGCATGATTTATTACTGAATTTGAAATAAAGTAGCAGAGGCCCAATCTATTATAAATACTATGTACCCTTGTTAACTGGCTAAAGCTCTTGTGCCTGGATAGTACATAATTAACATGTCACAAAAACTTACTATAAAACTGCTCACTATTTGGAAGAATAAATTCACATTCCATTAAATAAGGCTCATCACCACTTTAATGGTCTACATGTTGCATTTTAATCGCCATATAAGTAACCAGAAAATTAAATAGGTCTTTTAGCTAATACGTATTTTCACATTTGAGTGTACTCCTGGCAGAAGATAACTAGGATAGCTGCAACTGATCAGATCCCATTAATGAGAGATTGCTTGTGAAGGAGTACATTTTCTATTATCTTGTGTGGAAATGTTATGCAAATTATTGGTAAATGTGAAATCCTCAAGAGCAAAGCTACATTAACTGTTCCTATTGCGAAGGTATGCTCAATAATTTACAATACATCAATGGCTGAATTGGAAACAAATTGTTTCTGTGCAGTTCCCTAACGGATAGACATGTAAACAGCACCATCTTCTGGATTAGACAAACTCTCCTAATTGTTTTATAAGACGCTACCCATGTGTTCTCTGAAACAAGTATCTAACACTACACGTGTACCTGTGTATCTTGAAGTATTTATGGTTGATTTTAAATGTGACAATTAGATTTAGACACTAACTCAATAATGTGTGGGGAAAATATAAGCATTTTTGTGTACATTAATCTGAATATTGAATAGTGAATTATAATCCACATATAAATAATTTTGAATGTAATAAATAGGGGAATGTATAGTTCTGATTTGGTTAGCTTCATCCTTCCACAGCCAGAAAGTATCTGAGGTGGGGGAAAAAAGCATTTCTTAACTTGAATATTTCCGTGGAAAAGTAAAGTAGAAAATAGACACAAGGTAAATATGTACAGTCAATGTCCTCATCCCAAACTACGATAAATGATTCTCCCAAACTCTGATAGCTAGGAAAAAAAGTTATATTATCATTTCTTTATCTCACTAATAATTAGCCTTCACAGGAAGAAGGTATTCAAGGAAATTGTGTGTTCCACAATATCACCGTGAGTATTGTGAAATATAATTCTAGTTACTTAAATTTACATTTGCCAACATAGGAGATACATCTGTGATACTTTATCCATTTATTTATTTATTTATTTATTTATTAGTTCAAGAGAATGTAAAAAAAAATACAAGGAAATCAAGAAGGAAAATTAAGACATAAGGATTAGAGAGATAGGTAACACCAAGAATATAGTTCATAAATATCTTATTTTTATTCCATCTGTCGCTCCCACAGCAAATGCTCTTTGCTCTGCCATGCTGCGCCCTCTCCTTGCTTCCAGCCATTATTAGCCATTTCCTAGCACTACCTCCTTAATAGTTTCATTGATACATGAGTCCCTTCATTTGTCTTGATTAAAAAAACTCAACCTTGAAAGACAGACCCCTGTGATTTCCTTTATATGTGGAATCTAAAATTCAAAACAAATGACCCAGCAAACAGAAAAACAGACAGAGACTCACAAATACAGAGCACAGAGTTGTGGTTGACAGAGGGGAGGCAGATGGGGGGGGCAGGCAAAATAGGCGAAGGGGCTTAAGACATACAAACTTCCAGTTCAGCTTAGGAAATACGGTTGATGATATTGTAACGTCATATGGTGACAGATGATAGCTACACTTATTGTAGCAAGCACTGTGTAATATATAGAATTGGCAAATTATTAAGTTGTATATATGAAACTAATGTAACATTGTGTGACAACTATACTGCAATTAAAAAGAAAAAAAAAGACTACTTTAGATCAACCCAACCCTCCAACTTCTCTTAAGCTTTTGGTGGGCTGAATAGTGTAGACACTAAAAGACAAATACTATATGGTATCACTTATATGTGGAATCAGAAAAAACAAACTTATAGAAACAGAGTATAAAGGTGGTTCCCAAGGGCTGGGAAAGGAGGGTTGAGAGATGGGTGGAGGAGATATCTGTCAAAGACTATATAGACTTCCAGGTAGAAGATAAGTTCTGGGGATCTAATGTACAGCTGGTGTTTCTAGTTCACAGTACTGTATTACATACTTCATAGTTGCTAGAAGAGTAGATTTTCAATATTCCCACCATAAAAAAAGAGAAAGTAATTATGTGGTGTGATGGAGGGGTTAGTAACACTAAGGTGGTCTTATTATAACATTTAACTGTATCAGATCAATGGTTTGCACACCTTAGAGTTACACAGTGATATATATAAATGATATGCCCATCAAGTTGGACAAAAAGAAAAGCTGAAGTTGTTGAAAATGTAAAGCTTAAACTTGATTCTTTAGGTTGAAGATGACTGGCATGAGGTTTGGTGATCTAGCCCCTATTTTGCCAACTGAGGTGTGAATGTCTCAGTATGGGTGTTCTTTAGGTTGCTGATTGCTGATTCACTCTCCAATTACTATTTCCTGATAAAAGATCAAATATGACAAAAATTATAGGGGAAAGCTTGGGAGCAGAGGTTAGTTAGTATGTACAAGCCCATAAGCAAGATACATTATAATAAATTTGAATATAAATTGACAAATATTTTGATTTTGATTTTGTATGTATTTATATTTATATATATGCAATTACATATACATAATAATTATATAAACAAAAATATGTAAGTGTATTTATTTTGTATTTTATTTATTTATATTATATACTTATTTATAAATAAAATTACATATTTATATTGTATATATATAAAAATAAAATATAATATACAATTATATAAGCTATAATCTAAATGAAATCTTTAGAAATACGTCTATATTCCTTGGAGGTCTGTCAGGAGTTGCTAATGATGTTATGCAGGGAGTGGTATAATGAAATTTTTGTTTCATGAAGCTCCTGTACTCCAGTATAGAAATTTAATTGAAGGGAAGCAATATGGAAGAAAGAACTAAGAAGGAGTCTATCTGGTGTTATTAAGGTCTGAAGGCAATTTTGGTTTGATGGTCAGGTAAGAACAAAGGAAAGAGAATGATTCTCAGATTTCAGTCCTCTGTACATATAAGATATTGCTCAAAAGTGTGTTAGGGAACAGAGGAAGAACAATATTTAGGGAGAAAAAAGATAATTTAATTTTAAAGATGAAGGAGTCTGAGGTGCCTGCTGTAAATGTAAGAACAAAAGATCAAATATCAACAAAAGAGTTGGTCGTGAGCTCATTAAAACCATCTCTATTTTGTTTGCTAACTGAATCCGAGGGAACCATTGAGGTCATCCGGAGAGTATATTGGGATATATAAATGAAGTGAGTATCTTAGGTAATAGGATCGCTAAAGATCCATGGCTTTACAGGTGGCTAAGGAAAGGTGAGAGAAGGGACAGAAATGGTGTTATAAAATATCTGGAAATAAATTCTGGGAGGGAATATTTAAAATGGCCAAGGCTGCAGACCGTCAAATGTGTCTAGTAGAGTTTTTGATCTTAGCAAGAGCATTTGTTCCTCATGAATTTTGGGTGTTAAGAAACTACTCATAGTTCATCTAATGATTTTCCCCCCTAAGCACAGTCTTGTCTTTCTTTTGTTCCTTTATTTACCTTTCCATGGGGCTTTGCAGTGACTTATTTGTATGTTTGGTATGAATATGTGAGCATGCTTAGCTCAACCACACACTTTTTGACCTTGAGAATGAGTCTATTTAGCATATGACTTTCTAGTGTTTTTGGTTTCCTCCTCAGAGGAATTCCTATCTCGATAAAATGATACTACGGCCAGCAGGTGTACGAATGTCCTGGGACTGCTGCAAAGAAGTATCACAAACTGGTGGCAACAGAAATTCTTTGTGTTATAGTTCTTGAGGTTAGAAGTTGAAATCAAGTTGTAAGCAGAGTTGGTTACTTCTGAGCTCTGTGAGGGAGAATTTATGTCTCTTTCCTAGCTTCTGGTAAACTCAGGTGATCTTTGGCTTGTAGGTGATATTCTACCTGTGCCTTCATAGTCTTCCCTCTGAACATGTCTATCTCTGTGCTTAAATGTCCCCTTTTTATAAGGACACCAGTCATATTGGATGGGGGCCCACTCTATTGTCCTTATCTTAACTTGATCATATGCAGAAATCCTATATCCAGATAAAAACCCATTCACACATAGGGGCTAGGACTTCAATATTTTTGGCGGGGTGGGGAGCTCATTCAACCTATAATTGCGGGGAAGTCTAACTAATGCTGGTGCCCTTTGGGCTATCACACCTGAAGCCATTTTCCCTAGTTGAGTTATTATCAAAAAGGTTAACTTTGGGCTCCTATACATAGATTTGCCACTTCTCAATTTGTTCAGAAGTCACGTAGGGAAAGATATTTCTTATTTGGCACTCTCAGAGTTTGCACATGTGGGAGGAATGCAGTTGGTAGAATTCTTGGGATCATCACAATGGCAGGTTAGAGCCAGTTTGTGCCAGTGCACAAGAGCCAACTGTTACATTTTCAACATTTTGAAAACTACTAATATGGATGTTAATTAAAATCATAAACTTGACATACGAAGTCATTCCTTCCCAATTGTCTTACTGCATTTCCTATCTGTGCTCTTAGGTTATTTGCCTCTGTGTGGTGGAAATACTACACAATGCTAGTGATGTGCTGCTACTGTACATCTCTTTCCAACTTTGCAATCAGTGACATCGTAATAGTATTTGAAATGGACAATAGGAGGCACATTTACTCCACATAAATTAGCAAACCATGCTAATCAGAAATTAACATTGTTTTGATAAATCCCTAGAAAAAGAGTGTGATTGAGAAAATGTTGATCATGCACATTAAGCTTAAATTTGTGATGTCTATAGCTGATAGACATTGTAAATAACTGACACTGACATTGTAAATTACTGACACTGACATTGTAAATAACAAAAAAAATTAAGAAAAATCATTTTCTAAGATTCTAACACTATTCTGATTAAACAAAGTACCGCCTGCATCATTGTCAAGTGAGAGGATTTCCAACATGTATCTGCATTATTTCACTTTTGTTTGACTCATTAACATAAACAAAAATACCAGTCAACACGCACACTGAAACTACATTCGAACAACCAGGTGTTAAATCTTTACTAGTATGTCAGAATAGCGAGGAATTAGGGATAGCATTGAATTTTCTTGTAAGAATCTTGACACTGTAGTTTGGTTGAAAGATGTGCAGTCGGTGTAGTTTTGTTGGTTTGTTTTTGCAGTGGAAAAGATTTAGGAGGTTTAAATATTCACTAGAAAGATGTGGGGTGGGTGGGAAGAGGGAGACAGAGAGTAAAAGAGAGAGAGAGAAACTGAATCTGAATATAAAGGAAATACTTCAAAAGAAAAGGTGTGAGTTGACCTATGTTATAGTCAAAGACTATGGCCATGAGAGTTGAAGGTAACTCTTCCAACCTGAGAAGGAAGAATGAAATAATGGGTACAGGTATATAGGTATTTTGTAATTGACATTGCAGCATATTGAAAGAATTCACACCTGGTGTTTTTATATTTTTCTACAAAACAAGTTTATTACTGAAGAGGAAATGGAAGTCAGAAAAATAAAGGATTTTAAATCTAATGGAGTGGTTTTGAGTTGTCCACAAATGGTAGTAAAACAGAATATTGGGAGGAAGTGGGGATTGGAAGCAATGTGTAAGGCTTTGGGGGGATCCTATCAGTTTGCATATTATTCAATAATTGAATAATTATTCGATAATTATTCAATAATTCCACTCATCTGAAGTGGGAGAAGTTGGAAAATTGGGTTGATCAAAGTTTAATTTTTGTCATCAAAATAGATGAAGGGATTCATATCACTGAGAGCACTAAGGATATAGTGTTTAAATGGCAAAAGTCCCAATTTGTAGCCTGAGGAGGAAATAAACAGCCTTAAGGAGAGCTGTTCTGGGATTGGCTGATGCCAAAAAGGTCAAGCTGTTTTCCTTACCTATTTCAATGCATCCAAATTTATTTCTGTTTGTTTTGCTCTAACGGAGTGCTAGAACTTCTCTGGAAATTTGGACCATAAAGGCTTTCTCATCCATAGATGACTGCCCTCCTCTCATGGCCACAGTCTTTGACTACAACGTAGGTCAACTCACACCTTTTCTCTTGAAGTATTTCCTTTATATTCAGATTCAGTTTCTCTCTCTCTCCTTTACTCTCTGTTTCTCTCTTCCCACCCACCCCACATCTTTGCAGGTGCTCCCAGATGACGTCCCAGAAGGACGGGAACTGGTTCAGTCTCCTATGGTTTGCACAGCTGGTGAGAAAGTCAGATGCACTGGTGCAGCAACACCTCCCCGATCCATGGCCTATGGAGTTGAGTCCTGCAACTCCCACAGAGGCACTTCTGTTCATGGATGGATGCTGAAGCTTTTTGCTGGAATTGTAACTTATTTTTGAAAATGCCAGTTATTTTACCAGCAAAAACACATACATTCAGGACTATAATTGGGCAAGAAAGCTATAGCAAAACCAAAGGCAAGCCCACAGAACAAAAGAGATGAAGCTTTCTTATGGAGGGACGTGGGAGGTTGAGACAGCTGTAATAAATAAAAAACCCACTAGAATAAACTGGGAGCTTGAAGTATAAAGACTTCTCATTGGCTGAGTTGTGATCGTCTGTTATTGGCTGTTCTATTGGTGGGGCAGAAGGAAAACATTTCTCCCTTCTGATGGGGTAGTAAAGTAGTATACACATGCAAGGTCCCTCTTTCATGATGGGTCTACGATTGACAAGAATGGTAGGAAGTGAGAGCTCCTGTGGTGGCTTCTCAACTCCATTCTAAATGAGATTTCCTTTAATTTCTTTCATTCCTTTTATTAATTTTCACAAAAGAGGGGTTCCCCAAAAGAAACAATGTAGGTGCTGACATCATCTCCTTTAATTTCTTTTTGTTATTGAGACTTACACCTGCAAAAGTTTTGCAAAGTATTGTTTTTTTAATCTTATGCATATTTTGTAATTATTGTTTGCCAAGGAAATAATTAATGCCAAAAACCACATTTTAAATTCCTTTTCTTCATGATATCCCAATTTTGTGTCACATTTAAAAGACCTTCTCCATCAAAGTTTTCTCTTAGTATTTAAATACTTACTTTTCCTTTTATGTTTAGTATCTTTACTAACTTATTCTTTGAATAATATGAAAGTAACAAAGGTAAAAACCTGTTTTAAGAAATGTCTATATTTAATGTTTTGCTAAGAAAAAAAATTTGTCACTTCTTTTTTTTTTTTTTTTAAAGATTTTATTTATTTATCTGTTAGAAAGAGAGAGAGAGAATGAGCACAGGCAGACAGAGTGGTAGGCAGAGGCAGAGGGAGAAGCAGGCTCCCCGCCAAGCAGGAAGCCCTATGTAGGACTCGATCCCAGGATGCTGGGATCATGACCTGAGCCCAAGGCAGCCGCTTAACCAACTGAGCCAACCAAAATTTGTCACTTCTATGTGGATATATCTTTTTTTTTTTTTTTAAGAATTTATTTATTTATTTGACAGAGAGCAATCACAAGTAAGCAGAGAGGCAGGCAGAGAGAGAAGGAAGCAGGCTCCCTGGGGAGCAGAGAGCCTGATGCGGGGCTCGATCCCAGGATGCTGGGATCATGACCTGAGCCAAAGGCAGAGGCTTTAACCCACTGAGCCACCCAGGCGCCCCAATCAACACCCCTCCAGGAGAGCAAGGAGGAGGAGGAGGCGGCGGCACCACTGCTTCCCCCTGGATATATCTTAAGTCTTTTTATCTGTTGACATTTTGGGAAGAAGCATCTTGGTTTTGATTAAATACAATAAATTATTCAAATTTGGGGTATATTTGCTAAAAATTTAAAAAAATGTCTAATAAGGAACATACAATTTGTGATATTGAAATTAGAGCAAACGTATTTGAAATGTGTGAGTTTTTCAGTAGGAACTTAAGGATATATATACATATATATATATCTAATATATACAAATAAATTTCCTTAATTTTTTTGTTTATAAATATACTATAGTAAAGTGATATCAGGGCAATTGAGTGACATATGTATTACTTATTTTCCAATTTTTAATTTCTATTTCTTTCATAAAAAATTTACTTTAAGGCATACATTAGGAGAAACTGCAGAAAATACTAAAAACTAGGCAATGGTGAAAATATGTCATGAGGAATTTCGTTCTTGCATTATTTTTTCACAAGATTTATATTGCCTGAAAAAGTAGTAAAAAAACTTCAAAATTTGATAAATACACATGTTATAATTTTAGAGCTTTCACCAAAATAAACCATATAACTAATACATATATGTTCAAATTTAGAATTTTTAAATTCAGAATGATATCTCCAACTCTCTCTCAAAAAGGCATTTTGAGCACACTGATAGCTAGTATTTTTATAAAATACTTTTTTACAGAATATTTTTGACATTTTTTATAAGAAAATGACCTGTCTGATAAAAAGGTAAATTAGTTTTAATGATAAACAGGGTAGAATCAGTATGTCTATTGCAACTTCTGTTCCTAAAACTATTATTGTATTTTAACAATTTAATAAATATTATTTTAGATAATTATTTCCTCTGTTAGGTAGGAAAGAGATTACAGTTAAATAATACTGCTTTTTATTATTACCTTTTCTTGAATTACAGAAAATTCTTGATAAGAAATATGAGTACTGTTTACATACTCATTTATTATTTAGATATTTTTCTGATCATAATATTCAGTTTGTCTAAAAGACTAAACCATAATAATAGTTTATATACACTTTTACCTGCAGGTAGCAGCAAAATACTATTAACTGAGAACAATTATCCTCTATGCTATCAGGATTTTTGTTGCAATAAACATGCTCAGATGCAGGATTCTTATTCCCCTTAAGCTACTGTTACTTTTTTTTCTATAATGATGCTAAATTAAAGGCTTTATTTGTGATTTAAAGAGGAGCAACTTTAATCTTTCTTTGGAACTTCATAGAAATTCAATTCTTAGGTATCACGTTAGTCCTACTATGGATGGAGAGTAGGATACTGTTTAAGAAGCCTTTCAAGTGATTCTGGGGCAAACTAAAATTTGAGAACCATGGGTCTAAGTCAAGGCTGTGCAACAGAACTTTCTTTGATGATGAAAATGTCCTATGTCTATTTTTTCCAAAGCAGTAGCCAGTAGCCCATATGCCTACTAGGTACCTTAAATGTGGCTAATACAATCAAGGGACTGATATTTTAATATTACTTAATTTTAATTTATTTAAAGTTAAAAAACCACATGTGGTCAATGGCTATTGTTTTGGACAACACAAGTCTGAATGAGCCCCTAATTTCAAGTGACTAGAATGGCAGAAGATTAGATTCTAAAGGGAACATAATTATTGCATCTTTCGACCACTATTGGAATCTCTGGTGTTTTAATTTACTATATAAAAAAAAAAAAAGATTAGCCTGATATAATTTTGATCCTAATAAAATGAAGTAAAATAGTGGAATCAATTACCTTTGCAAAATTTGTGAAGTGAAATGGATTTAACAAAGTTTACATTTTTACCAAAAAATGTTGTA
The DNA here is from genome assembly GCF_009829155.1 of Mustela erminea. NCBI lineage: Eukaryota > Metazoa > Chordata > Mammalia > Carnivora > Mustelidae > Mustela > Mustela erminea. The sequence goes on from NC_045616.1 coordinate 145,340,233, forward strand.
CCTGAGTGTGGTAGGCACAAAACTCAGATGATGTATGTGTCCTGTATAATCTTCCTTCATTTAGTGAGGATAGGACCAATGAATGTAATGGAATCATGTTCATGGTCAGATTACTTTTTACGTTAAAGATAATTAGATTTTGCTGATACAATAAACGTCCCTATGCATTTGATAGTAAGTTAATTAAAAGGGAGATTATCCTGAATGGGACTGTCAGGTGAGTTTTTATGAGAGGGTCGTAAACCAAGTGTGATTTGTCAATGGCAGGCAAGAATGGTTCAATATAGGAAAATCAATTAATAACATAGACTGTGGGAATTCATAGTGCCTGGCAGGAAAACGCATGCTTCCCTAGGTGGGACTAGCTGAAAAGCGAAGAAGGAGTGTCCAGAAAACTGGGACTCCTTTAAGGTTTCTGGGGTGAAAATAGCCAGATCCTCTTTAAGGCTCAATACACTTATCCAGGGAGTAAATGCTTGATTTAGGAGAAGCATTTATCTTTGGAGATCCTGTACTCCCTGTCTACACATTTGTCACAAGCACAGCTGTTCTAATCACACCATACTCCCTATGTCACTGTCCTGATTATTAAAACTTCCCACTCTTTTTTGTTTTTCTTATTCCCCTGATGTATTGGTGATGTTCACAATAAAAATGGAGGTAGAGTTTGGCTTGGGACCTTTCACCACTAGAGTGTCTGGTCCCCACACCCTCTCCTTTCTCCTACTAAAGTGTCTGGAATAATCTTTTCATTTGCTGTCCCAGGTTTTGTTGGCCAAACCTGATAATATACTACATTAAAAGAACAAAGGACAAAAATCTCATGATCATCTCAGTAGATGCCTTTGACAACACCCTTTCATAAGAAAAACTTTTTATTTTTTAAAGATTTTATTTATTTATTTGACAGAGAGAGGAGACACAACCAGAGAGGGAATACAGGCAGGGGGAGTGGGAGAGGTAGAAGCAGTCTCCCCATTGAGCAGGGAGCCCCGTGTGGGACTCGATCCCAGGACCCTGAGATCATGATGAGAGCTGAAGGCAAATGCTTAACAACTGAGCCACCCCAGTATCCCTAAAAACTCCTTATGATTAAAATTAAACTGGATATAGAAGGAATTTACCTCAATGTAGTATGAAGATCACACAGATAAAACCAAACTCACCACTGAAAAACTGAAACTTTCCCTCTAAGCTTAGAAACAAGGCAAGGATGCCCACTCTCATTATTTCCATTCAACATAGTACTGAAAATCCTATCCAAAGTAATTAGGCAAGAAAAAGAAATAAAATATATCCAAATCAGAATGGAAGATGTAAAATTATCTCTGCCCACAGATGACATGATCTTATATTTAGAAAACTCCAAAGACTCTACAAAAACCAAACTGGTAAACTAATACATGAATTCGATAAGGGTGCATGATACAAAGTCAACACACAAAAATTTGTTGCATTTTTATAGAGCTAAAACAAACTATAAGATGGGGCGCCTGGGCGGCTCAGCCAGTTAAGTGTTTGCCTTCAGCTCAGATCATGATCCCAGAGTTCTGGGATTGAGTCCCAAATTAGGCTTCTTGCTCAGTGGAGGCCTGCTTATCCCTCTGCTTGTGCTTGCTCCCTCTCTCTGACAAATATATAAATAAAATATTCAAAAGCAACTATAAGAAAAGGAGATTAAGAAAATGATGTCATTTAATAGTATCAAGAAGGATAAAATGTTTAGGGATAAACTTAACCAAGAAAGTGAAAGACTAGTACACTGAAAATAATAAAATATTGAAGAAAATTATTAAAGAAGACAATTAATGGAAAAAAAATCCATGTTCATAAATTGGAAGACTTAATATTGTTAAAATGTATATACTACCCAAAGTTATGTATAGATTCAGTGTAATCCATAGCAAAATCTCAAAGGCATTTTTCACATAGAGAAAATCCTAAAATTCACATGGAACCACAAAAGATCCCAAATAACCAAACATCTTGAGCAAGAAGAACAACTAAAGGCATCACATTTCCTGATTTCAAAATACATTACAAAATAAGAGTAACTAAAATAGTATGATATTGGCACAAAGATAGACATAAATCAATGGAAGCCACATAAAACTGATCTTCCACAAGTTTGCCAAAAGTACATAATAAAAAATGTTTAGACTGAAAAACAAATGATGTTGGGCTAGATGATATCCACGTGTAAAAGAAGGAAATTGGATGCTTATCTTACAACATACATGGAAATCAATTCAAAATGAATTAGATTTAACTGTAAGAACTGAAACTAGAAAACTCTTCAAAGAAAACATAAGAAAAAAGTTCATAACCTTTGCCTTTGCAGTATTTCCTGCATATGACACCAAAAGCACAAGCACCAAAGGCAAAAATAGACAAGTGAGACCATATCAAACTAAAAAGCTTCTCTACAGCAAATTATCAACAGACAAGGTAGAAAATAGGTATTGTAGAATAGCTTACATAGACTGAGTTTTTAATATACACTAAGTACTTTACATTTATTAATTTTTTAAGTATCAGTGACAAACCATTGAATGCTGACCATTGTTATTAAATTTTCTTGTTGAGGAATTCAGGCACAGAGATCTAAGGTAATTTATCCAGAATTACTCAAGGAAGTTGTAAATGGAGGACTTCACACAATAAGGCTTATAGTTCCAGAGTCTTTGTACTTACACAATGCTCTATTTCCCTTTTAATAGGACAGTTAATTTTGGAATGTGGAATGAAAACTCTTTCTCTTATTGAAAAAAGTGTTGAGATTATAGATGAAGACAAAAGGTATTTGGAGTTGGAGAACAAAACATTTTAGGGGATCTTGATATCGAAGAAAGTTGAAGGAAACTCTTGAAAAAATGCAATGATTCCTTAGGTTAAATGGAAAGTAGATGATACTCAGAAAATGGGAGATGTCTAAGTAAAACTGACAAAGGTAGCATATCAGAGAATGTTTGGAATAGATTTTCTGTGATATTTAATAAATCTTCAAAGAAAGAAAAGTAGTTACTGTTTAGGGTGGACAGGCCACAACTATAAATGTTAGCCATTAAATGTAAAGCCTAACAACCAGATATTACAAAGTGGACTGGTATGAAAAGGACTTGCTAGTAGTTTAAACCAGGAGCCTGGGACCTGGAGAAATACGTAGATTTTTCTAAAAGTAAATGTCCTAGTTCTTTTATTTGAGACATGTGGTCTAAAATAAAATTTTACTACTAGCATTCAATTAAGTTCTAAAGAATAGGAGTAGAAGAGATGCTGAAGGAGAAATATGGCTGACATTTCATTCATATTGCTTGCAATCTGGTTGATACAAAAGGAAAATGGATGAAATTGAAGTGTGATAAAGAATTAAGTAAATAAAAGAATTAAGTAAATAATAAGAAAATATAAAAACATTTTGAACTGCATAATAATGAGAATATAATAAAAATTTAAGTGACATATTTAAATCAATGTTTAAAGGGACTTTTATAGCTATGAGTGTTTATATTAGATTAGAAAATTTTAAATCAATGAACAATGTTTCCATCTCGAAACTAGGAAAAGGGGAGCAAATTAAACCTAAATTAAGTTAAAATATGGAATGAAAAAATAGAAGAGTTACATCAGTGAGAAAAGGACAAATAAGAAAAAAAAATGGATGAAATTAAATGTAAGTTACCTGAAAAGATGAATGAAACTGATGAAACCCTAGCAAGACTTAACAAGAAAAGACTGAAATCAAAATGTCATCAACAGGGGTGGCTGTTAAGCATCTGCCTTGGGCTCTGGTCATGATCCCAGGGTCCTGGAATCAAGCTCCATATCAGGCCTCCCACTCAGCTGGTAGCCTGCTTCTCTCTCCCTCTGCCTGCGTGCTTTCTCCCCCTCTCTCCCTCTGTCAAATAAGTAAATAAATAAACAAACAAATAAATAAAATCTTAAAAAAAAATTGTCATCAAGGATTGGAATCTCATGGTTTAATGTCCTTTTCCAACCTCATTGTTATTGGTAAAATTACTAATATAACAAGTGAAAAGGGGACATCACTACAAATCTTATAAACATTAAAAAGGTAATGAAGAAAAAGTATGTACAATTTTATGAGAATCAATTTATATCCTGGAACAAATGGACACATTGCATGAAATATACAAATTACAAAAGTGGCATAAGAAGAAAGAGCAGCTTACATGGAAGAAATTGATCTTCTAAGAAAAATTGAAAAAAATAAGTCATTTGAAAAGAAATTTTAGATCTATATTATTTACAAATATTTCCTTTAAAATATGTAGAAAAGAAATAATGTTAACATTATACAAAGTAATCAAGATAATATAGAAAATAAGTAACATTCCCCATTTATTATTTGGGGTCAGCAAAATATCGATACCCATTGCTTACATTAAGAAGATGTAAAAAAAAAGAAGATGTAGATTGGATGATATTTGTTGCTTATGGACTGGAAGATTCAATAATTTTGAGATGTTCATTTTTCTCAAATTGACCTACCCATTAGAAAAAACAAAAACAAAAACAAAAAAAAACAAATTCACCAAGCTCTTACATGCTGAAGATTTATGTTAATAATGGGAAAGATTTTGCATTACATTATAATTTTTATTCTAGTTAGCAAGTTAGAGAAAGCAATTAGTTTATATACACATATATTTGTGTTGTCTCAGAGGACAACAGAGACTCTACAGAACACAAAGTTTCTTTAAAGAACAATAGGCCTAAATATTTGGTATTAATCAGGAAATGGTCAAAGGAAGATTTTGGAGAATTCAAATAGTAGGGGTTAAGAGCAGTGAGTGTGGACTTTTAACCACAGCTGCCTCGAATTGCTGCAAGGAATAAAAGAGATAGCTTTAAAGCACTTTAAAGAGATGTCCAGCACACAAGTAAACATCTTATGCAGTGTTATCATTACTAATATTAATGTTGGAAACAAGAATGAAAGAATAAGAGTTTTATGAACTCTGAGATTCACTTTAGTCAGACTGTTAGGTTAGGAAAGCAGAAAGAAGAAATGGAACAAGATAATTTGCATTGATACAAGTCTGTATTCTTCATCTAGATAAAATATTTTAGTAAAATTGTTTTTATTAGGCATAATAAAAGTCCTCATAATTTATCCAAATAAGTTTATTCATAATTCACCAGAGAAAATAACCCAGGATTTTCACAGGAGGCTTTCTGCATGATTTTATTCATACTATTCTATTTGATCCAATCAAAATAATTACAAATTTTGAGAATATATTTTGAATTTGAGGTCTCAAATTTGAGAATAATTCTTGTTTTATTTATTTTTTCATTTTGTAATTGAAGCCTACAAATTAACTTATTTTGAATGGAAAAGATTAAGTGAGCAAAATAAAAATTTTCTCCCATTAAGAAACCATTTATCTTCCATAGCTCAGTACTTGCCTATTCCAAGAAAAGCCAAATGTCCTTACCTTTTTCAGAAAAGCATTAATACCTGTTGTGAAAAACCTTTATTAGTGCTAATTGTTCCAGCAAGCAGTGAATGGGAAACAGCAGGCCTAGGGGTTGTATGTGACTATCTACAATAAAAAGAAGTTCTATACTTCATGGGCCTCTAAGTATACAGCTAACCCTCCTGATTACAAAAGGTACAGAGTGCCATTAAAAGGCATTGAGATTTCCTGAAGACAATTATAAAGGCATATAACATCTGTTCTCAATCATGGGCGACAGGAGAGAAAATGTGCACCACATGATATGTTACATACAACAAAGAAGTCCAGCTGTGTGGAAAAAAGCATGTGAAAAAGCAATGGCCAAGCAAAGAACAGTGCAAAGTAAGCATTGTTACGATGACAGTGACCCATGGTGATCTCTTTGAGTAGCTCTGTGGTGCCAAGATCTGTTTGTTCTCCCACAAAAAGGGCCACCCATGACATCCTTGATTATGGGTACTATTCATAAAAGAGAACTATTTACTAGACAATTTGGATTTAACATTTAAAATGACAAACTTCAAAAAAGCTATGGGGGGGGCAAAGCATTTTCTCAGCCCTTTGTTCTAATAGTCCAGGATCAAAAATGCCTTTATCTCCTCACAGACATCTATGTCATTCCAAACCATTTTTACATAACGCAAAATAGAACTGAAATAGTCCCATAATAAATATCAATGGGAAAAATTATTGTGGAAAATAATGATTAAGAAAATTACGTAATCATTTACATACGCCCTTGTCCCTACCACTTCTTTCTGCTTCTCCTTCCTACTGGGCTTCAGCCAACTGCCTCCTTGTTCTTCAACATAACACGTGTGTCCAGTTGGGTCTTTGTATGCACTGTTCTGTCCACTTGGGCTTATCACCTGCATGTAAGCACTAATGTTGTCAATCATAGTAAAGCTATCCCTGAAAAGCCTAATTAAAACTGAACCCATTCTGCACCTTTCCTATTGTTTCTAATTTATTTTTTCACATAACACTAATTACCATACAACATAATATCTTCTTAGTAATTAACTTTGTATTTTGGTTACTTTTCCTTGGAAAAGATACGCTTTGTGAAGTCAGGATTAGAGCTCTTTTTGTTCACTGCTGCCTCAACACACACATGGCAAAAGTCAAAATTATTTCTCAAGGAATTGAATGACCTTATGATTTCTCTAGTTCTTCAAATTTAACTGGGTAGTAAAGGGTTAATCCAGCAGGTTTAGGGTGTTCTTTTGAACCTTCCTTTTTCCAAATAAAGAACTAGCCTTTATCCTGTTTAAGAGGGAGATTGCTTCTGAACTCTCTGAATTATCCTGCCTGATAAGAATGTCTTTGTAGGGGAACCTGGGTGGTTCAGTAGGTTAAGCCGTTAATCCTCTATTTACTGCACTGGTCATGACCCTAGGGTCCTGGGATGAGATGGAGACCTGCTTGGCACAGGGCTGCCTGCTCAGTGGGGAGTGGTTTCTCCCTCTGCCCCGCCCTCTGCTTGTACTTGCTCCCATGTTCACTCTCTCATTCCTCAAGTTAAGAAAAAAAAAAAAAAAAGAAAGAAAGAAAAAAAAGAAAAAAAGAAACACAAAAGAATGTCTTTGCATACCAAGATATTTAAGCCACACAGATAGTTTATGCTAACAGTGTAACTATGGTAAACACCTATTTTTGTTTACCTGGGATTTGAGGCCATGCTGTCATTTGACCTCTGGGGATTGGAGTCCAAGTGGCTTAGGTCAGTCTCACAGATGTCCCATGCCTACATGATAGGCCATTAGTAAAAATCTGGCCTCAGGGCTCAAGAAGGATTGAGCTTCATTGTTAGGCAACACTTAGGAAATGTCATCACATATTGTTGCTATCTTTTTTACTCTACTGGGAGAGGACAGTTGGAAGGTAGAACCTGGTTTCTCTTAAACTCTGCCATATGCACCTTTTCTCTTTGCTGATTTTGATCTGTATTCTTCTACTATAAACTGTAAATGTAAGTATAACAGCTTTGTGGAATTCTGGGGTCTTCCTAGCAAATCATCAAACTTAAGAGTGGTCTAGAGGACCCCTGAGACAATAATTACAATAAAAATGAACTAATCATCATTTTGTGGTCACATTATAATTTATTAATTTTGAAACTCAACATACAAGATCTGTTCTACTAAACTTATGATTTATATTCATTTATGTGAAGGAATAATGGTTTTCTTTGCAAAAATAATAATGCACTGATTTTTGATAAGTAACTATTACAGGGGCACCTGGGTGGTTCAATCTGTTAGGCATCTGTCTTTGGCTCGGGTCATGATCTCCAGGTCCTGGGATCCAGCCTTGTGGGCTCCCTGCTCAGCAGGGAGTCTGCCTCTCTCTCTCTTTCCCCCTCTGCTTACTCTGTGCTTGTTTTCTCTCTTTCAAGTGAATAAAAAAAAATATTGAAAAAAAGTCTTAAAAAATTAAGTGTTACAGGCATTAATAATATAGATATCAATAGTAGTACAATATCAGTATAATTGTTTCCATTTCTGAGACTGAACTCACCTAGGGAAAAAAAATATGTTTCCATGGACACTCAAAATTAATATAAGCCACACCTTATGAAATATAGTGCATATTACCATTCTCTCCTACTTAGAATAACTTTCAAAAACAAAGTAGAAAGATGCACATAATCAAAAACACAAGCCGTGGTTTGCAAAAATAAACTAGATACATATAACAGATAAATTATTCACAAGTACAAGACCACATTTTTCTTTCAACTTATACTAATGCTATGTGACTACAATAACCATATCAGAGATAATGAATTCAAAAGGAGCTTGAACACTACCTAGGTAACATGACCACACACATCACCCTGATTAATTTAAAGTATCTGATGACTGCCTTGGATTCTTTATATATACATAAAAATCCAGTCAACCATATTCTGTATTCTGTGTGATACCCATTAGTTTTCTAAGGATATTTGATTTTTTTAAATTGATTAAACACTTCAAATTTATAACATACTAATCTTGCAGACATACACATACATATACACATACACATACGTTTGCGGAAACAAGTACTTTTTGCTTTGAAAGATTGATTTATTTCTTTATAGATGTGGGGAGGGGCAGAGGGAGAAAATCTTTCAAGCAGACTTCCTGCTGAGCACTGATTCCCACCTGAACTGAAACCAAGAGTTGGATGCTTAACTGACTGAATCACCCAGGCACCCCAGGAAACAAGTATTTTTGAGAACTTTTAACTTTATACATTACTAATAAAGAAAAGAAAATGCATTTTACAATTATTTTAGTTAAAAATGGAAATACAAAAATCCCCTGATCCTCCTTTTTCCAAATTCCCTATGATATATCATAGCAACCTTAAGTTTTCTCACTTACCTCTTTCACTCCCATAAAAAAAGCAGAGGAAATGATTATTAGTATAAAAAGTGTAATGTGTGTGAATATTATTTAGTATTTAGTATATTTATTTTTCATGTTTAGTATATTTAAGTGAATATGCAAAATTGCTAAGTAAATATAATAAATATTAAATATATAAAAATATTTATATATTCATATATAGTAATATATATGGAGACAGACATACATTTCTGTATTTCTGTGTGCATGTGCATATATCCATACGTAATATATTTAGTGAGCAGTGTATTTAATAATTTATTATTTGTATATATAACATATGCTAAATTATGCATATATATTTATGCATATAAATATCACACATACATACATACATATATACATACATACATACATGCCTGATGCAAGTGTGTGTATTCCCAAGTAGAAGTTTTAGAAATCTGGGGAGATAAGAATTTGATTATCATTTTATGGGGTTAGAACAGTACTAATCCTTAAATGCAAAACTTGAGAGACTAGGAATCCTGTAACATGTGGACAGTCACCTCAATGAAGAGATTCTAAGACTTTTACTTTTTAAAAAATCCTTCCAGATATGATTACATGTGAAAACCTGGAACCAAGTTGGTTTTAGATATAAACCTAAATATATTAGCACAGTTTTCCAATAATGCAAAATAAGAAACCAAAATCCAAAGTGATAAATACCATTTTGATCCAAGGTTTCATATATTCATTTAATCATACTTTTATGGAAAAATAATATCAGGAATACAGTGGTTTCTCTTCCTTTATTTATTATTTAAATTTTTTTTTTATTTAAATGGGTACTAGAATGATCATACAATCTGAGTTCAAGACAGAAAATAAAAAATGTTCTGCTCAACATCAATTTATTCCAGCTTACCTGAATGCAGAAAATCTAGGTCAGACAGCTATCAGAGCTCTTATATCTGAGGGTCTTCTTAATAACGTTCACTTTGAAATTATTTTTAGGCATATTATCTGCAAATCTCCACAAAAGTATTTATGAAGTACAGATGGTTCCCAACTTACAGATGCTTTGACTTGTAATTCTTTGACTTTATGATGTGTGAAAGTGATGCATATTCAGTAGGAGCCATGCTTCAAATTTTGAATTCCAATCTTTTCCGAGGCTAGCGCTTTGCAGGAGATGCTCTGGTGATGCTAGGCAGTGACAGTGAGCTGCAGCTCCCAGGCAGCCACGCCATCACGAGTAAGCAGCAGATCTATTTACAGCCATTCTGTCCCTGCACAACCATTCTGGTTTTCACTTTTAGTATGGTATTCAACCAATTACATGAAATACTCAACATTTTGTTGTAAAATAGGCTTTGTGTTAGATGATTTTCCCCAACCAGAGGCTACTGTAATTGTTCTGAGCATGTTGAAGGTAGGCGAGGCTAAGCTATGATGTTCAGTAGGTTAGGTATATTGAATGCATTTTCAGCTTATGATGTTTTCCACTTACTATGGGTTTATCATTGTTATATATTTATTATATTATTATTTATTATAAGTTCAGGGAAGATGTATCTTTAAGATTGTTTCTAAATAATAATTTAATATACATTGCAGACTAATCTTATTAGGTATTCAAGAAACTAATGTAAATTTAGTAAATTAAAAAATAATATTCATGCTTTGGACTTACATTACTATTCCTGGATTGGTTATTGCCATAAATCATCATTCAAGTATCATTTATATTATTTCTTAAAAGAGAAGACATTATATTTTAGTATATGCATATTAGGAAAAATAGCATGAATTTTAAGAACAAAAGTTCAAAAAAACCATTTTCTTACTCATTTTATGAATATTATCATAACTTATGTTGATATATTTATTAATATAGATTTTTCAAAGAAACACTAATAATTATAATTTCATTGTTTTTCTGGAAATATCTGGATTGTTCTTCTAAGCAAAGGTTATTTTAATTGCATAATCATAAATTTTAGTGTTATGAGTATCACATATGGATACATAATTAACAATACACATGTGTTAGAAATCTATCTTTTAGTGGGAGTTTTTCCCCCCAAATTAATTAATTAAATAGTTAATTTATTAATTTATTTTTTATTAACATTTACTATATTATTTGCTTCAGGGGTACAGGTCTGTGAATCATCAGTCTTACACAATTCACAGCACTCACCATAGCACATACCCTCCCCAATGTCCATCACCCAGCCACCCTATCCCTACCCAATTACCCCCCTAGCAGTCCTCTGTTTCCTGAGATTAAGAGTCTATTGGTTTGTCTCTTTCCCCAGTTTCATCTTGTTTCACTATTTTCCCTCCCTATCACCCAGGACCCCACATCCTGCCTCTCAAATTCTTCATATCAGAGAGATCATATGAAATTTGTCTTTCTCTGCCTTATTTTGCTTAGCATGATACTTTCCTTCTATCCACATCTTTGTAAATGGCAAGATTTCAGGGTTTTTGATTCTGCATTATATATATCTCACCTCTTTATCCATTCATCTGTTGATGGACATCTAGGTTCTTTCCATAGTTTGGCTATTGTGGACATTGCTGCTATAAACATTTGGGTGCATGTGCCCCTTTGGATCACTACATTTGTTTCTTTAGGGTCAATACCCAGTAGTGCAATTCCTGGGTCATAGGGTAGCTCTATTTTCAACTTTTTGAGGAACCTCCATACTGTTTTCCAGAGTGGCTGCACCAGCTTGCTTTCCCACCAACAGTGTAAGAGGGTTCCCCTTTCTCCACATCCTTGCCAACATCTGTCCTTTCCTGACTTGTTAATTTTAGCCATTCTGATTGGTGTGAGGTGGTATCTCACAGTGGTTTTGATTTGTATTTCCCTGATGCCAAGTGATGTTGAGCACTTTTTCATGTGTCTGTTGGCATCTTTCCAGAAATGTCTGTTCATGTCTTCCGCCCATTTCTTGATTGCATGATTCATTCCTTGGTTGTTGAGTTGATAAGTTCTTTGGTGGGAGTTCTTTTAATTTTTTTTTTTTTTGGCAGATGAAGAAGATATATTTAGTTTAGCAAAATAGTGTTATGATGAAAATTATGAATGAATCCATTATGTAATTTTTTCTCTGTGTCTGTACAATCTTTAAAACAAAATATAATTTCACATTTTGGTACTGTGCTTTTTTTTTTAATTAATTTTTTATTTTTTATAAACATACTTTTATCCCCAGGGGTACAGGTCTGTGAATCACCAGGTTTACACACTTCACAGCACTCACCAAAGCACATACTGTGCTTTTAATTGAATAAAGAAAGACATAACATTAAAGTCCAAATGAATAGTGAACCATTTCAGTAATATCAAAATCCTTTAAAGTCATAAAAACTAATTTTAGAGAAATACTCCCCATATTAAAAAAAAAAAAACTATGATCAGAGTTTACACCTATAGGAATGATTAGAGAAAATTTAATTAAAGCAAATATTAAAAACTTTTTGCAAAGTTTTAAGTGAGAGTAAATATATTGACTTTTGGGCAATGAATATCATTATATATGAAACGAAGTACAAACTGGCTAACACTCACACTTGTATGTTCTAAACATTCCTCTTCATTGGTCACTATCTTCTGTATTAGCTGATGGACTCAGTCCCTAATTCACAGGTTAAATACAAGCTGTTAGCTCTCTCAGTTTCCCCCCTCAAATTTACAAACTTCTGTATATCTGCATGCCTTCCTTACTATTCTCCTGGTTTTCAGTAGAGACAGTGTCCCTTCTATAACTTAATAAAAATTCCTCTACCATATATGATGCTTTATTTTATTTCCTCTTAGTTCTTTAGTACTTTCAAGAGTTTCTTCTCTGAATATTTTCCATCAAATAGATAAATACATAGAAGTATGCCTACCTAAAGAACAGATAAAATAGGTACATGGGTAGACAAATTTTGGAAAATCCAGACAACAGAATATCATTCAGTGATCAAAAGATATGAATTACCAATGAAAAGACCTGGAGGAATCTTAAATGCATATTACCAAGTAAAGAAGCCAATCTGAAAAGGATGTATACTGTTTGATCCCAACTATATGACATTGTGGAAAAGGAAAAATATTGAAACAGTAAAAAAATCAGTAAAAAGATCCCTTTCCAGGGACAGGGAGTGAGTGAAGAGAAGAAAAAGTAGAATACAGAGGAATTCTAGGAGAGTGAAACTATTCTGTATGATATAATGGTGCATATGCAACATTACATATTTATCAAAACCCATAGAGCTAGACAATACAAAGAATAAGCCCAAATTTAAACTATTCACTTTAGCTAATAATAATCTATCAATATTTGCTCATTAATTATAACAAACGTTATCATATTAATCCAAGAATAAGATAAATTATGTTGAAGGAAGAGTGAGTATATGGGAATTCTGTATTTTTTTTTAAAGACATATATATTCAGCATTAGGACCAGACTATTACATTTAGCAATCAACATGGGTGTAAAATACAAACAAAGAAACAAACAAAAAAACAACTACATTAAAATGCTTTGTTGGGGGGCACCTGGGTGGCTCAGTGGGTTAAAGCCTCTGCCTTCGGCTCAGGTCATGATCCCAGGGTGCTGGGATCGAGCCCGGCGTCGGGCTCTCTGCTCAGTGGGGAGTCTGCTTCCTCCTCTCTCTCTCTCTGCCTGCCTCTCTGCCTACTTGTGATCTCTGCCTGTCAAATAAATAAATAAAATCTTTAAAAAAAAATGCTTTGTTGGAATGCTTTACACTTTCCACAGAATAGAAACTAAAATAAACTTGTTATACAATTGGTCACAAATACAGTCCTCGAATTTTTTGCCCATACACAGTCTAAAACATATCTTTTTTTGTAGCAGCCAGGCACTGCCACCACTGTGCTTGGCCAAGTTTACAAATCTGTTATAACCTGTAGTTTCCCTATCACTTCTCTGGATCTCCCATCATGCTAAGCTTTGCTTCCTGGAAGGACTTAAAAACCTCTTGTCACTGGCAAAGCTACTGCTGCTGCAGCTGGAACCACCACAGCCATCTTGATTTTGTGGTTTGGCAAAGTATTGGCTTCCACCACCATAGGGCCCAGAGCTTCTGCCTCCAAACTTCCCTCCGTTCATGGAACCAAAATTTGAAGACTGATTGTTTTAACTGCCAAAATCGTTATAGCTTCTGACAGCTCCAAAGTTCCTCTCATCATTACCAAATGGATTATAGCTATCCCCACTGCTTCTATACCCATCACCAGAGCCACTTTACCCACTGACATTTTCTTCATGACTGAAGCTGTTGTCATTTCCATCAAAACCACCTCCACAACCACCACCAAAGTTTCCGGAAACACTCTGACCTCTTTAGTTAGATGAAGCACTCATCATCTCTTGCTTGGATAGGGTTTTCCTTACTTCATAGTTGTGGACATTCATAGTACAGTATTTTTGCATGGCAAGCCAGTCTATGGAGTTGTAATCATCAAATGTTATAAAAGCAAACCCTTTTTTCTTGCCACTGCCTTGGTCAGTCATGATTTCGTCATTTTAATTTTCTCATACTGTTCAAAATAATCTATAGATAATGTTCTTCAGTGTCTTCTTTAATGCCACCAACAAAAATCTTTTTCACAGTTCAAGTGGGCACCAGGTCTTTGAGAATCGTCTCTTGAGAGAGCCCTCTTTTGTTCTGCACTCTTCTGTCCACCTTGTGTGGCCTTGAATTCCTGGCTGCATCCACTTCCTCCATGCTGGCCTAGATAACAAACCCAAAGCCTCTGGAACCCTTGGTATTTGGATCTCTCATTACACACACTATGTAAATGTTCCCCATTGTTCAGAATGGCTCCCCAGGCTCTCATGGGTTGTTTCAAACCTCAAACCTCCCATGAAGAGCTTCTGCAACTGTCTAGATTCTTTGGGAGACTCTGACTTAGACATGCCTGAAGTGGGAAGGGAGACCTTAAAATGATGCTTCCTCGGCAGGATCCGTGGGCAGAAAGGGGAAATTACATATTTTTTAAATCAATTTTTCTGTAAACCTGAAACTGCTCTAAAAAGAAGCCATTAATGATCAAACAAAAATAATAGTGTTGATTATTTTTAAAAAATATTTTATTTATTTATTTGTCAGAAAGAGGGAGCGAGCACAAGTGGTGGGGGGGCAGCAGGCAGAGGGAGAAGTAAGATTCTCCCTGAGCAAGGAACTGATTATGGGACTTGATCCCAGGACTCTGGGATCAGGACATGAGCCAAAGCTTAACTAACTGAGCCATTCAGGCATCCCGATTATGTTCATTGTTTTAATTAATAATTATTAGGCAAAAAAAAAAAAAATACAAAACATACAACACAAGCAACTTCTTTAAAATCCTACATATCTACAACCTCTGCATCTTCTCCTTACCAGCCAGACCTATTTTGTCTCTAAGTCCACATTTTCTACTAACTTTTCAACTGCCTTGATCTGAATTCTAATCCCATATGTTATTCTTGGAAACAACTGTCTCTAAGGTAATCAATCACAGCATTTCTCTAAATCCAGTGGATAGTTCAACTCTCATTTTACTTGATCTAGTGACAGAATTTGGCAATATTGTAATATTTTTCCTTCTTTAAATAATTTGTGTGTGTGTCTATGTGTGTCTGTGTGTGTGTGTGAAAGAAAGAGAGAAAGAGAAAGAGAGTTTGAGAGAGGATATTGTACTGCCTTGCTTTTCTGTCAACATCTTTGGCCATTCCTCAGTAAATATCTTTTCAAGCTCATTATCTTCCTCCTCTCTGCAAATTACTGTATTTCTGCAGTTTTTGGTTGAAAACCTTCTTTGTGTTTATTCTAAAATTTCTCCCTTGAAACTAAAATGCTTCATTTGTCATCAGTGGGCTTGATGTATTCCAGTTTTCTCATCTGAATTTTTTGATCAAGGACATGATCAAATCTACTTACGTGTTTTAAAGTTACTTTAAATCAGCAAGTGCACATGAAATGTATGCTCTCCTTCAAAAATCAATCCTTTCTTAGAAAATATCTTTTTTTTTTTTAACCACTTAAAAAAAATGAAACAACAAAAGTTCATTCTGGTAACATCTTTCCATCTTGATCCATATCCAAGGGCATTAGTTTCAAGTAATAGAAAATTCTAGCTGGTTTAAACCAAGGAGTCAATATATTGACAACTTTAACTTAATAGTTTCATGGTTAGATGGAATCCAGACATAGTTCTTTTATAGCACTGGTTATGTTTCTTGGCGATTCTCTTTTCTCTACCCTTATCTGTATCTAAGCTTCAATCTAAGGTTGCAAAAACACTAACAGCCACATACAGCTGTATATGTTTCATTATTCAGAGCCAGGGCAGAAGGAAATAACTCTTCTGACAACTCTAACATGAAAGCTTTATTTTCTCTTGGTATGAAGATTCTTGGGTCCCTTGAATAATCTTAAACCATAAACGTGAGGCATAGGATAGTATTTGTTTTCTTAAACTAATCAGGGTCTATCCTTGCAATGATTGGATTAGTCACATTCAAGTAAATGGGGTAGGGTTTGAAGGATTATGTAAAAAAGGCAATAGCAAACTTCAGAATCTATCATTTGTCCACTTAATATTCATATATACCCTCTTTCTCATACAGAAAGTTTCAAAAATAGACATGTTTAAATGCATCATATTCAAACCATTTTCAAAGGGAGACAAATCACTGTTTATTCCATTTGCTATGTTAAGCTTTGTTTCTAGAAACTCTGCTATATCAACTCTCATTTCAATTGTGTATTGTCAGTGCTCTTCATATTCCAGCAATTGATGTTTACCTCTAACACACATGATCTATACTGAAAAAGAAAGAACAGAATATGGGCAAGGAGCCACTTGAGTTAAAGCGCTGTTGTTTGAATTCGTTAGTACAGGGGGATGCTGAAATATTTGATGTGGGTGAATTGGCAGTAGTGGGGACCAAAGATTGGCTAAATAATGAAGAATAGGAAGATAAAGACCAAATTGTGAAAGTTCTAAATGATAAAACTAAGAATTATGAATCTGATAGCCAAAAATATTAAGTAGGGTCACAATGATGTCACTTTTAATAATTCTGAATTACCCTATGCTAGTACAAAAAGGAAGGAGTCATGAAGTTATTTAGTCAAGTGAAACAGTATTAAGCAGTGAGATTTGTTCAAGAAAACTTGAAAAACATTAATAACCATGTGGCTGTAGGATAATGAGAGAGGTGAGGGAATCAAGCACATACTGTATGTTTTGATTGTTAGTGGACTTTTTTTTTGCATGCAAATCTTATTTGTATTTGTATTTAAATCTTGTCCTTGCAAAATGAGATAGGAAAGGTATTTTTTTCTATTGTCTAGATGAACTTGTGTAAAGCAGATAATTTCCCCTTAAGTATTTGAAAGAATCTACAAACAAAGCTCATCCAAGACTGGAGTTTTCTTTGTAAAAAGGTATAAAATTACAAATTCAAGTTTATTAATAGTAGAGGATTATTCAGATTCCCTATTTTTTCTTGCATTAGTTATACTGAATTTTTTTTAAAGACTTTTATTTATTTATTTATTTATTTTATAGTTAAGAGAGGGAGAGCATGAGGGCGAGTAGCGGAGGGAGAGGGTCAAGCAGATTCTGTACTGAGTGCAAAGCCCCATGTGGGGCTCAGTCCCATAACCCTGAAATCATGACCTGAGCCAAGATCAAGAGTAAAATGCTTAACCAACTGAGACACTCAGACACCCCCAATTATATTGAGTTTTTAAGAAAATTATTTCTATATACAAATTTAAAATTTTCTTAATTTTTAAAAGCTTTTTATATTTCTAAGATATATACATATATATAGAGAGAGAGAGAGAGAGAGAGAAACATTTTTTTATTCCTGGCAGAGAAAAATGTTTTTTCTTTTCAGTTTTATTAGTATGATAAATTTTATTTTTAGTTATACATTTTTGTTTTTAAAGATTATTTTCTGATCTCATATTTATCATAATTTCCTTATATTTCTCTTAGAATTATTTTGCTTTGTTTTTCTCGCTCGAGGTACTGCTCTATTAGTTTCCTGTGGTTGTTATAACCAATTTGGTGGCTTAAAACAACAGAAATTTATTCTCTCATAGTTCTGGATGCCAGAAATCCAAAATTAAGGTTTTGAAAAGGCTGTGCTACTGGGAAATCCTCTTAGAGAGATTCTAGTGTTTGCCTTTTCCAGCTTCTGGGGGCTCCAGGCATTCATGAGCTGAAGATGCATCCTCTGATCTCTTCCTCTGTAGTCCCACTGCTTCCTCCTTTTCTGTCTATCATCTCGCTTGTAGATCTCTGACAAGGAAACTTGATATAGAACTAAGGGCCCAAGGGAATATACAAATTGTTCTCTTTATCTCAAGATCCTTAACTCAATCCCATCTATAAAGACTCTTATTTTAAATAAGGTAACAGTCTCAGGTTCTGCAAATGAGGATGTTGACATACCCTGCAGAGGGCTACCATTCAACTCACTGCAATTTGGTAGTTAAAGGCTTAAATCAAATTTCTGTCATGGACTTAAGGCTGTAAATTTCCCACTGAAGACTGATGGTTCTCCCAAGTTATGATCATTTTACTTGCATTATTTGTTTCAAAATATTATTAGATGCAAAATGTTTTGTGATTTCTTTATTGAAATATGACTTGTAAGCTATTTAGAACTTTCTTGCTTAATACTTTTATATCTTATTTTTGGTATTGATTTTCAGATTCCTTTCACTGTGGTTAGTAAATATATGCAGCATGGTTTTGATCTTTGAAATAAATGTATATTTTCCCAGAATTAGGCCAATTAAAAGTTTCCATATTTTCTTGAAAACAATTCACTTTTTAGGGGATATGGTTCTATGTGTGTGACTTTTGTCAATTTTCTTAATCTTGATAGTCAAATGTTATCTTTCTTGAGTTTTGTCTGGATTTTTATGCTATGGAGTAAGTTGCATTGATATCTCAAATTATGATTCAATATTTTTCAATTTCAGCTCTAGTCAATTCTCACCTTATTATATATTTTGAAGTTATTATTTGCATTAAAATTTAGGATTTAAAAAAAGAAAAAATTAAGATTTTTTTACCTTTTCAAATTGAACTTTTAATCATAACTAAGTGTTCCCTTTTATATTATATAATATTCCTTACTGCAGGTCTACTTCAATTCATAATAATACATTATCATCAACTTAAATGTTCATATATACTTCTATGGCAAATGACTCGCAGAATATCAGGCTAATTTCTTGGTTGTTTTCTCCAACTGTTTCAAAAACTAGGTCTCTTTAGCAATCCAGAAGTTCAGTTTTTATCTCCTTATTCCAGTGAAAGGACCAAAAATCTCAGGATGCTCTTTCCTCCTCAGTTTCCATTCTCTGCACTGTTTTTGCTTGTTTGTTTATTTAGGTTTTATTTATTTACTTGACAGAGAGAGAGAGAGAGAGAGGGACAGCAAGAGGAGGAGGAAACACAAGCAAGAGGAGTAGGAGAGGGAGAAGCAAGCTTCCCTTCGAGCAGAGAGTCTGGTGAGGAACTTGTTCCCAGGACCCTGGGATCATGACCTGAGCAGAAGGCAGATGCTTAGGGACTGAGCCACCCAGGCACCCCTCCATTTTCCGCACATGACCTTAATAAAAAAGCAGTGGGAAGTGTGCGACTTGTGTCATAAGGCCATCCTTTTCTCTGAGGTATTGGTCACTCAAGTTTAGTTGCTTTTGGTTGTACTCTGAAGCTTTCAAATAATTTATTTGTGCATTGTATCCAATGTTTATAACTGATCTCTATAGGAGGCTTTACCTCTGACAAAACTAGAAACCATGATGTTTTTACATAGTGGGTTGGGGGTAAGCGGGCCATACCAGAACAGGCACCAGTTGCTTGATTACCATTCATTTCAAATCATGCCCTGAGGCAATCTGCCCTTTGACATGGACTCTCAGCTTATTGCATTCAAAGTTCTAATACTTCTTCCAAAGCCTTGATTCAACTCACAGCTCTTCTTCTGTGTTAGTTGCAGTAAGAGGAGACATACACGCACACACAAATTGGTGGCTTGTAGAATAATAGAAGTTCCTTTTTCTGTAAAGGAATGGTTGAAATGTACTAGGCTGGTTTAGCAGCTCTTTCATTATAAATATGCTATTATTTCAATCTCTGCATTCACAGTGGCTGCTGTGGTTTTCACCTTCCACCAGCACTGGTTAAGACCTATAGAAGTAGGGTGACAGACACTCACTCTTGTTTAGAAAAGACCAGTAAGTGGGATACTGGTTCAAGTATTTGGACATAGAGCCACAACATGCTGCATGAGTTAAGATAAAACCTCAGAGATCTACTGTTAAAGAAGCAAGCAGACATAACTATATAGCTAGCCATTCCTGCCATCTTCCTTTGCTTTCCCAGGCATGAACAAGATGTTTCTGTGGCACAAATTTTTTTTTTCCATAGATTTTTTTTAATTTCTAAAATGTTTCATTTTTATTTTATTTTAAAATCTACTTTAACTTTTAATATTTATGTATCTTTGTATGTATGTATTGTTTTAGTTTTAGAGGTAGAGTTTAGTGATTCGTCATTTACATACAACACCCAATGCTCATTACATCAGGTTCCCTTCTTAATGTTCATCACCCAATTACCCCATCGCTCCACTCACCTCCCCTCCAGCACCATCAGTTTGTTTTCTATAGTTAAGTGTCTCTGATGGTTTGTCTCCATGGATGTTTAATGCCAAACACAAATCTCAAAGCTCTGGTCTTTTGTAAGGTGTCAGATCTTTCCACTTTCACTCCTGCAAAGTAATTTTCTACCAAATGAATATTAGTGCTAGGTGACAGTATTCTCCTAAGGATTCACTCATGATAAAATTATACTGTCTAAAGTGCATTCTTCATAGCCAATATATAGCTTATTGTATCATATTCAATAATATATAATATAATATAATATAATTCTTAATATAATTAAGAATTTATTTTTTTATGCAGGTTTTCAGATCAGTTTCTTCTGAGTCCTGCGACATATTTCATTCTCTCTTTGGCTGACATTTACCCTATCAAATTCCAGTTTTGTGAAGTAGTGTTTAAGTTAAATTCTGGAAGCTCATGGTAGGTATCACACTTATAATTCATTGTATGTTATACTTTGGCCTCCTAGGAGAGAAGTGTCAATATCACAACCTTTAATACCTGGATACTCTAAGTCCATATGACAATTCCATCCCTTTTATATAATTTAGTCGTTTATCTTTGTTAATCAGCCTAACATCAGTTTCTAGTACAGTTAATATCTGTTTCAAGGTACAACAGAAATAGAAGTACAGAATATAATTCCTCTTTAATAATTTTTAAAACTTATTTTATATCAGTTTAGATGAAACATTATTGGAGTTAATCATGATGACCAAATTGGAAATATCTCATATGACTGAATGAATCTTTAATACATTCAGAAGAACTTCTCGTTCTGCAAATTGATTATCACCATTGTATTTTTCCCAAGGATCATTTCTGATGGACTAAGTTTCTCTGAAAATGTAGAGATATGGTTGCCTAAGCATTTCAAGTTCTGGTATTTTATCTTTCTTAAGGAGATATATTTGATAAATGGAAAAGAGGCTTTTACCTAGTCAAGTGTACTCACACTAGGACAGCTGTTGTGGATTGTTTATTTAAACTGTGCTTTTCTGTCCAGCCCATATGCATTGTTCAAAAAAAAAAAAAAAGACATTTTGCAGGGAAGAGATATTTTGTCAATAGCTCTTGACAGGGAAGATGAATGAAATCAATTAATAATTATAAAGAGGAAACTGAGGAATAATGAATTCTCATATTTTAAAAAGATTTTATTTATTTATTTGACAGACAGAGATCATAAGCAGGCAGAGAGAGGAGGAAGCAGGCCCCCGCAGAAAGCCCGATGTGGGTCTCCATTTCAGGACAGTGGGATCATGACCTGAGCTGAAGGCAGAGGCTTTTACCCACTGAGCCACCCAGGCGCTCTGAATTCCCATTTTTATGTGTCATATATGAGTTGACATTTGAAAATTCACATGGGGCTATCTGAAAAGCATGAGGTGATTGATGTTTAGAATTCCAGAAATGGGTCACAATCTTCTACACTGAATAATCTATACAAATATGTATATAAGGAATACCTTTTTGATAAATGTTGAAAGTAAATCCCAGATCACTAATATCCCATTAAGAAGGTTAAATTTAATTGTGTGTGTTATAGTTCTTATCTTCCCATTTCCCCACTGACAAGGAAAATGTAATTATTTTTGAAACCTGATGATATGCTGAAAATGTGTGACCTTTCCACAGTTTAAGCAATAAAGCTCACTCCAGGGTGTTCTGTTGGGGCATAATTTTAATATACCTAAACTACACTGATTTTTTATTAAATACGCTAACATACCAATTACCAATGGCATATCCTGTGAAGTGTTTTTAAAGGACCACCAAGAATCAAATGCAGGATTGCTTAATATTTAAGAAATTCTATTTTTCTTTTTTCTTTTTTCTTTTTTTTAAGATTTTATTTATTTGACAGAGAGAGACACAGTGAGAGAGAGAACACAAGCAGGGAGAGTGGGAGAGGGAGAAACAGGCTCCCCACTAAGCAGGGAATCCTATGTGGGGCTTCATCCCAGCACCCTGGGATCACGACCTGAGCCGAAGGCAGACGCTTAACGACTGAGCCACCCAGCTGCCCAAGAAAATCTATTTTTCTACCATTGTGTTTACCTATATACCTGATAATTGTCAAGATTATTCTTATTTAAAATATTCATTTTAGTGTATAATATAAAATTCCCCATACAAAATACAATCTTATTTTCATATGTTCAGAAAATCAGGTGTTCCTTTTGCAGTGGAAAATTACTGATACATTAATAGTACATAAAAAGAAGAAAACAAATTCTATACCAAAAACATTGAATGACTTTGAAAATTGGGAATTAATACTTCCAACTTTATTTTTTCTTGTGTTACAGAGATGCTCAGAAACCAGAAGTCCCTTAAATGGGCCAATTCCAAAGTTGTTTAAACATCACCCTCATCACAATTTAATGTTTAATGAATTCTTGCTAGCTTCAGGAGTTAATATTTTTCACTAGACAGAACTTTGTCTTACTTTCCTAGTTGTAGATTACATATGATTCTTTTTAAAATTTTTTTGTTTATTTATTTGAGCGAGAGAGAGAGAGTACACACAAGCAAGGGGAGAGGGAGAGGGAGAGGGAGAAGTTCATTCCACCCTGAGCAGGGGACCTGACATGGGACTTGACGCTCAGACTTGGATCATGACCTGAGCTGAAGTCATCTGCTTAACTGACTGAGCCACGCAGGCGCCACTCTGATTCCTAATGAAATATTTATTTCTTTGACAAACCAAAGCAGCACTGCATGTGCCCCAAGTTGTAAAATGTCAAACACATTTTAGTGAAATTGTAAGAACAACTATTTGTTGAGGATTTACATAAATTAGCTCATGTAATTCTCTCAGCAGCCCCATAAGGCAGAGTAATTAGTCAAAATAATGTGAGTTTCTATAACAGATAAGTTTCCAAATATCAGTGGCTTACTTAACACAATAGAATTTAATCTTATTCATGTGAAGACTCAATGAGGACTTCCTGATTAGGACAAAATTCCATCGCATCCATTCAGGAAACCAGATTGATGAAAGCTCTTCCCACTTCAACACAATACTGTTGTGGGCATCAGTATCCAGGAAGCAGACGGATGGATGAAAGAACTGCATTGGGGAAGTTACAATAAGCCAGATTCTGTTCTCATTCCAGTGGTTCTAACTCTGTCACAGAGTAAGTCCTCGGAAAATAGCGAGCCTTATGAGTACAGGGAAAATCGTCTGTTTTCTGTGCTACCAGTCTCTATCTCAGTTTCCCCTTCTATTCATCAAATTCCAATGTCATCATTTTTTTCTGCATGTGGAATATGTTCATTCTTTCTCTGATGAAGATTCAAGGTGTTCCCCGCAAATGTCCACATCCTATTAGATGGAACTATGAAGCTAGAATATATGAACCAAGTAGATGAGTAATTTGCTCTCAACTCATACAGTAAACAAGGTAGAGTAGAAACAAGATCATTGCAAATAACTTCCCTAATTTCGAAAATGAAATATGGAGATACTCCAGGGCAATGGTAAAGTACTGCCAACTGGAATTGAAAAGATCCTTGATTACAACCTAATTTTGCTCTCTAGAAAAAAAAAAAAAATGCTCTCATCTATTGGCTTTTGAAGCCCTTTGCTCTGCTTTCTGGGACATCCTTTGCCCTCTCCTCTGAGGACACATAAAGTGAATATTGAGGTGGAAGGCTAAATCTGGTAAGGAAAGCTTCCATAGACAGCCTCCTATGCATGTAGGTTTGTGAACTTGAGTTCTGTTAAAAACATGTATGGTCAAAATATACTTTAGTTCCAGTTGCTAGTTTCACTGGCATTATAATTCCCTTGAAAGACTAGTATGCTTCTAATTTATTTGTTTCTAGACAGTACCATGTGCTGGTAACCATACCAGAATTCTGTACTAGACAAAATTTCAAAATATAATTCATTTCCTTGCCTTTGCATTCCATTCTCTTCTTTCCCAAACAAATGACAGCTAAATTGAGGCAATCAGACTTGTGTGGAAAAGAAATACTCTTAGTCATATTTTTGTCACCAGAATGATTCTTAATTGGCTGCTTGTACATGATTTTTTTCAATTTATTTTTCCCTTTGAGGTGCAAAAAAGAACCAATTTATCTAGCCATTGAGGCTGCACATTAACTAGCAGTTTCCATTCCAATAGGTAAAGTTATTGTGTCATTTATAGGTGAGAGCAATGAAGTATAAGCTATGGGTTATGTGACATATCTTGTGTTAAATAACTAGCGGTTCTGAGGCTAAGGTTTAAATACAGCCATTTTCCCTAAAGAGAGCATTCTCTTCTTACAGTGTCTCTCACGTCTGTTGTCCTTTGCCCAGAGCACTTCTGCCCATAGCACTGTCAGTGCGCAAATAACCCATCTCTAGGGCATAGAACTGGAATTGACTTTATCACATGCCCCCATCATCCTCATTAATTCTTATCAGTTTCTTCAGATCTAATCTCTCCTCTATTTTCAGTGATGACTGAAGTTCTTATGCTTATATTCTCACTAAAATGGATATCTGCAAGTGTCTGATGTTAACATTCCATCTATACTCACAAGCAAGTCCAGATTTTTCTTAGACTGCCACAACAGCTCCTGCTATATATGCAAATCTTCAAACATGTGACAAATTTGCATTTTTTGCAGTGGTATTGAATTTATATTCTAAGATCCCTGCACATATGTTAAGTCTAGGGATCTATATATGTGTGTTTGTGTGACCACATCATATGATTTTTCATAGCAATTTGAATTAGAGTAGAAAAATATTTTGAGTGGCATAATGTGATATATTTATTGTGTGTTTTCTCTTAAAAATATTACCTTTACTTAAACATTATTATATTTTTGTATTCATGCCTGTCAATTAGCAGATGCTCAGAAATTTAAATGAACATGTGAAGACCCAGGATGAAGACCCAAAGGCAGTAGGTCTGGGAAAGACCTTTCTCTCTCTCTCTCTCTCTCTCTCTCTCTTTCTCTGTGCTGCATTTTGATGCTTTGGTGGAACGCCACTGCTTTTCTTAACAGTCTGTGAAAGGTGGAATAATGGCCCCCCATAATGATGATGTTTTAGTTCTTGGAATTTGTGATATGTTACCTTGGCTTGCCAAAAGGGTTTTAGTAGATGTGATGAAGATTGAGATTAAGATTACAATTAAAACCGAGATGGGAAAATGTGCCCCAATGGCGCTCCGCAGCCGAGACACCATGTTTATCAACCGTGAGAAAATTTAAAATAAAAGTAACTAAATTAGTAAGATCATTAGGGGTACGATATCCTTCTCCAATTCCCCCTTTTTGTATTTTTTGCAGAGTAATCTTGAAGGTCAAATGAGCACGCTCCACAACACCTTGTCCTTGAGGATTATATGGAATGCCCGTTACATGATGAATATTATAACAGGCCAAAAAATTAGCAAAACTGGCAGATGTATACGCAGGAGCATTGTCAGTTTTAAGTTGTTTCGGGACTCCCCAGCATGCAAAGCTCCGTAAGCAATGCGAAATAACATTTTTTGTGCTCTCTCCTCTCAAGGGGGTAGCGCTAATAACACCAGAACAGGTATCTACACTAAGGTGGAGATATTTCTGTTGACCAAAAGAAGGGATATGTGTGACATCCATTTGCCACAAATGGTTAGGTAAAAGGCCTTTAGGATTCACGCCATGTGACATAGAAGGCAAGAAGGTAACACAGTTATTACAGGATTTAACTATGTCACGAGCATCGGCTCGAGAAATATGAAAACGCATCTTAAGCGTTTGTGCATTAACATGCCATTTTTTATGATACTCCTTAGCGTCTTCTAGAGCTGAATAAACATGGAAACGTGCTGCAGTATCAGCCAGATGATTTCCCAATGTTAGTGGTCCAGGAAGATCAGAATGGGCACGTATATGTCCAATATAAAAGGGAGCTCCGCGAGACAATATTATCTCTTGTAAGTCTAGGAGTAATGAGGAGATATCTGATTGACTAGTAGATATAATGGCAGTTTCAA
This sequence comes from Mustela erminea, assembly GCF_009829155.1. NCBI lineage: Eukaryota > Metazoa > Chordata > Mammalia > Carnivora > Mustelidae > Mustela > Mustela erminea. The sequence continues at coordinate 145,366,759 of NC_045616.1, forward strand.
CAGTCCTAGTAGCTGCAACAGCATAAATGCTATCAGAAATAATATTGATAGGCTGATCTAAAAAGCGTTGCAACACGCACATAATAATTAAAAGTTCAGTACGCTGTGCAGACGTAGAAGGCACTACAACTGGCACTACATGGTCATCCACCACATAGGCGCCAGTTCTTGTTTTACTGCCATCTGTAAAGATAAGTTTAGCATCAGGCAAAGGTTCTAGACGGCAAAATTTGGGCCAAATAAAGGCTGTTGTTTTAAAAAACCCAATTAAAGGATGAGAAGGATAGTGATTATCAAAAGGAACAGGATAAGCAGTTAAGACAACTGCCCATATATCATTTTCATTGGTTAATAGTTGAATTTGATTTTTATCATAAGGAACTATACAAGTGTCTGGCATTTTACCAAGAATTTGTATCCCAGCCTTAAGAACTTTAGCAGCTACCATAGCTACAGCTACAGGATAAGGAGTGATTACTCGCGGCATATTATGTGATAAATATGCCCAAAATAAAGGACCCCCCTGCCACAGCACTCCAGTGGGAGACCCAGGGGATGGAATGACTATAGCTTGAACAGGCTTTTGCGGATCACACCGATCTGCTACAGTCAAAGTCAATCTCTTTTCAACCAATTGCAAAGCCTTAAGAGCAGCAGGAGTAAGACTCCGTGGAGAATTTAAATCCGTATCTCCTGGTAAAATATCGAATAAAGGTTTTAATTCAGCGGTTGTTACTTTAATATAAGGACGAATCCAATTAATATCTCCTAAAAGTTTTTGAAAATCATTTAAAGTATGCAAGCAATCTCGCCGGATTTGCGCCAACTGAGGTTTCACAGTAGTTTTAGAAAGTTGCATCCCTAAATAATTTTGTAAATCATTGGCCTGAATCTTTTCAGGGGACACACACAATCCCCAAGTTGCCAATTGTGCTTGTAAGGCTGATAAAGCCAATGGGAGAGCATCTTTATTTGGACCACATATTAAGATATCATCCATATAGTGGTAACAGAGAAGATCTGGAAATTTTTCTCGAAATGGCTCTAAGGCTTTGCTAACATACAATTGACATAAAGTGGGGCTATTTGCCATCCCTTGGGGCAATACTTTCCATTCAAATCTTTGATCAGGCTCACTATGATTTATAGCTGGCAGAGTAAATGCAAATCGTTTTGTATCTGCAGGATGTAATGGAATTGAGAAAAAACAATCTTGAATATCAATAATAATAGAAGACCAATGTTTGGGCAGAGCAGTAATTATTGGCAAGCCAAGTTGGATAGGACCCATTATTTGCATTTGCTCATTTATTTGCCGTAAGTCATGTAGCAAACGCCACTTTCCAGATTTCTTTTTAATGACAAAAATAGGAGTATTCCATGGTGATGTAGATTCTTGAATATGCCCTGCCTTTAATTGGTCCATGACTAATTCCTTTGCCGCTTGCAATTTTTCTTTTGTTAGCGGCCACTGAGGTACCCAACGCGGCTCCTGTTGTTTCCATGGTATACGAATTGCCTCAGTGGCCGCTAGAAAAAACCCTGGCCCCCCATGGAGGGTGGTTCAGGGCTTCCCTGCTCTTTGGCCCCCAAGCCTTGTCCTAGCCTGTAACCCATTTTCTTCATAATAGCTTGGGAAGTTTCACTATATAATTTGGCAGTGGTTAGATGCATGTTCATTTGTTCTAATACATCACGCCCCCACAGAGAGACTGGGATTGCACAAACATAAGGTTGAAAAACACCCTTATGTCCTTCTTCATCTTCCCAATCTAGTGACGCAGCACTTATGTCCGGACTAGTAGTTATGCCTAGTCCTCGAAGCGTTTGATTAGCTTTTACAAGGGGCCAAGTTTTAGGCCAATCAAAAAGGTTGAGAATACTTTTATTTGCCCCTGTATCTAAGAGTCCCCAAAACTTTTTTCCTCTAATTTTTAATTTAAGCATAGGTCTCTCTTTCATATTCATTGTTAGACAAGCTAAAGAAGAACCCGTGGAGCCAAAACCTCCTTTTCTTTCTCGATCTGAAGAGGCATACTGCTCATGGCAGCTAGGGAGAATCAAAAGCTGGGCAATCCGATCTCCAGGATTTATAATGTTAATACCCTTAGGAGAAGAAACTAGAATTTTTATTTCACCTTGAAAATCAGGATCAATAACACCAGGATGTACTTGTAACCCTCGTAAAGTAGAGGAACTTCTTCCTAACAGAAGCCCAACAGTTCCTTTCGGGGGCCCCCCACTCAAATCAGAGGGTACAGCCTGCACCCCCATCTCAGGAGTTAAGACCAATCGGGTGGTGGCGCGGATGTCAAGTCCCGCGGCCCCTGCCGTGGCTCGTCTGGGTTCTATGGGCTCTGACTCCCATGATCGGATGGTGGATAAGCCCATCGTGGCTTGACTGGAATCGACATTGCCACCCCGTACATTTGATTCGGGCCCCGGGAGGCTGGGCCCTGTTTCCCGTTTTTTGAGGCGCCCCACTTGTTGGATGTTAAAGGCTTACCATCAATATCAGTTACAGAACGGCATTCATGTGCCCAATGATTCCCCTTTTTGCAGCGTGGGCAAAGGGAAGGTTTACTATCTTTCCCAAGTTGTGGGCAATCCCTTTTTATATGGCCGTCCTGGCCGCAATGAAAACATTTCGTGCCTTGTTTCCCTCTATTTTTTCCTCGCATAGCTTGCGCAAAAGCTGCAGCCATGACCTGCCCTTGTATCACGGGGCCTGTAACATCCCTACAAACCTTAATATAGGCGGAAAGCTCTTTGGACCGCCAAGGCCTAATGGCTTCGCGGCACCATTTGTTAGCATTTTCATAAGCTAATTGCTTGATCAGGGGCATGGCCGATTCCGCATCTCCAAACATCCTTCCTGCAACTTGCATAAGTCTATCAACAAAATCAGCATACGGTTCGTTCGGTCCTTGAACAACCTTAGAAAGCTGACCCTGTAGATCACCCACACCTCTCAATGTCTTCCACGCCCTTATAGCTGCAGTGGCGATCTGCTGATAAACAGCAAGAGGATAATTAGCCTGCGCCGCTGCTCCTAAATATGGTCCTGTACCTGTTAACATCTCTATATCCCATTGAGGATTTCCAGCGGCAGTATTTCTACGAGCAGTATCCTGACAGTTGTCTTGATTCTGAATTTTCCATTCTAAATATTGCCCTCCGCTCAAAACCGCCTTAGCTAAATTAGCCCAATCTTCAGGAACCAAAAACAAGGCACCCAGTGCCTCCACAATAGCCACCGTAAAGGCGGCTTGAGGCCCATAGGCACTAACTGCCTCTTTCAACTGCTTTACTAGCTTGAAATCTAAAGGTTGATGGTATCGCTGCCTTTGCTGGTCCTCCAAAACCGGAAAAACTCCTTTATCAGGTCCCATAACTTCTCTCCAATTAGCGGCCACACAATCTGAACAATGGCACAACTTCGCACAATGAGGCTGATAAGGTGGCGGCCATTCACATGGCGGAGCTGTGGGGCACTTAGTTGCCCCTGGCACAGAAACATCCTCAGACCGTTTCGCGCCAGGAGGCCGCGAAACCTTTTTCTTTCTTGACTTTTTAACTGATTTTAGTGAAGTAGATGAACTATCAGAAGAATCTGTAGAACTGCTAGAGCTGGTTTCCGGCCCCGAAGCTTTTGTAGAACTAGCTTTCGAAGAGCCCTTCGAGGATTCCTCTTTTAATTTTTCTAGAATTTGTTCCCCTTGCTGCACCACTTGCTTTAGCCGCTCCCGAGACGATTGCAGGCAGACCTTAACAAGGGACCACACCGCAAGCGTCTCTGGAGTAACTGTTGTACTTCGCCGCAAATCCTCCCCCAGATGTTCCCATTGCGGCACATTCAAAAGTCCTTCCTCTATGAACCAAGGGGCAATTTCGCCGGCCTCTTTCAAGAAGGCACGAGCAGTCCTAGCCTTTAATGGGGTGCCATGAGCCTTTAGCAGATCCTTTAACGGACCCTCCATTTTATAGCGGGCAAGTTCGTTTCCCATCTTTGGAAACCCTTACACCTCTGAGGAACCTTAAAAATTGCCCACTAACAATAGTCCCCAGAGACTTCACTCCCGTCTAAAGACAGGAAATAGGCGCGCACTTTAAATCGCCACCCTAGGGCCCTTTAGGGTGAACTTCTTGCACTTACCCCAATCCTCAGCCCACGTCCAGAGTCGGGTTCCCGGGTTTCGGCACCAGATGTCGCTCTCGACCCGCAAGAACGACCCGCAGACGAGGTTGAGTGGCAAACTTCTTTATTGTCAGTCTTCTACATATCTTGATCCGGGAACCCCGCACCACAATTTTAGCCCCCTATTATAGTCCCAAAGCTTACATAAGGATCAAACATCACATCACGCGCTATACCTATGCACCAATCATAAACCCTACAGGTGACCTTATCGAAGAGCATGTGAGGTGCCCGTGAACATCTACGTGACTCTGCAGGTGCCCATTGTTCTACATGTCCTGTGTCTATCCCATGACTTAATAGGTTAATAATATACCCAACCTATGACTATAGGCATAGAATTGGCGTCATCCATGAACGCACCCAATTTCCTTGGGTTAAACATTCACAGTCCCATTGTCCTGGGCCTAGTCACCTACGTGACTGCCATCCACAAGTGCATGGCTCCCCACAGGAAAATTATCTTAGATTATTCTGGTGGTCACAAGCTTATCACATAGATTCTTAAGAACAAAGAATCAATCCCAGCTGAGATCAGAGGGAGCTGTGGTCATAGAGGTGCTCCCAGAGAGCCACGGAAAGAAATCAGCAAGATTTAATAATTTATTAATCACTGGCTTTGAAGATGATAGAAAGAATCAAGGGCCAAGGAATCAGGGTCAAGGGTCAGAAGACCTCAAGAAGCTGAAAACAAACAAACAAATGGATTCTCCCTTAAAGCCTCCAAAGAAGAATGCAGCTCCACATACTTACTGATTTTAGCCCAGTGAGACCCGTGTTAGACTACTATCCTGTACAACTAGGAGATATTAAATCTGTGTTGTTTTAAGCCACTAAATGTGTAGTAATTCATAGTAGCAGTAAAAAAAAAAACTAATATGCTTTCTTTAAAATTCATCTATAACTTCATTTTAACACTTGATTTTATCCTATTTATTTTAGTTGAATTTCTTTGTATTAAAGAAAAAACAATGTCAGCATCTACCTTGTTTTACAAAGCATGAAATTTCAGTACTTTACATAATCATGAGTGGCATGAGTGGCAAGCAGGTTTTCTTATCACTCCAGAATTGACATCAAGGATACTCCGCTGAGGATAGAGGAAAAAGCTTCCCATTTTAGTACTCAAGAAAGTCATAATATTTGTGGTGTCTGAAGACACGACACTACTGCCTCTCCATAGTGCCTATGTTAAAATGTACTATATAAAAATGCACAGTTCACTACTTGGTTTGTAGTGAACTGCAGAAACTGACCTAATTAGAAACTAGTTCTAATTTCGGGACAGCACTTTGAAAGGAAGTACCTTAGTAATTGACATAGCTCTCTTTAAGTCCGAGGACTTTTTTGTTTCTTCTTGGATATTTCTGATAGCAGGAGAATTGATCCTTGGCTGCATCAGTTGGATAGTGTGTCTGGGAAGAAATGTGTAGAAACCATATCTTTCATCAGATAAATCTTTATATCCTTAGCATGGGGCTTAGTCTAAAGAAAGTAAGCAATAAATATATCATGAATCTATGCTCTAATGTAATGGGAAAGGCAAATAAAAACGCTAAAGAATATATATCAATCAAATGCAATCAGATAGTATATGCTTTACATCCCTAAATATAGATTACAGAGTTTTCACTAAAATGATGCTCTTTTCTATGTAAAAGTTTTTTTTAAGTCCATATCTCATGCTTGAGTATGCAGAGAATAGCTAATAGCCCGGAAAGACAAGAAGGTCATATTCAGATATAATAATTACATAGACATGACTGAATTAACTGATAATGAGAATGAAGATAAACATGGACTTTTATTACTGTGTGGTAAATGGTTTAAAATTGATTTTGTTTTACCACAGTCACACTTTCAAAAATGTCATATAGCCAAATGACCTTTTCTAAGAAACAAAAATATCTATGGTTATATAAATATTTTGCTAAATGATTTTATGCTTGGGTAACTTTTTTTTCTATTTAAAATTCATTACTTTGTACACTTAAATGGCAAAAGATATACTATCTAAAAACCAACAGTCATTTAATACTGGTTATTTTCCAAAGTCAGTATATGGTACAAGATAATTAAAATGGAATAGAACACATAGAGTAGTTCAAAATCAAATTACTTACGTACGGTTTAGAATAATGACAAAAGTTACTAGCTAATAGCTTTTCAAATAATGCATTATTTGATATAAGAATACAGTTTGTACCTAAATATGAGATGATGACTCATTAAAAAATAGTATTGGGACACATGGGGGACACTGTTGGTTAAGCATCTGATTCCTGATTTTGGCTCAGGTTCTGATCTCAGGGTCATGAGATCAAGCCCCATGCCAGGCTCTGCACTCTGTGAGGAGTCTGCTTTAGATTCTCTCTCTCATTTCCCCTCCCTTCTCCTCTCTTTTCTGTCTCTCTAAAATAAATAATTGCATATTAAAAAATAGTGTCAAAGCCCAAGTTACTTAAGAAAATAAGCACATTTTGGGAAAACATCTGGGGAGGTCAACTAGATGGCTCTGCTAAACTTGGGTGGATTTGATCTAATCTGGGAATTGGCTGTCTGCAAATAATCTAGGATGGTAATGCCTCAGACAGTTGGGGTAATTCTATTCTGTTCCATGTATCTCTCTTTCTCCTTCCTGGAATGACTGGGATATCTTGAAAATGCCTATCTCACAGCAATGGCAGAGAGTAAATGCACAAGCAGAAATGTGTAAGTCCTTTTTTTTTTTTTTTTTAAGATTTTTTTTTTATTTATTTGTCAGAGAGAGAGAGGGAGCAAGAGTGAGCACAGGCAGAGACAGAGGGAGAAGCAGGCTCCCCGCCGAGCAAGGAGCCCGATGTGGGACTCGATCCTAGGACGCCGGGATCATGACCTGAGCCGAAGGCAGCTGCTCAACCAACTGAGCCACCCAGGCGTAAGTCCTTTTTTAAAGATTGTGCTTACATCACATCTGGCCAACAGTCTATCCCCAGAACAACTCATAAGACCAGGCCAGAACCAAAGTGAAAGGCACTGACAATACATAAGGCAAATGGTATGATCATGGGGAGGGGTGAAAAACCATGGACATTAATATACCATATAGTCAGACCTCAACTGAATTATTCATGCATCTCCCACTTGCAAAATAGCCTTTGTCCTATTCTAGAAACCTCAGTTATCTCATCTATCAATCGTCAGTATTATTATGTCTCATCTACATCAGATCCAGGCAAGGTCCTCCTGATTTGGAGATCTACAAACTCAAAAGAACAAGATATTTTCCTCAACACCTAAAAAGAGTAGTAAACAACTGTAATAAACACTGCTGTCTGAAACATAGAATAATGATATGTACATAGCAATACTGTTCCATAGGAATTTTCCTTTTTTTTTTAATTGTGCAGTGATTCATTAGTTGCATGTAACACTTAGTAATCATCACATGTGCCCTCCTTAATATCCATCACCAGGTTATCCCATTCCCCCACCCTCCACCCTTCTGCAACCCTCAGTTTGTTTCCCAGAGAACAGAGTCTCTCATGGTTTATCTCCCTCTCTGATTTCTTCCCATTTGGTTTTCCCTTCCTTCCCTATGGTCCTCTGCACTATTCCTTTTATCTCACATATAAGTGAAATTGTATAATAACTGACTTTCTCTGCTTGATTTATTTCACTTAGCATAATCCCCTCCAGTTCCATTTATGTTGATGCAAATCGTAGGTATTTGTCCTTTCTGATGGCTGAGTAATATTCTGTTGCATATATGAAGCACACCTTCTTTACCCATTCATCTTTGAAGAACATCCCAGATCCTTCCACAGTTTGGATATTGTGGACATTGCTGTTATGAACATTGGTGTGCATGTGCCCCTTCTTTTCACTACATCTGTATCTTTAGGGTAAATACACAGTCGTGCAATTGCTGTGTCATAGAATGTCTTGAGGAACCTCCATACTGTTTTCCAATTTTTCAATGGTAATTGTTACCATCAAAATTAGTAGGTAATTACTAGGTAATTGTTACCAGATATCCTACACCAGGAGTAGGTTATAGCCCCTGATTAAACCCTGCTTCTGCTCCCTGGGAATAGTTTCCTACTTCATTATACACCATGACTTTGCACTCTGTTCTATAGGATATCTATCTCTTTTCCATACCCTTCTTGACTTTCCTTGGTCAACTGTGAAAATTATATTGGGAAATATGACTTTTGAGGAAACTTTCAATGTATTTTTTATCAGCAGAAATCTAGGAGGGATTATATTACTGAAGATTCTCGAGAAGAAGAACTATAGGAGATTATATATAATAATAAATATTACATATGTATGTGAATGAGATTAAATATTAATAAATAGGGGGTAGCTGGAAAAAATGGGGGTATTATTCATTTATATGTAATATATGTCATGAATATTTTCTTTCCAGTTTGCTTTATATCTTTTGGTTTGCTTATAGCTTTTGTTTTCCATATGAATTTTTGTTTGTCTCACTTGTAAATATTTTTTGTTATTATTGCATCTGAATTTTGATACATAGTTAGAAAGCATTTACCTACACTCAAGTAATATAGAACTTTGCAGGGAGAAAATTGGTCAGCAAATTTTGCTAAGTTTTTTATTGAAATTAAGTTTTCTTTGTTGAATGGGGTCAATTTTTGCTAAAGTATATTTTCTCAGGAAATTATCTACTTCATGTCTATATTAAAATGTAATTCCTTAGATTTTTTACAAATAATTCTCTTACGCTTTTGTTATCCTGCTTTTTTCTTTTTTGTTGTTGTTGTTGAAAATTTATTTCTCCTTTCTCAATCCAGTACAAACCCAATTAATTCCTTTATTGACTGCATTGAAAATTTCAGCTCTTCAAATTGTAATACAGCTAAACTCTGTGTGACATTAACATCACTGCCATTCTCAATGGTTATTTTGCACAGAAGAGAATAGCAGAATATATGTAAAGGAAGGATGTGTACAGTAACACACACACACACACACAAAACAGTAAAGGAAGATTGACAAATATCCCAGATATTGCAATTGAAATAAATGGATTATAAAAATAACTCCAATAAAGAGAAAGATGGGCAGCATGGATGAAAGAAGGATGGCATCTTAAAGAGTATTGGATTCAACTTAAAAAAATAATTAATTTGACCATCAATATTCAATGGGGGGGGGTGAAAGATATTATTTGACACATCCCCAAGTGGACTACAAAGAGACTGAGCTGTGGAACAAAGAGACCACCCACATAGATAATACTCCACATTAGGTTAAGAGATTTCAGAATTCTCTAGAATTTTTACCATATGCTCTCCATTATGTGAAGATGATGTTCTTATAGACACCTGCATTGCTGGGGCACCTGGGTGGTTCAGTTAGTTAAGTATCTGCCTTTAGCTCAATTCATGATTTCAGAGTCCTGGGACCCAGTCCAGCATCAGGCTTTCTGCTCAGTGAGGAGTCTGCTTCTCCCTTTCCCTCTGTCTGCGACGACTCCTGCTTGTGTGCATTCTCTCTGTCAAATAAATAAATAAAATCTTTTAAAAAAGGATAACCATTGTTTAATCTATGAATAGATTTTTTTAGCTTCAGAATGGGATGTCTATTCTGTCTTTTTTCTATTTTTATGGGGAGAGGCTGCTTTCCCAATACTGGCAGAGAGTATATAAACAATATATTTGTTTGGTAGTCACGTCTTATGTAAACTAAAAGTGGGGAATATAACTAAGGAAGCACCAACTTATTATCTGTATATTATATAGCTAATTTCAACTGATTAATAATCTTAAAAATATACTCTGAAGTCAAGGAATATCCCAAAAGCTGAATCATGATCTTATTAAAAAAACCAGTTTTATGAGGACTGAAAATGCTTAACAGTTCTATTTTATGAAAAGACTTAAAAGGAATATTTTTACACATATTAATGCATGTACAAAGTTAATGGAAAAAACACCTGACAAAATGAGAAAAGAGAAGTGTTGAAAATAAGCATTAATGATAAAGCAGATGTATTTGTCTCAAAGTGTATTCAAGTAAAATGTGATAAAACTCAGTAATCTAGTAAAAAGAGAAAAAAAAATCAAACTAATTTCTCTAGCAGATCATTGCCTTTGTGACCAAGAAAGAGAAACTAATGGTTGGTTGCCTTTATAGACTAAAACCTTTAAAATGATGGAACAGATAGAAGAAGACTTCTGACTTCTGAATTAGGTGAAGTGACAAAGTCAGAAGTTGAACATGCAAGAATATTAATAATTCTTGTGTAGAAGTCTGTAATTTCTGTGGGTCAGAACATTATTGAAAAAAATAATTTTTCAAATATAATTTCAGAATATTAAGATGCCATTTCCATGTTAAAGTCTAAATTTGTCTATGCCCAAATAGAAGTCCAATAATCTGATTTATCTTTTGTTACTTTGAGAATTTTAACAAGGTCTCTAATCAATCATTGCCATTAGAACAGTCAGGTCTTTATGTACCTCCAGTGTTATGTGTGGGTAAAACCTCATTAACACAGTTAGTAGTCACCCTGTTTCCTTTTCCAAATTTCCTTTTCCTTTGAAATAACTCATACCATATGGGCAACTAATCATAGTGTATCCTCTTTTATCTCTATAATAGTGTTCTTTATTTTTATTTATTTTTTTAAAGATTTTATTTATTTATTTGACAAAGAGAGATCACAAGTAGGCAAAGAGGCAGGCAGAGACAGAAGGTGAAGCAGGCTCTTTGATGAGCAGAGAGCCCAACAGGGGGTTCCATCCCAAGATGCTGAGACCATGACCTGAGCTGAAGGCAGTGGCTTAACCCACTGAGCCACCCAGGCGTCCCTATAGTAGTGTTTTTTAAAGAGTGTATGTTATGTCACTATTAATTTCTATACTCATCCCTTTTATCTTGTTAAACTGTAGGGCTAGATTTTTTTTTTTTTCAATTTTGAATGTGATGTTCACTGCATTTAGTTGGTATGTGTCTAACATATCCCTCCTTGTTACATAAAATTTAAATATTCTTTTGATGGTGGGACAGAATGTAATGACACTTGAATGTCTAGAAGGAAGAACTCTGTAGTATTAAAAAAAAAAAAAAGCTACCAGACAGGGCCACATAGGGGGCTGCCTCTGTAAAGGGTAACAGCAAACTGTTATGCAACAAGCAGAGCAATGGTACTCAACTTTCTCAGGCTCCCTGGGGATTGGCTAATTTGAATAACTTTGGTGGACCCTGGAGTACTAGAGTAGAGTCTGGTGCGTGGTGTGTGGTCCCTGGGCTGATATTTAAAATTCCCATCAATGAAAGCCCAACAAGGGACCTGATTGACATGTGGATTTAATGAACTGCTCAAGAAGGGGAAGTGACCTGACCTTTAGTCAGGGCATCAAAACTGGACCAAAAAAAGTACAAATAAGCAAGAAAGCAACTAGCCCCAAAGTAAACTGTATTATAGTCTGATGTGGAAATGTTGGAGTTTGGAGCCAATGGCCAAGAAAGAATTCTTGAGACTTCTTTCGTGCAAAAGGATGGTTTAATTCAAACACAGGGACAGGACCTGTGGACAAAAGAGTCGCCCTGGGGTTGTAACAGGTGACTGATTATATATTTTCAAGTTGGGAATGGGTTAGAGATAGTTTAAGTCTCTAAGGAATACTGGAAGTAAGGTTTCAAGGAACTTGTGGGGGCTAGCTATTCTTAGGAAAAGTCATTTTTTATTGTACAATAACACCTTAGTCATAAGACCCTTCGCATATATATCAGTGGTCCTATGCTTGAGAGATGATTGCTAATACATATCTTGGGGGATAGAGATAAAGAAGGTTTCCAAAGGAATTTCTTTTTCTTTTCCTTCTCCTTTTTTTTTTCCTTTAATTTTAAAGGTTTTATTTATTTATTTGAGAGAAATCACAGAGAGAGAAGCAGACTCCCCTACTGAGGAGAGAATCCGATGCAGGGCTTGATCATAGGACCTGAGCCCAAGGCAGATGCTTAACCCACTGAGCCACCCAGGTTCCCCTCCAAAGGAATCTTTGTATGTTAAAGTAGACTCACAGGACCCTAGGGGATGAGGATAATGTTAAGCTAAGGTTGCCTTTTTGCTTTAGCAAAGTGTCAACATAGAGGAAGCTGAGTTCCTAAAGGGAGGTCACACTACCTGTTTCAAAGACTTGTCAATGGGCTGCAGGCAGTAAGAGAACTTATTTTTTCGTTGCTTTGTTTCTCACATCATAGTCCTTAAAATCTTGGCACTTGTTACCTTAGTTGACCCCCCAAAGCAGAGCCATATCTCCCTTCAACTGCTGTGCTAAAAGAAAGCCTAACTTCTTTAGACTTGTGTCCAAACACGGGAAAAAGTTAGACTGGCTATATGTCCAGACAGCTGAGATTAGAATAAACTTTTACATATCTCTTCTCATAAAAGATCAAATCCTAATCCTGGGTCCTTGCAAATCCCTTCTTTGCTAATCAGTAAACCTGATAAATATTAATTTGAATAAGGTCTAAAATATTACATTGCATTTTTCTATTTTTAAAATATGCCATGTGGTGTCTCTCAGATGGGATGGGGGCCCCCAGGTCTGGGGTGATGAATAAGGTGGAGGCTGGTGGCACGGGAGTTAAAAGATTCATCTGGGGCAGAACAAAGGAGATAGAAGTTGACTGAATCCACCAAAAAGGAGCCATGGACAGGACAACAGAAAAGAGACTCTCTGCATGGAGGCAGTGGGTGGGGAATTTTTAAAAGGGGGAAGATGAGGAGGTATGACAAAATATGGACTTTTCCCTTTCTTGGTACCTGTGCCTGGTTGAAAGTAACCCATGGGTTAGCTAGGGCTTATGGATATTTCAGGGTGGGTGGCCTAATGGGCCTGTTTGTATTCAGCCACGTGATGATAGCTGTGGGCTCTTTTTTGCATTACATTGTTCAATCCTATTGCCTAAAAGCGACCTTTACATGTCACTCCTATTATTTTCTATGCATTTCACCTGTTTCCAAGTAGTCATCCTAGTGAATTTTTTCTATACCTTATCTATCCTTGAAAGCATTTTTTGTTTCTAAGTCCTTCATTATATTCATACTAAAATACCCAAATTCTACCTGGAGAGATTTTAGTTTTTTGTTGTTTACAATTATTTTCCACTTAAATTCTCTCAACGGAAAAAAAAAAAAAGGCAGAAATGTACTCTTTTGTCCTTCATACTTATGATGATGAGTATTTGCTACCTTCTTTTGTAAAAATGACTATATTTTAGTATTAATTTTTCTTGAAATTTTCTTATAAATTTATAAAGTTATAGTTCATCAAGAATATACTTAGTTGAAGGAGAAAAATAAAGTTGGAAGGCTGATACTACTATCCATTAATAAGGCATATTTTATAAAACTTCAATCAGTAATCAAGATAAATATAGTATTGGTGAACGAGTAGACAGATCATCAAAGCAAAACAGAGAGCCTAAAAATAGTCCACATGCATACAGTCAACTAATCTTTGATAGAGAAGCAAAGAAAATACAATGGAGAAAATATGGTCTTTCAACAAGTGATGCTGGAACAACTGAGCATTCACATGTAAAAAGCTAAATTTACACACAGAACTTAGACCCTTCACCAAAATTAACTACAAACATATCACAGAGGTAATTGTAAAATATAGAAGAAAACCTAGATGCTTTGGCTATGGTGATAACTTTTTCTCTATCAAAGAAATAATCTATAAACTGGATTTTGTTAAAAGTCCTTTAAAATGTCTACTCTGTGAAAGACAATGCCAAAAAAATAAGAAGACAAGCCACAGGCTGGGAAAAAATATTTGTAAAATACACATCTAATGAAGGACTGTTAACCAAAACATGCAGAACTTTTAAAATTCAGCATTAAGCCCCAATGTTTATAGCAGCATGTCCACAATAGCCAAACTATGGAAAGATCTCAGATGTCCTTTGATGGATGAATAGATAAAGAAGTGGTACGTATATATAATGGAATATTGCTTAGCCATCAAAAATTTGAAATCTTTCCATTTGCAACGTTGTGAATGGAACTAGAGGGTATTATGCAAAGCAAATAAGTCAATCAGAGAAAGACAATTATTACATGATTTCACTCATAAGTGGAAATTAAGAATCAAAACAGAGGAGCATAGAAGGAAAAATAAAACAAGATGTAATTAGAGAGAGAGATAGAGAGAAACCATAAAAAATTCTTTTTTTTTTAAGTTTATTTTTTTATTTATTTGAGAGAGAGAGAGAGCGAGCATGAGAAGGGAGAAAATCAGAGGGAAAAGCAGATTCTGCATGGAGCTGGAAGCCTGATGTGGGACCGGATGCAGGGACTCCAGGATCATGACCTGAGCTGAAGGCAGTTGCTTAACCAGCTGAGCCACCAGGCACCCACTGTAAGAGATTCTTAACTATAGGAAAAAAACTGAGGGCTGCTGAAGGGGATGGGGGTGAGGTGATGGGGTCACAGGGAGATGGACATTAAGAAGGACATGTGAAGTAGTTAGCACTGGGTGTTATATACAATTGAGGAATCACTGAACTCTGCATCTGAAACTGATACTATACTTTATGTTAATTAATTAAATTTAAATTTAAATAAAAAACACTCTGATTAAAAAAATGGGGTAAATAAAGGTCTTAAGTGCCACCTCACCAAAGAAGGTACACAGATGAGAAATAAGCATATAAAAAGATGCCCTGCCCCAAATGTCAACAGGGAAATGAAAATTACAAGAAGAAGATAACACTCTACAACTCTTAGAATGGCCAAAATCAAGATCACTGACAGCACCAAATGCTGTCAGAGATGTTGAGCAAGAACTCTCATACATTGCTGGTTGGAATGCAAAATGGAATAGACACTTGGCACTCCAGAAGTGAAGTAACAATGCATTTTAGTATTTATTTTTGTGTATTTATTTATAAACCTATTTATTTATTTTAGTTTAAATGATTTGTCTTCAAATGATATATCAAGTAGTTTATTGATCTGGAATTCTTTTTCATACTTTTAGACTGTTCTTCTTACGACTCCTCAAAAAACAGTGTATTAAAAAAAAAGAAAAAAACAAGTAAGATTTGGTAGCTCCACACCAGAACTCGTTCCTTTGCAGCCATTTCCTGCCTGACCAAACGGCTGATTAGACGTGGGAGCCAATAAGGGCTGCATTGGAGATGGATGGTGACCTTGCTACAACACGTGTTTCTCAACCACACATTTCTGCTGACTATGTCAGCAGGAAGTCAGTCTGTTACACCACCTCATGATGGTACCAAGGACAGCTTGAATGAGCATGAAGACAAAATGGTCCAAAAGAAAGTCTTAGAGAACAAGATATAGATCTTCTAATTACAAATGCAGCAAGGATCATGAAAAATGCCTTACCTCAAATGGGAAAGACTGCAAAAGATGCCAAAGAATGTGTTTAAGAATGTGTGAGTTCATTCACTTTATAACATCGGAAGCAAGTGAAAGATGCTGTCAACAGCAATGGAAAACAATCAATGGAGACAATAAGCCCCCTGCCATGTCTGCTCCAGGCTTCCACAGTTATGTAGAACCTCTAAAATTATACCTTCAGAAATTCAGAGAGGCTATGAAAGGAGAGAAAGGGATTGGGGGAACAGTCACAGCTCTGGGTGGACTAAGTGAAGAACTTAGAGAGGAGGCATTTAACAACCAGTTAACCAGTTACCAGCTGGCTTAACAGCTGCGGACGGTCAACCAACAGAACATATGGTTTATACAACATATTAACATACAGCACATTAACAAATTTCTGGTGTTCAGCAAATTTGATTTTCATGATTCGAAGAACTGGAAGAATGGGGAGTGTTAGAGAAGCAAAAAAGTCCATTAAGCCTTTTTATTTTCCTAATGTCTAAAAGACATTAGAAGGAACTGACTGGTGAAAAGATGTCTCTTTGTATATGAAAAAGCTGGAATGTAGCTTCCTGATGCTTGACTAATTGGGGTGCTGATGGCTACTTGAGAGTCCTTTTCATGAATGATTTTAAAGAGAAATTTGGATTTGAAACATATTAAAATATTTTATTCTGTATGAGATCTTGTTGCTCGGTATGACCGCTGTATGCACTGTTTATTGAAGTTTATTACTCTCAGAGATTTGCAGTTTCTTATTTTCACATTGAATCATGTTACTTTTTCAATTCAGGTGAGCTGCTGGGAAACTCACGATGTTTTTTCTTTTAATAAAATGTAAGGGTAGAGTTCATTCTGGAAAAAAAAAAAAAAAAAAAAATTCCCAAACATCAAAGTCAAACTGATGGGAAGTAAATGAGCATTTGAACAGCTGTTCTATGCCCTCATTTGAGAGACTCATTCACCAATGAGTCTATATGCTTAGCAATTTCTAACCAATTTCTAATCAATTACTAATCAGCCTTCTATATCTATAATTTACATGTTTTTATTTGTACAGCAAGATTTTATTCCTTTTATTTTGCTTCTCTTTAAGCCAGTATGTTTTATCTTGTACTCCTGTGTGCTTGAGATAGAAAGGAGGCAATAATGTTTGTGGAAATGCTGAAAAAGTGTTCTGGTGCATTAATTTTTACATATTTTTATTTTCTTTGTGCTTATTTGCTTGTTTGATTTTCTTTTAGAAAGACCTGAGTGATTAACATTGGAATAAAATTTAGTCAATTCCCAATAAATGAAATGTATAGCAACAATCAATCACTTGATTTAATTCATATGTTCACCAATACTTTTTCATAAAAAAAATCCATGGTTATCTTCAAATCTACTTTTCCAATTCTTTCATATTTACTTATGCCTTATTTTTAGATAAACAAAATATCTATCTCAAAGTGTACTTGACATATAATGATGAAATGCAGACAGTATAGCATAACAAATTGTTCATAGCAAACCTTAACTAAGCCCACTACAGATTTTTTAAAGAAAAAATTCTAAAATAATTATATTAACTACTACATTTTCAGAAAAATAATTCAATATTGAATATTTTCAGAATTCAAGGCAAAGAGGAATACTCTTCTTAGTGGCTCCCAAAGAAACTTTTTTTTTTTAACAATTTTGTTTATTTATTTAAGGAAGAGAGAGGACAAAGAGGGGTAGGAGGAGAGGAACAAGCAGATCTTCTGCTGAGCCGAGAGCCCAACTCTGGGCTCTGTCCGAGACCTCTGTCCGAGGCTCATGACCTGAACTGAAACCAAGAGCTGGATGCTTAACCAGCTGAGCCACTCAAGGTGCCCCCAACTTATTATTATTAGTTTTAAATGATTTTTGTTTGTCAGAGAAAGAGAGAGCTCAAGCAAGGGGAATGGCAGGCAGAGGGAGAAGCAGGCTCCCACTGAGCAAGGATCCCCAACTGAGCCACCCAGGCGTCCCTATCCCCAAATTATTTTTAAATTTAAATTTATGAGAAGGGTATGAGACAGAAGTGTAACTGAATTAGAATAAGGAGAACGTATGGACAACTGTGGCTGAGTCAAGATAATTTGTGAAGAATGGGGAAAGGCAAAGCACAGCTGCTTGAATGTAGTTAAAATGTGCATTTGGTGGAGCATGTTTTCCCGGATATTAGAGAAATTGAGTATTTTTTTTTTGAGAAGTTGAGTACATTTAACAAATATTGGAGGAGCCTATTTTAAGAAGACAATGGCTACATAAAAGTAGAAACAGTCAACAGAGCAAGGTAGAATGGTCTGCCATTATGCCTTTATTAATCAATAAACCATCTTAGCATATTGCTTTCTATAATGTACTTAATCTCTTCTATCTTCACTTAGTCTTTGCATCTATATATTTTGAAAATAACCACAGCTCGTGGGGAATACTTATGCAAGTTGTAGGCAATAACAAAATTTTCAGGATCAACTGTAATTATTTAAGAAACATTATTTATACCATAAAAATGATCCTTTGACTGTGACTAATAAACATTAAAACAAAGTATATGTTTAGGTTAAGTTCATTTACGTTATCTCATTAAAAGTAATACATGAGCAATATTTGAAATAACTTTTTAAAATATTTTGTGGCCTACTTCTATTCTCCCAAGTAGTTTTTCTCATAGATCCATATTCAATTTGTATTTTAAAGGAAAATTAATCTGTATGGTTCTGAATTCTTTACACTTATCTCATCACAATGCTCTGCATGAGCTATTTTCTATCTGTAAATGTTCTAAACCTCTTAAAAGTCCTTTATTCTATGTTGCACAAAACTATTTTATCTACAATTTAAGTCAAGGCTGAAAGGACTCAAATTTCTTTGCAAATGAAAAACTTATTGAGCTAGAATGAGTTGGAAACACTTCTTATTAAAGATATTTGAATATGTCTGAAAACTGTTATACTAGAAAACAATTTGTGAGTTTTAACTTATCCTGAACTTTTCCCCCCAAATATTTAGAATGATATGATTATTAACTAGAAATATGTACATTTCTTTGAAAGAACAAGTATTTTTCCCTCCTCAATTCAAATATGGATGCTTCTTATGAATTTTGGAACACTGAAAAAATAAAATAAAATTCAAAAAAATATAGATGTTTCTGATTTAAAATAATTGGGGTCATTTTTGACCATGCATTGGACTGCTAATAATAAAATAACATTAGTTCATAGGCTCAATACAATTGCTTTTGGTTTATTTTCCTAAATTTATGAAGGCAGCATATCATACTACGTACTACCACATATATATGCTCTTCAGAAAACTTCCTATTCTCAAGTTCCATACCATCTACATTTCATTGTTTTTGGTCTTATCATAGGCAATATTAAATTGTTAAATTCTACATCTTATACATTTGTTTTCTTCCAAATATGAGTTAACTCAGTACAGATTTTTTTTCTTTACATTTTTGTGTCCCTCAAATGATAAAGA
This sequence comes from Mustela erminea, assembly GCF_009829155.1. Taxonomy (NCBI): domain Eukaryota; kingdom Metazoa; phylum Chordata; class Mammalia; order Carnivora; family Mustelidae; genus Mustela; species Mustela erminea. The sequence continues at coordinate 145,385,832 of NC_045616.1, forward strand.
CCATAGTTTGTGAGTAGAATTTGTGCAATAACTATATCACTAACTTCCTGTGTTTTATTTCTAGCTCAATATTGAGCTTGGGATCCAAGTAGGATAATTTTAATTACCTGTGATCTATTAGTTCTTGTCTGAGCAAAGGTTTTCTTTATCCTGAGACATAGTACTAACCTGAGTGAAAAAGGGGGTTGACCCAACAATGCCATATTTGCATAGACAACTGTAGATACCTGTAGTAAAGACTTTCAATTTGGCTCAAGGAACATGGGCAAGGTTTTAAATATAAATATATTATATCATTACTTCATGACTCTCGCTCATTTTCTTCCCAGTCCTCAATCATTCATAATGTCCAAGATGGTATGTGTGTTGCAGTTCTACACACATGCACACATGCACTAGTAGTGAAAAGAAATTTTCCAGAAACATCTTTGGCTTCATTAGTTCAAAGTATCAGCAATAGTTTCGATAGAAATGGGATACAAAACTTTGATATATGTGTCAATTCTGTTACTATTAGTAAAGAGCTAATTATAGTCACATGTCAAAGGCAGCAAGATATCAGTCAGCTCGTATTAGTGTCATTTACTTGAAAAGGCAAGGAGATTAAGTATTACCATTTTAGGGAGAAATATTGGTACTCTCTATATCAAACATTAAAAAACTCAGTGTGATTCCATAATTTATTTGCAGCAATATTGGTTTCAGCAACCCAGCTGCTCCTTTTAGTAACTGTGGTAACAGAAAATGCCGCCACATAATGACACATACAGATAAAGTGGCTGATACCATAAAATATCTAAAAGAACCATTTTTCAGAGGAAAAGGTAATATCTTCTATTTCATAATGACTTGAAAGAGGATGGAACTTTCACAGAGTGAGAAAAGAACTTCAAAATGTTTGTAATTCTTTCCAGGCTCTATTTTTATCTTGAAACTGTTGAAGACTAGGAAATACAGAATCATTTTAGTTCTGTTCAGGAAGCATTAAGGGAAAAAAGTCAAAATTTACTAACACTCTTCTGGGTGTAAGAGACATGGAGATTAAGTAGATTTATTCCCTGCTCCTCCAGTGGAATTGACAGATGCTTAAAGAGATTTTTTTTTTAATATAACATTGCGTGTATTGTAGTAGAATACAAATGCTTCTAGTCCTTGTGAAACTGATACATTATCTGAGCTTTTAAAGATGAATAAAAGGTACAAAGGCCAAGAAGCTTAGCTAATCAAAGAGTGAAAAGGACAAGAGCTAATATTTATTTAGTGCTTTCTGGTAGTTGAAGCTCTTTTAAGCACTTAACATGGATCATTCATTAAATCCTCAAAACAATTCTGAGGGGATCTTATTATTACACCAGTTTCACATATAGGAAAAAAGAGTCTCAGAATTGTCACATAACTTGCACAGCATTACAAAGCTAATGGCAGAGGAGATGGAATGAAAACCCAGGCATCCTGACCCCAGAGCCAGCACTCAACATTTTTTTTTTCCTAACCAGGTCCTGGAGAATAAAATACATTCACCTTACAGGTATTCAAATTATTTTAGGCAGCCATTTAAACATGTTTTAAAGTAGAGACAACACAGTAAGACAGATACTTCACATCTTATAGTTTTGTGCTGGGAACTTTTGAGATGACTTAAGACTGAAGGCTAGGACATTGTTTAGGGATAATTGTGTATGAAATATGTCAGAGTCGGACTTATGATAATAGAGCAATGAATGGAAAAGGAGGTGGATCGAGATATGGGAATTAAAATTTCCGAGAGCTGATGTCTTATCAGATGCAGAAAGTTGGTAAAGGATGAAAGATGATTGTGTCGATGATGTTAAATTTCACTGAGAGTAAAGCAAGCATAATAACTCTGGAGTGTGATATGAAAGATGGGACAGAAGATGTTTTGAATAAGTTAAAATTGAAATGTCAAGTGAACATTCGTAGGATGTGCACAATAAACAAGTCAACAGTGAAATCTGAAGCAGAAGGAGAGAAACGAGTTTGTGAGTTCAATTTCAATTCCCTTTAGTTTAATTTAATGAGTATTACTGAACAAGTAGTATACTCTGTCGAAGTCAGATTGGTAGATAGATGGAAAGACTGGTAGGAAATCATGCCTGTTTATCAGGATCTAAACCTCTGTGAAGAGTCATCAGTATGTAGGTAGAACATGAATTACATTACCCTAAGACACCATGAGATCAAAAGGAGAAAAGCACCAAATACAGAATGAAGAACAGGACAAAGAATAAGGAGATTAATTAAAATTGTAAAATGATTACAAGAAAGACCTAGAAAATACAATGTCTGGATGTTTCAATGGAGTTTCAGTAAAGGAGAGTTCAACAGTGACCTGCACTGCACAATGTCAATATGCAGTGTGCTTTTTAGTACTTCTCTCTTTGTTGTTCCTCCTTAGCAGTATTTATCTGCAATCTTGGAATGATTCTATTTATTCAACAATGCACCTGAAATAAGCACCCAAAATAGCATCATACCTCCGGCTCCTTCAGCCGGCTGCACTCCTCTTCTGTTGCTCACAATGGAAAGCAAGCAGGCAAATGTCGCCAACGCCACATTCTAGTTTGTGGGAAGAGTATGACTCCAAAATAGAGTGTTTCTCGAAAATCACATCTAGAAATATAATTATATCTCAGCTGTGATTTAATTTCCTAGTATCAAAATGATTTAGGAAAAAAAAAGCATGCGAGGCACTATTTTGTAGAGAAATGTGATCTTCTTGAGTAAAATGGTTTCTATCTAATTGCAACTTTTATATTTACTGTAACACTTTTTTTAAAATTTTTTATTTTTTATAAACATATATTTTTATCCCCAGGGGTACAGGTCTGTGAATCACCAGGTTTACACACTTCACAGCACTCACCAAAGCACATACCCTCCCCAATGTCCATAATCCCACCCCCTTCTCCCAAACCCCCTCCCCCCAGCAACCCTCAGTTTGTTTTGTGAGATTAAGAGTCACTTATGGTTTGTCTCCCTCCCAATCCCATCTTGTTTTATTTTTAAGCAGGAAAAATTACAGGTTGTATGAACCGACAGAAAATACATATTTAAGTCTTTTATATGTATGGAATTATCATACATTTATAGAATTGAAACCTGAAAAGAGTGTGAGGTAACAAAAAGTGAACAAAATTCAAATACTGAGACATACATAGGCCACAATTATGCCACCTGTAGTCTACTACTGAGAAAAATTTCAACAATATGTTATTTGGCATTTGTTAAATGTGGGAAAATATAAAGACTTACAGTATAGCTTACTTTTTTCTAACATGGTACAGTTATTTTCTGATATTCATTCTGTTACTTAAACAAAAGTAAAGGGACTAAAATACATTATAAGTAACACAAAATAATCTGGTTCCTTAAGTTCAATTGTGCATCTTTCCTAAGGATTTATGGTGAATTTGGGGTGAAAATGCCTCAGAGGCAAGAAACAAACACAAACAAAAATTTGTTCTTCACAAAAACATCTGCTAGTTTTTAAAGGAGCTGAAAGTTCATCTTATAAAATAAGCTAATTTCTCTTTATATTTCTTAATAGTGTATAACTATTAATATTTTTATAATTAATGATAGTACTTATTCACAAGTAATACAAAATAGATGATAAAATTTAAATTATAAAGTACAGCTTCCAGAATGGATTCTGGAACATGCTCTATAGATCCCTTTTCTCTTTGCAATAGTGAAGAAACTGACAATTTCAAACAAGTTAACTGATACACAGAATAAGTAGTGTCACAATGTATACTCTCCAGAATGTAGTCAAGAGCCTTGAAGCAAGCTCCTTCCCACCTTCTCCAGGATTAAGCCAGTGAGCAGCTAACCCCAGTCCTGAAAAAGCCACATGCTTAAGCTCACACAGTTTCAGTGTAGTTTTTCAAATGTCTCCTCAAAAGTCACTTTCCTTTAGTTGTGGCTATACCAAGCTTCTTGTCTTTTTTTTCTGCCCTCAATAAGTTAAATACAACAAATTGGAAAGTGTCAGGGAAGGAGTTATGAGGTATAGGCTCAGGGATGATACAAGAAGTGACAACTGGTCAACTGTAGCCAGGCAGGAGCCTTAAGGACTATGTTAAACAAGTCCAAATATTCGGGCATCCAAATGGGGATAAGAGTCCTATTAACCTCAATAGCCTTTGGGAAGCTTACTACTTTACAGTAAAATAATGTTGATAAACTGATCATAAATTTTTAAGAACAAACAAAAGTCTGCCTCACCATATTCTTTCTAACACGCAGGCTAAAGTTAAATACATTTTATCAAGTATTTTATTCAAAATATTTAAATAGCATAAGTAATCTGAATACTTCACTTATATAGAATATGTTTTTCTTCTATGAATTTAGGATAAATAAAGTAGTTTCGTTCAATGGTTACTCAATTCACTTCAGTTCTGATGAAAATTCAGATACTAATTTTCATATATTTTCCATAGTTCCTTTTTTCTTCTTCCCTATTTCAAGGGGAGAGCTCCTTTACAACAAATGTATTATGTACTGGTTCTTATTTTTTAGCTCTGACCTCACACAATCCATTTAAGAAAGCCTCTCAATTCCTAACACTATTAATTATATATTTCAGAATATTTAAAATGAAATATTTTTGAAAAAAATGTATGCAACTGTGCTTTTCTGATTGCTTTTAACTGTAAGAAAAAGGAATCTTGAAATGTGTGGTTCTCATGGAAAGTAACTATGACTATATAACTGTGCATCTAATCACCAACTGGTCCATCTATTTAGTTTATCACCAAGATTCAGGTCACAGCAGTGGTCAAATAATACTTTTGAGCCCAAGATTCATCTGGGTGGATTTTTCATGAAACAGCTCCCACAGACATCCATCAATTACCTGAACAGTGTATATGGATAAAATTTGGGGAAATATTTTTGATGGAGAGATAATGACAAGCATAAATATAGATAATTCTACAAAAATTATCTTTTTTCAGGTGTTTGTACTTTCATCTGTGTCTTTAACTTCATGTCTACTAATTCATATGTCATTTTTAAGTCCTCATTGACGGCAAGGCACATTGTATGCAGATATTTAAACCCTGTCACAAACCTAAGATGAGTATTATTGTTTAGATGTTTTTCAAATGACTTTTCCAATGTCCTTTTAGACATTAAGTGGCATAGCTCAGTCAACTTGAATTCAGACTAAAACACTGTCTTGACTAATGAACTCAAATATGCAACACCATCTAGCCTTCACCAGACAAAGACATGGAGGCAAGAGACAGCTGTAGCTGGGAGTAAAGCATTCTACAACCTGTCAAGTGAAGATGAAAGTTTGTTGGGGGCTCTGAAGGCAGATGAAATGAACATAGATACACAGATCCTGAGTTGTTTAACTCAAAGAGGAGGTTGTTTTCCTTAGTGGCTTGTCCCAATTTGCACATCAACCTTTGAGGCAACCTGTATGCAGAGGTAAGAACTTCCTTGAGAGGCTGACAGGCAAAGGTAGATTTCCTATGAGTCCTTTCAAGTGGGCCAACCATCAAGTCTTGAAGAACATGACTATAATTATAGCAGGATCCACAATCTCCTGCCTGATTCTTACTGAACTGTGCTCCCAGTTAGAGAATCTAAACATCTTTCACAAGAATATAAGTTTCATGTTGAAGCTATCCTATTCATTGCTGTCTCATACTTCGTATATGATTCTTACTACATAGAGAGTATTTATTAGATATTAATTGAGCTAATGGAAGGACAGAATAAGTACCACTATTGCAAACTACCATATTCCCAGAAAGAATGTGAACATGGGATACCTTGACTTTTTTGGACATACTGACTAATCCCTCATCATAACAACCCCGCCATGGTCACTCACGCAGGATGGCACTGTTGACTGAGATCATTAAGAGTTAGCAAGAAGTGATAGAGTGTATTTTCGTACCTTTAATGTATATGGTCTTCACCTCTTCTGTAGACAATAAATACTCAAACATCCAGTGACTATATACCAACTGTGTCTATTCATTTTTTATGTTGATAAGAATTTACATTTGGCAGGCAGTAATTTACCATATAATTGTGTTTACTAATATTTATTTAATTTTTTGAAGTCATTCTTAAAATTTATAAAATATGTAATATTCATATCATGTATATCTAGTCTTGAAGAAGCAGAAAGTATTTATAAAATGTCTTGTGCTTTCAAGTTTGCCAGAGAAAATTACTTATGATAGAATTGGTTTATAGTTTCCAAGTTTTACATGTAGTCAGAGAAAGTTATATGCTCCTATAACAAGAGATATTCTAAAGTTAATTTTAACTCTGTCCCCAATGAAATGAATCAATAAACTTATTAATAACCTACATTGGTTAAATACTAAGTTATGCTTGATCAGAAAAGTGCATTTTAAGCCAGGTACACTTAAGTTTGAATAATTATAATAAATAAAATTGAAATGGGGTTCCACTATTACTATCCTTCTAGAAATGACTAAGAGTCCTTACTAGGAACTAATTTGTTGATAAGGAAAATTAATTATTAAAGGAAACTATAAACATCCCAATACAAAACCATTCTGCACATGGTACACAGAGCAGCTCTCCATTATGTTCTCTGAAACATGCTCTTTCACAGTGACTATTTGGAAAAAATGTTATCTGAGAAATGATGAGAGGGTTAGGAAAGTCAATATTTGGAATGAAGTGAGTTTTCTCCAAATATTGAACAATCTTTATAAGGAAAAGGAAAAGACTCATTCCTTTTTCTATACAGAGAACAGATTATGATGTGTGCTGTATATCTATAATGTTGTATATCTGTGCAAGATGTAGAGAATCAAAATTTATTCCATCCACATATACAGAAGTCTAAAATATGAGAAATTAACATAAAATGATTCAGAGTTGATAAACTCTCCTGTGTGTGTAAAAATAAAATTTAAACCTATTGTATAGAAAAAATTACTATCCAATAAATGTAGAAGTCTCTATCAAAAGAAACAATAGACAATAACAACAACAACAACAACAAAACCCCAGGCAAACTGTGCTTACAATAAAAAAGAACACATATCAAGAGGAAAAAAAAAACATTATGATGAAAATTATTGACATAACAAAAAAACTTCACCCCCAAAATAAAAAGACAAAGAGCACACTGAAAATAGCATAAATACATGTAGTTTAAAATTGTAAATAGTTTTTTCACCTAAGAATAAAATGCAATAGCATTTTTAAAGAACAGATTATTTTAGTAAAGAACTAAATAAAATGTCTAGAAGTCAAAGAAAAATTTATAGGCAATTCCCTTCATTAAATCTACTTCTGTTCAAAATAACTAAAGTGGCATTTGTTTTTTGCTTGAACTTTTTCTGATATATCAAGGAGTCACTCTTCCAAAAACTTTTTAGCAATAGCCTTTTTGTTAGGAATACTCCTTTATTAATTTTGCCATTGATAAAAATGTCTTCATGAGAATGGAGACTTTACAAAGGAACTGTTATTTAATTGATGTATTCACCTAAAATTTAAAGATGGTTAAATTGTATCTTTTTAACAAGTTTAAGACATTGTCATAGTTAGCTCCTTAAACACGCAAGTATACTTCCACACATTAGAATATCCACACTCATATCATACTATCAGTTGACAGATTAGGAAAAATACTCTCAATATGGAAGCAATCCAGTATGAATTAATAGTACCAACCCTTGTTATAATGTTAGGGGTGTTACTGCTGAAATACCTCCTGTCTTTCATATTTATTCATAGTACTCCTTTCAGCAAGTGGTAAATTTTAGTCAGATATTATTATTATTATTATTATTATTATGTGTAAGACAGATGATTCACAGACCTGTACCCCTGAAGCAAATAATACATTATATATTACTGAAAAAAATAATTATTTTCCTGGATTACAAAGAAACATCTTCTTTCTGTATCCTCACATGGTAGAGAGTAAGATTGTCTTTCTTCTTATTATTACTAGGGTACTAATTCCGTCAGTGAGACTCTACCCTCATGACCTAATTAATTTCCAAAAGCCCTACATCCAAATAGCATATTGGAAATTAGAGACTCATCATATGAATTTTATGGGGATATTACAGACAATAGTACTGTGCTTCAAACAAATACAGAAATTTGACAAGTGCAGATAAGGGAGGAAATCAGTGAAAATAGGGTTCAGACAGTGGAAATTATCAGTGACAATAATCTATGCACTGGCCCCACCTACCTCTCAAAAATTTGAACTACAGGAAATTTATCTATAAATAGTCTGATAGCATGAATAGAGCTAAATCTTAAATCTATTTCAGAGAAGAATTTTTGTCTAGAAACCTTTTTAAAAAATACTTTATTTATTTATTTGAAAGAGAGTGATAGTGTGAATGGGAAGAAGATCAGAGAGGGAGAGAGAGGGAAAGAATCTCAAGCAGACTCCTCACTGAGTGCAGAGCCCAGTGTGGGGCTTGATCTCACAACCCTGAGACCATGACCGAAGCTAAAACCAAGAGTCTGACACTTAACTGACGAAGCCCCCTGAAAAACTTTTTATATGGTATAATATATAATACCCCAAATAGAATTTTACATACAGATCATGTCTATCTATTCAAAATAACTTCTTATACAAATGGGTAGCATTTCAAAGCACTCAACAGTTTAGGGGGGAAAAAGGTGGAGATAATATGTCAAATATCTGACTAAAATTTCCTCTTTTGCTCTAGTAAAGAATTGACTTTTAGGGGCGCCTGGGTGGCTCAGTTGGTAAAGCAACTGCCTTCGGCTCAGGTCATGATCTTGGAGTTCCCGGATTGAGTCCCACATCAGGCTCATTGCTCGGCAGGGAGTCTGCTGCTCGCTCTGACCTCTCCCCATCATGCTCTCTCTCTCTCTCATTCTGTGTGTCTCTAAATAAATAAATAAATAAATGAATGAATCTTAAATAAAAAAAAAAAATAATTGACTTTTAAAAAACAATAACGTCACTAATGATAAAATCAATAAGAACATTCTGGAGTTAATAGAACCTTCAGTAATTAGTATTTACAAACATCACTATTACCTTAGTTCAATTCAAACACAGAGTCATTGCTGAACTTCATACTCATCCCTGTGATTCTAGTGAATAAGAGGTGATAGAAAGTCACTTTCAGAAAAGGCCATGGAAAATTTATCCAATTAGGTTGTATTAAAGATGGTATAACATATCATTATAGCCAAAACTCATGTCTGAATATTGACTACCTCTGGCCAATTGTAATGGAAAAATGTTTCACACAGATTAGCAACTAATCTGAGAAGTACTTTTTAACTCTGGGATCTTGGCAAAAACCAGTTTAGCTTGGAAAGGGTAATATTTTCTTGACTCAAAGAAAACAAATAAGTTTATGTATTTTATATATACATATGCTGTATTATATATAAATAACTACATATAGAATTTATAATATGCAAACTAAAATAGGAAAATAATAGAACAGATTTTAAAATATAGAAAATGTAAAAAAAATACATTTAGTTATTAATTAATATAAAAGCAAAAGAAATTTTGGAGAGTAAGATCTAATAAGAAATCCAATTCTCCTAGGAAGATACTCTAATTATCAGGAGGAGAGAGAGCATTCTGTTCCTGGCTGGGGCTACCTGAATAGAAGTTCAGTCAGGCTAAATTTGAGAGGGTGGACTGGGGAGCAAGTGAGTCATGGTTCAAATACATGAACTCTTGCTCTTCCTTAATAAGTTTTAGTGCATTTTCTAAAGCATGTATTTCTTCATTTCCTATATGACCTTAGGACAATTTTCAAACTTTAAATGGTTGGTTATTAAAATTTGACCACTTATTTTTTCACTCTACAGAGTATCTCACATTACTGTTTTGGAAGTGTGATTCCATTTCCATATATTAATGTTTAATTGATAAAACTGTTAAAATAGGGGCACCTGGTTGGTTAGGCATCTGCCTTCGGCTCAGGTCATGATCCGAGGGTCCTGGGATAGAGCCCTGCATCAGGCTCCCTGCTCACTGGGGAATCTACTTGCCCCTCCCCTCTGCTGTGCCCTCCCCCATATAAATAAATAAAAATCTTTAAATGTAACAGTTAAAATATGTCTGACTGTTTATCTATTATCTACATAAAATTTATACAAACATACATATGCATATTCTTTCAGCACTGCTATTGTGAATAAAGAACACTGACTTTACAGCTTGTTTGTAAAGTAAAATATCTATGCTGGGAAACAGAAGTTGGAAAAGTACAGGGTTGTGCTCCTAAAGCAGAAGTGGCATTCAGAGAAAGAGCACACCATTGTCCCCGCCTTGAGCTCCAGAACTATGGCTTGCAGATTTTTCTCCAGGGAAATGTCAGGCCATAAAATAGCTTTGAAAGTTTTCCAAGGAAATTGGTTTTACTTAAAACAGACTGTGAGGAAGTTGAGACATAAGGGTGCTCTCAAAAACAATGGTGAATTTGTTCATATGTAACGAGGAAAATGTCATAGCTTCATTGAAGATACAAGTTACACCGGAGGTAAGACAGCTCACCAGAAAGAACGTTGGGGAGACAGGTAAATCCTTCAGGGGATCAGGGAAAGAAAACCTCAAAGACTTGTGTTAAGAACAACTCTTGCAAAAAAGCCTGTGTTTAACTGGTATTAAGTTAATCATAAACAAGGCACCTGGGTAGCTCAGATGGTTAAGCAACTGCTTTCAGCTCTCAGGTCATGATCCCAGAGTCTAGAATCAAGTCCCGCATCACACTCCCAGCTACACTGGGAGTCTGCTTCTCCCTCTGACTTTCTCCACTCTTATGCTGTCTCACTCCCTCTCTCTCAAATAAATAAAATCTTTTAAAAAATTAATGATAAACAAAACACAAAGAAAATTCAGTCCCGTATGACTTCACTGGTATATTTCTACCAAACATTTAAAGAGGAAGGGATACCAATTCCTCATAAATGCTACCAAAAAATATTTGAGGAAGGAAAACTTCCCAACACATTATATGGGCCAGCGTTACCTTCATACAAAAACCAAAGACAGACATTACAAAAAAAGAAATCTAGAGATCAGTATCTCTTATAAATAGGTAGAAAATAACTACTCCAAAAAAATACTAGTGATATATAAAACAGATTATGGATCATGACCAAGAGGAAATTATGTCTAGAATTGAAATCATTTAAGATTTGAAAATCAATTAATGAAATATGCCATAATCAATAGACTAAATGGTAAAAACCACATGAACATCTCAAAAAATGGAGAAAAAGAGTATTTGACAAAATGCAGCATGTCCTCATCATAAAAATAGTCAAAAATCTAGGTGTGGGAAACAAATTCACCCAATAATGGATATCCATGGAAAATCCCTGGTTAATATCACATTTTATGGTGAAGGACTAGATGCTTTTCCCTTACTGTCATCCATGTAAATTTTGTGATTATTAGTCTATTAAAGTTTTGTTTTATATTAAGATTCCTTGGCAGTATTAGTTTTTCTTTAAAATTTCTCAAAATATATTCCAAGTTTATTGGCACAAATGTTTCCTTTATTTGAGAGAGAGACAGAGAGAGAGAGCGCGTGCACTTGTGGGGAGAGGGACAGGAGAGGAAGAGAGAATCCTCGAGCAGACTCCCCAGTGAGTCCTGAGTCCTACTCTGGTCCTGGACCCTGATATCAAGACATGAGCCAAAATCAAGAGTTGGACACTGAACCAATCCTGCTGTCCCACATCTTTAAAATTTCTGAGGTAACTGAACGTGTTAGAGAATATAATATATATCATACATGTCTAAAGTTTTTGAGCTGTTTTGTCATCTATTAAGTATGACTTCTGTAGATGTGTTTCCCTTTAAATTCCTTTTTATCTCTTTGAGAGCAGAGTACAATAGAAACTCATTACATCAAAGTACTTAGCAGTATTGCACAAAATTCTTATTTGTACTGTGCAAGTTCTAAGAACTCTACATTGTTTCTCCTCACTTAATTTCTGATAGATATGTGCCAAAAAGTATGCATAATCTTATTCAGTTCTTTATAAAGAAAACACTGGTTCAACTCTCTATTATAATCTATTTTTCCTTTTAATAGCTGAATTAAAATCTTTAAAATTATTGCTATTAACACCGATATGAGATTATTTTTGTCTCTCTTGTTCCTGCCTTCTAAAAAATTCCCTTAGTGTCTTCTCACTATGTTAGAAAATGTGGAAATTAGAAAAGCACATTAGGAAATGTGCTTTTAGGAATGCCTGGGTGGCTCAGTTGGTTAAACACCTGTCTTCTGCTCGGGTCGTGAACCCAGGGTCCTGGTACTGAATCCCACATCTGGCTCTTGCTTCCCCTTCTGCCTGCTGCTCTCCCTGCTTGTGCTTTCTCTCTCTGACAAAAAAGTAAATAAAATCTTTAAAAAAGTGCTTTTAGTGCTGACCACGGTTACTCAATGCAAGATCAAAACAAAACAAAATGCATCTTTACACGCAAATTCATTTGTCATCTCCTTCCACTCAGTATATCTCTCCTTTAAGAAACAAGACTAAAAAATTCTGGTGATTTTTAATGAAACAATGATTTCATGTTCAGCTTTACATGTCCCAAGACTGAAGAGTGGCTTCCTCTCTACCATCGGCTTGGCAGCTGCAAAACAGCAACTATGCATGAAAGCATCTCCATCCATTGTGTCCAGAATGGCAATGCTTGTTGGGAGCTCGATTGCCTGGAACATGGCATCCAGCTCAATGGTCAGATGCTGAATGACAAGACCCCTGGGGGAGAGGATTCCTCCAACACCACCACCTTCAACATCCATCCATCCAGAGACGGATGCTGGCAAGCAGATGCCCAGGGCAGCGCTTGTTTTCTTTTCCAATAGAAAAAGTATTTGACCAAGTACAACCATTCATGAAAAAATCATGTAGGATAAGATCTGTCCACGAATTGGGTTTAGAGTAGAAGTATCTGCTTCGGACTGTATCTGTTTTCCCTCCTCTCCTTGTATTGGTTCCCTCTTTGCTTACCCTCCATCTCAGTGCCATAGTAAAGAAATAATGTTAGAATGTGACTCAAGCAGTCACCTTTTCCCTCATGCTCATCATACATTTCTAGCTGGGGTGACTGCTGTTGGCAGAGTCAGGCTGATACAATGGCTCAGGAGATATGAAAGGGAGAACTGCCCCCCCCAAATATAACTCTTGTGCCAACTAAGGCTCAGAGTACATACACGAAATCCAAAGCGATAGCTGCACATTCTACTGACCCTCAAGAAAGTCCACTAACTTCCAGGTTTTAATTTGGCCTTGCACACAAGAAGATGTGTTTGAATAAAATGAACAATTTTGTTAATCTGAATTTTTTCATCGGGTAGTTTTTTTTTTTTTTTTTAACCAGTTTTTCATCAGTCAGTGTTTGGCTACCCAAAACCATTTGCTTCTATTTATTTTTTTTTAATAGCATATCACAAAATATTACTTTTAACAACACCTTTTGAAATACCCAGCATTAGTGACTTATTGTGCATCTTAGTCCCTGGACCAAAGGCACTGATGGACCTTTTTGGTCAAGGATTGGTATTAATCTAGGGAACAGAGATGCACTGCATTTTGAGTATTTTAAAAAGCGAAAAGCTGATATAATTTATAGATATACAGAATGAACTACTGAATGCTATGCTTTCATTAATGATGAATACTTGATTCTCTTAATACTTCTAAATAAGTATTTATGTTATAATTTGAAAACACTATTGTTAGTTCTGTTAGTGTGTCAGAGATCAGCCTGAGGAGCTTGTGGTTGGTGAGAGGACATTTAAGATGAACATTATTAGTACTGAAGTAAAAATATTACATTGGATGAGAAAGAGAGAGTGCAACTGAAGGGGTATTATGATGTTTTGCCCATGAAACTGACTGAAAACTTTACCAATGAAACTCTTACGGGAGTTTCACTATTAACACTCTTAAAACAAAATTCCACTTTCCGCCTTACTTTTCCAAACTCTTTTTCAGCTTTCACATGCATTTGACATTATTAAAAATGATTAGAGATAGTTGATCTTAAAACATTTGTTGCCTAAGAAAAGGAACAAGTGGATGCAAATATCAAAGCCATTGATTCCTCATATATCCTCAGATGAAATTTTGATATTATTGTAATAAATTTCATGATGCATTGAATACATATATTGAATATTACATGGCTTTAGAAAAAATTATCCGACTTTACTTTTTCATGAAAATGACCATATACTTACATATTTTTTCCACTTTGTCCTACTTATGCCAAAAAGAATGGAATTCAGAAACAGCATTGAAGATACAGAAAAAAAAAATGTGGGAAATGATTTCATAAGCTGCCTGAGTGCAGTTATAGAAGTATAATTGGTAGGCATTATAAAATGTCAGCTTTTATCTATGGTAAATATAATTTACACAGCAGAAAAGAGTGATTAGAGTCAGATCACTGAGAGGCTAATGAAAAGACCCATCGGCACAGAGGCGGATTGTTCATTTTGCAAGAGATCAGAGAAATGACAAGTGCTGAAGGTGTTTTTATATGCTCCGAGACTCATCGCAGACAAGCTCAATCATGCCCTGGGATACAGAGCAATCTAATCGTTTTTTATTAAATAATTCAAATTCTATGGCCTGTGTTTGACTCACATTTTGAAAGTTATTGAATTGAGTCATTCATTGCTTGGAAGTTAAAGTATGTTTCATAAATTGGGCTTGTAAGAAACATTAACAGAAGAGGGCCTTAAGAAAACAGAACAGAATAAAGGGATGGGGCTTAGCAGGGACAATAAACGGGAGACCAAATTGCAAAACCAAATTGCGACGACAAAATAAATAGATCTGATATGCTGTTGAAAATAACAGTCTACATATTTGTTTTGTAAGTGATGTCCTCTAATAACTATTAAAGGAGTTACTTGAAAAGTTTCATGGTTTTTTTTGTACTCCAGTTAATGAGATTGTAGAACTTAAAACACTGCCTAAGGAAGAGAGGATGAAAAAGAAAATTATGCTTCTTTAGAATCTTTTGGTAAATGAGTATTATTGCTTAATCAAATAAAATTGAATCACAAGGGAAATCAGAGGAAAGCAGAACTGAGAAAACTCTTAGAAGGACGTTTAAAGGAAACTAAGATGAGATATTTAAAGAAACGTGAAAGAGATAAGCTCAACAATAACAATTCCTGTTAAATATATATTTATCTATTTATTATCTTATTTTTCTAGGTAGTAAAGAAATCAGTTGGGTGGTCTACTCATATTATTTAAAATTTCATTAAAGCATTTAACTAATATCTTGGGGTAAATTTAGGCAACAAATATAGAGAAGTATTTTGAATCCTGAGATTTTAAACACTAACCTGTAATAATTCAGGACAGCATGTTTTCTTAAGATTAACACCTATTCATTATTCTTGGCTAGAACTCTTTTGTTATTTTTTGAATTGGAAAGTAAAACATAATTTTAAGTGTTATTCTCAGAAGAAATTCAGCCAATAATTCAAGAAATATAATTATAATAATTTAGATCATTATAATAAATAATCAGCCCAAAATACAATAACAGCAAAAGCAACAACATCAAAGTAGTTAAAAAGCAAGAGTCAATTTGCTTAACAGTAAACCAGAATTAATGAATGAATTTATCTAAGAAAGAAAATGGAAGATTCAAGGGCATAATAAATATTACTCATTAGGAATAGATCTGGAAGTACTCAAAAGAAAAATAAAATGGCAAAGAAGAAAAAAACTGTACTAAAATTTGCATGAGAGAAATTAAATAATAAAATCCTTAGAATAATACTTTAGAGAAATGTAAATTGACCCTTTTACACATAGGCGGTTTTTTAAATACACCTAGACCTGAATATTCACATCAGTAAAACAACAAAACAACACAAAACAAAACAACTTATTTTTTAATTTATACAGGCCAAATTTTACTTTATGGCACACAGTTCTGTGAATATTGATATATGCAAAAAGTCATGTATCTGTAACTACAAGATTCTCCCATACCACTCCTCTCCACTGATAGCCACTTACACGCCTCTTCCAGAATGCCAGATAAGTGGAAATACATATGTTGCCTCTGGTTTCTTTTACTTAGTAAAATGCATTTGGGAGGACTTCATGATATTGTGTGTATCCATTTTTTATTACATTTTATTGACAAACAATATGGATTTGCCAAAGGATTTTTGTTTTAAACCATTTATTGGACAAACAGTATGTGGACTGTTTCCAGATTTTGATGATTATTCCTTAAGATGACACATTCCTGTACATGCTTTGTATAAAGATAAGTTTATATTTTCTTTAGATATGTACCTCAGAGTGAGATTTCTGGGTAATATAAGCATACGATTAGTTGTATATGAACTTAAAAACAGGTTTTTTTTTTATAAAGATTTTATTTATTTGACACTCACAGAGAGAGAGAGAGAGAGAGAGAGAGAGAGAGAGAGAGAGAAAGATCACAAGTAGGCAGAGAGGCAGGCAGAGAGGTGGGGGGGAAACAGGCTCCCCACTGAGCAGAGAGCCCGATGTGGGGCTCCATCCCAGGATCCTGGGATCATGACCTGAACCGAAGGCAGAGGCTTTAACCCACTGAGCCACCCAGGCGCCCCTGAAAACAGTTTTAAAAATGCATGTGTGGGGCGCCTGGGTGGCTCAGTGGGTTAAAGCCTCTGCTTTCAGCTCAGGTCATGATCTTAGGATCCTGGGATGGAGCCCCGCATCGGGCTCTCTGCTCAGTAGGGAGCCTGCTTCCTCCTCTCTCTCTGCCTGCCTCTCTGCCTACTTGTGATCTCTGTCAAATAAATAAATAAAATCTTTAAAAAAAAAAAAATGCATGTGCTATGGCACATTCCTGCTGGCAATGCATGAGAGCAGAGCAGCTTTGCTGCATCCTGGAAGCAGTTGGTATTACCACGGTTTTTGTTTTTTCTTTTTTTAATTGTAGCCCAGTTAGTAGGTGTGCCTAGGGGAAGGTTGTATGTCATTTGGGTTTCAGTTTGTACTTCCTGATGATGAAGAATGCTAAGTATCTTTTCATTTGCTTATTTGAAATCGGTATATCTTCTTCGGTGAATTGTGTGTTCAAATTTTTGGATACATATTGCCACTTGTTTTTTCTTTTAGTTGAAAATGTATTCACAGAACCACAGATTGAGATAAAACATCTGCAAATCACATAAAACAAAAGATACCTGACAAAGGACACACATACACACACATTCAACTATGTTCTCCTAATACCTCTCTCTCTCTTTCATTTTCCTAGCAGGGGCTTTGGCAGAGAAGAGTTGTTAATTTTGATAAAATCCAAAATATTTTTTCCTCCATTTGATAGTGGATTTGGTGTCATATCTGAGAACACTTTGCCTAAATTATCTTTACAAGATATTATTCTATTCTGACTAGAAATTTATTGTTTTTAAAATTTACATTTAAGTCTATGCTTCATTTTTATTTCTTTCATATTTACAGTGTGATGTAGAAAGTTAATATTTTAAAATATGGATATGCAAATATCCATTTTGTGGAAAAGAGTCCATAATTGTGTTGACAATCATTTGACTACATTTGCATGGATATATTTCTGGGGTCTCTCTTCCATTGTGTTGATCTTTGTTCTACCTCTTCCCAGATTTAGTGTTTTTACCACAGTTGCTTTATAGTAAGTCTTGAAATCAGGTCCTTCAACTTTTTTCTTCCTTTTTGAAATTGGTTTTGACTCTTCTGCTTTGATTTTGATATACATTTTAAATAAGTTGTCATTTTCTGCATAGAAATCCTGCTGGGACTTTGGGATGTGGTTATATCTGTAGATCCACCATGGGAGAACTGACCTTATAAGAATACAAGTCTCCCCACATTATGCCCCTGAACTTTTGGTAAATACTATATTAGTATCTGTTTTCACTAACTGGTGAAATATGTGGCAAAAAATAAAAACAGAGGCAGTATGTCCCTGAGCAGTGAGAGTGACCCCACCCAGCTCCTTCTCTGAGAGCTGTACTCAGCATCTCAGCATCAAGCCACCATGGCTTTGAACTATGTCTGTGAGCATCCGTGTTCAATCCCATGCATCCATTAACAAGATATCAGAAAAGCTTAAAAGAAGTAATTTTTTGGTCTGGGAATGCTCAAAAATGTTTCCACATAAAGTAATGGTAATTGCTTTTTAGCTTTACACCATTTCAGCTTAGAGAAGTTTTCATAGGAATGTTCTACTTTCAGATGGTGGGAGAAACAGATATGGAGTATGACAATCTGGGAACATGGTATGGTCACTTGTTTATTAAGGTCTTTGATTTATGTCATCAATGTTTTATAGTTTTTATCACATGGATCATGCACATATTTTGTTACAAAATGTACATAAGTAGTATTCTTTGCAATTTGACGGTCCTTTAAAAAATTTGAATGCTTTTTTTTTCATTATTATTAAACAGAATTGTAATATATCTATATACATATAGATTATGTATATATACGTTGCATTGCATGATCTTGCTAAATAATTTATTAAGTCTAGAAGCTTTTTTCTAGAATTTTGGAGATTTTCTATGCAATTATATCCTGTGCAAATAAAAATAAGTTTATCTTTAAATCTGTAAGACTTTTGCTCCTTTTCTTGCCTTATTACACTAAGACTTCCATATGATGTCTAATTGGAGTGATGAGACAGTATATCCCTGTTTTGTTCCTGAGGGGATCAATCAGTCGTTTATAATCAAGTATAATGTATAGCTTCCTCCATTATCAATAGCCCTCACCAGTGCAGTACATTTGTTACAACCATGAACCTACATTGACTGGTCATAATCATACAAAGTCCATAATTTATATTGGTATGTAATTCTATGGCTCTGAGAAACATGTACTGATGTGTATCTACCATTTTGTAGATAGTGCTCTAAAAAATCACTGCTCTAAAAATCCTGTATTTTTCTCATTCATTACTCTCCACCACCAACAACCCCTGGAAACCACTAATCTTTTTATTGTTTCCATAGTTTTACTTTTTCCAGAATGTCATATAGTTGGAATCATACCATACTTATTTCTTTTAAAAGGCTTTCTTCTTTAATTTCAAATAATGGTCCTGTGTAATGGTCCTGTCTTGCATTTCTGGGATAAAAACCATTGGATGCTCTAATTTGTCAAATGCCTTTTCTGCATCTATTGAGAGGATCATATGGTTCTTATCCTTCCTTTTATTAATGTGGTGTATTATGTTGATTGACTTGTGAATATTAAACCATTCCTGCAGCCCAGTAATAAATCCCATTCTATTGTGGTGAATGATTCCTTTAATGTACTATTGGATTTAATCAGTTAGTATTTTGTTGAGAATTTTTACGTTCATGTTCATCCCAGATATTGGCCTGTAAATTCTTTTTTTAGCAGGATTTTTGTCTGATTTTGGAATCAAAATAATGCTGGCCTCATAGAATGAATTTGGAAGTTTTCCTTCCATTTCTATTTTTTGGAAAAGTTTCAGAAGAATAGGTATTAACTCTTCTTTAAACGTTTAGTAGATCCCCCTGGGAAGCTCTCTGGCCCTGGACTTCTGTTTGGAGATTTTTGATTACTAATTCAATTTCTTTGTAAGTTATCAGTCTGTTCAAGTTTTCTATTCCTATTTCGATTTTAGTAGTTTATATGTTTCTAGGAATTTATTTCTTCCATATTGCCCAATTTGTTGGCATATAATTTTTCATAATAGTCTCATAATAGTTTGTATTTCTGTGGTGTTAGTTGTGATTTTCCCTCTCTCATTCATGATTTTTTTTTTTTTTTAATTTGGGTCCTTTCCTTTTTCTTTTTGATAAATCTGGCTACGGGTTTATCGATTTTAATTCTTTCAAAGAACCAGCTCCTGGTTTCATTGATCTATTCTTTTGGTTGTTGCTATTGTTGTTTGTTTGTTTCTATCATTTAGTTATGCTTTAATCTTTATTTCCCTTCTTCTGCTAATGTTAGGCTTTGTTTTTTTGTTCTTTTCTAGCTCCTTTAGGTATACCTTTAGGTTGCATATCTGAGATTTTTCTTGCTTCTTCAGGTAGACTTGTACTACTATTTGCTTCCCTTTTATGACCACTTTTGCTACATCCCAAAGGATTTGGACTATTGTTTTTCATTATCATTTGTTTCTGTGTACTTTTTTATTTTTTCTTTGATTTTCTGGTTGGCCCATTCATTTTATAGTAAGATGTTTTTTAATTTCCATGTATTTGTTGTCTGTCCAAACTTTTTCTTGTGGTTGACGTCAAGTTTCATAGCACTATGGTCTGAAAATATGCATGGTATGATATCAATCTTTTTCTACTTGTTAACATCTGATTTATGATCTAGTATGTGATCTATGCTGGAGAATGCCCCATGTGCACAGGAAAAGAATGTGTATTCTGCTGCTAAAGGGTAAAATGTTCTAATGTATCTGTTAAGTCCCTCTGGTTCAGTGTGTCATTCAAAACCATTATTTCCTTATTGTTGATTTTCTGATTAGATGTTCTGTCCATTGATGTAAATGGGGTGTTAAAGTCACCTACTATTAATGTATTACTATTAATTAGTCCCTTTATGTTTGCTATTAATTGTTTTATATATTTGGGTGCTCCCAGTTTGGGGTCATAGATATTTATAATTGTTAGTGTTCCTGTTGGATAGACCCCTTTTTTATTATATAGTGACCTTCTTTATCTTTTTTATAGTCTTTGGTTGAAAATATACTTTATCTGATATAAGCATGGCTATGGCTACTCTGCTTTTCTTTTTTTTTTTTTCTTTTTTTTATTTTCTTTTTTTTTTTTAAAGATTTTATTTATTTATTTGACAGAGATCACAAGTAGGCAGAGAGGCAGGCAGAGAGAGAGAGAGGAGGAAGCAGGCTCCCTGCTGAGAGGAGAGCCCGATGTGGGACTTGATCCCAGGACCCTGAGATCATGACCTGAGCCGAAGGCAGTGGCTTAACCCACTGAGCCACCCAGGCACCCCTACTCTGCTTTTCTTCTTCTTCTTTTTTTCTTTTTTGATATTGATTAGTATGATATATGGTTCTCCATCCCCTCACTTTCAATCTGTAGCTGTCTTTAGGTCTAAAATGAATCTCTTGTGACAACATATAGATGGTCTTCTTTTTTTTTTAATTCATTCTGACACTTTATGTCTTTTGATTGGAACATTTAGTCCATTTACATTCAAAGTAATTATTGATAGATATGGATTTAGTGTTATTGTATTACTTGTGAAGTCACTGTTTCTGGATTACTACAATGTGTCTTGGTGTTGGCTGGCTTTTGTGAATTTTGATAGGATTCCTCTGTGCTCCTTGATTTGGATGGCAGGAAACTTATTTTTTTAAAGATTTGATTTATTTATTTGACAGACAGAGATCACAGGTAGGCACAGAGAGAGAGGAAGGGAAGCAGGCTCCCTGCCGAGCAGATAGCCCAATACAGGGCTTTATCCCAGGACCTGGAGATCATGACCTGAGTTGAAGGCAGAGGCTTTAACCCACTGAGCCATCCAGGCACCCCGGATGGCAGGAAACATTAACAGAATTTCCTAACACACAGAAGACAGAAACCTAGACAAAATGCCAACATGGAGGAATTCATCCCAAAAGAAAGAATGGCTATAACTAATAAGCCTGTGAATCTCTAAAACTCCAGTCTTTGAGCTGGAGTAAAAACTCACAAAAATCATCCACTCTTGTCTTCTCAGTGTTCTTGCGGAAGTGTTTTCCTTGTGAGATCCCTTGTGTTTTCCTCTCTCTCACACCTCTCTCCTTGACCAGGGGCTCCTCCCCTCTGCAGTTTTCTCCCCTAAATCACACCTCTACACTCTTTTTTTTTTTTTTAAAGATTTTATTTATTTATTTGACAGACAGAGATCACAAGTAGGCAGAGAGGCAGGCAGAGAGGGAAGGAGAGGAGAAAACAGGCTCCCCACCAAGCAGAGAGCCCAATGCAGGGCTCGATCCTAGGACCCTGAGATCATGACCTGAGCCCAAGGCAAAGGCTTTAACCCCTGAGTCACCTAGGCGCCCCATACCTCTACACTCTTATCTTCCATGATGTGGCCTCTTCTTTCTCTCTAGTAATGCCTTTGTTCTATCAATCCTCAGATCATTTTCTTGCATACTCAGAATGCTTTGATAGTTATCTAGCTGTGTTTGTGGAACAGCACAAGCACAGTGTCCTCCTACTAATCTGCCATCTTATCTCCCCTACTCTGAAAGAATCCATTAAATGTGACAGCTTGTATTTTCATTTTATTCAGTTAAAAATAATTTTCTTTCACTTCGAGGTTTCCTTTTTGACACACGAGTTACTTAGAATTATGTTGCCTGATAACAAAATTTGGGGATTTTTTGAATATCTTTTTTAACCAATTTCTACTTTCTTGTGTAAGCTGAAAAATATTTGTAGAGAGAAGAAAAACAGTAGTCTTGAGTTGGTATATAAGTAGCTGTAAAAATAAAGTCAATTTGAAATAGTGTTTTTGTGGGCCAGTGTTACAAAAACACAAGAAAAGTACTTGAATTATTTTGAAATAAATCTTTTGTTGTTTTGAAATTATACTGGCTGCACTTTACTTCTTGCACTCACACTGCTAAAATACTAGATCATGAAGCTTCCTGTCTCAATAGTATCAAGCTTTTGGCTATTGAACACTTACTTTCTGTAAAGCAGATTTTCTCAGCCTTGGCATTATTGATCAAGATAATACACTGTTGTTAGTGGTTGTCTAACATGTAATGTAAGGTAATGTAATGTAATGTAGGGTATTTAATAACACCTCTGATCTATTTTCATTAGATGCCAGTAGCACCTGTTCTCATTTGTGATAACCCCAAACACCTTCAAATGTGGCCAAACATCTTCTGGGGATGGATTTATGCCTGTTAAGAACCACTGCTATAAAGTGGTTTAATTAATTAATGTTTTTAAAATATTTTACTTATTTATATGAGAAAGAGAGAGAGAGTGAGCCAAGGGAGGGGCAGAGAAGCAGACTGTCCACTAAGCAGGAGCCAGACATGGGACTTGATCCCATGACCCTGGGATCATGACCTGAGCTAAAGGCCAGTGTTTAACTGAGTGAACCACTCAGGTACCCTGTAGAGTGGGTTAGTCTATACACAAGATCAAAAGAAAACATTGAAATTATATGATTTAAATTTATATGTAATAAAAGCAAAATTTCTCAAGCTCAATTATTTTTTTCTCTGCAGTGATTACATAGGATCAAATAATTGAAAGGCTCATGAGATTCTTCAGAATGTCCTCACAAAAGTCTTTGAGATACAGTGCATGATACAGTGGGAGAAAGAAAGCTAGTCAAGCTTCAGGGGACAAAGGGATCTCCACTGCAGCTCCCCAGGTATCTCTCTTCCTCAGAGAAAGCGTTTTGTCTCTGGATTATGAATTCCAGTGTGAAAGAGAAATCTTGGATTCAGGAACCCTCAGGCAAAAGTTTCTAAGAGGGTCTTTTATACCCAGCGGTTATGTAACCACAGCACACTGTGCAACCAGTCAAAGAAGGTTCAAGGCATTGATTTATACTTCTCTAACTAATATAAGCCAGCTGTTCCAGAAAAGTTGTAACTATTTTTTTTTCCTTTTTAATTTTATTTATTTGACAGACAGAGATAGAGCACAAGCAGGGTGGGTGGCAAGCAGAGACAGAGAAGCAGGCTCCCCGCTGAGCAGAGAACACCATGTGGGACTTGATCCCAGGATCCAGGGATCATGACCTGAGCTGAAGGCAGACGCCTAACCAACTGAGACACCCAAGTGCCCCTGAAAAGTTACAATCTTTAAAGAGCATATTATAAATCCCTAGCTAATCATCTTGTCCTTATATTAGTTCAGTACTGACTTTGTTGCATTTCAGGAAATAAGCATAGGGTTACCTCCATGCAGTAATAGGAATACTCTATTTTACACTTATTTTACCCCCAAAAAATAAGCAAAGAAAAAATACTTTTCTCAAATTTTTCTGTTTCTCTGCCTGGCTTTAAGCCACCTCTCTGCAACCACAGTTTTTGACACAATTCTCCTTTCTTACTGTCTAAATTACCACACTATCCATACATTCATTCTTCATGTTAAACTTCTAATATTTCAAAACACACTCATTTAAGAGTAGAAACTGGTTAAATTTGCCAAATTTGCACAGTTGTGCAGCTATCAACACAGTCTAGTTCTAGAACATCTCGATCCCCCAAAGCATTCTTCATGCCCATGTACAGTTGATCCCGGTCCCTCTCTTGACACAGACAACTGATCTCTTTCTTTTCACATAGCTTTTACCTTTCCAAGAATTCCATATATGTGGAATCACATAATATATTATTTTTTATGCCTGAATCCTCTCACTTAGTGTGATGTTTTTGAGATGCACCCGTGGTATGGCAAAATTGGTTGCTCATTCCTTTCTTCTCTGAGTACTAGCCCATTGTACAGATATACTACACTTTGTATATCCTTTAACCAGTTGATGGATATTTGGCTTGTTTCCAGCTTTTGCTTATTATGAATAATGTAGCTATGAACACTGTGTTTTTGTTTGGTCATGTTTTAATTTCCTTCAATAGATATGTAGGTGTGGAATTAGTGTTTTAATATAAATGCATGTTTATACACAATAGTGTTGAGTATCCTTGTGGTTTTCCTGATTTATTGAGGTATGACTGACATACAACATTGTGTGAATTTAATTATTTCATACAACTATGTATTAGAAAACTATTACTACCAAATTGTTAGCTAATATCTCCAGCACCTTGCATAATTACCATTTCTTATTTTATAGAGAACACATTATGATATTAATCTTTTAGCAATTTATAAGTATATAATAAAGTATTGTTAATTATGATCATTGTATTGTACATTAGATTCATGGGCTTAGTTGACATTCTTTGGAAAAAGATCTATTCAAATTTTGGTATGATTTTATTTTTATTGAGGCATTTATATTTCTAATTGACCTCAGGCATTTTTATATATTCTAGATATAACTCCTTTCTCAGTCCATCTTCAAAAAGTGTTTTCTCCTTGGTTGTGATTTGCTTTTTCATTCCTTAATGGTGTATTTTGAAGGGCAAAAGTTAGAAATCTTGATGAAGACAAATTAATATTTTTATTTTATTGTCATATTGAAGAACTCCTTACCTAACCCAAGATTACAAATATTTTTCACTAAGGTTTTCTTTTAGAGGTTGTATAGATTTAACTTTTACAATTGTGTAATCCATTTTCAGTTAATTTTTAAACTGATATTAGCTAGTTAATGAGGTTCTGGTTTTGTTTTATTTTACATAAGGGTATCCTATTGTTCAAGTGCTATTTGTTGAAAAGACCATGCAGTCACCATTGAATTGCATTGGTATTCTTATTTAAAATCAATCAACTATATACGTGTGTCTATTTCTGTATTCTATTCCATAGATAGATCTACATGTTTATTATGTTGATACTACATTAACTTATTTACCGTAGTTTCATAATAAGTTTTGAACTCAGGTAGTGTAAACCTTCTATCATTGTTTTATTATTTGGAAGCTGTTTTGTTGTTGTTGTTGTTGTTGTTTGCTTAAAACTATTAATTTATTTACTCATGATACATATCTCGTGCTAGTTGACAGAAAACTCTTTTGATTATTGGAGACACTGCTGCCATGCCATGGTTTCCTTACATATTAGTTTATTCATTAACTATATATACATAGATATAAATATAAGCATACTGGCATAATGATTATACAATGCTTTATAGCTGTAAAATAATGGTTAATTTAGCAAGTGAAACAGCTAAGAAGAATTTATTACATCACTAGCTGTCAGGAAAAGGTAAGTTCAAATTATAACCACCCACCACACATCTATTAGAAAGGCTAACATTAAAAAATAAAATAAAAATACCATATACTGGGAAGTGTGCAGAGAAACTAAGTCCTTCATATATGGACAGTGAAAATGTGAAATAGTAAACTCTCAAAAGTAGTTTGGCAGTTTCTTACCATGCACTCATGTGACTCAGCAACTGAATGTGGGAGTTTATGTAAGAAAAATGAAAATGTATGTTCACAGAAAACTCTGTAAATGTAAGAAAAGAGAAAAAACTGCACATGAGTTTTCATAACAGCTTTATTCTTAATAGCTAACAAACGATGGTTCAAGAATGGTATGTATGGTACATACATACCAATCAGCAATAAAAAGGAACAGACTGCTGATACATTCAATGACCAAATGGCTCTTAAGGGAATTATCTGGAATGGGGAAAAATATCTAAAAGGTTTACATACTGTATGAATCCAATTATATAACATTCATGAAATGACAAAATTACAGAAATAGAGAACATGCCAGTAGTTGCAGGGGACAATTCGGCTGTGGTTATGAACCAGTCATATGATGGATTCTTGGTATGAACTATGTCTGGATTGTCTTGGTGGTTACATGAATCTAGAAACACATACACGTGTGCACACACATAAGTGCATGTAACACTGGTGAATTCTTAAGGTCAGTGGATTGCCTCAATATCAATTTCCTAATCATGGTAAGATAGTAAAAAAAAAAAAAAAAGCTAGTTTGGGGGATATAACTGTAAAAAAGGTCAACTTGATCCATCCATTTAGGAAGAAGTCATATAAAAATAATTCAAATTTACTGAGTACTTACTAAGAGGCATCACTATTCTTTCATGACAAGCTTATGAAGTAGGTACTAATATTATCCCTATTTTAAAAATTGGTGAACTAAGGCATAGTGAGTAGAAAATCAATATAGGATGGTAATGGAAGAGCCAATCTTTAAATCTAGACATTGCTGCAAGCATTCTTAGCTACCTCTGTCATAGCTAGTCTCTTGATGGTACCCAGTATAAGTCTCACAGAACTTAAAGAGAAGTAAAACCAATGTGGGCCAGAGAAGCCCTAAAAATTGTTATGAGCTGCTTAAGCACAGTTGTATTTAAAAGAAACTGAGCCGATTGCAAGAACTGCAAGGTTGTAAGTTGAGATACGTTATTATTCAAGAATCATATTCAAAATCAGTGAAGAACCACTAGTATAGAAGACAAATATTAAGAGGCAGCAACACCATTGGAAAAATTAAGTTTTCTTCTTGAGCTACAGTTAAACATTAAGGTAGTTCTTAAAAGCTGAAGAGGGAATGTACTGTAAGTGTGGCAGATAGGGAGGGTTCTCAATTAGTCGCACAGGGATGGATGCTGGCGGCCGACATCCGTCACCTACCTGCTCTCTTAGGGAGGTGCCAAGTCTAAAGAAGTTACCTTCTGTGTAGTGAAGGACCTTTCTGGTGCAGCCCAAATCTATTGTCCAATCAACATAATGATAAAAGAATCACAGAAGTGCCAGAATGAGCGAAAACCCGAGTTCTCTTGGCTTCAGAGATCCACGTACGTAGGTGAAGCTTTTATTAAATTGCATCACGTACTTTGGTCTCTCTCCAAATGCTCTTCTTTCCTGTTCTTCCACAAATCCCCAGCATCCTCCCTAATGAAATTCTAGCACATTCGTCTCTGTCATACCATCTACTTTCATGAGAAGTTAACCTGCAAGAGTTGGCATTTTTGAAAAACTGGAACTGACAAAGTGCTTACGCTGGTTGGGGGTGGGGGGATGACATTTTTGTTGAGTATCGAGTTCATGGTACTATATTGAAGTAAGTGTCTCATTAGCAATGTTGCTCTGGCTCTGAATTTATAGACACACCATCACTGGAGCAACCAGGTCAGTAATTTGGAAGATATCCTTGACTCCCCTCTGTCTTCTCATTGGCAAAATCCCATCCACACTGTTGTGTAAAATTTCAATTACAAGTTTCTCCTCTCTCTCCTGCTGTTGCTTGTGCTATTGCCTTAAGCATGCTTTTCCTAATTTTCATCACATCGTTTTCTCATCAGTTCTCCATGATTTAGCTAATGGGGTGGTCAATCTAATGTTCAAAATTCATCCTCACACTCCCAACTTAGAATACTTCTGTGACTTTTATTGACAGGGAGAGAGAGAGAGAGAGAGAGAATTCACCATGGTCTATAATAGATACTTAGGGATCATTCTCTCACTTAGTGGCTGGTTTGTCTCCTGTTATGGTGTTTTCCCACAACAGCCTATTATTATAGAGCATTACTAACATTTGTGGCGTATTTGCTATTTACCAGGAAAAGAATTGTACAAACTGCTTTACATGGATTAGTTCATGTAATCCTCACAACCTTACAAGCCTAACAAACTATTTGTAATACCCTGAATATATCAAGCTAATGTATGCCTCAATTTCATACTGCTTCCTCCTTGGAAGCATGCAGTGGCCTTCCCTTACTCGTTTCCCCCATACAAACACCTACTGATCCTTCAAGACTTCATTCATTTATTATCTGCCCCGTTAATACATTCTGCTGCCACTTCCAGTGTTATTGTTGACCTACTTTCCACCATGAACCTTAGACATTTCTACCACAATAGTTCTAATGCTTTAGTAACACCATATTCAAATCATTCACTTCTCCACTGAACTGTTAACAATTTGAAGAAATGAATCATATCATATATTTTCTATTCCATGTCCACGGTTTTTAACCTCACAGATAATATCACTGTCTCATATTACTAACAAGGGTAACAAGGTGATTTTCTCAAATGTATAACGGAACTTGCCTGACAGATGCTTTGTGTTACAGAGCCAAAAGGTAGATTTTAAAACCACTCAGAACTAGGCTGAAATCCTGGTTTTTGTCTCTTATTAATACATAAATTCACTTGGAATTCCTCACTGTAATATAATTTTCCTCTGTAACAGAATTATAGTGGCACTGTATTTTTTGTGACATATCTGATCATTATGCCATATTACACATGGAACGTAGGAAATCCACAGATAACAACCCGGTATGCCTGACCTCACAACAGACTTTTAATTCTGCCTCACACTATTTCCGATGCATTTATGTCAGAACTGGTGGCTGTATATGAATGTCAGTCTAAGTAAGGATGAGAGGCAGTCTCCAGCTGGTCTTAGCTGTGGACTAGGGCCTCATAGGTGCCAGTACTGGAGGCTGTTCTTTTTTTGCAGTGGCCCAATGTTAAAGCTAAAGAAAGAAGTCTTTCTGGTGGTGCCTGGGTGGCTCGGTGGGTTAAAGCCTCTGCCTTCAGCTTGGGTGATGGTCCCAGGGTCCCGGGATCGAGCCCCACATCGGGCTCTCTGCTCAGCAGGGACCCTGCTTCCTCCTGTCTCTCTGCCTGCCTCTCTGCCTACTTGTGATCTCTGTTTGTCAAATAAATAAATAAAATATTTTTAAAAATTAAAAAAAAATGAAAAAAATAAAGTAAGAAGTCTTTGCTCAGGCCTGCACTGATGGTCTATGATAATATATGAAAAACAAGCCAGTGGCTTCTGAATTGAATCACCCCACTATCTACTGTCTCTTTTCTTGCCTTATACAATTTCCACTCTTCATCCAAGTCCCCCTCCATCCGCACCTTTATCTCCTGCCTTTTATTGCCAAATTCAGCTCCAGTACCTGCCACCATTTGTAAAACATGGTTCTACATGATAGAAAATTAATTAATGAAGCAATACTTCACTGCACTTGTAAAACTGGCTTCCCAGAGAGGAAAATGAAGTGTCTGCAGATTTTTGCACTTATAATAAAAGTCAGCTACAAAAGAAGAAACTAATAAACCGATTTAACAAACTTGTTTTTTATTTTCATTTGGCACTCAGTTTAAGTGAAATTCTGATAGCAAACTAGCAAAGCATAAGAAGTTTGTATTAAAAATTATAAATGAATTATCATTTTAGTAATAAATGTAATAGTAATAGGTAAAACTACTATAATTTCGGATAGTATTTTAACTAGATTTAGTGCTTTCCCCATTTTCAAAACATATTGACAATAGTAGATTAATTATGAACAATAACAAAAATACATTTTGTATGCATTCCTGAATTGTTATTTAACTTAAAATTAAAGCATAAATCGATGTAACATTGAGCTTACAGGGTAGTAATTACCTTTGCAAACTTTTATCCTTAACACAATTCCTTATAAAGAATGGCTTGGTTTATTTTATTTTATTTTATCTTATTATTTTATCATTTTTTATTTGCATTTATTAAATTTGTTTTTCAGTCTATAAACAGTAAAACCAAGACTAGCTAAAGCCTACTTGCACTACATTATTCATATTATTAATTTATATATAGGCGGTCCCCATATATTCACTGTGATATATTTCTTTAAAGTGTATTTCATAAAGAAATGGTGTGAAGTGTATGATTTCCCCCCCATAAGCAATCAAGCGTATTCCAGAGGACAGAGAGAATGGATGCAGTTACCGTTTTGACACTAGGTGGCATTCCTGTGTAATCAGAAGACCAAAAGGCTAATACAGTTGCGGGTCCGTTTCCCGGAGACCTGTCATAAATTCAAAAATGAATGGATTACAGCTAAAGAAAGTTAAATACAGGCTTTTATTCAGATTATATGAATAAACCAATCTGACATCAGGCTATGTACAGTTTTTTGACCATTTTAAAATTAAGAATTGTCATTCTGCCTTCACTAAATTTGAAGTATAGATGCTAGCTACTGAAAGCTATTTCCTGCTTTTTGCCTATGATATCTACTTCTCTGCAAGTATTTTTATGTTAATTATTCAGAAAACATACTTAATTCAACTTGTATAAAACACTGTCACAAATTTATTCCAATGAGAAAATAATTCCATGCATCAATATTAAAGATTATCTTAGGTTTGTTATTATTGCAAAAAGTTTAAACAAGGATAAGAGCCTTTTAAAATTATTGTAAAAACATTACACTTAAAAAAATCTTATTGTTTGTCATTTATATATGATGGTGAAATAAACCACTAATTTAATATGATGTGTCCAACCTCATATTAAAGACATGCATGTTCTTATCAACATAGAACTTCTCAAAATTTGTGTATTATACAGTACATCATTAGATTTCGATGCAATGTTCCAAGATTTCATTGTTTACGTATAACACCCAGTGCTCCATCAAATCCGTGGCCTCCTTAACAGCCATCATCAGGCTAACTCACCCCCCACTCACTTCCCTCTAAAACCCTCAGTTTGTTTCCTGGAGTCCACAGTCTCTTATGGTTTGCCTCCCCCTCTGACTTCCCCCCTTCATTTTTCCCTGCTCCTAATGTCCTACATTTGGAGTCCTATATTTTTAGGTTCCATAAATTAGTGAAACCTTTTGATAACTGACTTTCTCTGCTTGACTTACGTCACTCAGCATAATCTCCTCCAGTCCCGTCCATGTTGATGATGGGGTCCATATATACAATGGAATGTTACTCAGCCATCCGAAATGATGAATACCCAACTTTTGCATCAAATATTTTATAACAAATCAAAAACAGAAAAGGCAACAGCCGCATGACAAGCTTGGAGTGAAAACAGTGGCTGTGAAAGCCCGGATTTGAGGGGATCGATGTGTCAGAAACCGGAATGTCAGTTGTGATGTTCCAGAGAAGATTCAGGGTTCGACATAAACACACAGACATTAACATTTTGATCTAATTAGATACATTTCTCAAAACTTATGATGAAATGCACATATTGTTGAGTTTGCTTTTTCCATGAAATAAAGAGAACATTAATTTTTGCAAAAAGAGGACATATTTATAGACCTTCTGTGGGTCCGGCACATCACAAATATTATCTCTGACTTTCAGAACAATCCATTTAATTCTATCTTACCCCTCCCATTAGACATGAATAAAATCTGGGTTAAGAATTGAATTTCTTGAATTGAATTTCTTGAATTCCTTGAACTACAGGCCACCAAATGCCAGAGCCAGAATATGAACTGCAGCCTCCTGAACCATACACAGCAAGTTTCTCACTATGTAGTTCAGCACACTTATTATGAGGAGGGGCAAGGTGATGGGGAAGTAAGACACCTTGTTTCAACCGATCGCCCGAAGTGAGCTAATCATCTACCAGAACACCCATGAAATCAGCCTGAGATGTAAGATTATACACTTCTACATTTTCTCCAAATTCATATACTGAGGTCCTAAACCCCATTACCTCAGAATATAACCATATTTGAAGATAAAGCTTTTACAGAAGTAATTAATTTTGAATGAGATCCTATGTAGTTGGGCTCTATCCAATATGATGGGTGTCCTCATGTGATGAGAAAGAGATACACACTTTCAAAGGAAAGTCCATGTGAGGACACAGCCGGAGACCGTCATCTGCAAACCAAAGAGACAGAGCAGCCCCCGCAGAAACCGAACCTGCCAACACCTGAATCTTGGATTTCCAGTTTCTAGAACTGTGAGAAAATAAATTTCTGTTGTTTGAGCCACCAATTCTGCAACACTTTCTTATGGCATTCCTACCAATAAATATCATGCCCAAAACAGTATTCTTAACTTTTAATAGAATCCAGTTTATACTGACTTCCAATGCATTTAAAGCAATGAATATTTCTACAAACACATTTTTTAAATACTATATATATATAATGTCAGGTGTTTGTTTGTGTATGTGTGTCTGTCTATCTATCTATTGAGAAGACTATTATATTACTATTCTTCACTGGACAAGAGCTACAAATAATATCTTAAATCATATTCAGTGATTTTTAATGCTATAGAAATAATTATTTGACATATATTCAGGTAAAAGCTAATGTTAAAATTAAGTGACCAAGATTTGAAATGAGATCGAAAATTTAAAAGTTAAAATGAATTTAGTTATATTAAAGGTCTGTAATGCTTTAAGTATACATTGGAAATTTGAAATATTAGAATGAATTCAATTTTATCAATATTTATTTTATGTCTTTCTCCTAAAAATATTTAAAAACACTGATATCCCAGTGACAATGATCTAACCACAAGCTTTGCGTTTCCCATTAAAATGTATGGATAATGGCTGATGCTACACTTAGCTCAAGTAATGTGAAAGGTGAGCATAAACTTTATGATGCACCAGAACTAGAGAATTCTAAAACTAATAGACTCATTCATATGGATACAGAAGTCAGCCTGAAGATTCTTGTACTTGTTAAATTTGTGAAAATTGTAGCATCAAAAATATTAATGATTTAATTAACTGCAACAAACTGAATAAACAAAAATCTCTGACTGCACAAGGAGTCTCAAATTTAAAAAAAAAGACAAAAACTAAATCTAAAAAAATTTTATTACAATTAGATGTCATTGATACATCAGTTTCTTACTC
Organism: Mustela erminea; assembly: GCF_009829155.1. Lineage (NCBI taxonomy): Eukaryota > Metazoa > Chordata > Mammalia > Carnivora > Mustelidae > Mustela > Mustela erminea. Next base: position 145,419,137 of record NC_045616.1, read on the forward strand.
TGAAAATCAGTATTAAATACAGAGGTAATCTCATTGCATTTCATTAGGAAGTGTGCTTCATTCAACAAATAACTCCAGATGGTTAGGAATTCACACCCTCATGACAATGATGTTAGTCGATAAAAGTAAAAGAAATCATAGAATTTAAAAATAGCCAATGATTGGGCACCTGGGTGGCTCAGTGGGGTAAGCCGCTGCCTTCGGCTCAGGTCATGATCTCAGGGTCCTGGGATCAAGTCCCGCATCGGGCTCTCTGCTCAGCAGGAGCCTGCTTCCTCCTCTCTCTCTCTCTGCCTGCCTTTCTGCCTACTTGTGATCTCTCTCCGTCAAATAAATAAATAAAATCTTTAAAAAAAATAAAAAAATAAAAATAGCCAATGGCATCTAATGAAATCACTGATTCAGAGAACCATCAGTGCAAAACCCAATAGGTAAAATGTGTTGGTTAACTGAACAGTCACAAGTTTCAAGTTCCCATATAATTTGTCAACAAAATATGGTCACAATGCAATGGAGAAACAAAATAGCATTATGTGCCTCTTGAAGTTAAAATATTTAATCTGAATCTAACTTTTCCAGGCATATGTTCTCATCTTCCACATAGCCAATATGGGGGGGATGAAACAGGAACTATACTAAATTATACAGATGTAACAAGAAAATGAAATGAATGGGCATTGTTTATATAACTTGTTTGGGGAAAAACAGCATTTTGGGGAAACTAGGAAAAATAGAAATGAAATATACATGATATAGTATTTATTTCATCAATATGATCATTGAATTGTGATAAAATATAAAAAATATTTCTCATTATTTGAGTATATTTATAAGGATAAAGTGTAACAACATTTGTAAATAACTCTAGGTTTTAGTTCTTCAGTATTTATTTTTGAATATATGTTGATGAAGAAAATACAACAAAATTGAATAATTAACAATTATTAAATCTAGACATTGGTATACTAGACTGTTGTTGTATTATCCTTTATTTATTATTTATTGTTTTATTATTTTTGTTTATTTTGAAAATTATTTTTATAATTAAAAATTAAAGCTTCTTAGATTTTTTATGATACACCTACAATATAGAACATGTATAATATAAATATCTGTATTTAGTACATTGAATAAATAGTGCCTGTTTTCATAGTGAGCTTCTTAAATCCAGTGTTCTGACATGTATGCGACACGTAGTTTTCCAGTGTTACACATTCAATGTTTTTTAAGGGAAAAAAAGTGTTATTCTAGTACCTGTAGTCAGCTAGAGGACTTATCGTTAAGAATTCCTTCTGAGTATTATAAAATACCAGACTATCCATCATTTAAAGACTGAAAAAACAAGTGTCATTTAAGGTGGGTTTGGACGGCAAGAAACTAATTTAATGATTCGAAGCTACATTCTCTGTCATGTCAGGAGTGTACTGCTCAGAGTTCGTTACCAGCCCTGCATGACCTGACGTAAAATCCAATATGGTGGCATGGCCCATGGTATTCATTTGCAAGGGACCAGGAGTCATTTGCTTGGTTAGATGACAAAGTGGGAGGGATGGCAGGAGATTTGCTTTTGGTGACCTCTTGTCCATTATATTCTGATTGCAAATGCACACTAGATGAGCTCTGATAAGGCAAATAAAAGTAAAACCACCACCATCACCACCACCACCACCACAACAACAGCAACAACAACAAAATCATTTTGGAGTCTTATGAAATCATTTCTTACTCGAAGGAATTAAACACTTTAACACAGCTTAATGAAAACAGATCAAGCATTTGAAAAAATTGGTGATATGAATTAGTCAACACAAAAATTATTTTCAAAATTATATATGGCTATATATATTATAGTGGATTATATATTATGTATATATGGATTCATTATACTTGACTTTAATTGTATTCTATAGAAAGCAATAACTTTGAAAATCTAACTCATTTTCCACAATTGTAAATTAATCTCTCACTCAAAGGAGAAATATTCTTTTATATTACTGAAATTTTTACTATCTGATTTTTTTAAGAACTATACTTCTTCTCTACCCCACACATATTTCACTGTGAGGGAGTAATTATTTTAAGTACCAAAATTCAGCTGAATTGCAGTAAGGATCTCTCTCAACGCCATTAACAACTTATCAGGCATTGAGGCCAAAATATATACATTTTCTGTCATATGAAATCTTATTGAATTTAGAAATTATTTAGGGGAAATTCTTTCTCATCAGATTATTTCTAGATTTGTCCAGTTCATTGGGGGAGGTACCTACTTATAAGTACTCTAAATAGATACACAAAATTATGACATGGAGCTTATTGTAGACACATCATTTCACATTTTAAAAAATGCATGGGGGTGCCTGGGTGGTTCAGTGGGTTAAGCCGCTGCCTTCCACTCAGGTCATGATCTCAGAATCCTGGGATCGAGTCCCGCATTGGGCTCTCTGCTCAGCAGGGAGCCTGCTTCCCCCTCTCTCTCTGCCTGCCTCTCTGCCTACTTGTGATCTCTGTCTGTCAAATAAACAAATAAAATCTTTAAAAAAAAATAAAAAACTGCATGGACAACCACATAGATACCTACTTGTCAAACTAATGAGTCTTATTTCCATACTAATCAGGCCAATTTGATTTTCAACTTATTTGGGGTGATAGTATTAGTATCATAAACTGACTCTGTCTGAATGCAGGTTTGTAAGTAAAATGTATTTTTCTCCTTCCAAACACATTCTTGCCTAAAGTATGTAATATGCTACATGGCTAAGTGTAAACAAATTCTATTAATTTTCAGCAAGTTACTGTTCAGTGAAATAAAATTGCCATTTGATTGTAACAAGGAAAACTCCAAAGAGAACATATAAATCAGTATTATTGGCAGTTGGAAAAGATACATTGCCTAGATTACTGTTAGTGACTAGGGAAATAAATGACCATTTTAGAGGTTTTAGAAGCACTTGGAAGAGTAAATGAAGATAGCTTTTGAAAATTGCTGATGGGAATTCATCATAATGGAGGGCTGAGTTATATAAACAACATTTATTTCCCAGACTTGATCATTCTAAAGTGGAATAAAGTTTGGGTGAAAAGAGATTTCTTTATATGAGAAAAATGCTGAAACAGCATAAGAGAAGATTCAAAAGAGTTTTTTAGTTGATACAGGTAGCGGAAAAAATTAGTTTATATCAAGTTGAATTTAAGAATCTGATATTTATCTAGATGCCTAACATGAAATTCCAGGTGTTTCCTTTTTAGATTTTAATACTTGGGATTTGGACAGGTGGTATGTTAAGAGCATTAGCTTGTCTTTGACACTAGGTAAAGCTGCATTCAAATACAACTCTGTCAATCATAAGTTCAGGAAGACAAAAAGTGATTAGGTTTTCTGTATAGCTGGAATAGTATTTAAAGATATCTGGGACAGAAAATCTACCCAGAATATGGGTTCCAAGAGTATTTCTGACTAGGCAAAGACTACTATTTCTTTTCCTACATCTCTAAGATAATTCATAAAATTCCATGTATTTTTTCAAATATTTATAATTTAGTAAACATGAAGGCAATATTCACATATACATCTAGAACCTTAATATCTAAGAAAAATATATTTAAGAAAGACAAAATTGAGTAACTAACTTGGAAAGCTCATGCAAGATCATTAAGAAAACATTTATTTTTATTGATTTGGTTTCATTTTTATTTTAATTTATGGGTTTGATCATTTAAAAGGATTCATCATTGCCTCTGTGAATGTTGCGATGTTCACTACATCTGTATCTTTGGGTTAAATACCTAGTAGTGCAGTTGCTGGGTCATAAGGTAGCTCTATTTTTACCAACTTGAGGAACCTCCATACTGATTTCCAGAGTGGCTGTACCAGCTTGCATTCCCACAAACAATGTAAGAGGGTTACCCTATCTCTACAATCTCGCCAACACTTATTGTTGGCTTGTATCCTGTTTTGTTAATTTTCGCCATTCTGAATGGTATAAGGTGGCATCTCATTCTGCTTTTGATTAGTATTTCCCTGATGGCTAGTGATTTTGAAGATTTTTTTCATGTGTTGAGATGCCTTTCAGCAGATGAATGTATAAAGGAGACATGGTACATATATACGAGGGAATATTACTCAGCCATCAGAAAGGATGAACACCCACCATTTGCATTAACATGGATGGAACTGGAGGGGATTATGCTAAGTGAAATAAGTCAAGCAGAGAAAGACAATTATCATATGGTTTCACTTATATGTGGAGCATAAGGACTAACATGGAGGACCATAGGGGAAGAGAGTGAAAACTGAAGGGGGAGAAGTCAGAGAGGGATATGAACTATGAGAGACCCAGGAAACAATATGAGAGTTTTAGAGGCGTGAGGGGTGGGAGAATGGGGTAGGTGGTGATGGTTGTTAAGAAGGGCACATGTTGTGATGAGCATTGGGTGTTAAATGCAACTAATGAATCACTGAACACTACATCAGAAAATAATGATGTACCATAAGTGGTTAACTGAATATAATAAAAAATTTAAAAAAAAAGAGAGATTCATCATCAGGAAAAGTTATTTCATTCAAAATGTCCCTTTCTTTTGGAAAAACAATTTTATATTTCAAGATATAATTATTTCATTTCAGATTGTTGAAAATGAGAAATGGTGTAAATTTTTATCTTTTATTTTCAGGAAATTCAAATTCTAATAAATAATTCTAATAAATATATAATGAATATATTCTCAATAAGCACCTCTCACTAAGTAACTGAGAATTAAATGATTTGTTACAAAGTTTTATATACATTGCTCATTAAAGCAAGACTGTTTTGTACTTACAATGTCTATGACTTTTTCTACCCACAATATTTTCTCAGCATACTATTTTTAGTAAAAGTGACTAAAGCATTGAATCTACATGAATATCAAGTTCCAACCTTTCTCTTTATTTCATTTCTTCTCATTACGTAAAATGGACTTTTTTTTTTTTTTTAAGAGAAATGTTTTCAGGGCAGTGCCCAATTCAGATCAGTTACAAAAGGTAAAAACTATAGGGCAAAGAAGAGTGGAAGACGTGGCTGGAGCAGCAGGTGGTAGTCACGGTGGGTCTTCTATGTGATACTGCATAGATTTCAACTCTCATGGAAGCTGTACAAAACCAATGACATTTTAATAAGCGCATTGAAATACTAAGGCATATTTTTCAATAGATGCCTCTGTTTTCTCTATAAAAATAGACAAAAGTTATAAAAAACTAGAGTTAAAGGATCATTTAGAAGGGATTAAAGTAGAAAATAAGTGTGCAGAAAGGAGGTTTGGGCATGTATTCTCTACAAGTGGAATGTATTCTGCTACCATGTTTTGCTTAAGTGTAACATTTATCATTTCTTCAAATTGGAAGCATTAAATCACATACAATGTTCCTCCTGGAAAGTACTTATTAGCAGGAGAATGAAAAACAATATGTAAGATAACTTATTAGCACACTAATAATATGAATAAGCACTTGATAATATACTATATTACAATTGGTCAAATTATATTAAATATAAGTTGAAATGTCTACGTTTAGGTAGAAATGAAATTAATGCAAATTAAAAATATGTTTATTTAAAGTTGCATGTCTTATCTATTTTGTTTACAATCAATTATAAAATCAAATGAGATAGAATGTAGGTAGACATTCAGAAAAGATGAATAAGTCATTATTAGGGAAGAGGCAGAAAGTTTTCATATGATCTATGACATAAGCCTAAACTCAAAAATAGATACAATTTAAGTAAGGTTGCTAGATTTAGAAGAAAAAAAGTTAAATTTAAACTTCTGATTAACAAGGGATAATTTATTAGTGTCAGTGTGTCCCACACAATATTTGGTATATACTTAAAATTCATCCACTCTTTATCTAAAATTCAGAAATAACTCAATAGGGACACCTGGGTGACTCAGTTGGTTAAAAGGCTGCCTTCAGCTCAGGTCAGGATCCCAGGTTCTAGGATCAAAGTCCTTCATCTGACTGCTAGCTCAATGGGCAGCCTGCTTCTCTCTTTATCTGCTGCTTCCCCTACTTGTGTGCCCCCCTGCTTGTGTGTGTTTCCTCCCTCTGTCTCTCATTGACAAATAAATAAAATCTTAAAAGAAAACCAAATATAACTGAATAGCTTGATCTGGCAACCCCAGATTTAAAGGAAAATAGCAGACAACAAGGAAAACCACAATAGTAAAGTGAGATGTAATAAACTTACCACCTAAATATTGGGCAAAGGTCTATGCTGTAAACAGAGAAATGTCATCTTAGAGAGAAGTCCAGATCTGAATAGCATTAAATGTTAGGCAGAGAAATATAACTTGTTAAAATTAGAAATGTGGAATCATTTAAAGCTTTGGTCAAAATATCAAAGTACATTTAAGAATAATCAATCTAGAAAATTAGTTCTTTTTTTTAAGAGAGAGATCACAGTAGGCAGAGAGGCACGCAGAGGGCAGGCGGAGGGGCTGGAGGTGGGGAGCAGGCTCCCTGCTGAGCAGAGTCTGATGTGGGGCTGGATCCCAGGACCCAGAGACCATGACCTGAGCTGAAGGCAGAAGCTTAACACACTGAGCCACCCAGGCACCCCTAGAAAATAAATTCTTAATGGATTAGAGAGTTAAAGGCTTTAGAGTCAGAGAAGGATTCAAGAGATTATTTAACCTGAGTTTGTAGCATGGCCTTCCGCTATAATATGGAAAACAAAGAAAAAGTCTGTGAATAAAGGGAAAGTACAGTTTAGAATATTAAATGCAATTACAAAGACAGAACAATTGGGAAAAGCAGGATAAAAATACCAAATTTGTTACTGGGACCTTTTTTCTCTTTTTTTTGATTGTTAATAGTGGTTATCAAAGTTCAGTGAACAGGACCTTCTGTTTTCAGCCATAAAGGAAGTGATGGGACCAGAATAGCCCTCCCACTGTTAACAACTAGAAATCAGGACAGGATGCTAGAAACAACTGTTTTCAGATATTAGATAACATGATACACAGCCTATGAGGTCTGACTAAGGACACCCTCTGTCTTTAGAGGAGAAAAACACAAGCAGAGCATGATGGTCGTATTGAATTAAGGAATCACAGATCAGTACTTGCCGAAACTGAGACAGATAGAATTTGGGAGCACAATAGTTGACAGGAGTTGTCTGCGGTGAAAGTAGGTCAGCAATAGAGTCATTAGACTGGGGCAACTCTGAAACTTTTGGTAGTTTAATGTAAACAAACAAACCAGTTAGCTACCTTTTTCTTCAATCTGAGAAAACGAAACTCAGGAATAACTAATCCTGAGTAGTTAGCCATATTCTTGATTCTGAGAAAATGAAATGCAAGAACAACTATCATAGCAACCAAATAACTAATTTTTTTTTCTAAATAAGGCAAACATTTAAATTACCGCCAGCTGAATAATTACTTTGCTTCCCTGCCTTCTCTATACATATCTCTGCTCTAGCCCCTCCTCACAAAACACTGGTAGCCATTTTGGTTTGGTGCTTTCTGATTCAAATAGTTGTTTGTTCAAAAAAAACTTAAATTTTTTTTTCAATGTACCACAATTTTATATTTTAACATAATGTAGAAAAAGAGCTCCAGAAATCTCTATAAAGAGCCTTGGCTGACTCCTTGCTTGAATACTAAGTTTTCATATGTAGGCTGAGACATCACAAGAAGGAGTAAAAAACTAAAAGGGAATGAAAAACTTCAGGTAGCTCTGAACTAAGCAATGGCGGCAGCTTGCAAAATACAGGGGGATGTCTAATATCCAAACATATAGAGTGCATTGACTTTATTGAGCCCCTAGGGACTTCAGTAGATACACACACACACACACACACACACACACACACACTCATATTTTAAATATATTTATTTATTTGACAGAGAGAGAGGGAACACAAACAGGTGGGGTGGGAAAGGGAGAAGCAGGCCTCCCGCTGAGCAGGGAGCCTCATGCCTGGCTCGATCCCAGGACTCCAGGATTATGACCTGAGCCAAAGGCAGACACTTAACTACTGAGCCACCCAGTACCCTTAGTAGATATTTTAGAAAGACTATTCCTTAGGTCAACAGGGAAATGAGCCTTAAAGTGAAGGCTACTCTAGTCTTACAAAAATTGACTTCATCCCAAGTAAAAACAAATACCTGCCAGAAAAATAGTATTGTTGAAAATAAGTCAGGGTCCTGGGATCGAGTCCTGCATTGGGCTCTCTGCTCAGCAGGGAGCCTGCCTCTCTCTCTCTCTGCCTGCCTCTCTGCCTACTTGTGATCTCTCTCTGTCAAATAAATAAATAAAATTGTAAAAAACAAGAAAATGAGACAAAATATCCAACAATCACTATAATATACACAATTACTGATATATGGTAAAAAAGGTAGCACATTCCCAGGAGCAAAATCAATCGATATAAGCAGAAATGACAGAAATGATGGAATTAGTAGGAAAAAATTTAGGATAGGTGTTATAAACACTTCAGAATTAAACAATATGAACATAATAATGAGAAAAATAGAAATCATAAAAAATTACCATAGTGGGCTCTGAAAGATAAATACTTAAATCTGAAATAAAATTTCAAATGATAGTTTTAATAGAATTTAATTATCGAACATTCCTAAAGTGTAGGCTGCAGAGAGAAAAGACATATTAAATACAAGAGGTGAAGAGAGTGGAAGAGAACATGGGAGGGAAAAAAGACATAAAGAAAAACGATGAAGCAAAGGTCAGTTATTAGAAAATATTAATAAAATTGACCATCCTCTACCTAAAGAGATAGGAAAAAGAAGAAAGATTAATTATCAATATCAGGAATGAAAAAAGAGATTTCATTTTTTTTTTAATATTTTTATTTATTTGTTAGAGAGAGAGAGAGAGAGAGATACAGAGCTCAAGCACAGGCAGACAGAGAGGCAGGCTAGAGGCAGAGGGAGAAGCAGGCTCCCTGCCGAGCAAGGAGCCCGATGTGGGACTCGATCCCAGGACGCTGGGATCATGACCTGAGCCGAAGGCAGCCGCTTAAACAACTGAGCCACCCAGGCGTCCCGAAAAAAGAGATTTCAATGATAGTGATGTGTGGTATTGTGTGATAGTGATATTCAAATGTAAGTATTACGGAGTACTGTGAAGTCTTATGCCAATTAACTTGAGTGCTCTGATGAAATGACAACTCCTTAAAAAATAAAATTAATCCAAGAAAAATAAAAATTCTAAATTCATTAAATAAGTTGAATTTGTAATTAAAAGCCTCCCGCAAAAATGTCAGGCCAAAATGGCTTCAGTGGTGAATTCTCCAAACACGTAAGGAAGAAATAAATTGATTCTACACAAATTCTTCTAGAAAATAAAAGCAAAGAGAACCTTTCCAGAAGTCTATGAAAAGTCATCAAAGAGGGAGAAAACCATGATAGACTCTTAACAATAAGAAACATACTGAGGGAGGTGCCTGGGTGGCTCAGTGAGTTAAAGCCTCTGCCTTCAGCTCAGGTCATGATCCCCGGGGTCCTGGGATCGAGCGCTGCATAGGGCTCTCTGCTCAGCGGGGAGCCTGCTTCCCTTCCTCTCTCTGCCTGCCTCTTTGTCTACTTGTAATCACTGTCTATCAGATAAATAAATAAAATCTTAAAAAAAAAAAGAAACATACTGAGGGTTGCTAGAGGGGAGGCGGTGGGGCTGGGGTAACTGGGTGATGGACATTAAGGAGGGCACATGATGTGATAAGCTCTGGCTGTTATATGCAGCTGATAAATTATTGAACACTATATCAGAAACTATGAACTCTATGTTGGTTAATTGAATTTAAATAAAAATTAAAAATAAATAAATTATATTTTAATAAAAAAAAAAGAAGTCATGAAAGAAGATAATAAAATTCCTGAATGGGTGCTCAACAGCATTAGTGCTCAGTTGAATTAAAATTTGAGTCAAGAGGGGTACCTGGGTGGCTCAGTGGGTTAAAGCCTCTGCCTTCGGCTTAGATCATGTTCCCAGGGTCTTGGGTTTGAGCCCTGCATCGGGCTCTCTGCTCAGCCTGGATCTTGCTTCCCCCTCTCTCTCTGCCTGCCTTTCTGCCTACTTGTGATCTCTGTCTATCAAATAAATAAATACAATCTTAAAAAAAATTAAGTCGAGAAAAGGTATGAATACATTATGAGATGAATGTTTGTATCCACCCAAATTTTATGTATCTAAATGCTAACCCCAAATGTAATGTTATTAGAGGTGATGCCTTTGGGAGCTGATTAGATCAGTGGAGCCCTTGTGAATAGGTTCAGTGCCCTTATAAAAGAATATCTAGAGAGCTCTCTCCCCCTTTTTCTTCTGTGTAAGTGGGCAAAGGCGGTCAAAGAAATAGGAAGTGGACTTTGACCAGACAAGGAATGTGTCAGCACTTTGATTTTGTACTCCCATCCTCCAGAACTGTGACAAATAAGTATTAGTTGCTTGAGCCACCCAGTCTATAGTATTTTTATTTTATTTTTTTGTTTTGTTTATTTATTTGTTTTTAAAGATTTTATTTATTTATTTGACAGTGCGATAGAGAGAAAGCACAAGTAAGCAGAATAGCAGGCAGAGGGAGAGAGAGAAGCAGGGTCCCCGCTGAGCAGGAAGCCTGATGCAGGACTCAATCCCAGGACCCTGGGATCATCACCTGAGCTAAAGGCAGCTGCTCAACCAACTGAGCTACCCAGGCACCCTGTTTTGTTTACTTTTTTAATTTTTAAAATTATTTTTAGTAACATATGATGTATTATTTGCCCCAGGGGTACAGATCTATGAACCATCATGCTTACATATTTCACAGCACTCACTATAGCACTTGGATATTTTTATTTTAGCAGCCTGAATGGACAAAGACAATATACATGCACTGAAAACACCCTACACGAAAAGTGTGGTTATGTCAAGTGTTGTAAAGTATGTAGAGCAACTGGAACTTCACACGGCAGGTGGTAATACAGTAAGGCAAAGTTATTTTTGGAAATTCTTTGGTAGTTCTTATTCAGTTCGCATGTATTTACCATATGCTGCTAAGTTCCTCTCCCAGGTATTGAACAAAAAGACATGGCAAGATATGTCTAGGGGCACCTGGGTGGCTGAGTCATTGGGTGTCCGCCTTTGGCTCAGGTCATGATCCCAGGGTCCTGAGATCAAGTCCCTCATAGGGCTTGGTGCTCTGGGGGAAGCCTGCTTCTCCATCTCCCCCCAACCCCACTCCTGCTTGTGTTCCTGCTCTCACTCTCTCTCTCTGTCAAATAAATAATTAAAATCTTTAAAAAAACAGATATGTCTACACAAAAACATATACTGATGCTCATCAAAGCTTGATTCATAATAACTTCCAATTGGTAACAACCCAACTATCCTTCACAGGTGAATTTAGACCTAAAATGTATACATTTTATTTCATGTAAATTGGGTTTTTACAATTTTGATGTAAAAATTCTTTGATATATGAATTACCTGTAAAGTTTATTAAAACACACATTCTTAGGCTATCTTGACAGATATTCTTGTCAAACAGCGTTGAATTAGGGTTGAAACACCACACAGGGAGCTGCAATATTTGAATTCGGTAACATGAACGTTCTTTTGTTCAAAGTGTTACATACAATGCAATATGTATCTTAAATATGATATCTAGATGTCCACTAAGGTGTCTTAGCACCAAGTTTCTCTGTTATTAAAACTTTTCTATATTTATTCTTCATGTTAAATTGACAGTTCTCTAGAGATAGGAAGACAGATGAATTATTATGAAAACTATCAAGTGAGAACATGTATTATTTCTGACTCTTAAATAAATATAGACATCCATATTTCCATTTGGTGTAATGCAATTATAGGAACTGGGGCTTAAATATGGAGATACTTGCTATTTTTAAAATTTTGTATCAGTTTGCAGTTTATATCAGAAGCCTATCTTGTTATATAAAATTTTGTCTCATAAATCTATTATCCCAATCACTTAACAAGAGCCCTTAATGTAAGAATATGTTGCAGCGTTTCACTGATTTTACTGATTATATTTAATCATTCAAAACCTCAAATTATAAATAACAAGCTTTGCTTTTTTTTAATACATACCCTGAATTTGTGCATATATACTATATCCTTTGTCTATTTAAAGAACAGGAAGAATTAATACAACCCTTTAAATTTTGATTAATTCAGTGAAGTACATGTATATACAAATAAATTGAGCATTGACTGTATGTAGTTGTCAATGGCAACATAAATGTAGTTCATTCAAACAGTATGTAAATAATATAAGAAAATTATAAAGATATTTAAATATGATTGGAATGGGCTCCAAATCTGAGTGGCTCAGTCGGTTAAGTGACCAACTCTTGATTTCGGTTCAGGTCATTGTCTCAAGGTCATGAGATGGAGGCCCGCATCAGGGTCCATGCTGGGTGTGAAACCTGCTTAAGATTCTCTTTCTCCTTCTGCCCCTCTCCACCAGTTCACTTGCTCACTGTCTAAATAAAAACTAAATAAATAATATTTTAAATATAATAATAAAAAAATTAAACACAATCAGAGTGTTCTGGTTATCATAAAGAGAAGTAAAAATACAATGGCGATTCAGAGAAGGAAAGGATCAGAGCACGTTTTCCAAGAGGAAGAACAAAAATGATAAATCCAGGAAATAAGAAGTAAGGATGCGGGCGCCTGGGTGGCTCAGTGGGTTAAGCCGCTGCCTTCGGCTCAGGTCATGATCTCAGGGTCCTGAGATCGAGTCTGGCATCGGGCTCTCTGCTCAGCAGGGAGCCTGCTTCTTCCTCTCTCTCTGCCTGCCTCTCTGCCTACTTGTGTTCTCTGTCAAATAAATAAATACAATCTTTAAAAAAAAAAAAAAGAAGTAAGGATGCCATAACAAGTTAAATAAAGATATATTTCAACCTTAAAAATTATTAACTCATTAAATTTATTTTTCTATAAATAATTTATTTATTAACTATATGTTTATGATAACCCAAAACCTGAACTACATTATTCTTCTAGATATTCTAGTTACTCAAAGGTTATGATCTCTTAATTTGGTTCTTTATCTAGCTTTTTTTTTTTTTCCCCCATGCTAGAGACTGAATAGTGAGTGGGTATGATGAAGAAATTATGGTATTGTCCACAGAGCTTAGATGAAGAACTAGGAAGGATAAATGTTATTTTGATCATAGAAGCAGCCAAAATAATATTTTTCATTAAAAATATTTGTTCTAGTGGTGCCTGCGTGGCTTAGTTGTTAAAGGGCTGCCTTCAGCTCAGGTCATGATCCCAGGTCCTGGGACTGGGACCGCCTTGGGCTTCCTGCTCAGTGGGAAGCCTGCTTCTCCTTCTCCCACTGCCCCCCACTTCTGTTCCCTCTCTTGCTGTGTCTCTCTTTGTCAAAAAAAAAAAATTAAAAACATATTTGTTCTATCAAGTGTTACACTTGAATATGTTTGAAGCCGAAAGGAAAAAAAAAAAAAAGGCAGTAGAATCTTTAAGACTGATATTAAAGACACCAAAAGGAGACTGGTGATTGCTTTCCAGTAAAGAGAAAATGGAGATCATGTTTTATTATAAAGACTTTAGAAAGGCATTGGACAATTAGCCCTTTTTTCTGATACTGAACAGGACTTCTATAGAAAAAAAAATAGTTATAAGACTAGAGATCTTTTGAAGCTAAATAGCCCCATCCCTAACAAGACTTCAAAGAGGAGACAGAGGGGGCAGGTGTGAGTAAACTGGGTATAAGAGTGTGTGGGTGTGTGGTATCGCTGTCAAATGGGGAATCCCAGAAAGATATTAATGAACTTAGTGCATGAATGACGTGCCTTTTACAACTTCGGGGGACGCCATTCCCACTGTATTCATCCTAGATACATACAGCTAGTGGAAAAGTTTCCTCACAAAACCAAAAACTGCTTTGAGGAAAGGCACATTTTCATAATAAAGGTAAAATCACCGTACTGGCTAGCAGTGGCGTGGTAAGAAGCGGTAAATGCACTTATTGCAGGCCAAGGTGAAAGCAGTCAAATAAGGGTTGCCAACTATACAGTGATGTGTGACAAATATGTCTTGGGGCCAAACAATTTCTAATTTAAGTGGAATAAAACGGGAGATTCTAATAAACATTACAAACGATGCATACTATGTCTGAAGATATCAGATTTTTATTTGAAAACGGGAATTTATAAAATTGTTGAAAGATGGTTGAAAGGGTTAGTGGAGTGTTTGCATCATAGAAACAAGTGATTTGTCCGAACGTGATTTAACTTTCCAATATTGACTAATAATAGCTGTTGGTCAGAATAATGAAAACTTTAAAAAGTGTTCTGATTTTTCCTCCTGATTAATGTTTTATGTTTTATTATCTAATCTGTTTGCAAAGATTTAATGAGGAGAAATAATTATGGCTGTAAAATGGTAAATTAATTCTGATCGTAAAGTGATTTTCACTATATGCTATATTTAATTTAAACTGTGATGTGTTTTATCACATTGTTGATTTTTACTATCTCAAATTTAGCTTTACTGGCAGTGGTAGTTTTAGCAGATTTTTATATTTTTACAATCTGATTCTAATTCATCTGACTGACTAGTTTGTTCATGGCAAAGCATAGTCTTGGGTTATATGAACCAGCTATATGTGTGGAGTTAACAAAAAGAGGATAAAAAAGCATAATTAACATTATGAGACATTTATAATTATTGAAGATTCTATATCTTACATCTAAAATGAATTTAGGTCCAAAACTGCTGTTATTAACCAATTATGTACTTCCATTTCTTTATTTCATATATTAGATTATGAAATACTGCATGGAAATTTAAGCTGTTCGATGAGTAGTGTGTGTAAGTGGTCTTAGAGCCAGACACCATGGGTTCAAATCTCTACCCCATCACTTACTAGACATAAACATTTGGATAAATTACCTAAGCAATCTGTTTTTTTATCTGGAAAATGGGGGTGATAACAATTAAAAAAAAAAGACTTATAGGACTGTTAGGAGGAACAAAAATATCATTAAAAAATGTTTATAAAAGCTTGACTGGTACAGAGACTATAGCACCCTCCAAGTCATCCTACAGAGATTTATCATTTAGCCTTTTTTTCCCCATTTTTAGAGGAAAGGTTTATAGTCCGTTGTAATCTGTGTGTCATCCTCTTAGGTGATATTTCTACAATGTTTTGTTTATTTGGATATGATTATAATAAAACAGTAGCCATGACATATCTTTTTAAAAGTTTGCAAAGTATATATAAAAAATCACTATGTTTCAGGATTCCAAAACTCCCAACCATACCCCCCAACACAGGCCCTGATTCTGTATGAATCTGAATCTTTGGCAGGGGAACCTGGGTATGTTTAATTTATTAAAAGCTCAGCAGGCAAGTCACACACACACACATCTGGTTAAGAACTACAATTAAGGCTCCCATGTCTAAGGTGTCCTCACACTGAAATGAGTGGGGTTACTTTCTTGTTTCCCTTGGTTTCAACACATCAGTTGGGTACCCTTGAATCAATGAATCAATCTTCTTGGACCATTCTTTCTTTAAATATCAGAATGCTAGGGTGCCTGGGTGACTCCATCGTTAAATATCTGCCTTCGGCTCGAGTCATGATCCCAGGATCCTGGGATCAAGCCCCGCTTTAGGCTCCCTGCTCAATGAGGAGCCTGCTTCTCCCTCTCCTGTTCCCCCCAATTGTGTTCCTACTCTCTTGCTCTATCTCTCTGTGTCAAATAAATAAATAAAATATTAATAAATAAATAAACAAACAAATATTAGAATGCTTTCTGATCTTCTGATAACTGTATCTTCTTAGATGTCTAGTCTTCACAGTTTTTTGTCCCAACATCAGAATTCCACAAATAATGACTTCTGAAACTCGAATAACAAATTATGTTTGTTCATCTAAAATACTTAAAATTTCCTATTACCACCTACTACGTCCCATGATAGAAAGCTATTTACAATATATTCTATATCTGCTTTGTTCCCATCTTCCTCCAAAGATAAGGTGATTCAGGTGATATTTAAAGCACGAATAAATTAGTCTTCATAAATACTTCATTACAAGGAGCTACTGAGAAATTTCAACATTCTCTTTCTAGCCTTTAAATTTATTTTTCTGGGATAAATCTGCTTTTATTAAACTGGCAGTTCTCTATGAGATTTAACCCCAAATTGGAAACATGATTTTCTCTTATTTTATATTCTCAATTTTAATTGTTAAGACGAACTCCTAGGAACAGAGAATAGAATATTAGTGATTAGGAGCTGGAAGGAAGAAAGGTGGAGAGAAGTTGGACAAATGACACAAGTCTTCAGTTATAAGAAGAATAAGACTAAATATTGTCACAGTTCTGTGACTATAGTTAATAATATTGTGCTGTGTATTTTAAATTTACTAAAAGAATAGACCTTACGCATTCTCACTACACACTAAGAGATAACTGTGTGAAGTGATACATGTGTTAATTAGCAGTATGGTAGAAATCATTTCACAAAGTAATATGTATGTCAGATCTTCACATTGTGTACCTTAAATACATACAATTTTGTCAATTACACCTCAATATATCTGAAAAAAAAAAAAAAGGAAAGAAAAAACTGTAAATCCTCATTAGCAAACCACCCCAGGCAAACACTTGTAGTTGAAGAAAGTTGAGCTTACCAATACTTGTTGCGAAAGAAAAAGGAATCACAAAGTATATGCAATCATGGAGTGTCTAAGAAAGAGTGTATTAAGAGTGGCTTATGATAGTGCTTAGAAACCATTAGGTGATTTTTTTTTTTTAATGTTAGTATTTTTTTTTTAATTTTTTATTTTTTATAAACATATATTTTTATCCCCAGGGGTACAGGTCTGTGAATCACCAGGTTTACACACTTCACAGCACTCACCAAAGCACATACCCTCCCCAATGTCCATAATCCCACCCCCTTCTCCCAAACCCCCTCCACCCAGCAACCCTCAGTTTGTTTTGTGAGATTAAGAGTCACTTATGGTTTGTCTCCCTCCCAATCCCATCTTGTTTCATTTATTCTTCTCCTACCCACTTAAGCCCCCATGTTGCATCACCACTTCCTCATATCAGGGAGATCATATGGTAGTTGTCTTTCTCTGCTTGACTTATTTCGCTAAGCATGATACGCGCTAGTTCCATCCATGTTGTCGCAAATTTAATGTAATTTAACATATTTATTTTAATCTAGATGGTCAGAACAAGGCAATGAAGCTAATTTGTAATTGACAAAGAGACATCAGTCAATCAAGAGAACCAGGAAAGAAGAGAGATTGAATATATCTCCTGTTTGGGCAGAAATTTTGTATCTGTCTCTCCCTAGATCTGATTACAAAGTAATCTTGCTCCTGTTTCTCTCCATCATGCTCACAAAGTGACCTTGTCTGATGTTGATGTTCTGTGACACTGGCCTGGTTGTTAATGCTCAGAAAACTCTCAGAAAACTCAATAAGAGACAAAAAGTTTGTGTTAAATAACAAGTCTCAAGTTAGCCATAGGAGGCTATTTACATGAGCAGAACAATACTCCAGGAAAACCTATTGTAAACCAGGTCTCAGGGAAAATTGAAATGGACTGGTGGCAGTTGGGACCTGAGGTACAAACAAGTTCTGAGGAATCTGTTATGTCATCCTGTGACGTGAACACATAGGGCTACGTAAGCACACTAGGCCTTCTTTGTTAATGAAATTCCTTCCATTTCATCAATTTCAAGAGCAACCCAAAGAAGGTAAGTAGCAATAACAGGCCCTGCATGATCAGCGTCTGAGATAAAGTAGCTTAATCCAAACTCCAGTGCTGATGGAATTATGATATATAGCTAGGCACTTGCAGAAGCAATTCAATTAATTGCTTGAGCTTCTTTCTCGAAAGTGAGATAGATCTGTGCATTCAGCAAGAAAGTTCAGAAGAAGAAACACACTGAAAACAAGGAAAGAGCTGATATTGTTGAGGTGCTTTCCTCAGAAAATAAAGACAGGACATGATGGGAACGGACATGCTACATATGTTCGTTTACCAGTGATAATATTTACAATGATCAATCAGATGTTCTTCCACCGCTTTATGGATGATGAAACAGACTCACATGACTGAAACAATACATCTAAAGGAACACACCTTGTAAGTCATGAAACCAGGAGAACCCTAATTTTTTCTGGTCTTCAAAAATCATAGTCTACATTAACTCTGCTGATGTCCCGCTTCCATTTTGCCCCTATGCATAAAAAGTTATCAGTAAACTCCTTATCAATAATTCAAACTTTTATTTTTGTTCTGGTTTTCCTTGACATCTTGTCAGCATGTTGACAATGCTACACATGTTACACATCTTCTGGAATACTCTTTTCTGTTGATTTCATAAGACTACTTCATTTTCGCCCAAATATATTGCTATTCCTTTATAATTTTCTTTGCTGGATCTTCCTATTCTGACTAGTAAGAATTGGCATTATGTAAACTTAAGCTGTAGGCTTTCTTCTACTGTCACTCTACAGCCCCCTATTGTATGATCTTACCCACACTCCGGGAACTAAATCACATCTATCAGCTTATAGTTATAAAATATGGACTTGCAGCCCATGTCCCTCCTCTGATCTTTAGACTTCTGTTCCATAGCTTAATAGATAAGACTTAAGGGATGTCACTCAGACCACACTGGACATGCCCAAAATTAAACTCATGACCATACCTCTCAGAACCAGACCCTTCTACCCATTGTTGCAGTAAATACATTCACAATTCACCCCGTAAGAGAAGTTAGAAGAAACTTAATTCACTATAGTCAACCTAAATGTTCAATCAATCACCACAATTTATTATTTTTACCTTCTAATGATTTCTGAAATTCATGCATTTATCTCTCTACATCTAGATCTCATTTTCCCTAGTTCCATCAATCTTTCATCAAAACTGTCATAACAGCCAGACCCTGACTCAGTCACACACATATCAGCTTTCTCTCCATTCAATCTTTCACAATGCAGAGTTTTGTATTAAACAAGTATAATTGGCCCTTGAGAAACATGGGGGTGTCAACTCTTTGCATAGTCAAAAATATCTGTGTAATTTTTGACTCCCCAAAACATGACTTATAATTAGGCCACTGTTGACAGGGAGATTTACCAATAACATGAACAGTCAATGAACACAAATTCTTTTTTTGTGTTACATTTATTACATACTGTATTCTTATCATAAAGTAAGCTGGAGAAAAAAAAAGCTATTTTTAAAATGATAAGGGAAAGAAAATACATTGACAGTGCTGCATTGCATTTATCTAAAACAATCTGCATATAAGCGGACCACAGGCAGTTAAGCCCATGTTGTTTGAGCTTGTATTCTGATTATTTCACTTTTTACGTTATCTTTACATATGTTTTCTAGTTTCACCTTTATCTTCTATTCGTATCTATCTCATGTTACAGTACTTTCCAATAAAAGTCCCCCAAATCATATCCTTTCTTTCCCTTCAGGAGTTTCTACCACCTCTGACCCCATCACCTAATTAACTCCTATTCACATTATAGAGTTCAGTTTCAAATGAATTTCCTCAAGGCAGATTTCATGGACATCCTAGACTCTGCTAGAACCCTTTCAATCACAGTATTCCACACTTCTTTGTTTTTAAAGGTTTTATTTATTTGACACAGAGATAGAGAGTACAAGTAACCAGAGCAGCAGGCAGAGGGAGAGGGAGAAGCAGGCTCTCCGCTGAGCAGGGAACCCAATATGGGACTCCATCCCGGGACCCTGGGATCATGGCCTAAGCTGAAGGCAGCCGCTTAACCAACTGAGCCACCCGGGCAACCCTCTATGCTTCTTTGTAACTCTGTTCATAATTGTACTCTAATTAAATATTTTTTTAAATTTATGATTGCTTAATGCTTTCATGTTTGTTTAATGTTTAATTTGTCCTTCCAGACAAATTACAAAAATACTTCAAAATCTGGGAAGAGAAAAAAAAATATTAAGAATTGGGATGCCTGTGTGGCTCAGTCAAGTGTCTGCCTTAGGCTCAGGTCATGATACCAGCGTTCTGGGATCAAGTCCTGAATCCCTGATCCTTGCTCAGCAGGAAGCTTGCTTCTCTCTCTGCCTGCCGCTCTCCCTTCTTGTGCGCTCTCTCATTCTGTCTCTCTCTCTGACAAATAAATAATTTTTTTAAAAGAATAAGAAAATTTCACACAGTTTATCAAAGAAAACTCTTTTAGGAGTTATATTAAATCACTTTCAATATAATGGCAATATATTAAAACAGTAATAAATAAAACTAAGATTTGTAATAGTATTATATAATATGTATTATTGACTTGTAACTGAGCAGAATATCGACTTGTAACTTTTTACGGTTAATTTTTTAAAAAGATTTTATTTATTTATTTGACACTTATGGTTCCATTTATTCTTCTCCTACCCACTTAAGCCCCCATGTTGCATCACTACTTCCTCATATCAGGGAGATCATATGATAGTTGTCTTTCTCTGCTTGACTTATTTCGCTAAGCATGATACGCTCTAGTTCCATCCATGTTGTCGCAAATGGCAAGATTTCATTTCTTTTGATGGCTGCATAGTATTCCATTGTGTATATATACCACATCTTCTTGATCCAGATCACAAGTAGGCAGAGAGGTAGGCAGGGGAGTGGTGGGAAGCAGGCTTCCCGCTGAGCAGAGAGCCCGATGTGGGGCTCGATCCCAGGACCCCGTGCCACCCTATGGTTAATTTTTAATGATTCATCAAATTGGTGTCTCAGGATGACCAAAATATGTTTTGTACAATTCTCACCATAGACAGTATACCAAGGCGGAGAGTAAAATTACCTTCTCTGTTTCTTATTTTTGGGGGCTATTTTAGGAAACTAAATTTAATTCATTTATGTCTGAAACTAATTGTCAAAGGGTATAAGATTTTGAAGAAAATAGACATATCCATACTGTTTGCAAGTGGTTTCAGGAACAAACTGAAATTTGATTTGAATTTTTTTTTTAATTTTTTTATTTTTTATAAACATATATTTTTATCCCCAGGGGTACAGGTCTGTGAATCACCAGGTTTACACACTTCACAGCACTCACCAAAGCACATACCCTCCCCAATGTCCATAATCCTACCCCCTTCTCCCAAACCCCTCCCCCCAGCAACCCTCAGTTTGCTTTGTGAGATTAATTTTAAAGCCAATCTGTATCATGAAAATCTGTATGCTTTGGAATCTAAAAATAATTAAAAATTTAATTATATCTTTAAATAATGCCCTACTTATTGGCAAGTTAGCCTCCATTATCCACTTTTCTTCTTTATTACCACATTGTTGCATTTCATCCACCTCTTCTTTTAACCATTGGCCATGCAGCACACAATTACAATAGGGGTTATCATCAACTTCTCATTCTTCCTTAGAGGAGGGACTTTGATTCTCAAAATCATACTTATTAAGAATAAAATGAACACCTTTGTTTGAGATTAATAGTGACATTTTAAAAGATTGTAAAATTGAAAGACTTGCAAATCATATCATTTTCCCAACAATGGTATCTTAATATTTTTTAATAAGCCATAGATTAAAAAAATATTCTTGTGAATACTCAATTACTTTTAGTGTTTATAGAAGAGATATTATCTGACTAAATATAGTTAAGAGTGTGAATCAGGAATTGGATGATTTTTGTTCAGATTTACCTTTGCATATATTCTTACCTGTAATGACACATGATTGCGAATTTAAAATCTAATTAGGTTATTATTTTTTCTGATTTGATTTAATTGCATAATTTAGCCAACCCTTACTGCACTCTGAGTAATTTCACATGCATTAATGGATATATCTGTGTTAAATTCATGGATATGATTTGATTTCAGTGTCTTTTCCCAGGCTTCTTATTATATTAACATTATATTAGTTTCTAAAAGAGAATTCTTTAGCTGCTTAATATTTAATTTCTATGGCCTACTATTTGTATGATCTTGAATGAATTATTCAACCTCTCTTTAAAAAATATTGTTCTTGGGGCGCCTGGGTGGCTCAGTGGATTAAGCCGCTGCCTTTGGCTCAGGTCATTATCTCAGTGTCCTAGGATCAATCCCCGCATCCAGCTCTTTGCTCAGTGGGGAGCCTGCTTCTCTCTCTCTCTCTGCCTACTTGTGATCTCTCTCTGTCAAATAAATAAAAAATCTTTAAAAAAAAATATTGTTCTTTACTTATTTCATCAGTAAAATGGAATTAAGAGCAATACCTAATTAAGACAGCTGTTTTGAGTTTTGCAGAAGCTAATGACTAGAAATACTTAGAAGAAAATCTGGCATAAATAAGCACACAATACATGTGAGCCATATTATTGGTCCCTGTTTTTCTGTGACTTTCTCTTCCTAACACTTCTCTTACATTCCTCCTTCTTCTCTCCCAGAATTCTCAATAAATCTAAATGACACTGAGAAATGTCAAATCTACAGCTTACTCCTTGACTAATCAAAATCTATCATTTCTGGCCATATGTCCCAATGCTTTGGAACAGAGGATCCTTTCTTGGCCATCGGTTTTACCTCTTCTAAGCAAATGAAGGGCAGAATTTTTGTACCATTTTTTAAAGACTCACTATATACTCTCCAATCTCATTTTCTCTTCTTTTTTATCTCCCAGGTACATTCCCCTGCTTCCCTTGCCCTGAGAATGAATGTTGGCTGAAGAAGTGGGAAGGATGTGATGAAGCCATTTTCAAACATATTCAGTCATACATCTCCAGTGACTGAAGATGTTTCTTCTGTTTCTTCAGCCTGCCAGTCAGACTATCAAAGCAGCTAGGTCAGTAAGAACCCCATGATAAAGCATCCTAGCGAGAAAAATAAAGGTGTGTATGTGTGTGTGTGCAGTACAGCACCAGAATTTCATTATTGTGGTTGCCACAGTTAACTGACCATATCCATCAGAACATTATAGGCCTTCAAATCCTCAGTGCTTAATAAATGACTTTTGCTTATTTAATGACTATGTATCAGAATTTATCAGATAATATAATAACCTTAAAAATCTACAAAAACCTCTTAGTACATAAAATGATGAGAAGGATAAGTAATACTTTATTTCTTAAAGAATAAGCCATTTTGTCATTCAAAGATACTTTCTCTAATAACCTCATTATAGATTTTAATGTGCAGTTAAACTTGACAAGCAGAGCATAGTGTAACATTTTTAGCAAACAAATACATTTACACATTTCCAACATTAATCTCCCTGATTTGCTGAAATACAATAAAGTGGAGATAACCTTGCTTGTATATTATGTTATTAAAAAAATAACTTAGTGGTAAAAATATCTTCATAGCTCTCTCCATTCTACTTTCTTTATATTTTCTCACTTTTAATTAGTAAATGCAATCATAGATTTCAAAATATGTATCTCACACAAAATTCTACAATGTTTATTACAAGGATGAATAATTATCTCATAACAGTAAGAACAGTAAAAAAAAACTTTGTGCAAGTGCATAATAGTGACCCAGCTTAGATAAAGTGAAAAAAGAAAATGAATTAGGAAAATATAAAAACTGCTGACTCACTCCTCTCCCTTTCACTAAGGGCAGTAGGAAAAAATATGAAGAAGAATTTCAGCGTGAAGGATTTGGAATTACTTCCTGTCAACAGGGGCCCTAAAATATATGTTTTTTTGATTGAACAATAAACTTAGGTAATAAAGCAGTAAAAAATCCAATAACGTCTGATTACACAAATATTTTATGTACCATAAGTAAGTCAATATACAATTTAAAGCAAAAACAGAACCACCAATTTTTACTGTACCTTAGGTTAAATACTTTGACCATTGTACTTTGCCTTGAATTGTATATTAATAACTGCTAATCACTCTGCAATATAGTCTTTGATGAAAATATTAAACTGTTTTATTTGCTATTTGGGCACACAGAGCTTAACAGAAGTTAATTCATCTTGTAAATCTTCCACAAGTCTTTCAGTGAAGGTGATACCAAATCTATATCTGAAATAAAATGTTCAACAGTATATTTCCATTTACTACATGATAATTCATTCCCCCAATTATAGAATTGAAAAATACTTTCTGCAATTATCTGATTGCTTAACGTGAGGGCTTAATATTACTCAAATGGAGTCTAACTAAAAGAAAATTATCCTATGTGCTTTTAGTAGTTTTGAGGGATAAATTACGTTAATGAAACTGAAGGAGAGAAGAGAGGTTAGAGTACAATTTTTGTCCTACACTGCCTTATAAAGGAAAAAATGTATATGATATGATTAATCTTCCAAGGCATCTTCAAGGTGCCAGATCAGTGAGAGGCAATGAGATATAACTGAAATCTTCTTATTCTCTTACGGTGATATCTGTGGGGAGACTGTTGGTTCAATTCCTCAATGTGGACATACAAAAAAAAAAATATATATATATATATATATATGACTCAAAATAATGAAGGATGTCTTGCATTGTTGATTTAAACTTACATTTAGACTACACAATTGGCTAAAACCTTGTGTGAGACTTAAATTTTCTGTTTGTGCTCAAGACTACAAATTGCTGATACTGTTAGAAATTTTTTTTCAAAAGAGGCATTTAAAAATCTCTCATTTTCTTGTCATATACTTGCATGAACTTGTTAGATCTCATTCTTTTGCGTAAATAAACCTGAGGTTTGTGATTTCTATCCCAACTGGGCAAGTCAGGATGCATGGTAGCTGAGTGGTCAGTAGTTAATGTTTCATCTCTTCTAAGGCCCAGTAGTTAATGTTTCATCTCTTCTAAGAAGCATAAGCTGCTTCTCAAGGGAGAGTATTGTCTGCAAAGAGAGCAGGACTAACAATCCCTTGAATGAAGGGGAGAACAGGTCTACTTAAGAACACCAAAATGAACCAAAATTTATAGCCCTGGTAAATACTGATACCACAGATATTTATCCCTGTGTTTTCTAAAGGGACATAAGACAATTTGCCAGGGTAATTTACATTGGCAAATCAGACTATTGAGAATTCCTGAATATTGGCGCTGATTTCAGGACATCTCAGAACCCACTGTCCCGCAATCAGAGGAGCGGTTTATGGAGGTCAAGTGACCAATAGAATTTTAGGTCAGGTCCATCCCAGAGTGGGTAAAGGGGGTCCCTGAACCCTGAACATATCCTGTGGTATTTCCTCTATTTAAAAATATATATTTGGAATAGCATACACAGCAACTGACAGAATATCCTGACCTCTGACTTAAGGGCTTTTCTTTTTTTTTTTTTTTTTTTTTTTTTTTTTTTTTTTTTTCTGGTGGGAAAGCAAACCACTAGATACAGCCTCTCCCTACAAAATAGTAAATCAAAAGCAGTACTGAACCCCTGGAGAGACTGAAAAGGAGAGTACTACCATCAAGAACTTGAAAGATTCTGTAGTGATAAGACCACCACCTCTCCATTGAACCTAACTATTTGGCCTGCACAAAAAGTGGCCAGTTTTCTGAAGTAAATCTCTCAATACGTGTCTCCAACTGGTTCTGTTTCTCTGGTTTAGCACAGATTGATACAAATTTTGACACCTGAAGTGGATGGCTGCTATAATAAAAACTTGAAAATATGGAAGTGGCTTCAAAATATAGTCATTAATAGAGGATTGAATAATTTTGATAACCATTATAGGAAAGAAGAAAAAAAAAACTAAATGTACTTGATCAGATTATTAGCAGGAATACGGACATTAAGTGCAGCTGAGGGCTCAGAAGGAAGTGAGGAACATGGTAGAGAAAAGCTATTTTATCTTAGAGAATATTTAGATAATCATAAAATGACTTTTGGAAGTAAGAGAACAAAAGGAAACGAAGAACACTTTATTGTAAACTGGATAATAGGTGATCCTTGTTACATGGTGCCAGAACATTTAGCTGAACTTCATCATACAGATATGTGCCGATCATTTAAGCAACAAAGTTAGTTGTTTAATGGGGAGATTTAAATGGAGGAGATTTCGCAGTGACGTGTTGAAGATATGGTCTGTTTTCTCTTTACTGCTTATAGTAAAACTCCAGAGGAAAGAGACAAATTGAGGGAAGAACTGACAAGTAAAAAACAAACACACAGAAAACTCATAGCATACTGATGTGGGGAATTTTAAGTCTATCCAGATTTCAAAGGACACAAAAATGAAAAGATTTATTGTCAGTAAAGTGTGCTCTTGAGAGAAAGTCAGGCTTTAGCCACTGTCCTTGAAGTATCAGAATGCCAGCATATTCAGTCATTCAGAGGGACCTTGGAAGAGCAAGTGATGTGACAACAGAAGCAGAGAGAAAGGGAGATGGGACAAAGCAAGCAGAGATTGGACCAATGTCTACAGGCCCAAGAATGCAAGTAGCTTATAGAAGCTAGGAATGACTGGAAAACATATTCTTCCTTAGAGCCTCCAAAAAGATCTAAGCCCTGTCGACACCTTGATTTTAGCCTATGGAGATTGATATTGTACTTCTGAACTCAAAAACTGTAAGACAGTAAAGTTTAGTTTTTGTTTTCATAAAGCAAATTCCATTTCATTGGCTACTCTGAATTGATTTAAAAATGCTGGAGTTTCCTGCCACATTACTGAGTTTCTGTATGAGTTATAGTAGTTTGGGGGGTGGAAACTTTTGGGTTTCCCATATAAAGTATCATGTCATCTTCAAAGAGAGAGAGTTTGACCTCTTCAAGGATACAAAATCAATGTACAAATATCCATTGCTTTCTTATGCATTAACAATGAAAATACAGAAAGGGAAATTGGAGAATCAATTTCATTTACTATAGCACCAAGAACCATAAGATAACTGGGAATAAACCTAACCAAAGAGGTAAAGGATCTATACTTGAGAAACTACAGAACACTCATGAAAGAAACTGAAGACACAAAAAGATGGAAGAGCATTCCATGCTCATGGATTGGAAGAATAAACATTGTCAAAATGTCTATACTGTTTAGAGAAATCTTACTTTCAATGCCATTCCCATCAAAATTTCACCGGCATTTTTCAAAGAGCTGGAACAAACAATCCTAAAATTTGTATGGAACCAGAAAAGACCCTGAATTGCTAAGGAAATGTTGAAAGAGAAAAACAAAACTGGGGACATCACGTTGCCTGATTTTAAGCTTTACTACAAAGCTGTGATCACCAAGACAGCATGGTACTGGCATAAAAACAGACACATAAACTAGTGGAACAGAGTAGAGAGCCCAGATATGGACCCTCAACTTTATGGCTAAATAACCTTCAACAAAGGAAAAATATACAGTGGAAAAAAAGTCTCTTCAATAAATGGTGCTGGGAAAATTGGAAAACTATGTGCAGAAGAATAAAATTCGACTATTCTCTTACACCATACACAAAGATAAACTTGAAATGGATAAAAGACCTCAACTTGAGGCAAGAATCCATCAGAATCCTGGAGGAGAACATAGGCAGTAGCCTCTTTGACATCGGCTACAGCAACTTCTTTCAAGATATGTCTCCAAAGGCAAAGGAAACAAAAGCAAAAATAAACTTTTGAAACTTCATCAAGATCAAAAGCTTCTGCACAGCAAAGGAAACAGTCAACAAAACAAAGAGGCAACCCATGGAATGGGAGAAGATATTCGCAAATGACAGTGCAAACAAAGGGCTAATATCCAAGATCTATAAAGAACTCCTCAAAATCAACACACACAAAACAGATAATCATGTCAAAAAATGGGCAGAAGACACTTCTCCAAAGAAGACATACAAATGGCTAACAAACACATGAAAAAAAATGTTCGTCATCATTAGCCATCAGGGAGACTCAAATCAAACCACACTGAGATACTACCTTGCACAAGTTAGAATGGCCAAAATCAATAATACACTAAACAACTTATGTTGGAGAGGATGCAGAGAAAAGGGAACCCTCTTACACTGATGGTGGGAATGCAAGTTGGTGCAGCCACTTTGGAAAACAGTGTGGAAATTCTTTAAGAAATTAAAAATAGAGCTTCCTTGGACCCTGCAATTGCACTATTGGGTATTGACCCCAAAGATACAGATGTAGTGAAAAGAAGGGCCATCTGTACCCCAATGTTCACAGCAGCAATGGCCACAGTCACCAAACTGTGGAAAGAACCAAGATGCCCTTCTATAGACGAATGGATAAAGAAAATTTGGTCCATATATACTATGGAGTATTATGCCTCCATCAGAAAGGATGAGTACCCAACTTTTGTATCAACATGGACAGGACTGGAAGAGATTATGCTAAGTGAAATAAGTCAAGCAGAGAGAGTCAATTATCATATGGTTTTGCTTATTTGTGGAGCATAAGGAATAACATGGAGGGCATGGGGAGATGGAGAGGAAAAGTGAATTTAATGGAATTGGAGGGGGAGACAATCCATGAGAAACTGGACTCTGAGAAACAAACTGAGGGGGTTTTAGAGGGGAGAGGGGTAGGGGATTGATGAACCTGGTGGTGGGTATTATGGAGGGCATGTATTGCATTGAGCACTAGGCATGGTGCATAAACAATGAATTCTGGAATACTGAAAATAAATAAATAAATAAATAAATAAATAAATAAATAAATAAATAAATGAAAAAATAAAAATGCTAGAGTTTGCCTAAATAGTGACCCAATTCACCTAAGGTTATAAAAAATGCTAGATTAAAGAAATTATTTTGAGATTTCAGGAATTTTTTAATGATTTTGTGTACTTCCAACTAAATATTTTCAAAAGAGGTAGTAATTTATGCATGTTCTCCTTTGTATGAACTGAAGGATGTTATCCTAAAACACAGGAGAATATCCAAATAACATACTTCTAGGTTGTTACATATTTTATTTTATTTTAGTATATGCATGTTTTTATTTGGAACATTTTTTTTTTTCCCTAAATTTTCGTTTGCCTTTATCATTATTAGTTTGTGATAAAAGTGTTTCAATTTTTCTTCAACATTCAATGCAGCACACCCATTTACAATGTTTCTGAACTACTTTGTTACTAAAATGTATCAAAATAGACAAAGGTAGGGGAGCCTGGGTGGCTCCAACGGTTAAGCGTCTGCCTTTGGCTCAGATCATGGTCTCAGGGTTTTCAGATCAAGCCTTGCATCAGGCTCTCTGCTCAGCGGGGAGCCTGCTTCCCCTCCTCTCTGCCTACTTGTGATCTCTCTCTGTATGTTAAAGTAAAAAAAAAAAAAATCTTTAAAATAGGCAGAGGCAGATGTCCCTGGAGATTCTGCTCAGAGATCAGCTATGCCTATTATCCAAAATTAAGCTGCAATTTTGGTTTTTAATAGGGGTTATCTTACTGGTAATAAAATATCTAGTACTTGAAAACTGTATATATTTATACAAGAAATTGAGACAAAAACTTTAGGATATTGTATTTTAACAACTATTCCTCCCAGAAGGAATAATTCCCTTTATGTAATATTTTTAACCAATTCTTTGATGTCTGTATCAGCTGAATTATGCAGTGGAAAACTCACTGTATATTATATATATATATATATATATATACATATATATATATATATATAAAATATATCATCCAAATTATGGAATGAACCAAAATGTCCATTTACTGATAAATGTAAATAAGATGTGGGGTATGTATATATATAGACATATATATCTATATATATCTATGTGTGTGTGTGTGTGTGTGTGTGTGTGCATCATGTATGATGGAATAGTACTCAGCCCTTGAAAAGAATGAAATCTTGCCATTTGCAATGATGTAGATGGAGCTAGGGGATATTATGCTAACTGAAATAGGTGAGCCAGAAAAAGAAAAATATGTATGATTTCATTCATATGTGGAAATTAAGGGAAAACATATTCTTGACAGAATATATGAAAACTAATGTCATTTTAAATGTAAACTTGCAAAGCTAGTCCCATGAAAAATTCTGTATACACTCACTGTGATCCCAAAATTCTAAAAGGATTATTTACTGTAATTCAGATCTCTTCAAGAAAAAAAGTATGAAGAACTCAATGCATGGTAAGTGATTTTTATGCTAATAATTTTTATGAAGCTAATATATACAAAAACTTCATACTTATATGCAGAAATTGCATCACACTTTAATTTATTCACACCAGGAAACTAAAATCTAAATCAGAAGATAGGCTATTATAGCATGAGAATAAAATCTTGCTATTTCTTAAAAAAAGTTTTACTATTATATTAAATAAACCAATAAAATAAATCAAAACACAAGGGAAAAGAATCCAGAAAAGCCTGAAATCTAGTTTATAATGATTCAGTTTTAAGTGTATTGATGGTTTTACTGTAAAAACTCAGAAAAACTTCTAAATGTATGTTTCCAGAATGAAGTGGCAAGAGAATCTTATGCAGCCAGACAACTTATTACTTTTTTGTATATGGTTGATGCTTATTAGTTTTTATTCTGTGTAAAATTTAGAATTAAATTGTAATGTAAGCAAACAAAAATTTAAAATATATTCTTTTCTCCTTCATAGCCCTTAAATATAAATTAAATGTACAGGAACAGAATAATTTTCTATTTCTTCACTTTATGTGAAAACATGAGGCCAAATGGAGCTGTATTTAAAAACATAAATATTATGGTACAGTTTAGCAGACTCAAAAATTGCCAATCTAGGGGCACTTGAGTGTCTCAGTGGGTTAAGCCTCTGCCTTCGGCTCAGGTCATGATCTCAGGTCCTGGGATAGAGCACTGAGGCAGGCTCTCTGTTCAGCAGGGAGCCTGCTTCCCCGTCCCTCTGTGCCTGCCTCTCTGCCTCTCTGAGCTTGTGATCGCCCCTCTTTGTCAAATAAATAAATAAAGTCTTTAAGAAAAAAGTCACCAATCTCTCTCATGGACCATTCTATTAGGCCTCAACAGTCTGATAAACTAGCATAAACATCCCTTGACATATTTAAGATGCTGATCTTTACACAGTTTCTGGATTAATTAATTCATTCATTAAACTTTCACCTATTGAAAATACAACATCTGGGGCTCCTGGCTGGCTCAGTCAGTAGAACATGCAACTCTTGATCTCATGGTTGTGGGGTTGTGGGTTCAAGCCCCATGCTGGGTGAAAAGATTACTTAAAAAAAAAAAAAAGATATAGCATTTGTCTCAGTTTCTTTACATTTTGAATGAGAGATAGAGATAATGATATAAACACTTAAAATGTGTATTTTCAAGGAGTGAAGCTATGTTTGCTATGCAGCAGTATACTTTTAAAGAAGGTTACTCTGACTGCTCAGTGATCTTTATACCATTGTTTCTAAAGGGTGATGAGTTCACCAGAGGTTCAGAAAAGGAAAGACATTCTGGGCAATGGCAGTTAGCATGGCTGGGACACATGATTGAAACTGTTAGGTGTTTAGAGAGCTTTAAAAGTATACTACTAGTATGCATTGAGCTAAAGGTTAGAAATATTTGAAAAAAAACAAACTTGGAATCGCATGTGCTTTTCATATAATTTCTCTACTCGCTTGTTCAACAAGTCTTCGTTAAGTACCAGCTCTGAGCCAGGAACTGGAAAAGGTTTGGGAAAAGGCTCAAATAATGAACAAAGTGAACACAGATTATTTTCACAGAACGTATAGTCCAATGGATGAAAGAACTAATGAAAAATTTTGTGTAAAATGGAGGACCACTGTGGAAACAGTACCCGGCCTGGTTATTTGTTGCTGCAAAACAGGCTTCTCCAAAGCTTAGTGGTTACAAACAATGTTGCTGTTGTTGTTGTTATTTGCTTATTTGCCAGACTTGATTCAAGTCAGTGGTTCTCT
This sequence comes from Mustela erminea, assembly GCF_009829155.1. Taxonomy (NCBI): domain Eukaryota; kingdom Metazoa; phylum Chordata; class Mammalia; order Carnivora; family Mustelidae; genus Mustela; species Mustela erminea. The sequence goes on from NC_045616.1 coordinate 145,450,915, forward strand.
CATGCAGTTGCCATTGGATGTTGCTGGAGCTGAGTCATCGGAAGACCCAACTGAGCTGGAAGACCAAATGACTGAGTGGTGGTTGGGCTGATTTGTTGAGAAGCGCACAAAAGTTCAGCCTCTCCATGTAGCTTGGCCTCCTCCCAGTGATGGATGTTGGGTTCTGAGAATGAGCATTCCAAGAACCAGGAAGCAGAAACTTTGAGTCAAAGTGGTGTCATGAACTGCTTAGAATTGAAGGGATTAAGAAATATTTACTTTTATAAAGTGATACCTGCTCTATTAATCATATAATTTATTATCTAAATGAGGTTACTTTCGAAACTTTTTGATAAGGAAAGAAGGCAACATTTTCTACCCATTTCTAGTTTTCTACCTAATTTATAATCCCTCATGTTACTGACTGCCCTGGCTATCTAGAGTCTGAGTGGTTCTTGGATCTTGTCAGATGTGTCAAGGGCCACAGCAATTCAGGCTAGTATATTGAGAGGCCAAACACAAAATAGATCTTCTCTTAATGCAAGATAGAAGATGTCCTTAACCATATGTAACTGAGTTTTGCTTTATTCTCAAGCTCTACATACTGACCTTGAAAGGGAGGTGTTACTTATATTGCTTTTAGAATAGGTCCAGAAGAGAGAAGTCCTGTCACTCACTATTTTCCGGTAATAATCTATTTATTGAACATGCATTTTAGTCACTACTAACTGAATACCTGGAAGAAACTGAAAATAAAATTTAAGTCTTTTTAAAACCCATCCAGACTATTTCAATATATCAAAATAATACTTCATTTAAAAAAAAAAAAAGAATAAATTTGAGAAAATATAAGCCAGACAGGAAGCTGGAAAAACAGGCACAGACTGGGCCATCCTGGGCAATCCAGAATATGGTCACCCCAAAGGAAACATCTAGGGTAAAAGAACACACAGAAAAAAAAAGCTACTGCAATTTGATGGAGGATACAGAAGGATTTTCTGGCAAGCTAAGAATTTTTAACTCTATCTTCAGGCTATGTACAATTCAAGCATGAAAATACAAAATCAAATCAGAATTTCAGAATCATAACTATATAAATATAAGGAAGGTATTGGAGTGAGTATATACAGAGTCACAAAAGAATAATGAGGTTGCTATAACTATTTTCAATATTATTAGAAGGAGAGAAAATAAAATTGTAGCTATGGGGATGGATTAATAGAATGTTATTTGACCAAAATCCAGAATGAAGATTAGACAGACATAATTACCAAATCCTAATGTGGTATTATATTACCTTTAAAATGCTGTGAAGTGTGTAAACCTGGTGATTCACAGACCTGTACCCCTGGGGATAAAAACATATGTTTATAAAAAATTAAAAATTAAAAATAAATAAATCTTTAAAAAAATATTTTAGGTTTTTTTTTAAAGATTTTATTTATTTATTTGACACAGAGAGAGAGATCACAAGTAGGCAGAGAGTGAGAGGAGGGAAGCAGGCTCCCCACTGAGCAGAGAGCCCGGTGCAGGGCTCGATCCTAAGACCCTGAGACCATGACCTGAGCCGAAGGCAGAGGCTTTAACCCACTGAGCCACCCAGGCACCCCTAACATATTTTAGTTTTAAGGTGACTTTCAATTTAGTGAATAATAACATTAGAAAGATCCAGCTTTTCTTGATCAGAGAATTAAGATCCAACTTTCTTGCAAAGCCTTTTTACTAACTTAATAATTGAGATAATTGAACAACTATAATTTTATAGAATACATATATTATGGACAGTTTTGTACCAGAGGGACTGTCTAAGATGAGATCACAATAGTGTGCTTCAAGGACTTTCATACAGAAAGCAGCCTAAGAAAAGAAAGTGATGGTTTCTTTCAGCCTAAGAAAGGCTGATGGTTTTACACTATTCTCTAATGGCAGTCATTCTTTTATTTTTTTCTTTTTTTTTTTTTTTTTTAGGTAGGGTGATTTTGATTTACTTATTTTTTTTAACTTGACATTTTTGAGTATTAAATATAAGGAAATCTAAATCTTCCTTTCTTGAAGTTGGTGTACAAATGCACACACATTGTATCTTTACAATCTGTAAGGGAGAGTATACGGTAGTTTGGAGAAAAGCTAAAATAACAAGAATGGGGAGCAAGGAACAGATATCAAAAAATTTATAAATAATAAAGTCATTATCTTAGAACCTGTATCTATAATTAATTACACCAGGTTGTAATTTGCAGTTTCTCTAATAATTTTGCTATGGGGTATCATAGGCTTTTTACCTATAAGTTCACCAACTTAAAACTGAAATCATGACATTCAGTCCTTATATCCACTATTCTTTAGCCTAGAATCTGAACCATGTGCACATACTATAAACGGGAATTATCTTCCAGTTCCTCTCCTTAGCTCACATTTCCTTATCCAAGAGAAATCCACTAAATGCTTTCTTTTCCTTTCTGTCTTAATATAAATATATCTATTCATTTTTCTCTAGTTATTCCTATTCATTTTACGAAGCATCTACAATTTCTTGTCTGAATTAAAAGTTCTAGCCTCCTTATATGATCACTACTCTCGACATATGTTATCAATGCAAATTTTTTCTTGTCTCTAACTGACTTTAACTTTGGTCTTTCTTAGGTATCACTGCCTATTTAGTATATTGGTCTTTTCTACATATCGCTCCCTATTTGGTAATCTCAAATATAGTGAAAGGCCAGAAAAAAAAAAAATTCTAAATAGAGTACTCTTCTGTTTGCTGAATCAAATTTCTTTACATCCTGCAGAAATGTTTGAGATTTTGATGCAATATCGGGGTTGGCCTCGCAGTCTCTTAGAATAGATTCAAAATCCTTACAAAAAATGTCAAGCCCCTACTCTCTGGCTATAAGTTGCTGACTTCAATTTCCTTGTTTATTACTCCAGCTTCCTAGCCTTAATTCAATTGTTCAAATGGGGCAATTCTATTCCTGACTCAGGACATTCACGTGTACTCTCCTCTCTACATGAAAATGAAGTTCTGTACCACCTTTCCATGCCCAGGAAACTTTATTCATTTGTAGGTCTCAGATTAAATGTCACTTCCTCAGATAATTCTTTTGTCAACTGTTGAACAATTTAGAAACAACAATAATATTCCCTTAGCAGTCAGTTATGAAATTGAAAAAGTCTGTGATGAAAATAGTAAAATTAAGGAATCAAATTTAGTGACTCTAATAAAAATTTGTTGATGCTTGCCTTTTCTGATTCGAATAGGGGGCTGTTGTGAGCAAACAGATATTCTTGTCACCTTTTCTTTTTCATGAAGATATACAAAGTTAGTGAAAAATGAGAATGAGGATAACAAGAGTTGAACATAAGGAAGTTCTAGTTCATATATGGTGGTACCAAGAGTTTAGTGGCTTTGTGACAACTGGTTTGGGAATAGAACTCATTGTTATCCACAAAGTTATGGTGTCAGCGTCACCCAAAGCAGCCATCCTGAGTAAAACTTGGCTTCTAACACCATACAGATGTGTCCTCATTGGCTTTGCTGGTCCCTATGGTGGAGGGTTTGTCAACCAGAGAAGCAGTGCGTATACTAACATCATACTGAGGTAAAGTCTAAACTCCCTTCTCTTTCTCTCTATGTAGATATTCAGATGTGTTAATGTGATAGTGAGTAAATATCAAATGGTTGTACATGAATAGCCAAAATCAACCCATAAAATAAAGTTTTTGTTAAAATTTCAAACAATTCTGCAGAATGTAAAAAATTTGATTCAGCAAATAGAAGAGTACTCTATTCAGAATTTTCTTCTGGTTTTTCAGTATGCTTGAGATTACTAAATAGGCATGGCATATAGAAAAGACTGACTGCCTGATATTATTAGTAAATTTTTACAATATTTTCATTATTTATTCTTTTTTAGACTAATTTCATTATTTAAATATAGCAGAATGATTCTGATTTTCAAGTTGGACAGGAAATGGATCATTTGTTTAATTAAATATTCATCAAACACTCAACTAATATAAACTATAGTATGAGCCATGCCTAGGACATAAATCCACAAATGTTTAGAATTTCATAAAATATACAGCAAGCTTATGTTTTTTTTTAATATTTCAAATGAATTGTAGAAGGGGTTTGCATATATAAACAAAATCGCTGAAATCCAATTACCATGCTTAACAAAAGGAAGTCAATGTAAAAGTGCTTCTACAAAGACTTCTTATATTGTGTTTTACTAGAATTAAAAAGAAGAAAAAATATCACAAACACTTACTATGTTGTATTACCATGAGATACCAAGGAAAATGATAGAATCAATGTCTACCACTTGGTAATTTTTGAATACATACGCAGATCATAGGCCTAATATTCAGGATTGAGGCAGTAAAAAGGACTTGAATTTTCAATCAATACTGAAGGCCTGGATAACTGGATTAGTGAGATACCTTAGAAGTCTATGGTAAGGGAACAGTCTGCATAAAAAGGACAGAGACTTCCTCTAACCAAATATGGAAATTTTATTTTGTTTTTTAGTGTGATTGAGTTGGAAACTCATAAGAAATAGAACGTGTGACAGTTTTTAAGGTGATCCCCACATTTCCCACCTCTTCAGAGTCACTAACTTGTATCGTGTACTTCCACATTGGGTGTGATTTGTGATTTTCTTTTAGTCAGCAGAATATGGCAAAGATGGTGAGATGTCATTCTCGGGATGGTGTTACCATACAGGTAGCTGACAACTCATTTGAGAGACTTCCCTTTTAGGATAAATCAAGTGGCTGTCTTGGCAAATCCTATGTGGCAAGAACTGCACAAAGGCTTTAGGAATGTCACTGTAACATCTGAGGTTGGATTCCAGCCAAAAGCTACCACTAAGCTGAGACCTTCACTCACAGGCCAAAGAGAATGAGTTCTGCCAGCAATTTAGATAGGATTGAAGTGGGTTCTTCCCATGTTGAGCCTCTACATATGAATGCATTCAGGTTGAAACGTTAATGGAAGGCCTCTGAGATCCCCAGCAGACAGAGCACCCCGTTACACTTGCCCAGGCTCTAGACCCACAGAAGACATTTTAAGCCACTGCATCTGTAGCAATCTGTTATATTGCGATAGAAAACTAAAATCATAGTGAAAGAAGGAAAAAGTAAGTCTGAAATCCTTCTGGATGGGTTATCTTGATCATGTATAAACTGGAGAAAGACAGTCTGTCCCCAAGGGGAATCTTACGTTCCTTTAAGATAGACTACATAGTCAAGAGCGAAAGGTGAATGATCCGTTCCCTGTTAGGACAAGAGCATAAAGCAAACAAGTAGATTTCATCAGCTGACACTGGCTCAAGAACCAGACTGGAGATCAGAGAAAATACAGAGGGCAGTAGGTGGAATTAAAGGTCTGTATCTTCTTCATCTTTATGTGGTTAGTCTCCCTCTTCTAAAATAATTGAATATTTATTTTGATTGCATTGGCATTATATGTCATCACCCTGGATAATATCTGTAAAACCCTTTGATCATCATTGTGTAGTGATTTATGACTAAGGGCTCTTGTGTTACACAGCCTGAATTTGAATGCTAGGTCCTCCATGTTCCAAAATTATAAATGAGCTGACTTTTCTAACCCAACGTGCTTTTTTTCCAACCTATGATACCAACAGTCCCTACTACTAAAGGATCTGTTAAGAATTAAGTGAGCTGATAAACATAAAAAAATAAATAAATAAAACACAGAATGGCTCAGAGATATAGAAGGGAGACAGATCATCTAATTGGCATCGAGACTGGGACACTGAGAAAGACAGATGATGGTATTCATAATTATCCTGGGTTAAATGAGAACTGAGACTGTTCTAGCCATAGAGATACGTTATATGTACCTATTAAGAGTTATTGTCTGTATTTTATAGTATCAGACTTTATTTCATAATTACATTCAACAAATTGAGGGTTCCTTTGTATCTGACACTGTTAGGAGTTAGTGATACAGCAGTCCTCAAAAACACTGGTTTCATCAGTGATAGTTTTCAAAAACTGTACAGATTATTTATAATTGGAATAGTTTTATAAATAAATTTCAGAAATTATGAAGTCATTTTCACTTTATCTTTTCTACTCTTTTCTAGTTTTTTAGACAAAAGAGAGGAGTTTTTATTATTTCTTGTAAGGCATTTCTTCCATAGAATTCATATAAGGTATTTAAAGTAATTTGCTTGTTATTAACTATGGCAAGAGAGAATAAGATCGTGCACAATGATAGGAACACAAAACAAAAATTGCACAAATGACAAAAGCAAGGTAAAATGAAATTAATAAACTAATTTCATTAACAATTTAAAGCTCCAAGTTTTAATAATTAAGGTTTAATCTGTTTTTAAGTACTAGTGTGCCTGATGTACTATGTTTCACAAAATAGAACTTCAAAATTATTATAGTTTGTTTACTTTTAAGTCATGAAATGTTACAGTATTGATTCCAATGTGTGAATAAAAAAATATATCTGAATATTTGAATGAAAGGCAGGCTAGTTATTAGTGCTGATAAGATACTGAACCATTCATATGGACATGCATCTAGATTTTTAAAAATATTTTAATTCTAATTAACATAATGAATTTAGATTGCACTAACAACATTTGAATTAGACTGATATAGATATCTGGTAGTCTTGTGAGATTTAAGAATTATAGAACAACATAATCTTTTGTCAAGGTGGGGAATGCAAAAACAAACAACACAATCTGAATTATTTTATCTGCTTTTTTTAAACAGTTGGTACATTGCACAAATCTCTACTGCTAATCATACAACTGGAAAAACTTTGATATTATTGAACTTGCAACAGAAATATTTCTTGTGTCAGTCTTGAAGGAAACTTCATAGATAAATAGGAGATGGTAGAAAATGAGAAGACTAACATTAAATGGCTTGTTCCTAGCCATCTTATATATATCTTAATTGAGAGGCAGAGAATTACTAGCTCTATGAGAGAAAATGTGTGCACATGTGTGAGTGTGTTTGCTGAGCGAGGAGTATGAAATAGAAGGGTAGAGGGAAGAAACTAAGCCGTAATCTAGAAAAATTATTTATTCTCTTCTCTCTGAAGCCTTATTGTGAGTTTTTAAGCAATGAACTATAACACCCAAGGAATGAACAAGGTAAAAATTAGTATGCAAAAGTCTATGGGATTTTTTCCTTGAGGAAGGTGTAAGTGTCTGGAATCTACCATGACTGTATTCTTACGCTGGCTCCTGCCCATCAAGAATAAAACAAGGACAGTGATGTTGATTACATTGAAAGTTCTGCAAAAGTCTGGGGCCAGTAGTAGTAGGCACTCTTGTTCTAAGATTCTTCAGCTTATAACCCTTATTAGATAAAAACTATGTTCATACCTTATTCTCAAAACTATGTTCATACCTACATTTTCATCAAGAAATATAACACCATTTCATTGTCCGTAATTTATCGAGATCATAAATTTAAGAATTTTCCCTAGGCTGTATTTCTGACTTCCAAGAAGAAATTGGAAAAGTCATTTACCTCTCTGTGCACTTCAACCACACTATTTGTCAGGAGGAGGAATATTCATCTTTCTCTCCCAGGTACTTGGCTTAATTTATATTAGTACAGAACTTTTCATTTTATATCATATTTCATATAAAAATATCAAGCTTTTATTTCATCTTCATGTACTTCCTGTCAGTTGCTTCCCTGTTTTATTTCATAGTAACATTTTTAGGATCAGTGCCATTGTGATCTCTGAAAAAATAGCTTTCAAGACTGTATATCAATAAAGTACTTTTTTTATTTTGCTTTGCAGCCAGGAAAAGGGAATTCATGTATATATTTCAGACATTACATATATTATAACATTTCAGATGTCTCTAAACCTTCTTCAAAAAAGAGATGAAAAGGTTATATGTAGGTTTAAAAAAATATTTTCAAATAACTAAGCTCAAATACCATTGTTTAACATTCCTGCAGATTTTATAATTTTCTTCAACAAACTTCAAAGAACAGTACCTAAGAATATATTCTAGTAAAGATTAATGCATTTTTAAATTCCTTGGTGGAATAAATATGATGTATATATTTGCTATTTCATTTTAATCTTGGACAAACTATAAATGATAACAATTTGGGATACCTCTAGTAGTCCATAATTTGGAAACTAAACTATAAGCAATATGTGCTTCTAAGCCTGAGTAATCATACATTTACAAAACATACAATCCAAAATATATGTTTATAAAAAATAAAAAAAAATAAAAAAAAATAAACATACAATCCAAAATATCATTTTACCTCAGGTTATAAAAGTATAAATAGGTAAATTTCCTTTCTACCACAAAGACATTTTGTATATTATTTATGTCACAGCATAACACAGTAACAATTTTTGATATTAACATGATAATAGTAGTATTAGTATTAGTATAGATAATAATAATAGTATTAACTATTAACTCAAAAGGTAGACTGTGGATCATAGTATTCATACTTTCTGTTTACCTCCATTAAAGTTAAGACTTTCTATCTAATATTTACAAATCCAAATTGAGGGAGAAATGTATACATTAGGAGTTTAATATACCATGTATTATGTTAATGATAAAGAAGCATGGTTTTCTGTTCATTGTTACATTTCAAAATAATGCTTATTAAAAACAGAGATAATGACAGTATGATGAAAAACAATGTTTAAACATGATATAGTTCTAAAACAAATTTCAAATCATAACTAATTATATAGAAGAAAATCACCTTGGCTTCTAGCATCTGGTATATACTGATATATTATCTAGTATTGATAATAAGGAAGACTAAATAGGTCCAATATCTAAAAAAATTACAAAATGAATTACAGAATATTTTTGACTGGGATAATTAGGCTCACCCTTAGCAGGACTGTAATGCTTCAGTCCTACTGAAAAATTCAGTATTTGCATCCTACGTATAATGATTCATGAACTGAATCCATACTTTTTTGTTTGTTTATTTTAGGTCAAGGGGTCATACATAGGTTGCTCTCTATGAGGCCATTGGTGTGGCTTGAGGACCAGGTGACAATGAAGTACAACTAAGTGTCACGGGATTTTGGACCACTTGTTTATACACTTTGAGGGAGTCTTAGGACCTGCTAGAGCCTTATTTCATACATACCATTTCCAATCAATTATGGAGTCCAAAGGCACAACCTGACCTTATGACTTATTGGATCAGATAATACTCAGTTCATTAAGAAGAGTTGAGAGGAAATGCCTGTTAACATGGTTACCCTTCATCAGATATTTACACCTTACAAGGACATGAATTGAAACCATTTTTCTTCCAATCCTTAGAGATCGGACTATGAATTTCCTTTTAGGCTTACCAGAGCTTCTATACTACATTTATGACTGTCAAAGCTGTTTCAGCACAATAGGATCAGAGAAGTTATAAGGCATAACTGGTGGAGTGACTTGTACTACAGACTCAATTACCAGCAAGTACTTATGGGTCTGATCCCTGCTTAAAAGCAGTAGCCTATGGACTTTCTAAGGAAGTGGTTCAAAGCAACATGCACATGATAAATGTTACCTCTATAAATCTAAGAGGATCAACAATTATCGAGCTTTTTTCTGAGGTTCTGGATTCCTAAACTTTCTTTGGAATTTTTTCCCACCTTCCGACAGATATATTGCCTTAACAAATTAATAGACTTTTGCTACTTCTTGCTTACAAGCTCAAATCAGCATGACATCACCATCTGAAAGGAGCAGCATGATATTTTGTGCAATATCAAAAGATCAAGATAACAGTGAACCTTATTATGACAAGGAGTCAGAACAAAATAGCCCTGAGCGTAGACAGTTGTATTGATGTCTTCATAATGTAAGAGTACATAGCTTCTGCTGGAATTTTATATTTGATAAAGGGAAAAAAATAGACGTTTCTTTACCAGGAAACAACAGTTTTGTTGACTGAGTCCACTAAAGATAAAATAACTAGCACAGCAACTGGAACTGAAGTCAACACATGATAAAAATAACAATTAAGTATGCTCACTTATCAGTATATGTTTTTCCGTAAAAGTCAAATAGAAAAATTCAGAGAAGTAAAAAAAAGGACACTTTTACATTTTTTCATGTATTTGAGTGTAGTAGTGGTATTTGCAATCTGTCAATTATGTTATAGTGCTTTTGGTTTATTATTTTGTAGGACAGAAAATTTCCAAGATCATCTGCTTTTCCCTTTTTGCCATAATAAACCCCTATCTCTGGTTCAGAGGATGGGTAAAAGCTGTTTCTCAACTATGTATATACGAACAGGCAAATATAATGCATGTTTTGGGGCACTGATTGAGAGAGATTCAGTTGAAACTCTTCATTTGTAATTTGATCACCTGTTCTATTTATTAATTCACTTCCTCTCTGCTCCAAATTCATCTGTCAATACATGCATGCTCTTCAATAATTGATAGAGTTTCTTTAGGGATCACTCTTTCCTTTACAGGAACCATAGCAGGAAACTCTCTCGGTAAAGGGCACTGGAAGGATATTGAAGGTAAAAGACAATGTTTAGAACTTTTGACTTATTTTAAATCCATTCAAACATTCCTCTCTCTCTGAGTATTAATCCTTCAGGGCTATAAAGAAGAAATTCTAGGGACGCCGTGGTGGCTCAGTGGTTTAAGCCTCTGTCTTCGGTTCAGGTCATGATCTCGGGTCTCGGGATTAAACCCCACATCAGGCTCTCTGCTCAGCGGAGAGCCTGCTTCTCTCTCTCTCTCTGCCTGCCTCTCTGCCTGCTTGTGATCTCTGTCAAATAAATAAATAAAATCTTAAAAAAAAAAAAGAAATTCTAAATCTATCTTTATTATAAGCCGTTGTTTAATCTAAGTTCATGCTATTCAATTGGGTTGACTATTAGAGGCACTTCTGTGGTAGGAATGAACTCAGTGAATCAAACATGCTGATGGGTCCATCTTTGTCAAACTACATGTCTTCTTCCATAAGATAATCTCTCAGAATTTTTCCTCACCGGTATTACTTAGGTTCTATCAACATGAATAGTTAAAACCGTGTAGTTCTTCTATCTGCTATCTTCTCCCAGGGAAGGTATCATCATTTCTTTGGATGATTTAATTATTTTACTCTAGTTATCCAGATCTAGTTGGGTATAGATGCAATGAGAGGTAGTGGGGTGGGTCTTGACAAAAGTTGGCATCTGTGTGCAAATCAAATGTTCCTTTTTGGAATTTTACAGGTTCTAGAAGTAAGGGGATTCTGGTCTCCTCAGAAGAGAAGAGGGTAGTATTGTTTGGGAAGGTAGGCACAAAAGGGTAAGGAGGTTTAATATAAGAATGAGGAATGTTCCTTAATTTCCTAACTCCTTATCTTTCATAAGAATGGCATCAGACCAATTGAAAGTTATATTTTATTATTGCATTATCTTGCCTATCTGAATCCAATTTACCACTGATAATAAGACTCTTGAGATGCCTGGGCAGCTCAGATGGTTGAGTGTCTGCGTTAGGCTCAGGTCATGATCGCAGGGTCCTAGGATCAGACCCCACACTGGGCTCTCTGCTCAGTGGGAGTCTGCTTTTCCCTCTGTCTCTGCCCCTCTCTCCCCACTCATGCTCTTTCTCTCTCACCCTCTCAAATGTATAAATAAAAATCTTTTTAAAAAAAGACTCTTACTAACTTGAAATTAAACCAAGTCCCATATGGAATTCTCAATTTCCATTTATGATGCCTGTTCTGTGAAAACATTTCAAACATTTAATCCTCTATTAGGGAAGATTCAAATAGGAAAACATAAGTTTTACATATTTCAAATAAGAAGGATTCAATACAGGGATTTAGATGATTCAAACTACTAGTAAGAATAGTCACAGAGGCTATTTCTAATTTCAGCTTTTGGACACTGTAGGAATCACAGGGAAACAATGATTAATTATATCAGTTGCTTCAAACACCAAAGTAGATGATTATTAGAAAGATACCTTTATAAAAGCCACTAATGAAGCCCCGATATTTGTTTTATTGCCTGTCCACAGTAGCCTTAAGAAAATAGTTTTTCATTCCCTTTACTTTCAAAATTTTATATGAGTACTTTTTATTAGCAACATTTAACATGAAGCTTGATTTTTAAGGGAGTGTAAGAAATAAAGGTTCAGGGATTTCAGCCCTTGTAGCACAAAGTAAGACACATATGGACAGAAGGATAATATCTGGCACAAAAAGACACTGATTATTTTCAGCAGATGGTGTCTTAGTCTGCTTGGGCTGCTACGATAGAATACCAAAGTCTGAGTGGCTTACATGCAACCAAAATTCATTTCCCGCAGTTCTGGAGACTCATAATGAAGAAACAGGAAGATCTGGGGGCACCTGGGTGGCTCAATCGGTTAAGCCACTGCCTTCAGCTCAGGTCATGGTCTCAGGGTCCTGAGATCGAGCCCCACATCGGGCTCTCTGCTCAGTGGGAAGCCTGTTCCACACCTTCCCCCCGCCGCCGCTTGCCTCTTTGCCTACTTGTGATCTCTCGTTCAAATAAATAAAATCTAAAAAAAAAGAAAAGAAAAGAAACAGGAAGATTTGGTATTTAGTGAGAAACAAGTTCCTAAGCTCATTGATATCCATCTTTTTACTGAGTCCTCCCATGGTAGAAGGCATGAAGGGCCTCTCTGAGGTCTCTTATAAGGCGCTAATCACATTCGTAACAGCTCCACCCTCATTGACTTGGTCACCTCCCGAAGGTTCCAATTTCAAAGACCCTCACACTGAGAATTAGGTTTCAACATAGGAATTTTGGAAGGATGCAAGAGTTCTGTCTACAGTGGTTGAGTTCTAAATTCTAAATAATCTAAATTCTAAAATGGTCTATTTGCTCTGCTAAAAGTAGATTAGAGGAGCATAAGTAAAGAATCAGTGAAGCCAGTTAGAAAGTTTCTTCATGAATCAAGAAAAGAGATAAAGACACTCTGTTTCAGAATGGCAGTGGCGAAGCTGGTGAGAAGTAGCCAAATTCTAGAAATGTTTTTAAGAGACAACCAAAAGTATTTGTAGGTGGGCAAAATAGAGTATATAAGGGGAAAGTTGGAGTTAAAGGACGTTGTTTGGTCTGAGCGTCAAAGGACCGAGTTGCCATTAGTGTAGATGGGAAAGAGGACAAATAGAGTATGTTAAGAAAACAAGAATTTTAGTTTGCATATACTATGAGAATTTTATTAGTTATGTAAGTCGGCATATTGAGTAAATACTTGAATATTTCAGTCTGGAGTTTTGAGTGTGTAATTTGGAAGTGATTGGCATATAGATGCATTTAAAATCATGAGGCAGATAAAACAGCACTAACGGTGGGTGTATTTAGGGAAGAGAAAAGAAGACTGATGTTCAGAATATAGCAACATTAAAAAGTTAGGCAAAGAAAAGAATCCAGCAAATGAGGCTAAAAAGAAATAACTAGTGAGGTAGGAAACCAATCTTAAACCCAAGTGGAGAAAAAAAAAAAAAAAAAGATGACAGTGAGGTGAGAAGCTGTGTCAGACACTGCTAATAGGGCATGTCAGATAGGGACTGAAAATCTGGCTATTCAACTTAGCAAAGAAGGCTGAATATTCAGTTTGACACAACAGCAAACTCAATGCATGGTCATGAATCACTGAATGGGGTCGAATCACTGATAGCAGAGGGACTAATGCAGTACAAACTTTCTGCAAGAAAACAAAGGAAAATCCTGTTTTTAAAATATTTTTTTGTTTTTGATAGTCATCATAGCTAGAAATTACAAGTTAATATTTACTTCCTCCAAAATGATGGCTACCTAATCAGCATGGAGAAATAAGCAAATATATTGATGGAAGAGCTAAACCTAGTAAGTGTCCTCCTAAAATTCCTTTTGCTGATAAATGGCAGAAGGCAGGATAAATATTAATACTTACTACAGTGGTTCTCAGTGATCTTAGAATTTTCAAAAGAAAGAAAGAAAGAAAGAAAGAAAGAAAGCAAGAAAGAAAGAAAGAAAGAAGAAAGGAAGAAAGAAATATAAATGGAAGATCTCTTTAGGAAAAACAGAATTAGGAGCTCTTGGGTGGTTCAGTTGTTTAAGCGACTGGCTTCAGCTCAGGTCATGATCCCAGGGTCCTGGGACTGAGCCCCACATGGGGCCCTGCTCAGCGGGAAGCCTGCTTCTCCCTCTCCTGCTCCCCCTGCTTGTGTTCTCTCTCTTACTGTGTCTCTCTCTGTCAAATAAATAAATAAAATCTTTTTAAAAAGAAGAAAATTAAAAAATATATATTTAGGGTAGAATCAAACTTGAACAAAGAATACCAGGTGGTCCAGAGAAGTCTGTGCACAACTAGTGGAGACAGGAGTGGGGACAAAAGAACAGAACTCAGAAGGATCAGAAGGACTGGGTGGGTCATAAAGGGAATACATAATGAAGGGTGACAAGAATTGATGACTATTTGGTTGGACATAAAATACAAATACATAAATATAATTTAGTTTATAAATATTAGTACGGTACCCAATGTTTTAGGCTCCTGAATTCTTATATGGAGATTTAACCATTTCTACTCTGTATGTCTACTATTACATTTTTGCATATTTTTTTAAGATTTTATTTATTTGACAGACAGAGATCACAAGTAGGGGGCAAAACAGGCAGAGAGAGAGCAGGGGAAGCAGGTTCCCCGCTGAGCAGGGAGGCTGATGCAAGGCTGGATCCCAGGACCTGGAGATCATGACCTGAGCTGAGGGCAGAGGCTTAACCCACTGAGCCACCCAGGTGCCCCTACATCTTTGCATATTAAGAAAAATATATTAAATGAGTATTTGGCACTGTACCATTTTTATTTTTATTAAGTGTTATTTTGCTTCTCTCTAAAGCCATTGACATTAAAACCAAAAATCCGTTGTCAACTATGTGTGATGAAATCACAGACTATTCCCACAGTGACCATGTTCTTATGATCCTAAACATAAGGACAGAAAAAAGTCTTCTCACATCATCAGATAATAATGGATGGACCCCAATACAAAATTTTACAACTTTAAGCCCTTAACTCAATTCCTTTGTAATAAAGATACAATCTTTTATAATACGGAAAGTTTAGAAGGGGCCGCTTCTATTTCCAGCTCTGTAATGTATGAATTTCAAATAAATGAGAAAATTTAAACAGTGACTCCACCATTGATTACTATCAAGAGAGCATTTTACAATTCATAAATCCTAGTGAAATCTATTTTGCAACTTGTCATCTTTTCTAAATCACCATTTTCTTTGTAAAAAATAGATGTTGGAAATACAAAACAGCAAAGCATATTTTAACCTATCTAAATGTGGGATAAATTGTGCTTTTCTATTTGAAGTAGATAGAAAGAACATTTATCAGATATATAACTTAGTTGTAAATACAGGACATTCAAGCATACTTTCTAAATAAGACTACCATTGATTTGGACAGATCAAATGAAAATAAATCATGACTAAATATAATTATCTAGTCTTTGGCATGACTAAGTACTTTCGGGTTGTGATTTATTTAGCTTACATACCTAGGTATTTTACTTTTTAAAACAGATGTTGGTGATGTCAATCTAACTGGAACAATTTACTATCTCTCTTTGCCAAGAGAAAATGAAGGAAAACTAATTTGATTCCTTTCTACAGGAGAAACCCTCTCCTGGAAAGTGACCATAAAAATGTGGTGTATATTATTTATTATAGTAGTGAGCTCCAAGTTGAAATATTAAAGAAACCAATGACTACCTTATACAATAATACAATTCTTGGATTGCTAAGGAAAATAGAGATATCTAGTTTCTTCTTTTTGGTTGTTTTGTTTTGTTTTGTTTTGTTTTTTAAAAGACGGATCAGGCAAGCAGAGAGACAGGGGGAAGCAGGCTCCCAGGCTGCTTCTTTCTCCCAAGCAGAGAGTCCAATGTGGGGCTTGATCCCAGGACTCTGAGATCATGACCTGAGCCGAAGGCAGTGGCTTAACCCACTGAGCCACCCAGGTGCCCCATCTAGTTTCTTCTTGACACTGTGCTGGCCCTCAAAAGAAATGTCTGAGCTTAAAAGATAAATGAGTATTTCAGAAATAAAATGTAATATTTAAGAGAAAACACATGCTTTCATTTGGCAATTTTTTGTTAACTATAAAGGCAATCCAATTGTATCCAGGCTTGACCATAGTTTCTGGGGAGGAATTAGGTAATTAATACTGGTCTTAATACTGAATCCCAGGACTGTTACAGAAAATGACACAATCAGGAAGAAAACCATGAAACAGGAAATAGATCCTCGTGCAGAAATTGAGACACTGTCTTGTGACCAAGGGTGTAGACTTATTATGGAAAACTGAAGATAATTTCTTAGAAGAAGGAAGAACTACTTAGAAGGTCAAAATAAAATGAGGAATATCCATAAAAGGACATTATAATGACTAGTAAATGTCCTTCTTATGAGTTTCAAAATTCAATTTCAAAATTCAAATTCCATATTATATGTCCCTCAGAAATTGTCTCCAGCCTACACACACACACACACACACACACACACACACACATACATATATATATTTTCAAAGCCCAAAAGTAAAATATTATGGAGACAGAAAACCAGCCAACTTCACCCCATCTTTAAGACATCCTATAGTTCAAGAAGAAAACAGCAATACCTGGAGTGACAACCATGGTGGAGCTGGGACTAGGAGTGAATGACCTCATGATAAGTGAAGAGATATTTAATGATGTAACTTTCTGACTTTCTCTTCATAAGGAAAAGAGAGAGAAAGAGGAAAAGCTGATTTCTGTTTAGTGGGGATAGGGCCTGACGTATGGGACCTATTCCACCATGGTAGTTTGTAAAGAGAATAATTAGAGCCAATGTGGTAGCTCTCACCACAGCACACCCTTTTTGTTAGGAGGAATTATGTCTCTCTCACATGCAAAATATGCTCACACTCAGGATTCTTATTCTGCTCAATTATCAAGTCATGAGACTTAAAGTCCAAGATATTCTCAACTCTAACAGATTCAAGTATCACTCTTTTTAGTCAGATGACCTATGGATAAACTACTTATTTGCCCTCCTTTATCATATATCGCCCCCCGCCCCACACACACAAAGTTAAAACCTGGACAGGAAAACTGCAACAAAATCTTATTCAACAGGAAGAAGAATGGTAGACTTATCACAGTCACTGATTTTTAGCAATTCTGAAGTCATTCTGAGTAAAGATTTTCAGGTTCCCCTAATGTTTCCTAATTAAACTCTGGTTCTGCTTAGTCACCTATCTTTCTGTTGTTCTCTAAGGGTTTTTCTGCTATTGTCTTTGGTCACCTATAAAAAGAACATTAAACAATATTACCTGTTTGATGGCAGATAACTATTTTAAGCCTGCTTTCTGCCTCTAAAGCATTCAGCTTCCAAAGAACATGGCATATCTAAAAAAATTCAGTTACCTATTAGGTCAGATCTAGATAACGTTGTCAATAAAGCTTTCTCAAAGCAGTATGGGTGTGCTGTTTGTCTATTTTTTTAAACAGTATTTTTAAAGCAGTATGAATTTTCTAAATATTTGATTCTAGTTAGTCCATTAGACAAAAACTCTAATATTCATTTATACTATATATGCCTTTTTTTGACAAATAATGCTAAAAAATTAGGCTGCTTTATAGAATAATAGCCTACACTTCTTTTTTTTTTAATGACTTTTTTTTTTTTAAGATTTTATTTATTTATTTGACAGAGAGAGATTACAAGTAGGCAGAGAGGCAGGCAGAGAGAGAGAGGAGGAAGCAGGCTCCCTGCTGAGCAGAGAGCCCAATGCGGGACTCGATCCCAGGACCTTGAGATCATGACCTGAGCCGAAGGCAGTGGCTTAACCCACTGAGCCACCCAGGCACCCCTAGCCTACACTTCTTAAAATTGTTTTTTCTCCCCTAGTTTAAAGAGATCACTAAAGACTCCTTTATATGAGTCACAAATTTTATCCAGAAACCATATAATACTGGATACCACCTAGAATTTTGTCTAGGACCACACACTGTAACTAAATTTAAAGGCTCTTTACTCAGTAAATAGTTTGGGTGTGAGAGGTAGTTTAATTTTCTTTTCTGAAAATAGTATTGTTATCATTGCATCTTATCATATGAAGCTAAGAGGAAATGATTCATTCTCACATATTCTACCTAAAGGTCATGCCCCCGTTGCCATTACATTAAATGCATGTTCAGTCTTTCAAGTTATTGTAAATTTAATTTTACCAAATGTTCAACAACTAAATATTAAATGTCAACATTTTTTAGTCTCCTTTAACCATATCTTCACCACTTCTCCAGCATCCATTCTTTATGTGATTCTAATGACAATGACGTGTCACAGACTTTTTGTTGCAACTACACCCCGACTTCCAGTTCATATTTTAAATCGCCAACAATTGCTGTGTATCAAATAACCCCTAAATTAAGTGGCTGAAAATAGCAACATTTATGTTCACTTATGCATTGATAGCTCAGCACACACTCAACTGACGGAGACTGGGGTCAGGTGGACGACCCCAGACTCACAGATAGGTTCACACACAGCTTGGAGAAAACTGTTCTTAGTCATGGCTGAGGTGGGCTGGGGCTTCTTTGCTCTGGGGCTTTATCTGGGGCTTCTTTTCTCTTTGTGTGTCTTATTCTCCTCCTGAGATGAGCGGCGTTGCCCAAGTGGATAGTCCTGGTGACATGGCGTAAATAAGCACAAGTCAAGTGGAAAGAAATCAAGTATAGGAGGCAGAGTCGAGAAAATACTGAACATCTTAAAGAAATTCAAAGTCATACATGGCAAAGGGTATGGATGCAAGCACTGCCGAACAATGAGGCCAAATCACAATTTACTGAACAGAGATTTACGTAACTCTCTTGAGTTTATTTCTCTAAAATACTGCTCACACATATTTCTGCCCAGAGTTTCTTTTCTTTTCTTTTTAAAGGTTTTATTTATTTATTTGAAAGAGACAGAGAATGAGAGAGAAAGAGAACATGAGAGGGAAGAGGTCAGAGAGAAGCAGACTCCCCGCTAAGCAGGGAGCCGGATGCAGGACTCGATCCCAGGACTCCAGGATTATAACCTGAGCCAAAGGCAGTCACTTAACCAATGGAGTCACCCAGGCACCCATTGCTCAGAGTTTCTATTTATCCATACTCTACTGCAACTTAGTATTAACATGAGAATTTTTAAATGCAGTACGCATTCTTTTTTCAAGAAAGTTTTTCTGACATCCCCATTTAGAAATTACATTGTGTCCTACTAATCTTTAGAGTATTTTGTTCTAATCACTAATATGAATATAGTCTTTACAGCTTTGCACTAAACCCACTCATATTAATTTCTTCAAATTCAGTACTTATTTCAAGTTAAGAAAGAAATATCATAACCACCCTTGTAGCACCTCAAGAGTGTTGCATATAATTGTTTCATTATGGCTATTCAATATACTTAATGTAATTATTAAATGACACCAGTTAATGAGTCAATAATACCTCTTTTCTTAAACTATTAATTTGTTCCAAGTTTTCAAATTTAGGTGCCTTGAATAGATATCAAATATTTCTTACATAAATATTATATTGTAAATATGTAAGCATATTTAAAAAAGAAAGAATGTTGAAAGGTTACTTAAATAATGAGTCTTATTAATATTATTTTCATGAAAAGTTTACATGACTTTGAAACTTCACCTCTATAGTGCTTTACATGACTTGGAAAAAAGATTTCTAAAAACCATTACACAATTCATTGCCTTATAGCTAACATGACATTTATAAACCAATTCAAATGAAGTATTACTATTGTAAGAATTTCATTTTGGTATCTAACCGTGTAAAAAATCATTTTAATCATAGAGCCTACTTTTCACATATCTAGCAACCACATTACATTTAATCTATTAACAATTTTAAATGTCTGATGTTTGAGTCATGGGCTAGAGCAGACAAATAATTGTTAGCAAATATATGCTGAGTGATCAAAAATATCCGGTTTTAGATAATAAGAGGTGCAAGACAGTACATTAACATAAGTGTCTGTTGGCAACCACTAACGAATGCATATCACTGCTCAATATAGAAGTGCTAGTAATTTGTCTGGCAGCCATACTCTTCCTTTAGATTGCATGCTATTAAATGTGATGTTTTTTGAGCTGAAAGGATTCGCTTTTTTTATTACCAAGTTTATATTATGTGTCATTATTTTATATTCTGATAACGTGATTCTCTCATCTTAGATTAAGTTTCAACAGCAATTTAAAATAACTAATAAACTCTGGAGCAAATTACTATTAAAGAAAAAAAAAAGAAAAACACAGTGCCATTTGATGCTGAATTTAATTTAAAGAATCCATTTAATCAGCAAGAAATATTTACTGAGTGGTGCATTTTTTTTTATGTCAAAAGTTATCTTTATCATGTTGGATTAGTAGCCATTAAGCCAAACCTGAAATATTCATCTTCCCAACACAGTTGTTTATGCAGATTATATTACAAAATCATATTAAATTGCTCGGTTACAAATAATTTTGCATTCTGTATCCAATCACTTTGTTACTCAGTCTTGACTCAGTCAATTAATTAAAAATATTTTTGAATTATTGCTGCATATTGGATTATGTGCCTCTATGAAGTTTATATATAAGTCACGGTTTCTGCTGTCAAATTTCTTATTATTATAAACACACGAATTTTATTCTATCAGATTATAAATATTATCTTTAAAAAGTGTAGATGGCAGTGGGACATTTTTCTCCTACAATGTATATAGCTTTTCTTCTCTTAGTGGGGCTAGACAGGTTATAGTAGATAGGTTAAAATGTCACATAAATTTCTTATTTTTATTTAAATGTGAAATTGTCAAATGACTTCTTGCAAGAATAACTTCCTTGGTTTTTTTTTTTTTTAAGATTTTATTTATGACACAGAGAGAGAGTGCATTAGCACAAGCAGGAGTAGGGGTAGAAGGAGACGGATAAACCGAAGCAGACTCAAAGATGAGTGTGGAGCCCCGCATGGGACCTCATCCCAGGACCCTGAGATCATAACCTGGGCTGAAGTCAGAGGCTTAACTGACTGAACCATCCAGGCGCCCTGCAACAATAACTTTCTTAAGAGTTCTGAGACTATACTGGTCAGCAGATGCTTTCTGAAGAGAAAGGTGAGGATAAACTAATGTAGATGGAAAAGTTGAGAAATAAAATATCAGGATAAACATTATGTGTTAAGTCATAGCCAAAAGTCTTGATTTACATAAAAGTGACTGAGGTAGACAGACCCAGGAGTGGTTCCTATGAAACCCAATTCCTTGTATTCATGTCCTTGTATTATCTTGTCCCCTTGGGTGTGGATGGAACCAATACTTGCTTCTACTAAATCACACAGCAAATGTGATAGGATTGATATTGATTAACTGTACATAGTTATTTTGCATAAAAGTGTCAATCATATTGTTAGAAGATCTGTTTTCCTTGCTGGCTCTGAATTCTCATGCTGCCATGTGTTGTACTTCTATGGAAAAGACCACAAGACAAGATGTTGAGGGTGGTTTCCAAGTCAACAGCTAGAAAGAAACAGTTCTTTAGCCCAGTATCCTGAAGGGAACTGAATGTTGCCAAAAACCACATGAGCTTCCCTAGTTGAGCCTCGTATGAGACTTCTACCCTAATCAACACTTGGAGATCTGCCTTGTGAGACCTTGAAGCAGAGGGCCTAATTAAGCTATACACAGACCCTGGACTAAAAAACTGAGATAAACAAGTGCTGGTTATTTTAAGCCACTAAATTTGTGGTAGTATTTGCACACAGCAACAGAAAATTAATACAGTAACTAAACATTTGAGCCTTCTAAATGGCAAACTTATGGGAGAAACAGAAAAAAAAAAAAGATAGACTATTTTCTATTTAGAATGCTCTTAAAATGTGGAGGACTGTAAATGACAAACTTGTTTGAACATTTTCCCATAAGCGATGTGAGTCAAGGACATGGGTGGCATGACCATTAAATATTATGTTAAAAATAGGAATCAGACAAAATAATTAAGTACAGTTTTAGCATGAATATGATAAAGAAATCAGAATTTAAGAAACAGGTAAAGAGGCTTGTTAAGGGATTGAAGGATGAAGTATGATAGCCTGAGTTAGGCTAGAGGCAACAATGAAAATAAACAAGAAGTAAATTGCTATAGTGCATTTAGAGTTTGCTTGTATAAATGGGAAAAAAAAGGATACAATACAAATTATGAAACTATACTTGAAAATCTGCTTTCAGACTTAGATTTTTTTTAATTATTATTATTTTTTTAATTTAGAGAGTGTGTGAGTGGGGGCAGAGGGAGAGAGAGAGAGAAAATCTTAAGCAGACTCCCCTCAAGCATGGAGACCAATGATATGGGGCATGATCCCGTGACCCCGAATCCATGATCTTAGCTGAAATCAAGAGTTTGACTCAACAGACTGGGCCACCCAGGCACCCCAATACTTGGATATTTTTTAAAAAGTAGAGCAAAATAAGAGAAAGCCGCATTGATTTGTTAGGAGAAAGGTTTGGAAGAAGACTATGATGTGTTCATTTTTTCAATATTACCTTTGAGATATTAGAAGGATAACTTAAGAAACAACATGTGAAAAGAGATTTAATAAGAGTTAAAGTTGAAACTCAAGGAATACATATGACCATCATTAGGACTGAGATCATTATGAAAGTTGATATACTAAAGTAAAAGAGAAGGAAAAAAAATCCCCAAAGAGAGGGACAGGAAACAAAGGGCTAAGTATAATGTAATCAGGAGTAGAGTATATCTGCTCTTTCCTTTATATGTGAGTGTGTGTGTGTGTGTGTGTGTGTGAGTATCTTACATACATATTAGCAGCATGAAAGGCCGGGATGTACGCAGAAATGCAAGTGTCAGAAGAGTAGCATTTTGGCTTTTCAAATTCCCAACTCTTACTCTAGATTCTTCTTGTCTCCTGCTTCACTGCCAGCAAGAAGGATGAGGATTTAAACTCAAAAGAGCCATCACTGAGTCTTGATAAGTAATCCTGAATCCTGGCAAGTATATGAGCAGGAAATTGGCTATAACAGAGAAACCTGCATGCTTTTATAATTTTCAGTAGTGCTCTTTCTCCAGATACTTATTTCACATGCTATAATAATGACACAAGTTTCCCTCAAATATTACCTTTTTTATAGAATGATTTGCAACCAATCAAATGAACCCGCTTCTTTTTTTATCCTTTGTAAGGAGTGGGACCATGATGTGTAATTTTGAACAAAGGCATAAGTGATCAGTTTTGTGGAGTTCATACAATTTCCTAAACTGATTTAAATTGTATGACAGTAATTATAAAGTATAGACACTAAAGTTAGCCTTATCATCAAAAATATTTTTAGAAGTGTTCAAAAGTAAGTAAAAAGGGGGCCACAGGGTAGCTCATTTGGTTAAGTGCCCGACTTTGATTTGGGCTCAGGTCACGATTTTAGGGTGGAGGGATCGAGCCCTGCATCAGACTCTGAGCTCCATGGGGAGTCTGCTTGAGGATCTCTCACTCTCTCGTTGACCCCTCCCCACCCTCACTCTCTCAATCTTTCTCTCCCAAATAAATAAATCTTTTAAAAATCTTTTTAAAAAAGTAAGTAACAATTCTTATTCGTATGATTCACAGATACTATCACACATAATCTGCTTTTCAACATACCCATTGTTACCCATCACTACCATCACTTTGGGACATTGTGTAAATCACTTCTAATGTCAAAATATATGTTTATTTCTGTTTTATGTGTTTTTAAATTTCTTCCTTGTGTACTGTTAGTAGGGAACTGTGAAACTATTGCAAATACACCTGTTTATTCCTTATGAAGATCCAGGTGTTTCGACAGATATGCTAAGCATGTCAAATAAGAGGTTTCTTGTAATTATTCCAATAAGATATAATAAGGTTTTTATGGGCATAGATATATTCAGAATTCATATTACATGTGTATTTTTAAACATCCTAAAGCTCTTAGCATTTTCTCATTCCAACTAAGAAATACTTAGGCCATTATATTTCCATTGCCAATAATACAGGACTCAAGCTGCATGGTCTATACAATTAGCAGATTTAGATGCATACAGCATATGCTGTCACATAAGATTCTTAATTTGATTTCTATAATTAAATATAGCTGCTAGCTTTTTTTAAAAAAACTAATGCTTTAAAAACATAGTCTCATTAACATGCATGCTAAAACTTAACTTTCTAAAGATAATCTTGAAAACATATATACAACTTATGTTTTCTCTCTTAATGTATATACAGGACAGAGAGCAATTCATACCATGGATATCTGACAGAAACTGATGAGATGAATGATAGAATGTCTTTAAAAATAACTCCTGTGGATTCTGATTAAGTCAAATTATCTATTGCCTATATTTAAATCTGTGAATGTAGAATCCATCACTCTATCCTTGTATCGTCATGGGAAATACATCTTTCTACTTGTGTAAATGCTTCCAAAGATCTTTAGATAAACTTATCTTGAGAATCTATGCTTCTATATTCTCATATACCTTAAAGAAGAAACAATCCAAATTTTAAACATATATGTCATAAACTTTTATTAGGAATTTTTAATGAAAAAAGCACAGTGACATTTATTTTATTAGGAATTTTTAATGAAAAAAGCACAGTGACATTTATTATGTTAAAATAAGATGGTAGGGACGCCTGGGTGGCTCAGTTGGTTAAGCGGCTGCCTTCGGCTCAGGTCATGATCCCAGCGTCCTGGGATCGAGTCCCACATCGGGCTCCTTGCTCGGCGGGGAGCCTGCTTCTCCCTCTGCCTCTAGCCTGCCACTCTGTCTGCCTGTGCTTGCTCTCTGTATCTCTCTCTCTAACAAATAAATAAAATCTTTAAAAAAAAAAAAATAAAATAAAATAAAATAAGATGGTATTTATAACTTCCATTTTATAGCAGTGGTAGTGTGATGCTGTGACTTTTACATGCTTGAAGGTGAATTCTGATTCTGTTGCTTCTTATTTATTCATAGGTACTTGGGTAAACTTTTATTGCCTCCGTTTTCTCATCTTTAAAACGGAGATAATAAAAGTAATTGCTTTATATGAGTTTTATGATAATTAAATAAGATCACGCCAATCAAGTATGTGGAAGAGCCTGAAACAATATAAATGTACAACAAGCAGAACTACTACTGTTTGTAAGTTTTTATCATGATGGGCCTTCGCTTCAGGTTTCCATAATCCTCTTCCAGACAGAACTGTTCTGGAGTGTATTGAAAGTTAGCCATGTTAATCATGATCCTTACAATTCCACTATGAATTAATGTGAAAGAATATTTTTTCAGCAGAGAAATCAGGTTGACTTAGGGAAAAAACTGCCTCCCACTTATTAAAATGTTATGCATCTGGATACAGTGCATGTCTTTAGTAACACTGTCCTAGATGATGATGAGGATGATGACGATGACGATGATTGACAACTCTCAAGAACTTCCTGATAATAATATTATACGTCCTTGCCTTTTGCTCTATGACTCTGGGATACATTTCAGTAGAGTAGAGAAAATGTACATTCCCACCCTATCAACTCTGGTCTTTTCCACAATGGCTGTGACCAACAGACTATGTGAAGAAGAGCAGTGTGCTCAGCCCAAGTCAAGTCCTTAAGATTCATAACCTTATGCTTGCCCCTCTTGAGGTCTCTTCAGTAACAATGTCATGTCCACAGAGCAGATATTTCCTCAG
This sequence comes from Mustela erminea, assembly GCF_009829155.1. Lineage (NCBI taxonomy): Eukaryota > Metazoa > Chordata > Mammalia > Carnivora > Mustelidae > Mustela > Mustela erminea. Next base: position 145,476,669 of record NC_045616.1, read on the forward strand.
TCTGAGTCTTAGAATGCAAAAGGCTTGTGTAATCCCCCTGAGCCCACAGATGCAGAATTAGAGGAAGAAATAAACATCTGTTTTTGTAAGCCAGAGATTGGGGATTATCCATCACCCCAGGAAAAGCTGATTAAACATGTGATAAAGGCATTTATATAAAAAGAAGAAAAATAGTTTAATTTCACTACCTCACTGAGAAATGAAAAAAAGAATGAAAGAAGAATTTAAATACTAATTAAAATTCATTTTTCCTGAAAAATGCTAGAAGTACTAAAACCTCTTGAAATAAAAATGTATTTGGTATATAAGGACAAATACACAATTTTAGACTGCATCCTAATAAACAAGAGGATGGCTAATTTTCCTGTCAGCTTGTCTGGGCCATGATACCCAAATATGTGGTCAAACATTATTTTGGATGTCTCTGCAAAGGTGTTTTGGATGAATTTAAATTTAAATCAATGGATTTTGACTAAAGCAGATTGCCCTTCACAGTGTCAATCAATTTCATCTAATCAATTAAAGGCCCGAACCAAAGACTGAGTTCCCCCAGGTGAGAACGAATTCTACCAGAAGATGATCTTCAGACTTGATCTGTTCAAACTTAAACTGCAACATTGGCCTTTGCCTAACTAACTGCCTTTGAACTTGAACTGCAACATTAAATTTTAACTTACTGCCCCACTCTTCATATTTTGGACTTAGGAAGCTGTATAATCATATGAGGCAATTTATCAAAATAAATCTCTCTCTCTCTCTTTCTCTCCCTTTCTGTACACTCACACAGACAGACACACACATGCTCTCTTGGTTCTGTTTCTCTGGAGAACCCTGATTAAAGCAGATACGGTGATACGGTAACAATAGTGGGGAATTTGATCTTTAGAATGAACTCTCTGAATTGGTTTTGCAATTTCCAGAATCAGCTCTCTATTCTGATTAGACTGAAGATACTAACAGCTCTATTTCCAGGAAGAAAGAGAGCCCTGATCGTCCATTTTGTGATGTGGCTCTAGAGATACACAAAATATCAACTCCTCATCCAGTACCTATAAAGCAAGAGATCAATGAACCAGGTATATCATAATTTTGAATATTTTAGTCAAATAAATGAATACAAGGAGGTAAATTGTTTTTTCCTAATGTCTCTGTACAAACTGGAGAAAGTGAAGAATGATCTCAGTGATTTGAATTCCCAGCTCAAGGACTGGAAATCTACTATTTCCACTCTGAAAAAAAGGTGTTTATTTCCTTTAGTCACATGGCTGTCATTGTTAAAACCAAACACCAAATCTTATTCTGCAGTGGCTGAGTAACAAGGCAAACTGAATTCTCAGCCTCACAGGGTATCTATATTAAAGTGAGAACATTGATTGGAAACATATGGGATACTGAAAATTGGAATATGGAGGTATAGAAAGACTTCAATGAAATTGGATTCACTGAGTCTCTAAATTCTGATTTGTTCTTTGCTGGCAGAAATAACCTCTCCATCTAAGTCTGAGGAGATTAATTAACTCTGCACTGTCTGAAGAAAATAAACTGGCCTAATGTGAGGAAGTTGTCCTGCAAAGCACTATGATCCACTTCCACAACCTCTCTTTGCAGCCCCTACAGCTAGACGTAAGTCTCAGGAAGCTCCTAAAAGTGGTGTACAAAGTGTGACCCATGACACACCATGCTACACTCCAAAAGAACTACTTGATTTTTCTAACCGATGCAAAGAAAAATTGGGGGGAAATACCTGTGGGAATGCATATTAAGGTTGTGGGATCCTGAAGACAAAAACCATAAAGTTGGATCAGGCCAAATTTGTTGATACAAACCTACTAAGCAGAGAATTCTACATTTAACATTGCCACTTGGGGAGTTAGAAAGGGCTCTATCAGATTGTTTGCTTGGTTGGCTAAAACCTGGACTAAAAGGTGACCCACATTAAGTGAACTTGAAATGCTGGACCTGCTTTGGTTTATGGTAGAGGAAAAAAGTTCAATGGCTTAAGAGACTTCGGAAAGATACAGGGGATTTATCATTTCTGCACCACTGAACTAGCCTGAGAAGGTCCAGAAGACACAATATTCAACATTACTGTGAGAAATTAATTGCTCTGAGATTTGCTCTTCTCTGCACAATTTTTACCACAGCCTCATCCAACGTATTTTATTTTTTTTTCCTCAACGAACAGATGGATCTCAGAGAATGACAGTAGATTACCATAAGCATAACAAAGTGGTGACTCCAATTACAGCTCCCTTACTAGATATGAGTTCCTTGAACAAATAATATATTTGTTCATGCAAGGTATGCCACCACTGAGCTGACAAATGCTTTTTTCCCCTACATCCTTGTTGATAAAGATCATCAGAATTTGTTTGCTTTCAGAAGAAAGGCCAGTAATATACCCTAATTATCCTACCTCAGGGATATATCAACTCTCTCACCCTATGTCATAATTTAATTTGAAGGATCTTATCACCTTTCTCTTCAATAAGCTGTCACACTAATCCATTACACTAATGACATTATCCTTATAAGACTGGGTCAGCAAGAAGCAGCAACTATTCTAGACTTATTGAAAAGACATTTGTGTATCATAAGGTGGAAAATAAATCCAACAAAACTTCAGTGCCTTCAACCTCAGTGAAATTTCCAAATGACCAGGGTGTGGGACATGTTGAGATACCCCGTTCTTTTTTGAGATGCCCCTTCTAAGGCTGAGAATAAGTAGCTACATCTGGGCTCTCCTATAATGAATAAAGAGGTACACCACCTAGTGGGCCTCTTTGGATTTTGAGAGACAATATAGTCTTTATTTGAGTATATAACTCTCTGGCCCTTTTACTGAGTGACCCAAGAGCTGCTAATTTTGAGTGAGGCCCAAAACAAAAGGAGGCTCTGCAGTGAGCCCAGACTGCTGTGTGAATTGCTCTGCTGCTTTGACCACATGATCCAGCAGATCCAATGGTGATCAGAATATCAGCGGCCAATAGAAATGCTATTCGAGCCTGTGACAGTTCCCTATAGGTGAATTACAGTGCAGTCTCTCAGGGTTTAAAAGCAATGCCCTGCCAGAGGAACCCTCTTACACTCTTAGTGGGAATGCAAGCTGGTGCAGCTACTCTGGAAAGCAGGATGAAGTTTCCTCAATAAGTTAAAAATAGAGCTACTCAACGACCCAGCAGTTGCAGTACTGGGTATTTACCCCAAAGATACAAATGTACTGATCCAAAGGGATCACGACACTTGCACCCCAATGCTTATAGCAGCAATATCCACAACAGCCAAACTATGGAAAAAGCCCAGATGTCCAACCACAGATGAATGGATAAAGAAGATGTGGTATGGGGGCACCTGGGTGGCTCAGTGGGTTAAGCCGCTGCCTTCGGCTCAGGTCATGATCTCAGGGTCCTGGGATCGAGCCCCGCATCGGACTCTCTGCTCAGCAGGGAGCCTGCTTCCTCCTCTCTCGCTGCCGGCCTCTCTGCCTGCTTGTGATCTCTCTCTGTCAAATAAATAAATAAAATATTTAAAAAAAAAAAAAAGAAGATGTGGTATGTATATGCACACACACACACACACAGGATATTATGCAACCACCAAAAAATGAAATCTTGGGACGCCTGGGTGGCTCAGTTGGTTGAGCAACTGCCTTCAGCTCAGGTCACGGTCCTGGAGTCCCGGGATTGAGTCCCTCATTGGGCTCCCAGCTCCATGAGGAGTCTGCTTCTCCCTCTGACCTTCTCGCCTCTCATGTTCTCTCTCACTGTCTCTCTCTCTCAAATAAATAAATAAAATCTTAAAAAAAAATTGAAATTTTGCTATTTACAATGACATGGATGGAACTAAAGGGTATTAGGCTAAGCAAAATAAGTCAATCAGAAAAAGACAATCATCATATGATCTTACCGATATGTGGAATTTAAGAAACAAGGCAGAGGATCATAGGGGAAGGGAGGACAAAATGAAACTAGATGAAACCAGAGAGGGAGACAAACCATAAGACACTCTTAATCATAGGAAACAAACTGAGGGTTGCTAGAGGGGAAGGGCGTGGAGGGATGGCGTAACTGGGGGATGGACACTGGGGAGGGTATGTATTGTAATGAGCACCGGGTATTATATAAGGCTGATCAATCACAGATCTGTGCCCCTGAAATAATGCATTATATGTTAATTAACTTAATTTACATTTAAAAAAATAAAAGCAATGCCCTGCCAACCTCTGTGAATAACTGTTGTACTTTTGAGAAATGGGCCTTAGCAGAGACTGAATGATTAATCATGGGCCACCAAGTTACCATGCAACCTAGGCTGCCAGTCATGAACTAGGAGTTATCTGACTCGACCAGATATTATGTTGGGCATGCTCAGCAGCACTCCATCATCAACCAGAAGTGGTATATACAATATCAGCCTGAGCAGGCCCTGAAGGCACAATAAATTATATGAAGAAGCGACCCAAATGCCCATTATTCCCCCGGTCCACTCCTAGTCCGCAACTATGACCTCAGCGGGTGTTCCCTTTGACCATGCAACAGAGGAATAGAAGGCTCAGGCCTGGTTTACACTAGCTCTGAAAGAGATGCAGGCACCACTGAAAGCCGACAGCTGAGGCTCAAAAGTTCCTTTCTAGGATACCCCTTAAGGACAGTTGTGAAGACAAATCTCTCCAGGGAGCAGACCTTGGAGAAGTGTACCTAGATGCTTATTTTTTTTGGAAGGAAAAATGGCCAGTATATACTGGATCATGAGTTGTGGACATGAATTAGTGACAAGGAAGTCTGGGAAGGAGCTCTCTGATTGGGAAACAAACAAACAAACAAACAAAAACAAAAAGATATTTGTGTCCCATATGAATGTTCACCAGAAAGTTACTTCAACAGAGGAAAATTTTAAAAAGTCAAATGGATAGGATGATTCTTTTTTCTGGATGCCAGTCAGCCTCTTTCCCTAGTCGCCAATGAAGTGGAAGGTTTCCACCAGGCGACACAGCAATGATCCCATTGAACTGGAAGCTAAAACTGTCCCTTGGTCATGTTGGGCTTCTCAAGATTCTGAATGAACAAGGAAAGGAGAATTACTGTGTTGACTGGGCTGATTAATATTGATTACCAAATGAAAGTTGTATTACCACTCCACAATAGAGGTAAGGAAGAGTATATATGGAATACAGGAGATACCTTAGGGCAGCTCTTGGTATCACCATGCCCTCTGATTAAAATCAATGGAAAACTAAGCACACAGTTCCAGCAGGACTATGAATGGCCTAATCCTTTTGAAAATGAAGATTTTAGTCACCTCATCAGATAAAGAGTCATGAATGGCTGAGGTGCTTCCTGAGGGCAAAGGGAATATAGAATGAATAGCTGAAGAAAGTAAGAAACTAAATACAACTACTACCACATGACCAGTGGTTGTCTGTTTCTCTGGAAATCTCTGACTAATACTGAAGGGCATGGAAAACATGGCAAGGTGAGAAAGTAACCACCAAAGAGTAGGAAACAAACTTGGCAATGTGGTGATCATAACAAAATATTCTTCAATTATTTTACTATTTAAAAACAACAAAAAAGATTTTATATGTACATTCTCATTTGCATATGCATTTATTAAAACAAAAATATTTCAAGTATTATTTTGCATTCTTCAATAAGTATTTCAAAATTGGGGCACCTGGGGGTGTGCCTGAGTGGCTCAGTCAGTTAAGCATCTAATTTCGTCTCAGGTCATGATCTCAGAGTCCTGGGATCTAGCCCCACATCAGGCTCCCTACCCATCAGGGAATCTGATTCTCCCTCTACCTCTACACCCCCCAACTTGTGCTCACTCTCTCTCTAAAATAAATAAATAAATCTTTTTAAAAAGTACCTCAAAATTGCAACATCTTATGTCTTTAGTTTTTCTTATTCTTTAATTAAATTCAGAGGATTTTAGAAAAAAATCACAGTAAATAGGTTTCCTTTGTTTGTTTGTTTTTCATTTTTATTAATTAATTTATTTTCAGAAAAACAGTATTCATTATTTTTTCACCACACCCAGTGCTCCATGCAATCTGTGCCCTCTATAATGCCCACCACCTGGTACCCCAAGCTCCCACCCCCCCGCCACTTCAAACCTCTCAGATTGTTTTTCAGAGTCCATAGTCTCTCATGATTCACCTCCCCTTCCAATTTACCCCAACTCCCTTCTCCTCTCTAACACCCCTTGTCCTCCATGATATTTGTTATGCTCCACAAATAAGTGAAACCATATGATAATTGACTCTCTCTGCTTGACTTATTTCACTCAGCATAATCTCTTCCAGTATCATCCATGTTGATACAAAAGTTGGGTATTCATCCTTTCTGATGGAGGCATAATACTCCATAGTGTATATGGACCACATCTTCCTTATCCATTCATCCGTTGAAGGGCATCTTGGTTCTTTCCACAGTTTGGCAACCATGGCCATTGCTGCTATAAACATTGGGGTACAGATGGCCCTTCTTTTAACTACATCTGTATCTTTGGGGTAAATACCCAGGAGTGCAATGGCAGGGTCATAGGGAAGTTCTGTTTTTAATTTCTTGAGGAATCTCCACACTGTTCTCCAAAGAGGCTGCACCAACTTGCATTCCCACCAACAGTGGAAGAGGGTTCCCCTTTCTCCACATCTTTTCTAACACATGTTTCCTGTTTTGTTAATTTTGGCCATTCTAACTGGTGTAAGGTGATATCTCAATGTGGTTTTAATTTGAATCTCCCTGAGGGCTAGTGATGATGAACATTTTTTCATGTGTCTGATAGCCATTTGTATGTCTTGATTGGAGAAGTGTCTATTCATATCTTCTTCCCATTTTTTGATATGTTTGTCTGTTTCGTGTGTGTTGAGTTTGAGGAGTTCATTATAGATCCTGGATATCAACCTTTTGTCTGTACTGTCATTTGCAAATATCTTCTCCCATTCCATGGGTTGCCTCTGTTTTTTTTACTGTTTCCTTTGCTGTGCAGAAGCTTTTGATTTTGATGAAGTCCCAAAAGTTTATTTTCACTTTTGTTTCCTTTGCCTTTGGAGACAGATCTTGAAAGAAGTTGCTGTGGCTGATATCGAAGAGATTACTGCCTATGTTCTCCTCTAGGAGTCTGATGGATACAAATTAATATGAGAAGAGAGAAGAACCACATGGTCCTCTCAATTGATGCAGAAAAAGCATTTGACAAAATCCAGCATCCGTTCCTGATTTAAACGCTTCAAAGTATAGGGATAGAGGGAACATTCCTGAACCTCATAAAATCTATCTATGAAAGGCCCAAATATCATCCTCAATGGGAAAAAGCTTGCAGCCTTCCCATTTAGATCAGGAACACGACAAGGATGCCCACTTTCACCACTCTTGTTCAACATAGTATTAGAAGTCCTAGCAACAGCAATCAGACAATAAAGAGAAATAAAAGGTATCCAAATTGGCATTGAAGAAGTCAAACTCTCTCTCTTCGCAGATGACATGATTCTTTATATGGAAAACCCAAAAGACTCCACCCCCAAACTACTAGAACTCATACAGCAATTCAGCAACATGGCAGGATACAAAGTCAATGTGCAGAAATCAGTCGCTTTCTTATACACTAATAATGAAAATACAGAAAGGGAAATTAGAGAATCGATTCATTTACTATAGCACCAAGAACCATAAGATACCTGGGAATAAACCTAACCAAAGAGGTAAAAGATCTGTACTCGAGGAATTACATAACACTCATGAAAGAAATTGAAGAAGACACAAAAAGATGGAAGACCGTTCCATGCTCTTGGATCGGAAGAATAAACATTGTTAAAATGTCTATATTGCCTAGAGCAATCTATACTTTTAATGCCATTCCGATCAAAATTCCACCGGTATTCTTCAAAGAGCTGGAGGAAATAATCCAAAAATTTGTATGGAATCAGAAGAGACCCCGAATCGCTAAGGAAATGCTGAAAAACAAAAATAAAGCTGGGGGCATCACGTTACCTGATTTCAAGCTTTATTACAAAGCTGTGATCACCAAGACAGCATGGTACTGGCATAAAAACAGACACATAGACCAGTGGAACAGAATAGAGAGCCCAGATATGGACCCTCAACTCTATGGCCAATTAATCTTCGACAAAACAGGAAAAAATATACAGTGGAAGAAAGACAGTCTCTTCAATAAATGGTGGTGGGAAAACTGGATAGCTATATGTAGAAGAATGAAACTCGACCATTCTCTTACACCATACATAAAGATCAACTCAAAATGGATAAAAGACCTGTTTTTTTTTTGTTTTTTAAAGATTTATTTATTTATTTGACAGACAGAGATCACAAGTAGGCAGAGAGCCAGGCAGAGAGAGAGAGAGGGGGAGGAGGAAGCAGGCTCCCCACTAAGCAGAGACCATGATGCAGGGGGCTCGATTCCAGGACCCTGGGATCATGACCCAAGCCAAAGGCAGAGGCTTTAAGCCCTGAGCGACCCAGGCGCCCCTAAGTTTTCTTTTTATCCATAAAATAAGATAAATTCTTTGTGACACTTGATAGTAAATACTTAGATTTTCTCACATCTACATTTTGTTGATTTGAGTACATAGCACAGACATGTAGCTAAAAAAAAAAGAAAGAAAAGAAAACAAGATTATTAAAAGGAGTAAACTATGAAGAGTAAATTATCCTTTCATTTCATTTTCAGAATTTTCCAGAACCCTTCTTCAGAGGAGTTACTACTCATAATGTGGCTCATTGAGAATTCGTGAAAGCGAAAATTTCTTGTATGCCTTCCATGCTTTTATTTTTTTTAAATGGTGTGATAGACATTCTTCTGCACCATACCTTTTTCTTATTATTTACTTTCATTGGTTTCATTTATGCAGCACTTCAAATTAGATGCATTGATGATGATTTTCTCAATTTTCTACTAATAAAATTTACATTGTGTGTGTGTGTGTGTATTCCCATTATACACAATGTTATGATTGCCAATCTTATATACACTTTCTCCACAGCCCTCTAATAAGATTTTGGCAGACTTTTTAAGAAATGAAACTGAGATATATTCAGTCATAGAAACATAGTTGGAAAAAAGTTACTATGGCAGAGTTACAGAATCAGAATTGAAATATATAGATATATATGTATATATATTGAGTATGCATGCCCCTCAAAAAAATGTCACCTAAATGTGTTTGCAAGTGGCTAACTCCTTAAATAAATGGCTTTTGCCCTATTCCATTTCTTTTGGAAACCTCTGCTTAATTTCAAAGATTTTTAAGATAGAGTTACATTTTTAACCCCTAAGCAATTCCAGCTCTGACATATTGCTTCCTCTGGGTTTGTAATCTGTGTTCTGGTACTCAACTCTCATTCTGTTTGTACTTTTTCTTACCTAGTTGTCCAAATCTGGAATCTTTCTTATTCTATAAGATGTCAACCAAACCTCTGTGAAGCAGATTTTAATGAATGTCCTAGAGGTGAGAATGTGGTAATTGAGAAGCTTTACAACAAAGTACCACACTGAAAGTTACTTTAAAATTATATTAATATGTCTTTATTATTTCATGGACCTTGAGAGTTTTCATCAATCAGCTTTTCGCAAAGCTTTCACTTTCCCAATTTGTCACTGAACACGTTCTTTCTATGCTTTCTTTTCCTCTTTATCCCTCTGTGGAAGTCATGGGCTATAGAAATGTTTATCCAGTCTACTTGAAATATAACTTTTATGCTCAACTTCCTGTTTAGAAATAGGCTATGAATACAGTCAGGTTTTCAGTTATGACTTTAAACAAGTTTCCGTATATAATTTTTCTCTCTCAACTATATAGAAAAAAGTTGAAATAGAAACATTAATGTTAAAGAACAGTAGAGAAAGAAAGAGGTGAAAACTAAATTCTGATTGTACGGTCATGATGATAAAATCCCTCAATCTGCCACTGATGCCTCATATTCAACTGGTGATCCCACCAAGAGCATATGTATTAATTTTTATTCTTTCTGTAAAGACCACAAAGCTAGAATTTTTTTTTTTTAATTTAAACACATGTGTTACTCCCAGATACTTTTTTTTCCCATTGGTACCAAAGAGTGGGACATTTTGTAAAAACAAAACCATTGTTATTGTGATAGCAGATATATAATAATTTTGATTGTGGAATTAATTCTTTTAAAGATTTTATTTATTTATTTCAGAGATTGAGAGAGAGAGAGAGAGAGAGAGTGCATGCACTCTGCTCGGGGGCAGAGAGGGCAGCCGACTCCAGGCTGAGCAGTGAGCCCCATGCAGGGCTCCTTCCCAGGACCTGAGCTGAAGACAGACACTTAACCAACTGAGCCACCCAGGTGCCCCGATGATTGCGGAGTTTAAATATGACGTCTTCCAAGATCTAGCCATAGATAGCTGTGTGACTATGAGAAAGTTACTTATCTAATTCTTAGTTTCCTCATATGTAAAATGAGAACTAAAACAGTATTTATCTCATTTGATTGATATAATGATAAACTTTAACAAATGTATAATATTTACAATAGTACTCAGATTACACTAAACCAAAGAAAAGTTATAATGCATATAAAACAACATTCAAGTTTATTCTCTAATCAAAAGTGAATAGTAGGGTGCCTGGGTGGCTCAGTGGGTTAAAGCCTCTGCCTTCAGCTCAGGTCATGATCCCAGACATGGATCCCAGATCCACATCAGACTCTCTGCTCGGCAGGGAGCCTGTTTCCACCTCTCTCTCTGCCTGCCTCTGCCTACTTGTGATCTCTCTCTCTCTCTGTCAAATAAATAAATAAAATATTTTTTAAAAAAGTGAATAGTTCCATAGGATGATTAAATAGCAGATAAATAGAAAGACAAAATGTGTACACCAAACTGAGAAGAAATTCAGGGGAATATGGGCTACAAAAAACCCAAAGTATTAGAATTTAGAACAATGATTATGAAAGTATATTTAATGTAAAATAAATCATTGTCATTCTTATATTTTCACATTCCCAAATACATGCTGAAAAAATACATTACAAGGAATTCAGACAAAATATCGGTATTTAGCATTCATTTGAATTTAACATGGAATGTATATAGTTGCAATTAAATGTAATAAAAGCATCTAAAATTATAGTTTAGACTTGATATTTAGAGTTATTCATATTTCTGAGTTATTTAAATTCTGCTTACCAGAACAACAAAGTTGTGTATTTGAAAGATACCAAAAATATGAGTACCATCTAGTGGTAAAACAGGAGGTAAGCAGCAGGCTGTGAGAAAAGGGGGTTAAAACAGGTCATGGGAACACACAGCAGGAATCAGATTATAAGGAGGAATGAGGTTATGGCCAGAATCAGTAAATATTAAAAAAAAAAAAAAAGAGCCCAGCTCCTTATTATAGTGTATATGGATGATTGGATGGTAAAACACCTGAGCTGTAACCAACAGGGAAACAATGTACATCTGTCAGAACCTTGCTCCTGAACACATTTCTGTATAATGAAGACACAACTAAATTTTAGAACCTAAATGTTGGAGTGACTGGAATTTAAACCGCTCATATCAATGCAGAGCAACAGTAACACTGCACGACTGTGATGGAGGCCTGAGATGGTGGAGGGGCCGTGAGGGGCATGCAGATTGCTGTAGAATAGAGAGAAGTAAGCATTTGGAAAACTCTTGTAACAGTAATAGAGTTTGCATTAAGTATAACAGTAATAGTTTTAGGAACAACAATTTGTTTTGGAAGATGCTGCTTCAGTTATCTTAAAAATCCAGGTAAGAAAAACTAAAGCTTGGCCAAGAACTCAAACCTAATAAAACACTAAACAAGAATACAAATTCAAGTGTGGTACAAACTCAAAAAATAAAAGATGCTTTCTTGAAGTATATAGCAACACAAAATATTGAATATGAGTGTTGTTCTAGTGCCTAAGGAAATAACAAGTTCAAATATCCTGATAAAATTATAAACCCCAACCTGTCTCAAAGAAGTCAAAATCCACAGAAGATGAAAAGTGTTTGTGCTATTTCAATATTTTGAGCAAGAAACAAAAGGAAGAATGGTTAGAAGGAAGGAAGGAAGGAAAAGAAATCCACATGTCACAGAAAGATGTGTTTGTTATTTTAATAAATTTTAGATTTTAATCTCTGTTTACATTGATGAAGGTTCATAAAATTTCAGTAGAGTTTTATTGCATGAAATTAAGTAATAATGCAGATGGATTGAAAAAAATAGAATTAAAAAGAAAAACAAAGCTTAAAGGTATGAAATAGGAATGAGGAGTTTAAGGCCAACCATGAAGTTGAAGGGCACACAGCACTCCATGAGACGGCCCTTACTTCTGGTACTAACAGCAAGTTCAGGAGGGTCCTCAAATCGCACTTATATTCAGATTTGCCAGTGGCCTTCAAGTTGCCAGAAGGGTTCAGAATTCACTGAGGGCTATTTCTCTCATAGTTTCGCAGTCTATTACAGGTAAAGGATACAGATTAAAATCAATCAAAGGAAAAGGCATACAGGGGAGAGTTCAGAAGGAGACCCAAACAGGGATTTAATTGTCCCTTCTCTGCAGAATCAAGGATGTTGGAGGGGGTTGTTGTGATAAGCATTAGCAGGTCCTACTTTTTTTTTTTTTTAAATATTTTATTTATTTATTTGACAGACAGAGATCACAAGTAGGCAGAGAGGCAGGCAGAGAGAGAGCAGTGAGTTAGTCATATGGTCAGGCAGAAGGGCAATAGAAAATTGCTTATTACAGGGATGTCTATATGGGACATGGCCCTGTGGGAACCACTATGGAATTTAAGCAGTGCATTAAAGTAGGACCTGCTGGGGTCACTGGTGGCTCAGTGGGTTAAAGCCTCTGTTTTCGGCTCTGGTCTTGAACCCAGGGTCCTGAGATCTCTGTGTCTCTCTGTCAAATAAATGGATAAAATCTTAAAAAAAAAAAAAAAGAATCTTTGCCTTGCTGCTGCTCAGGCAGTTATCCATCTGGTTCCCCTTAAGTCATGATCCCAGGGTCCTGAGATTGAGCCCACGTTGAGCTCCTTGCTCAGTGGAGAATCCGTTTTTCCCTCTCCCTTTGCTCTCCCCACCCCTGGTCATGCTTTCTCTCTCTCTCTCAAACAAATAAATAAAATCTTAAAAAACAACAGCAACAACTAAAAAACTGAAACTCTAAGTTTTTTATTTTTTCTATTCTCTTGCAAACCATCCTGATTTTATACATTATCTGTTGTTTTAGCTCAATTTTCCTCTCTGATGGTTCTGAAGCCAAAAACGGATACCTTGTCTAGGATCCAAGGATAGCCCACCATCAAGATTAATCCCAACACTCTGTCTTATTTGCGTGCTAGCTGTGAGAGGTAACAATAACCAGGGGATTACATATTTCCCTTGTTTTTTGTTATTTGCATTTCCTTATGCATCCAAGGAGTCAGCTTTTCAGAAATTCAATCTGTGGTTCCTAAATTTACATGGTACCTTCTACTTGTAGTAACTGCCTGCAACACAGCAATAATTCCATAAAACGGTGACCACCCCCTACGGCCATCTGAGGTTCTGGGGATATGTTCATCCCTCACCATCTCATCTTTCTCCCCAAACCACATATTCCCATGAATTGGGTCCATTTTAGCAAATTCCACTTCTCAAGTCAAATGTCCAGTTACCCAAACTGCAGCGTGTGAGGCCACACAGTCCTCCACGAGACTGCCTTCTCTTCTGACAACAGTTGCAAGTTTGAGGAATTTTAAAACCGTCCTCAGGTTTGATAATTCTCGAGAAGGACATGCAGAACTTACTGAACGATGTTATTCCCACAGTTAAGGTCAAATATTTTGAAAAGGATGCAGATTAAAGTCAGCCAAAGAAATAGACAAATGAGCAGACTCTGGGAAGTCTCCAAATATGAGTCTTTTGTTTTTCTCTCTATATTGAACCAGGCAGGGTGCCTTATTTTGGGGGTATTAGTATATAGAAATGCAGAGTATTGCCAAATAACAAAGTTCACCTTTGCATTAGGGCTCCATTAGGAATTAATGACTGATTTATTCCTTTCCCATTGATACTGTGTGACCCAAAGCCTCTACCCTGTGTCCCATCATGGGTCTTTCTGGCATGATCAACCCAGGAGATAGCTTAATCACATCAGGGACGATAAATCAGTAGTAAAACTCCCGGTGCCCCTCCAAAAGGAAAGATTGATCTGATGCACAACTGAAACCCCTTTGAGCAGTCAGATAATAGGCTAACTGCAAGCAGAGAATCAGTGATGCTATTGTCAACCCTCTAATTTCAGTCAACTAAGACATGGACTGTCACCTTAAGAAGACTTTTGTCCCAGTTCCAAGCTGAATGTCCTGTTGCACAAGGCTCTTCATCAATATGTATGCACCAATAGCTTAAAACTTCCCCAGTTGAGTTGTTTGAGGAGAAACTGCTTTGGGAAATATATCCCTAGTGTGTTCTCTCTTTGTTGCAGGTAAAACCCTTCCCTTTCCCATTCTTTGGCTTGATTGTGTCCTTTGGCTCAACACCCACATTGAAGTGACCCCAGTTTGAGGCAACACAGGGGTACAGCAGACACCTGGTTAAGGATCAGCTCTTCTAGAGGCTATGATGGGAAAATGCTGTTTAAAAATAAGAAAACCAGGGGGACCTGTGTGGTGTAGTCAGTGAGCGTCTGACTTGATTTCAGCTCACGTTTTGATCCCAAGGTTGTAAGATCTGGCCCTGCATCCAGCTCTGTGTTCAGCAACAGAGTCTGATCGAGATTCTCCCTCTCTGTCTCTGACTCATGTTTCTCTCTCTCAAATGAAATTAAAAAAAAAAAAATCTTAGGAAAAAAAGAGAGAGAGAGACACAGAGAGAGAGAGAGAGAGAGAGAGAGAAGACAATTAAGTTTCTTTCCGGGATTCTCCGCTAACCACTTATGGTAAACTAAATAATGCCCTCAACCTTGTATCTGTAGGGGAGATTAAGTTAAATAAACCCATATTTGTATTCTCAATTTAAGACTGACTCAATCTTGAAGCGAGGTTATCTACCCTGGATTTTCCAGGTGGGCCCTGATGATCTTGAACTTTACCTGTGATCTTAGAGAACATTCAGTGATGGTTAAAGAAATCCTCCACACTTCTGTGTTCTGCAAAATTACTATTGCAAGGAATCACGGTTCACCATGTGACTTAATTAAGACTCACAGATATCACCCCTCCCCATGTTTACCTACACTAGGTCCAGGCACACTTTCCATATTCCTATTATCGATCTCATAAATGATTAAACTATTTTGTCCTTATTCATCAATCATAACAAATTTTTATTAAATACTGTTAAGATTCTGTCCTGCCCAAGGGCCTGAAATTTGCCCCCCTGCAGCCTGAGTCAGCACACAGCTCTTCCTCAGAGCCCCTGTGGGAAAACAGGCCAGCCTCAGGGTAAAATATCCTCTGATCTATGATCCAGTCAGACCACTATTTTATCTCACTTCCCTACATTCTAGTCTTTCTACTTGTTTGCTCCACTTTATAAAAGAAAAATCTTGTTTTGCCTGTTTTCTGAAACACTTACAGATCTTGAGTTCAGAGCTTTCTTTATCACAATAGTATTTTCAAACACAGTTTCTCCTACCCCTGGACTTGTCTTTAAATTGACAGCTCAGCGTAATCACAAGGATCCTTGCAGGAGGGACACCGTGGTGTTGAAGTGAGAAAGAAGACAGGATGACAGAGGCAGAGGCTGAAATGATACCATTGCAATGCTTTACAATCACAACAATGCGAAACAATCAGGAAATGCAAGCTTCCTCCAAAAGCTGGACAAGACAAATGATCCTCTGCAGCCTCCAGAAGGAAGCAGGCCCACTGACACTTGACTAAAGCCCAGTGAGACTTATTTTGACCTACAGAACTGTAAAATAAGAAATTTACAATGTCTTAAGCCACTAAATTTTTGGAAGGTAATTTGTTAGACCAACGATACGAAACTAATATCCCTTCGTATAAGCTTGGCCAAATCATTTCTTAATTTCTCCAAATGTAAAATGACTCTATTGAGTAGTTTATTTTATGGTTAAGCCTATGTGTCCAGAGTATTACCCCAAAGAGCACCATTTTCCAAGTTTTGAACTTAGACTTTAGAAATTCAGTATCAAACACTGGAATAGGAAGATGTTTTGGTCTAAATAGATAGGTGATATGGATATGTTAGGGGATGATGAGAGCCCTCCACAGTTCAGGTGTTGTGAACTTGGAATTAAATCAGAAAAAGATCCGTCAATCATGAAAGAATACAAACATGGGATTGTAAAGGACTGGAAGCAAAAACCCAATTACCAAGTGAAAAAACAAACGACCAAGAGTAGTGAGAAAGAAGAATTCAGCCACCTCAAGGCTGGGCAAGATGTATAAGTGGAAGCAATAGACAGAATGACTCTCATAGAAAGCCAACTCCATTCTCCTCAAAGTGAACACGGTGTTCATCCCAGGGTTACCACAGCGCACTGATTAGGATCAATCTGGGCCTGCAAAATGTTTGCCTCAGACGTGGGACTCACATAGTTCAGGAGACAAAGCAATTCCAGAACCATGGCGGGTAAATGCAGAGCTTCGACAATGCGACAGTGTCACAATGGCATAACCTTTTGTATCAATTTCTGATAAAGCTGTAGTAATTACCATAAATTACCACCGAAAGATTTCAAAAATGTACAAGAAAATTAGCGATATTTTTAGGATTCCAGAGAGTCCTAGGAGCTCGATATGCACATAGTCTTATGAGTAAAATACCTCCTGAAATACTAATATTTTTCAGTTATATGTAATTTTATATACATCTGTGTATGTGCATATGTGTGTGTGTATTATGAAAAGCTCTGAGCTATATATGAAGTGAGAAGGCTGTATGAGTCAGTTTGGGCTGCCATAACAAAATGCCACAGACTGCGTAGCTCAAGCGACAGAAATTTATCTTTTCACAGTTCTGGAAGCAAGACATCTGAGATCAGGGTGCTAGCATTGTGGTGTTCTGGTGAGATACTCCTCCTCCCTTTGACAGCTTTCTTCCACCTATATCCTCACAAGGCAGAGAACACTCTGGCATCTCTGCCTCTTCTCATAAGAGCTCCCACTCTAACAGATCAGAGTTTCCCCTTAGGATCTTATATAACTTTGATCATCTACTTAAACACTTTATCTTCAATACAGTCGCATGGGGTGTTAGAGCTTCAGCATAAAAATTCTGGGAAGACAATTCAGTCCACAGCAAAGGTAATATGCAAAAATCACATGCTAAAATTAAGGTTTACTTATTATTAGATAAATTCTGTTTATTTTCATGGATACAGGAAGCAATAACAAAGTAATAGGAACAAAATTACCTACATTCCTACCTCCAGGGGCCAATGCTCAGTATTATGGCAAATTTCATTACAGTCATAGTTCTGTAAATGTTGATTCTGTAGAATAAGACTTTAAAATTTAACATTACAACAAAACTTTTTATCTTAATAAATTTTACCCAAATATCATTTTATTAGCATTAAAATATAATCAATGAATACATGATCAAAAATATCCTTGAATAATAGACATTAATGACAATAATTGCTTCATCTTTTGTCAGTATGTCTGTCTACTCTCTATCTTGTTTTTCCTTAAATGGAGGATACATTAATGCAGTATATCAAGTTCCCCTTGGTAACTATTCCCATATTCTGTCTCCTTATGCCAGAACCCCTCAGTGTGCCCAGCATCAATAATTACCACAAATGTGTCCCATGTAACCCAGACTACAGATACCCTCTGTACATGGACAACCCGGTGAGCCCCGGGCATATGGGACCTCTTGCTGATGTTGGTCCTATTTGTGCCAGGGGGTTGTACAGTATTCTAATGTTCTCTGTGCCTCAACCTGAAAACATTTAGCAAGCTTTGCTTAGAATTTATGTTCTAAAGAATCTATGATGTGTGAACCTAAAAATAAAGCCATAATGCAATGAATGGGTTTTTATTGGGTGTCAAAAGTTTCACGGAGCACAGATTTGGGTAGAAACCCATATACTGTCTCACTTGTAGAGTGAAGGCAAGGAGTTTTATGAAGGAAACGAAAGGGGAAAATTACATGAGTTGAAATTTTTCTGGGGCACCTGGGTAGCTCAGTCAATGAAGCATCTGACTCTTTATTTTGGCTCAGATCGTAATCTCAGGGTTGTAGGATGGAGCCCAGGGTGGGTCTCCTGCTCAGCAGGAAGTCTGCTTCAGATTCTGTTCTTCCTCTGCCCCTGCCCCTGCTCACACGCATGCCCTCTCATGCTCTCTCTCTCTTATCCCCCTGTCCCCCGTGGGTGTTATTTGGTTAGGTTACTCTGAATTATACATTTATTGACTACTGATTCTATCTTTAGAATGTCCTCAACCATCAGTCTTGAGACCAGGAAGTCCATTCCCCCACTGACTTCTCAAGCAATTGCCTAATACATTTGCCAGAGGGTTTGGCTCAGTTCAAATGAAGATTGGGTAAGGCAGTTTTTCTGCAATGGCTGCTCGGGCTCTATATTAAAATGGCTTCAGTCATGTCAACTTTTCATAAATGAACATATTTGTTAGCAAACATACCCCTTATTATATTAGACTTCCTGAAGTATGGATAAAGGAACAAAAGTTTTCAATGGTGCAAATTACAAGAACTTTTTTTGTTTATTTGTTTTAAGCTATGACAATTCACACCTCCACATTATGGACTGAAGTGTATCCCCCCTAATTTGTATCTTGAAACCTCATAGTCTAATGAGACAGGGCCTTCAAGGAATCAATTAACGTTATAGGTGCAACCCTTATCCTAAGGAACTGATTTCTTTATAGGAAGAAGAGATGACAGTTGTGCACATGCCAAGAAGAAAGGCCTGTGTGGTCACGGTGAGAAGGTGGTCTGCAAACCAGAAAAAGATGTCTCTAGAAACCAACCCTGCTGAAACCTTCATCTTAGACTTCCAGATGCCAGAACTGTATAAAAATCAGTTCTGTTGTTTAAGTCATACAGTCTCTGATATTTTGTTTTAGCACATTAAACAGAAGAATACACTCATCAACAAAGTATGATTTTCATTTTCCCACATAGATCCCTAATCTTGATTCACATAGTAAAAGGAGAGATAGCGGAAAAGAATGAGAAAAAAAAAAAAAAAACAAGTTAAAATAAACAACTATGAGGCATGTAGGTGGCTCAGTGGGTTAAAGCCTCTGCCTTCAGCTCAGGTCATGATCCCAGGGTCCTAGGATTGAGCCCCACATGGGGCTCTCTGCTCAGTTGGAGCCTGCTTTCCCCCGCCCCTGCCTGCCTCTCTGCCTGCTTGTGATCTCTGTCTCTCAAGTAAATAAATAAAATCTTAAAAGAATAAAAAAATAAAAATAAGAAAAAAATAAAATAAATAAAATAAACAACTATAATAATCTGTGATGGTATATAAAATCACACACTATAGATGTGTGCATATTTGTGTGTATATTCATAGCAGAGGTTTCACTAAAAAAAAAAAAAAACTGATTTCAAATCAGTTAATTGTAAGTACCACTTAGCATTAAGTTCACCTGCATGATTTCTAAACTCAGAGAGATTAGAACTATTATCTTCCAATGTATACTGCAATGCCAAAGCAAGTAATAATTTAAAGAACAGAGACATCATAATTTTAGAGATTTTTTTCTGGAGTTAATGATTAAGTAAATAAAGAACAAATTGTGAAATATGTTTTGTCAATAAAAACAGCTTAACATATTTCAGAAAAAGTGAATTGATTTTTGAGATTGCAAAGCATTCTCAAAAGCTACCAGTAGATGGTGTGACAGGAGTAATCAAAATTGAGGAAACATACATATGTATTTTCTCAATAACCACTCTTTAATTTTTTTATTCAAGAGTATTTTTAATAATATAAATTAATACGAATAACTGTCTATATAAAGTTTACCTCAATTAGTTCTACACTGCTTTATGATTGCCACAGCTTATTCAAACACAAATAACAAAAAGGATATAACACTTCATTTTTTTCTTTTTTCATTAAGTTCTACACACACACGTCAAAGTTTTCTTGTCTGCATGTACCTAATACTTCATATAGAATATACGCATATTATACATGCATCTTTTTTTCTTTTGGTGCAGCATATCCACTTCTATAAATCTGTGTAAATATAATCCATATTGGTTTGTGAGAAAATATTGTCATTATATTAATGCTTATAAATGCATTACTAGAATTAAATAATATATCGTTATTCCTTTAGTATTAATAATAGTGTATCTTTGATACATATATCTGTATCAAAGATGATATATATGTATCAAAGAGCCTATATGTATCTAATTATAGACTCAGTTTCAGCTATGACTATTTCATGATACACGTCCAAAATCAAAACAATAATATGTGAAATAGAAAAGGACAACTGCTTGCACACCCAAAATTCTACTTTGTGAGTCTGCCACAAAGATTTCCTATCTCCTCTGTAGCCAGCCTGAAAAAATGACAATTACTCGATGTGTTGTGCCAAGTAAAAACGATCGTTTTCATAACAGAACTTTGTTTTTCAGGTTCCCCTCACCTTTTTCTTTTTTAAAACAACCTTATTTCTTAGAACAATTTACTGATGGGATGAACATCACCATTCCCTTAATGGCCTATGGGCCATTTTATAGGTCATTTAAATTTTATGCTGAATTTATACACAAGGTTTATTGATTGTGATGCTCAGAAATTCTCCCAGTGCTAAACCTACCAACTTTGGTGGAGGATCATACTTCCTAATTCTCTTCTGAAGTAAATTACAGCCCCGTGACCTGGTTTTGACTCATTACTTTGTGAAGATTTATGAATCAGTACAGGATTTATCATAATTTTTTTTACCTCTACAGAATTTGAACTTTATTAATTAAATAAATATTTATTAAGAATATAGGACATTGCCTGGTACCTTGGAAGTACCTCCCCAAGTACTCACAATTTTCTGTTACTTAACCACTCACTAGGCTTAACTAACTTTAGCCAGGCTTCTGTCCTCTTCTTAAGCCTTAAACTTTGGCTCATCCTAAGTTTAAGCAAGCACTAAGGTACAGAACATGCCCTTTAATAGCTCATTCCCAGAATCTCCAGACCACGGAAAGAAACATTTGCTGTCGAAGCACTTGATTTTGCCTCCTGCTCACCCAGACCCTTGCACTACTCCCCACAAAGTTCCTGCTAGTTTTGCTTACTTCTATCCATGGAAGGAAAGCCTTTCTCCATTTGAGACAATTGCAATCCCGAAGTCACAGTGTTCTCCCTATGGTAGGGGCCTTTCAAAATAATGTCTCTTCTTCTCTAAGTCATGGTTTTATTTTAACATACCATATGATTATTTGCTATGGTTATCAGCATCCATAAAGATGGTTCTATGAATTTTTGAATTTTTTAATATATTAATAAAGTGTGCTGATATATTTTTTAAGATTGGTCCATGTTGATTTATTCCTATAAATTTCAGAACATACTAGTGTGTATCTCATTATACTTAATTCAGTCAGTACCTATATAAGGTTAAATACTTGAAATTGCTGGCATTCATTTATTTGACCTATAAAATTGACAATTTCATATGATGCAGCCTAAAATGTTGATAACTGAGAACAGTCCATAGCTTCTTTCATACATTCACATTTATGCTGATTAATAAACTGAATTAGGAAGCTTCTAGTATTTGTTGTTGCTGTTATGTTCCTCTTAAGTTACTTATAAGCAAGAGAAATACAAATTTATCAAAATCCTATTTGATCTTTCATGCATATATCAGGAACATCTTGACACTTTTTTGTTCTCATAATGTAATAAAGTTTTCTACTTTTGAAACAAATTATAAGGCAATGTTAAAATTTCTTAACAAACATAATTCAATTAGCTAAAGTTGTACGTTGTCACTGTTGGTTGTCTGAAAACCATTCATTCTCTCTCTCTTCTTCTAGTGGTTATCACTAAATAACATGGAATAAAAACCACAGAAATATGAATGCATTATTTAAGAATATGTGGAACTAATTACTCACTAGGCAGTAAGCTATGCTTTTCTTTTTGTTACACATAACATCCTCTACAATTCACCATTTGATATCATATGAGGCAATATTTTATATTCTGTTGCTTTTTTAATATTCTGCTTTTTTAAGAATAATTTTAAGTTCACAGCATAATTGAAAGGAAGGTACCAAGATTTCCTTTAGATTCTCTGACCTCACTCATGTATAGCTTTTCCCATCATCAACATCCCCCATCAGAGTGGCACTTTGTTACAACTGATGAACTTATGCTAACGATCATAATCACCCAAAGTCCACAGCTTACATTAGGGTTCACTCTTGCTGTGGGTTTGGGCAAATGTATAATGACATGTATCCACCATTATAATACACAGAGTGTTTTCACTGCCTTTAAAATCCTCTGTACTCTGAAAAACAATCTGAGGGTTTTGAAGGGACGGGGGATGGGAGGTTGGGGTACCAGGTGGTGGGTATTATAGAGGGCACGGATTGCATGGAGCACGGGGTGTGGTGCAAAAATAATGAATACTGTTATGCTGGAAATAAAAAAAAAAAAAATCCTCTGTGCTCTACCTATTCATCTCCCCTCCCCCACGAACAACTGATCATTCTTCCAGCTCATTTTGTAAGGCCAAAGTCAGGATTAGCTATATTACTTGCTTAAAATGGTGTTGATTTTTGTTTTTGTCTTGTTTTTGTCTCTTGCAGGTATGTCAGTTACTTTGGATATAGTTGAATTTTTAGAGTAGTGTTTTCATGACTATACAGGTTGAATCTTAGCATTTTCTTCATTGTAGCTTTCATTTAACACTATCCCTAAAGTGTATTCTTTCTGGGAGTCAATACTTAATACCACAGATGTTTAATGCTGCCTGTCTTCCTTGATTATTCAAAACTCTGTCAAAGTTGTTTGTAGGGATGCCTACATCCCTATATGCCATTCAGTCAGTTAAGTGTCTAACTCTTGATTTTGGCTCAGGTCATGATCTCAGGGTTGTGAGATTGAGACCCACATTAGGCTCCACGCAGGGTGTGAAGACTGCTTACGATTCTCTCTCTCTCTGCCTCTACCCACATCCTTTCTCTCTCACCTACCCCCCACAAATTCAATTTTTATTCCACTTAAAGATCCCTGGTAATCATTCTACTAATGCTCTGCAGAGTTTTACTCTAAGCACACACAGCTTAGAATTTCACCAGTCAGTACTCAAGAAGGCCCGTGTGCAGGCTTGTGGGACTCCTCTTTGTCTAATCTCTCCTTTCTAGTACTCTATCCTTCTATCCTTCTAATTAGAGCAATCTCAGCATTCCCAATCTCTATCTCCTCAATTCACTGAAATTTCCTCCTCTGGATTGTGTCTGGGAAGTGTATGCAATTGGAAACATAGGCAAACAAAGGACTCATATGATTTGTTTTCATATTACCTTCATGCTATCTTCACCCATTTCCTTTATCCCCTACCCCTGAAAACTGCCAATCTACTCTGTTTCTGAAGACCTTTTTTTTTTTTTTTTAATTCCATATATAGGTGAAATGGTAGAGTATTTCTCATCCTCTGTCTGACTTATTTCACTTACATAATGCTGAATAAGTTCTGGAAAATCCAATGTACAGCATGGTGACCACTGTTAATATTGTAATGTTTCCTTGAAAGTTGCTAAGGGAGTGAATCCTAAAAGTTCTCAAACACACAAAAAAAGTTATTATAACTATTTGAAATGATGGATATATTAACTAACTTTGTTGTGGTAATCATTTCACAATATATACATATATTAAATCATCTTGTCATATACCTTAAACTTATATAATGTTATATGTAAATTATATCTTGATAATAAAAACCAATAAATCTACACTTCATAAGGACAGATAACTAGGCTTTTTTTTTTTTTTTTTTTTTACAGGGATCTTGTAGAAGCTGGAATTATATGCAAAAGGTCTTTTGTCAAGAATCCATGAAAAATAGATCTGATGCCTTCAAAACTTTAGGTCTCAAAGGACACTGGGATAGTTTAGGGAGGGGTGTGGTAGAGACTATTTTCTTTTGAAGTGCTCTGTTTCCCAGGACATATTATGAAGCACAAAGGGACTCAGGAATGTGAGTTCTAAATGTAGGAAATGTCAAGGACTTGGAGAGCTGGGATATCTGTTAGAACTGCTAAAGGGCAAGAGTGAGTCAGGTCTTCCAGGGTTATTTCTTTAGAGTGAACATCAAATATCAACACCTCATTTATTAAGTAAATCTCTCCCTTCTAGAGTAACAATCCTTAAAAACCTAGGGTGGGCTTTGAGAGGTGGAAGAGACATAGAAAGTGGTTTAGAAAAAATGAAATCACATTGTTAAGTTTTCTGATCCCATCAGTGATTGTTTATCTTCTCTGAGGGATTATGGTGGGATAATGTGAGGTGTTAAGTGTGGTCCAAGTTGTCTAAGTGTCTATCGAGAAGTTTATAGAGTGCTCATCACCTGGGAGTGTCACTTCACCCAGGGTGTTTGAAGGGCCTGTGGGAACAGACTCTTCTGAGAGATCACCAAGACTTTGAAGTTTGTTAGATTTGTTTTCTTTCTGGGCAAACTTTAGCCCAATTTTGTTTCCTTTCCATGCCTAGGGTTGTACCAGTCCATATGAAAATGTAAAGAAGTCAAGCTTGAAGGCTTGAAAATGGGTTTGAAGGATTTGAAGCATAGGAAGACGGAGCAAGGAAGCTGGAAGTACACTTGGGGTTGGGGTAGTAAGGGAGCAACAGTTGAGAGGGACAAGTTATTCTTGAGAATTTCAACAGGCTCAAATAAATACATTGAAATTACTGCTTTGCGGATTAAACTTAGATTGAGAAATTGACTTTTTAGCTTCCATATACTATGAGAAATAAGCAAATCATGTATTAAATGGCAGACCCTAAGAATGCCAGGGAAGCCATTTTACTTCTAAATTATCCTTAGAGAAATTGTTATTTTTAGAGGTACTAAAAAATTAGTACTGTAGCTATAGAACATACAGTCAGTGGGAAGGTAGCGGGTACACAAAGTTACCCACAAATAGATATTAACTTAAAGGACCACAAGGCAATCCCAGGCAAATAATTCCCTTGTACAATCCCATCACCAGGGACCCAAGGAGCCAAGAATACACTGCTCACACAATTCCTGGTATGGAGAGTTGAAGAAAAACAGAAGAAGCTATGCAAAAAGGCCAAGAACAAGTCTCTTTGCCCAAAGGAATCAAAGTAATTCCTTATCATGTTTCAACAGACAAGACGTCTATAGCACTGGTTTCAGAGTTTAACTCAGCAAAGCATCCCTGATCTACCAAACAAGAGAAAAGTTCAAATCACTTACAGTTGGCAGGGTCTCTAGGTGCGGTCCACCCTCAGTCACAGTGATGGGACTACAGAGCCACCAAATCAAACCAAATCTGCAATTAATAAGAAGAGATTATATTTGAAAAACTATTTTAGTAAGAAGAAAACTCCAACAAAATATCTGCAAGCATCTTAAAGATCAGGCATATGGGAGCTTTCCTTTTTTTTGGGCGATTTTCCTAAAGTCTGTTGATATTTGGTAGGGGCAGTTCTCCCTTGCAATTCTGCCTAACACTAAGGAAGGTATATGTTCAGGATTGTTTTGATCCTTGTGTACAGAATATAAGCTAGTACGAGGTAAATATAAATTCTGAAGGCCAGTCAGTTCATCATGGACGTATTAGTCAAGGTTCTCCAGAGAAACAGAACAACAGAATGTGTATAGAGAGAAATAGATTTATTTTAAGGAATTAGCTCATGAGATTATGGAGGCTGGCAAAGTCTAAAATCGGCAGAGTGAGCCAGCCAGCTGGAGAACCAGGGAAAAACTCATATTATAGTTCAAGGCTGAAGACCAATTGTTGGAAGATTACTTTCTTGTTTGGGGAAGGTCAATCTTATGTTCTATTTGGTCCTTCAGTTGATTGGATGAGACCCACTCAAATCATGGTGGGCAAACTGCCTTACTCAAGATTCACAATTTCAATATTAATTTCACCTCAAAACATTCCCAAAGAAACATTAGAATACTGTTGTTTGTTTGTTTTTTTAAATAAGATTTATTTATTTATTTTAGAAAGAGAAAGAGAGCGTGAGTGGGAGGAAGAGGTTGAGCAGAGGGGGAGGGAGATGAGATGAAAGAATCTCCAGCAGACTCCATGTTGTGCATGAAGCCTGACGCAGGGCTCAATCTCATGACCATGAGACCATGACTTGAGCTGAATCCAAGAGTCAGACACTTAATCCACTGAGGCACCGAGGCACTCCCAGAATACTGTTTGACCACATATCTGAACACAGTGGCCCAGACGCATTTGACACAAAAAATTAATTATCACCATAGATAGGAAGATTTTTCTTGCCAGTTTCTCCTCCCTAATGTGGTGTGACTCATGTAGTCATGTCCTTAGGATTACCCGGGGTCTTGCCTATATAGTCAGAATTCCAGACACTTCTACTTACTATTCTAATTCATTAAACCTCAGATAATGGACATGAATTTACAATTTTAGTCAGTCTCCCGGGGGGCATACAGATAAAGATGGTCATGCACCTTCCTTTGAGAAACAATGTTAGTGATTTTCTTTTGACATTCAGTGTTTAATTAATGCTTTATGGAGTCACGGAGATTTTAAGCACCTACAATTGCCCATCACACTCATGTTTAATAGTCTGGAAATAACATGTCATGATCTATAATATTTTTTGAATCCATTAGTTTCTTTTACTTTTTTTTATCACTAATTTACTGGATTCATTATGCTTACATTTTCTTTTTTGTCACTCTGTGTAGTAAGACCTATTAAATGTGAACCCTAAATATAATCCCCTGTAGATATCCTTTGAGCTGCCTCATTTATTCAGTGTTTGGTTAAAACTGTCAGTGAATGAGATGAATGGTGATACCAAAAGATTTTAGCAATTTGCTCACTAGAATGTATATGCCTATTTTACAAAGATATGCATAGAACTGTCTACCCAATTCTAACTAAAAAGTAGAAATAAAAAGTTAATAATATAAATATATAAATATATATATATTAATTAAAACAATATAAATGTATTTATATTGATTTAAAACATTAGAAAATATATATTAATTTAACAAAATAGTGGTTTGGGTTATATTCTAATTGAAAGACTATTTTTTTAAATATTAGATCAAATTACTTTAATTGCCAACACAGGGACATTTAAGACAAATGACCAATAATAAATATTTATTATAACATAAAATATAAAATATAACATTTATTATAGTTATTTGGTAAAATTTCTAAACCTTAAAGTTCCCTTTGGTGTTAAAATAGATATTATATATGTGCAGCTTACGTGCAGCTACATAAAATAATGCTAATGTTAATTATATTTTCAGCAAAATCAACATTTTTTTAAATATTTTGTTTATTTATTTATTTGACAGACAGAGATCACAAGTAAGCAGAGAGAGAGGAGGAAACAGGCTCCCTGCCAAGCAGAGAGCCCAATGTGGGGCTTGATCCCAGGACCCTGGGATCATGACCTGAGCCAAAGGCAGAGGCTTTAACCCACTGAGCCACCCAGGTGCCCCCAAATCAACATTTATAATATTGGATGCTATATGACAATAGAAGAATGCCTTCAAATTTTGAGTAAAAATTATTTGTGAGGTATGAAAACAATATCTTTCTCTGTACCTATGCATACCTATGCATGCTGACTGATAAAGACCACTCTTATATACTTTTTACAAAGAAATTAATCAAGAAACGGGGCACCTGGGTGATTCAGTGGGTTAAGCCTCTGCCGTCAACTTGGGTCATGATCTCAGGGTCCTAGGATCAAGCCCCACATCGGGCTCTCTGCTTGGCAGGGAGCCTGCTTCCTCCTCTCTCTCTGCCTGCCTCTCTGCCTACTTGTGATCTCTCTCCCTCTCTCTGTCAAATAAATAAATAAAATCTTAAAAAAAAAAGAAATTAATCAAGATTGAATTCTAGAAAGGGTAAACTAATGGAGAAAGAAAGGGATTCAAGAAATAGTAGCTTATATTAATAGTAAAATGGAATATATTGCAAAAATAGTAATTATGATGAAGAGGCACGTTTTATCTATTTTTAAAATAAAGTTCTTTTATATTGATAAATTGTGAAATAAATATTAAATAACAAAGTATTAAAATATTTTAGTTGATGTATCTACTTGTCAGAGAAAAGAGAAAGTTTTAAACAGTAATCTCAACTGTTCCCCACTAAAATAACAAACATCTCCATTTTTTGTTTTTATTTTTTAGTAGAGATATGTTTTACTTCTATCTGAATTGCTTATTTTTTATTTAATGAATTTCATCACTCCCCAACTCCTAAGGAAATATTCACTATTGATTTTCCCTTTCCATATAAAATTTCTAAATTACCCTCCATACCAGATCTTCCACATCTGCATTTCAATATATATTTTTCTGTTCAATTTCAAAGATTAAGTAACTCTACATCAGATAAAACCCTCTGTCCCAATGTTTTCCTATATCCAACACTTAAATTCCCCCTTCATTGGAAAACAAACAAACAAACAAACCAACCACTAGCTCTATTTTCTATCCTTTGTTGAATACTTCAATTCAGTTTAATTTTAGTTTGTGACCTTATCACTCATGTTACACTGTTTTCTAAAGCAGTTTTTATCTTAAAACACAAATAAGCAAAGTTCAAAGAACTTGCATTATTTCTTTATTAACTAAATTATTTCATTTGTTCATAGACTGATCTACATATTTATATTTGCTTATATATCAATGTCAATAAATTAAAAGCAACTCCCCGGTATATCAGCTGAACATAATATAAAATCAAGAAATGTGTTTTTATTTATTTATTTATTTATTTAGAGGGAGAGAGCAAGAGCCTGATGTGTTCCCCATTCCAGGACCCTGGGATCATAAACTGAGCCAAAGGTGGACAATTAACCGACTGAGCCACCCAGGCACCCCAAGTAGTA
The DNA here is from genome assembly GCF_009829155.1 of Mustela erminea. Taxonomy (NCBI): domain Eukaryota; kingdom Metazoa; phylum Chordata; class Mammalia; order Carnivora; family Mustelidae; genus Mustela; species Mustela erminea. The sequence continues at coordinate 145,505,723 of NC_045616.1, forward strand.
TGTTTTAATGGCAGCTAGAAATTAATTGTTTTCTAGTAGATGGGTTAAAGTAGATTACAATTTGAAGAACTTATCTGTTTTTGTACATCTGTTATCTTGTGTATTTAAATACATGAATATTAAGTTATTTTATATTTTATCATATGAGTTTTAGATAATAATATATTAGGAAGTTGTATATCCCATTTTACTTTTAATACAGGTTATTTATTATTCTGAAATAGTAGGTTCAGGGGCACCTGGGTGGCTCAGTCCCGTAAGCATCCAGCTCTTGATTTCAGCTCAGGGCAATGTCTCAGGATCTCAGGATCAATGTCTGAGATCAAGCCCTGAGTAGAGCTCCGCACTCATCAGGCAGTCTGCTTGAGATTTTCTTCCTGTCCATCTGCCCTTCCACTCCACACTCTGTCTCTCTCGTTCAAAAAAATAAATCTTTTAAACAAATAGTATCTACAGTAGAGAAACTTGGCAAAAATTTCTCCAAGTAGTGATGGTTATTATCACCAATATGTCAGTATACATCATGTGCACCGCCCCCCCCCCCCCGACAAATGTGAGCAAGTCATTTAATCTCTGGTTCACTTTCTCCAAAAATCTACCATTCCAGTCTAACAACATGACAAAACGAAATAGACCTAGATTATGATGATTTACATACCTTCCTCACATGCATCAAGAGTGTAAAGATCATGAAAAACAAGAAAAGATCGGGAAGCAATCACTGACTAGATTATAGGCTAGCATGACATGACAACTAAATGCGATGTGTTATCTTGGAGGGGAACCTGGAACAGAGAGGACATCCAAGAAAAAAAGAAAAAAAAAAGGTGAAATACAAATAAAATCTGGAGCCTAATAGTTCAAAGTGTTACACTGTTAGAAGATGAAGCAAGGACCATAAAGTATCTTCTAGACGGAGAAGGCACTTTGAGACAGAAAAATGAAGGAAGCCACTCTAAACCATTAAGGAGTTTTATTCAGGGTAATTTACTCAGGGGAGTAAGAGGGAGAACGATGATCCAGGCATTATACAGCTGTTCTCCTCAGAGTCTGGACTTTACTCCACAGGATTTACAGTGAGTGGATCATTGTGATTAAGTCAAAGGGTAGTCATTGAAACTGGTGCCATCTGTGCCCCAGAGGGAAGGCAGGACAAGCCTTCCCACATTCTAGTCAGGATATACATTAACCTCCAAGGGACCTGGAATACATAGGCCCAAAGGAGGTCTTTGTGCGGACATGTAGAAGACCAAAGGCCAAAGATGGAGGTGGTGGTGTCAGCGTCCCTTCATATATCAGCATCAGGCTCAAGTTTTGACAAGTGTACCATGGTGATCTAAATTGTTAATAATGGGAGAAACTTGGTGACACGTATTCAAACGAAACTTTGTATTAACTTTCTAACTTTTCTTATTCCAAAACATAAGTTTAACTAGAAAGACTTATATGTAAAAGACTTGTATGTATATATACATAGCTGGTAGGTATGCATGTGTGTATTACTATGGACTTCAGGTACATTTGTTGAATGTACCCTGACACTATCATCATGTACACCCATTTCTTTCATAAAATAATTCTCTATACTATGTATTAACAGGTTTTTTTGTCTATTTTCTAGATGTCTATGTTAATTTCCAATAATGGCAATTTTATTTCTTCTCTCTTTATTAGATCGATTATGAAAATACCCCAACTTCTGAGCCCATTCGGTATTTACATCTTTAACAATGTTATTTTGTAGCCTCTCCCATGACGAGATTCAGTTTATAGAGTCATTCCAAATTTCTGCATTGCCTTATGATCTGCTTTTGCCTGTAGCTTGTAGTAGAAGTGTTGTTGTACCACTTTCAAAAATAGACTTCAAAAACTTGGCATGCTTTTTTTCACTCTCTTGGAAACCTGCTGCTTCCGTGGGCAAAGGTTTTGGCTTTCCTGCTGGATCCTGAGAAACATGTTGTATGTTTTACCCTGCTACCCCAACAGAGAGACAGCCAACTATCTGAGGTGTTCCTAGAAGAGCCAGTCTCCAACCACCTACACAGCCAAGTACTGAAATATGATGAGTGCAACTGACATCAGCCAAGCCTGTCCCAGACCAGTGCTCAAGTGATCCATAGATTATAAAAATTAATAAATAGTTCTTTTTTAATGAAACTAAACAACAAACAACTGAAACAACTTCTTTAAATGTATGTGTATAATATACATATTTTTCTTTATACTTCATGGACGTTTTTGGTATATTATTTTTATGTAATTCAGAAAATTCACTTCTATGCAAGTCTGGCAAGTTATTTTTTCAAGAATATAGTGTTTAAGATTCATCACCTTTATTTCATTGAAAAAATCCAATTATTTTTTCCATTAATTTATTAATATGTTGTTTATATTTACAGACCCTTTGATGATAAGCTAGCTTTGGATTCTTAAAATATAAAGGAAAGTTCACTTTGGCCATTAAAATAAAATTTTAATATTTAAATATTTATTTTAGAGAAAGGTTGGTGGAGAGGGACAGAGGGAGAAAAACAAGAAATCTCAAGCAGACTTTGTGCTGAGTACAGAGCCAGACAGACGGATTCGATCTCAGGACCCTGAGATCAGAACCTGTATCTGAAACCAAGAGTGCATCCCTCAGATGACTGTGCCACCCAGGCACCCCACTTTGGCCATTTTTTTAAAAATTAATTGTGTTTTCAACTACGTGATACTTAAGTTTTTATTTTTTTATCATAATTTATAAGTGAAATAAGACATTCATAAAATGAGCTGGGTATTATCTGTTCTAATTTTTTAAACAAAACTTCTAAGAACTGAACTGCTTCTTTTTATTATTTATTTATTTATTTAAATTAAATTAGCCAACATACAGTACACTATTAGCTTCAGATGCAGTGGTTAGCAATTCCTCGGTTACGTAGAACATCCAGTGCTCATCACATTTCATGCCCTACTTAATTCCCATCACCCAGTTACCCCATCCTCCAGCCACCTGCCCTTCAGCAACCTTCCATTTGTTTCCCGTAATTAAGAGTCTCTCATGGTTTTGTTTCCCTTTCTTATTTCTCCCCATGCAGTTTGCTCTCCCCTTCTTTATGGTCTTCTGCACTGTTTCTTATGTTCCACATATGAGTGAAGCCATACGATAACTATCTCCCTTTGATTGAATTTTTCACTTAGCATAATACTCTGCAGTTCCATCCACATGAATGTAAATGATAAGTATTTATCATATCTGACAGTTGAGTAATAATCTATGGTATATATGAACCACATCTTCTTTATCCACTCATCTGTTGAAGGACATCTCTGTTCCTTCCATAGTTTAGCTATTGTGGATGTGCTGCTGTGAACATTGAAGTACAGTGCCCCTTTATTCCACATCTGTAGCTTTGAGGTAAATATCCAGTAGTGCAATTGTTAGGTCATAAGGTAGCGCTATTTTCAACTTTTTGAGGAACCTCCATACCGTTTTCCAGAGTGGCTGTACCAGCCTGCATTCCCACCAAGAGTGTAAGAGTGTTCCCCAGTCTCCAAATCCTTGCCAACATTTGTTGTTTCCTGTCTTGTTAATTTTAACCATTCTGACTGGTGTAAGGTGGTATCTCATTGTGTTTTTGATTTGTATTTCCCAGATGACAAATGATGTGGAGCATTTTTTCATGTGTCTATTGGCCATTTGCATGTCTTTGGAGAAATGTCTGTTTATGTCTTCTGCTTCTTAGCAATTAGATAGAAAAACACATAAAACATGTTGAAAATAGCTTTGTAATAGGAAAACCAACTTACACCAGTAGTGTGATCAAAGTTCCTTTTGGACCCGGATAGTGATAGTTTATATGCGTAAGCATGGCATATGTTTTTAATAAGGAAAAATATCTTCAGTTTCTGCCCAATGTGTATATTTTTCAAAATTTTGATCCCATGGTTTTTCAAAGTCAACATGTCAATAGATTCTCTCCTTTGAGGATTTTATATGCAAGTTGTGTCATGAAGGTGTTTGGAATTGGGTTCAGAGAGCAGAGATTGAATAGACTTTCTCTTTATTTTTTTAAACTTTATTTATTTATTAAGTAAACTCTGTATCCAATGTTGGACTCAAACTCATGAATCCAAGATCAATAGTCATATGCTCTACCTACTGAGCCAACTAGACACCCCTGGAACATCTCTTACTGAATTGTTTCTGCTCAAGATAAAATTGCTCCCCTTTTTTTTTTTTTTGAATTACTGTTTATTTAAGGGGATCAGCTTAATAATTAAATGAATTTTTACTAGTTGGAATTTTTCACCATTATACATTTTATCTCATTCATGACAGATTTTATTACAAAACTTTCTTGGTAAATTTTAGATAATAATCTAAAATTTTGATAATAATTTCAAATCCAATATTATTAAATTCTAGATAACAATCACACTAATAAAGTAATCTGAGTTTATGTTGAAAGTATGCCCTTACAACTCTAAATACTGATGATCCTAATTATAAGAGAAGATAACTACAAACTAAATTTTTTTTTCTAAAAAAATTTATTTATTTATTTGACAGAGAGAGACACAGCGAGAGAGGGAACACAAGCAGGGGGAGTGAGAGAGGTAGAAGCAGGCTTCCTGCTGAGCAGGGAGCCTAATGCATGACTAGATCCCAGGACCCTAGGATCATGACCTGAACCAAAGGTAGACACTTAAGTACTGAGCCAACCAGGTGCCCCTACAAACTAAGTTTTAACATACATATTTAAACTACATAATTTAATTTGGTATCCAGGGAAATATGTTTTTACAATATTCTTCTGAGCATTCACATTTCTAATTATTATTATTTTATAATACAGTATAATTTATAATTATATGATTATTGTACAGATTGTATTTAATAGAAATTTATAATCATTCATTATTAATATAAATCAAAAATAAAAATAAAGAAAAATCCTAAGTGGTTGACAATTAATTTTAGAAATAAAAAAATTATTGGGGAGCCTGGGTGGCTCAGTTATTAAGCCTTTGCCTTTGGCTAGGTCATGATCCCAGGGTCCTGGTATCAAGCCCCAGGATCAAACCCCCTCTTTGGGATCCCTCCTTGGTGGCTGGTCTGCTTCTCCCTCTCCCAATCCCCCTGCTTGTGTTCCCTCTCTTGCTGGCTCTGTCAAGTAAATAAATAAAATCTTTAAAAAAAAAAAAAAGGAAAAAAACCCTATAAATTTCATTCTGAAATTCTGACTTGTTCAGTGATACAGAGCCATTAATTGGAAAGGCTAATTTTTATTTTCCGAGATTTACTGAAAAATAGTGGTATAAGTTTCAAATTCTAAATCTTCCAACCTTTGCCCTTGAGGTAAAAATTTCTTACTCTTAAAATATGTATATAAAGCCCTGCTCTTCTATTCAAATTAGATTTACTAAGGGGCTCAAAAAATTAAAGGGGTTTAATTAATTGAAACAAGTATATTTTAAAAAATAAAATATAAAAGAATCTGGGGGTGATGATCATGTTTTATGTGTTGATTTGGATGGTATCATCAGGTAATTACTTTATACTAATTCAATAATATTTTCATGCATATTTTTTATATATTCTATATTCTGCTCTATATTCTATCTATGTGTGTGTGTGTATATATATATATATATTCTTCTCAGTATTATATATACATGACATATAAACTTGAAACTTTCCATATAAAATTATCTTTAATAATGAACACTTTTATTAAAAATATTTTAAGCTTTCTAAATCCACTTTTATAAATCTGAGTTTTCAAAAGTACACAGAATTCATTAATAAAAATGATTGTTTAGGGGTGCCTGGGTGGCTCAGTGGGTTGAGCCGCTGCCTTCAGCTCAGGTCATGATCTCGGGGTCCTGGGATCGAGTCCCGCATCGGGCTCTCTGCTCAGCAGGGAGCCTACTTCACTCTCTCTCTCTCTCTGCCTGCCTCTCCATCTACTTGTGATTTCTCTTTATCAATAAATAAATAAAATCTTAAAAAAAATGATTGTTTAGGTAATGTGATCATTTAGATTATGTTACAGGGAATAATCATTTGTCAGCATATTAATTTTTCAGGGCTTTAAGGACACAGGGTAGGTAGTCCATTTGAAGCTGGAATAGAGAAATATATAAACACTCATCCAGCTGGCTAAATCATCTGTGTATGCTATTTGAACTGCTAAAAAAATGCAAATTATTTGATAAGGTGGGTAAAGTTAAAAGAAGCACTGTAGTCTCACATACAGTCAGTGTTACCAAGTTCTGCTTGATTACAATTCAAAGTTAAAATTGAAAAAACAAGACACATATAATTAGGAAAAAACCCACCATTTTAAAAATCCAAGGAAAAAGTATTCAGTAGATAATTTGAATTCCATGATTACATAGTTTAAACTTTGTACAAATAACATATTATTATTACTTATCCTGGCTTCTCTCCACTTCTAAAGCAGTACACATTTGGTTATTAGATATAATTATTTTTCCCTGCAAATTACAAGAGTATGTTTTATCTCATCAAAATCTGAATACACTTTTATAGTTTCACTTCCTCCTCATTTTTATTTTTCTTTACCTAAAAAGCCTAACATTAACTCATCAAAGTTATTTATATTATTCACTAGAAAAAAAAAAAAGGCATCCGTATTGCCATGTTCATTGCAGCATTATTCACAATATCCAAGGTATCGAAATAACCTAAGTGTCCATTACTGGATGGATAGATAAAGAAAATGTGGTATATGTAAAATGTAATTAATATTTAGCCTTTAAAAAGAAATCCTGTGATTTGTAACAACATAGATGAACCTGGAAGGCTTTATGCTAAGTGAAAATAAGCTATAAAGAGAAAGACAAATACAACACAGTATCACTTTTATGTGGCATCTGGGGTGGGAGGGAGGCAGACTCAGAACAGAGAGTAAAATTGTGCTTGCCAGCAGCCCTGGGGTATAGGAAATGGAAAGATTTGGTAAAAGGATATAAACTTTCAGTTATGAGTAAAACCTGAGGATTTAATGTATAACAATGTGACTATAGTTGATGACACTTTATCATTGAAATTTGCTGAGAGAAGACCTGAAAGGTTTTCACACACACACACACACACACACAGGTAAATATGTGAGGTGACCGATGTATTTATTAATGGTGGGAATCTGTCGGAGGCAGGCCCCTGGCCAGGGCGGCCTCCGCCATTAAAAGATGGCGCCTGGCTAGTTGCCAGGTTAGGATTGCCTCGTGAGACTAAGCGGAACGCCCAAAGAGGAAGTAAACAGCATTGGTTGCTAGCGAAGTTGTTCGTTTAGGTGCACAGCCTGATTCGCTCCCTCCTGTACCCTGCTCGCTGATTGGTCATGTAAGCGTATATAAGTGTGTAGACTTGCGGAAATAAAGAGAGAGAAGAGGGAGAAGATGCATCCGAACCAGGGCGTCTTGTCGTCCTTGCAGGGCGAGGGCGATAGGAATCCTTTCACCATTCTTATCAAATCACTTTAAATATCTTAATAGTTTCACTTGTCAGTTATACCTAAATGAATTTAAAAAAACTTATTTTGGAAAGAAAATCTAATAAGCTATGTATATAAATATTTTCATTTGATATCTATACATTCAGTTTAACATGGATTTTCATAAGGCGCAATTATCAGAAATTTAATAGCTGATGTCTCCTTGAAGAATGAAGATTTTCATACCTAGACATACAGGCAAAAGTTTTAACTGTACTTGGAATGCATGAAGTAGATTGAATATATTAATTATGCTAATAGTTATAACTCTAATTCTTTTGCCTTGAGCAATCCATTAATCTTTCCACGGTTTACATATTGGTGAAATTAAAATAAGTCAGGCTTTGAAACTATATGACACAAAGTATCTTTAGCTTCAACTCCTGGCAACTAATCAATTCTGGGGTCTTCATTCCTAGATAATTTTTAAACTGAACATTTATGAATGTAACCATCTACTATATTGTATGCTGTAATAAGGTTTCTTTTGCAAAAATGTTTTATATATATTTTAAAAAATGAGAGAACCAGTGTAAAAGAGCATATGTTACTTTCAGTCTTTTAAACACTGTGATCACATTTTCCAAAATGTTATGTTCTTACACATTTTTTAGTTATGCTTAGTCTCTTAGTTCATAACCAATTAGAAAGTGGCTAATAATAAAAAACATGGCAATAAATGAAATTTTTAAAAGCATAACCACTTGGAGTTTTTGGTAACAGGTAGTAACAATTTTTTCTCTACAGAGGCCTATAAGGAACTATACGTGCCCTCTCTTTTTTTTTTTTTTTCAAAATATAAGGGGGGGCACGTGGGTGGCTCAGTGGGTTAAAGCCTCTGCCTTTGGCTTGGGTCAACGTCCCAGGGTCCTGGGATTGAGTTCTGCATCAAGCTCTCTGCTCAGCAGGGAGCCTGCTTCCTCCTCTCTCTCTCTCCCTGCCTCTCTGCCTACTTGTAGATCTCTGTCAAATAAATAAATAAATAAAAATCTTTAAAAAATATATATAAGGATGTGATCTCTGCACAGATCATCGATCAAGTCCTGTTTCTCAAGACTTTACATTTTGAAAAATTCACACAAAGTTTCAGAATTGATTAAAGACCATTTCCAGAAGTGAGAGAGTAGACATGCCCAAAGGTATGGATCAGCAGATCATTTCCTACAGTGACATTTCCAGAGACAAAGGCAGAATATTTGTGGTGACTTTGTCAGTGGCAACCTCCTAAACACAACATTTTAGCGTCTGGATCTCAATTCTGTCAATCTTTCTTTTCTACCTAAATTCAATTCTCCATTCATTTCTTAGATTCTGGAAGCGAGCAATTAGCTTGCCTTAAAACTCTCTTTTTTTTCCTAAATGAATTAAGGAGGCTTCTAATGTTTTAATATAAGAATTCCAACTTAGCATGTTGTCTATATATTCTCTTCCTAAAAACCACATTCATCAGTTCCTGAAAATATTTTGTAAAAAATAACCACAGAAAGAAACTTCTTTACCCTCTTGATATTGCCTTTATATTTCCTTCTGCTAAGATTAAAATAAAAAAAAATCATTTTACTATTTTCAAAATGCACTACTTCAGTCTTTGGAGACTGAAAAAAAAGAAAAATATGCAGCATGTATAGACCATCATCAGGGGTCCTTTTAAATGAGTGTGACACAAGTTAGTCCAATCAGAGATTTCATAATGAAAACAGCAAACATTCAGGTCTTCAGTTTTTGGAGGAGTTTTTTATTTTTGCTGTTACTGGAAAATCCCATAAGGATATTCTCCTAAAACAAATATGTACTAGTCAATGTGGCTGTAATTCTCTGTGCTTAGATATTCTCTAATAGTGTTTATTCCTATGGCTATGCTAAAAAAAAAAAAAAAAATAGGGGATCCTGGGTGGATCTGATGGTTAAGCACCTGCCTTTGGCTCGGGTCATGATCTCCAGGTCCTGGGATCCAGCCCCAGGTCAAGCTCCTGGTTAGTGGGGAGCCTGCTTCCCCCTCTTCCTCCCGCTGCCATTCCCCCGCTTGTGCTCTCTCTGTCTCTGTCTCTCTCTCAAATAAATAAATAAAATCTCTAAAAAATAAATTAAATAAATCAAATGAAACTAGACATAAAATTAATGTACAATGTGTATATGCCCTATGTTTTTGAAACCATGTATCATATAATAAGAATTTTATGAAATATTTAAACAAAGTAAAACCTGAAAAATCTCCTTGTTATCAGATAATCAGTGTCTCCCATAAATGCTCTGTCATTATGTCAGCCTTCCTCATTGTCAAAATATATTTTTCTTTTATTATTTTATATCTTTATTTTTAGAGCACATTAATGGTAACATATAAAGAAATTAAAATACATTTTTAAAATAATTTTTTAATATTTTGGTGAATATTTTGATATTTTATGAAGAAGAGCTGTCTTGTGAATATTAGAATCTTGACTCATTTATACAAACCAACTAATTTGAGCATGATATTAATATGTACATAAAAACAATACTAAATCAAAACTAAAATCATTTAGGTTAATAAAAACGTTTTTTACAAATATTCAAAGTGTGTGTTGTATTTACCTATATATAGAAATAAAAATGCAAAGAGACAAGTACATGAGGCAAATCAATTTCTCTCTTTGAATAAGACTTCATCATCGGATACTGCTTATTGACACTGAGAATACACTTACAGTATTCCATTTCACAATTATGAATAAAATATGGACTTATTAGATTGTCTACATTGATGAAGTATATTGAGCAAACTGTATTTGATTATGATCCTTTATTCCAAAGTCAAACACAATTAATGAATGAAATATGTTGGCTATAAAATATGTTGGTTTTAAAATAGAGAAACTGATGATATTCTAACAAAATTCCGCTTAAGTGGTTTTATGAGTCTTCTTAACGTGCATATTCAAATTTCCAATGAATAGCATGAACTTTCAGCCTTGCAATATAATTTCTTAACCAGAAAAAACAATTAACATTATCACACTGAGTAACTAGCTTTACTGATCAATGTGTTTCAGAAAACGCAGTACACAACGTAAAATATATTCATAGAATTATATTTTCTTTTTTAAAAACGCCTTTTTTTCAGATTTATTTATTTATTTTAGAGGGGCAGAGGAAGAGAGAGAATACGGAAATAGATTCTCCACTGAGTGCCGAGCTGGACCTGGGTCTCAATACCTGGACCCTGAGATCATGCCCTGAACTGAAATCAAGAGTGAGACACTCAGCTGACTGAGCTCTCCAGGTGCCCCTAAAATTATATTTACTTTATAGATTTAATTTCTCACACTGATTTACAAAATCAGTTTTCCCATGATAAGATACATGTGTGAAAACATGCAATGATAACACATGCGTTAACCCAGAGACTCCCTCTGTAAGCATTCTGTCTTTTGTAATGTTTAGGATGTGAAGATAAAATTACTCCATTCAGTTTTGTTAAGAAAAGTTATCCAAAGACCCATTAAGTTGCAAGAGTGCATGTATTTTAAATACCATATAATGAAACTGAACAGAGAGTTCTGCAGAATGTTTTTAATATTTGTTGTTTGAATAATTTGAGAAACAAGACAATGTGTTTCCTTCGGAGTATATTCACAGATTACCACTGAGAGCAATTTGGGTTTACTGTTACTTCTTTGATCCTTCCACTCCTCTTTCTTAAAATTTCTCTGGACACAGGTGTTCTCGTTTAGTATCATGATTGTTTGATTCGCTTTTCTTAAGTGTCTTGTTTTTTTCTTAAACTCTAAAACAGGTTTATTGATAATGTAAAAAAAATTGTCTTGATATGAATTGAGAGGAAATGTCTTATAGACTATGACTAGAAATTATTTGTCCTAAATATTTTCAAAATATTTTTCAATTTTATTTTGTTAAGAAGAGTTTAGACCCTAGCCCTAGAATACATATTTTAATTTTTATCAGCTTTTATTAAAGCCAAAATAGAGTGGAAAAACTGACAGTAGTTGCAAATTGTTCATTACACATAGGTTACAGATAAGCAATTGTAAGCACTTCTATTGAGACACTGTCACAAATATTCTTTTACTTGCATGTCAGTAGTATTACATTCTTATATAATAAATACAAACTTATTCTGTGCTGTAACCTTCCAATTTATGTGTGAAGAATTTGGAGTTATTTGGAAGACTTATTTCATCAATTTCACTAGGTTGCTGAATTTCTTTATGCCAAACTTTTCTTATTGTTAAAATGGCGGATGTAATAGAAATTATTTACCTATGTGTGTTGTTGTGAGGTTATTCAATATCATTCTATTATTTTAGGACGTTTTAGTCAATGGTTTGTTTCAAATCTGTGTTGATGAGTAATGAGAACTATTTAGTCATATCTGAAACTTATTTAAAAACTATATAAAACTCTGAGTAGATAACTGTATGGGTAGGATATAAGAGGGGGACATATTTATTATCTAACAATAAAATTTAGTTTAGAACGACTGTCTTCTATAGACATGACCTTAATTTACCTGACGTTTTATTAGGATCAAATTAACATCCATCATTTAAATGCCTGTAATTATCTATTATCTGTCTTTGAAATTTAACATTTGTTAAACTGCTCCTATGAAAAGGCACTTTGGAAAAAAAATGCAAGCAATAAATGCAACCCTGAAATAGCAGGTTTATAAATGCGTAGTGACAGGGTTTATTAATCACTGCAATGAAATTAACAGTGCATAGTTAAGATGAAATCATTCTGTTCATGGGCTAGAAGAATATCACAGAGACCTTTAAATGTATTAATGTGATTTAATATAAATCCGGTTTTAAACTTTAAAAATAATTATGAGGTTCAGTAAATTTCACCCTAAGCTAAAAATACACTTGAAATACAGGGTTTATTCTTTTTTTTTTCCCTAACAAATTAAATAATGTCTTTGAAAAACTTCAGGACGAACATCTCAAAATCAACTATGGTTTTAAAGACAAGTGGAATGTACATAAAGATACCAGATTATGTTTCAGAATGATAAGAGATGTAGGTTCTTTTCCCTCCTCGTGTTTTTAAAGCAAATTACAAGGGAGGTTTGATTGCATAAAAATTTCAGAGGTGTAAGTTTTAGATAAACAAGATATCATCATAGGTTTAATTTTCAGGGGCTAGGAGCATAGTAGTGATTGTTACTATTTATCCTGCATTCCTACTCCGTAGTTACTGATTAGGAAAGCAGTTTTCAAAGTAACTATTTTTCCTAGCATATACTAATATACATTTCAAACTTTTAAAACTTAATATTAGTAAGCTTATTTAACCCCCAAAAGGGTTTAAATGAACCACTAACATTTACGTTTATAACATGGTAGTTATATTAAAAATAGAGTCCTATGCTCTGTATTTTGTTTTATTTCTTACAAATAGTGAAGAATTTGAATTCTTAATGATTTTTATTTTTTCCAAACATTAAAATAAAATCCTTCTAGCAGAAGATTTGTTTCTTAAAGTAGTTCTGTACATGTCTTTTTAACCTTTCCTCCCTAAATATTCTGTAAATTTCCCAAAAGATGGCATGAAATTCTAATATAAAAAAATAGAAAGTAAACAAAGTTAAATTATGTTCAGAAGGGTACATTTTTATATTTATTTTGGTATTTGTATATGTATATATGATAAAATAAACTAGAATTCCTAATGATCTCTTCCACTTAATTCCAATCCATAGAATTCATTGTCAACTAAATCATAGTGTGATTTCCTTCCTTCCTCTCTTCCCTCTTCTTTCCTTTTGTCTTTCACCTTACAGAGTTGGGATAGAGTGATGTTCTCTGATGCTCCTAACTTGGGTTTCAGGGATGCCCTTCATTGTTATTTATCCTGAAGTAGTACTGAGTGTAGCATGTGCTCCTGCCCCACCACAGAAATAGAACATTTTCCCTGTTTTTGTCCCTCAGCTGCAATAACTTTAGGTGGTATTATCATCACCTTCCACCTGAAGATCAAGGTTTTTATTCCTTATGGGAGATAAGGAGATGCTCAGGGGTGAGCTTTGATAGTGACCTTCCTCCTCCTCACCAAGCTGCGGTAACGTTTACCAGTGCCCCAGAGCTACTGGAATTAATGAACCTCCCCCTGGAAATTCAGCTGAGTGCTGGTGAAGTTTTAGTGGTGGCAGCTGTTCCATTTCCAGCCAGTGTTTTTCTAAGGATCCTCCCTGATCTTCCCTATGAGTCATTAAAGAAAAAAAAAAAAAAATGCAATGGATATTTGTTAGAAACAGCAGAGTACACTTTATTCAAAACTATCACAATAGGAGAAGGAGATTAAGTCTCACTGAAACAAAAAGCAGATTTTTAAATGTTGAGATGAGCTAGTGAAAAATACTGAAGGACATTAGAAGGAAGACTGGCCAATGTGATTAGTATATCTGTGTCTGCTAATTGCTTATCAAAGTTAGGTACCTACCCTCCCATAAAAACCAAAAGGGATATTATTATTATTATTAATTATTATTAATGCTTACATTTCAAAGGTATGGTTCCCACATTTTTGACAAAGACATTCCTGGATTGTAATAGATATATATCCCAAAGTACAGAAAAGAAAATTACATTTGCAAATGTTCTAAACAAAATGTTCCAAGGAAAGGGAGTTTAGGGTACTATAGTCAAGAAGAAGCCTGTCCAAAATCTTGATCAGGGTGTGGAAACTTCCGGATGAAAAGCCAGTTAAGAGGAGCATGCATACGTCTCGAATTCCCTAGGGCTGCCCTCCTTACAATAACTAGCTCATACCTGGCCTTCAGCAATTCATTACAATGTCTAGCTTATTATTATTATAAGGCATATGCCACACAAACCTAGACATGCATCTCTTTTTAGACTTTGGTTTAGTAGTTTATCGTGTAACATCGGCTCTTAGATTGGTTCAGAGTCTTAAATATGCAGTTGTCCAGCTTATTTTCCTAGCTCTAGGAGCAGGAAAGATGCTCTTTTGAGCTCCCTACATCTCTGAGATGAGCCTGGAGTAGCTTAGGCTCTTAATTATAACATTTGAATATACTAAGTTGAAACTATTGAGTCTCCCTATCATATAAGAAGACTTAGTAGGAGTGTTTAGATGTACTTGTTAAATTGATTTATTTATATGCAAGAACATCAGTTGTAATAGACTTTGTAAAAAAAAAAAAAAAAAAAAAACAACACCTGAGGGCACACTCCTCATCATATAAATATAAATGGATATACTGAGGGAGAGAAGTTGTAAGTGCTTTCTTAAGCATCATATGTCTAATTTATGACTACAGCTTCTTGCTCCCAAGTGCAAGATTCTTTCCTCTACATCATCCACTCACTTATATTAATAATTTCATTTTTTTTTCAAAATGTGTTTCTCTGTCCTATTTATTATTTTAAGGCTTGCATTCATTCAATAAAGTGATGGAAAAGCACACTGAGTTAGTAGTAAACATAAATAACTATGCTGGTATAATAATAATTTGTCACTTAATATGGAAAACATTTTTCAGTCTTTACATCCCTAAGGAATATTGACTTTCCTTTGTATCTAGTTAAAAGCCAAATTATTTCTGATCTTTTTAGTTTCTTCTTCAAATTATGGTCTAAAATTATTTGGCATGCTAGCCATCTTTAAATATTTAAATTCTAAAGGCATTTTTTCCAAAACCTTGCCTTTCATTATAGATATATATATTTACATTTATAAGTACTTTGTAAAACTAGTCAAAACTTTTTCAATCTAACTCTGTAAACTACAAAGAAGATGCAAAACAAAACATAAAATTCATGAAGACAGAAATGCAGGAAGGCAGTATTTTTGTTTTCATTATAGATGACTGAAGCTAAAGAAACATGTGTGATTTATTAATGAATTTGCTATCTGATTTCATATGTAGTCCAAGCTGAATCGTTTACTGAAACCTCTAGCAATCTGTAATACACAATATACTAGTAAGTTTAAAGTATCTTTATGTAATTAAAATGAAGTTTTAGGTTATAGCATTTAGACAGTATAAAGAGGAGAAACAGCTAGTGCCATTGTTACAATGAGTGCATGGTAGAGAACCATTTTATTATTGTGCTATATTTCTCTAATATCCAGGTATTTAGGCAAAATTGTATGAATTACTTTCCAAACAATACAGATTTAGCAACTATGCTAGTCATTGAGGAACATTAAAAACTTACAGTCATTATGATGAAAAAAAATTAGTAATTGGGATAATATTTTAAAATTGTAATTCCTAAAATGAAAGAATGGACACAATGCTATAGATTGTAAGTGAGAGAAAGTTTACTCACTTTAGATTGAAACAGAAATGGGCCAGTTTTAAGACCTTGAAAAAAATTCTGAAACTATCTGAGATCCATTTTTTTTTAACCTGCAGAAAATGAGTAAATGTCTGACCTATTAAATTATTGTGAGACTTGAATTATATGATGCATGGTCATATATGAAGTGTCAGTCAAATTATTAGGGGGCTCTGTTTATACTTAGTTATTTAATCTCACAACATCTACATGAGGGAAATATCATTATGCCTATTTTATAAAAGTAAAGAAATAAAACTACATTTTATACTTTTCCTATTGCTGAGAGTATGCTGAATACTGTACAAAAGAAATATGATCATATTTATCATGGTTTATATCCTATTATAGGAAGAAAGACATTTAAAATTTTATAATGTTAATTATTTCAATACAATTGTGTTAATTATCTGATTGAGAAGTAAAAGTGACATGAAAGCATCTAACAGGAAACTTAATCTAGTCTAGTATGTCCTGAAAGACTTTTTCACTTCCAACTTGATGTATGATAGATAAATTGGAGTTAGACCATAACAAGAAAATTTATAGCAGTGATAACAGTATGTGAATTCTTGGGCAGACTAGTGGCTGAGTTTCTTCTAAGAACTGAAATTTGATCAGTTCACTTGGACATTGGTAAGCAATGGGGAGAAAACTCTTAAGATGAGTTTGGAAAGTTAGTAAGAGACCCGTTCATGCTAAACTAATATAGGGCTATAGACCTCTACTAAAAAGGCAAGAAGACGCCATAGAAAGATCTTCAGTGGGAAAAGGCATGATCAGAATTGGATTGCAGAGTGTTCATTCTTATATGAATTATGGCAACAGGAATGTCTTTTGGGTGAGGGGCAGCAGTAACGGTTCTAAGCACTCAATCACCACTACCCCAAAGGCAGCAGTGTGGACAACTGCCTCTAGAGGTATCTTCCTATTTAGTGATCCCCTCTGACAAGAGAGAGGAGGTAATTTCATATTTATTTATAACCTCTGAAACCACATTCATGGGAAAATGACCAGGCATGTTCAATGTCTGATGCAATTCCAGTTATACAGCTGTGTAAATGCTCTTATCATCTATAAATTTAACTTTCTCTGTATGATTTCAGCTCCATTTTCTGAAAGAAAGCCCTTCAAACTGACCAGCAGTTCTCTCCCGCCTTCTTGTTAAAAACAGTCTTTTCTTCCATATAGCTCCTGAATGATTTCTTAAGCTTTAAAGTTTTTATTAACTGTAATAGCCAATAAATTTTATTTTTCCAACATGTAGACCATATATAATCTTATTTTTTTAAGATTTTATTTATTTATTTGACAGACAGAGATCACAAGTAGGCAGAGAGGCAGGCAGAGAGAGGGGAGAAAGCAGACTCCCCAAGGAGCAGAGAGCCCGATGTGGGGCTCCATCCCAGGACCCTGGGATCATGACCTGAGCTGAAAGCAGAGGCTTTAACCCACTGAGCCACCCAGGCACCCTGGAATACATCTTATTTTTAACAGCATATATGCCATACACAAAATATTCCCCAGAATTGCTGACAATATAGGGAAACTCTTACAATGTACATTTTCCATACGTATTATGATTTAAGAAACTTTTTTATGTTTTAACACAATTCATTCCCCTCCTAACTTAATCCATCCAATTTTTTAATAGAGAGACTATAAGTGTTTTAGAAAATGAGAAGTAGCTGTTAGTGTACACAGCTAGTCATGGTCTATTAATTTCTTTGAAAATTTTTTAATGAGGCATCTCTAAGTGTTGAGCTGCTACCTGAAAAAAATTACACATTTTCTTGATATATTAAAGGATGGTTATTTAGCAGGCAGAGAAAAGAGAGTGCATGAAGACAACGATGTAAAAGAAAACCAAGTTAATAAATGTTAATTATCCAAGTCTATAAAGAAGTACTACTACCAGGACAGAATAGTAAGCATAGGAAGACTGATTAATATCACAGAATTGCAATTAATTACACTGAAGGAAAGAAAACTCTGAAACAGTGCCTCTTTTTCTTTCCTTATCAACCAACCAACCACAAATGAGGTATTAATTAACAGTTTGTATTTATACATAGTGGCCTTCCTTTGTCCTGCACATTAATTACTTTGGGAAGCTTTCCAGACATTTGAATTTTTATTGCTCTACTAAAAGCAATAAAGAACTAAAGGTAACTTTTTATTTTTGAAATATTAATGGCAGTGAATACACAGTTCCTAATACTATTCAGATCTTCCTAGTTTCATAAATCCTGAATAAAGTTGTGTTTCATTGTATTCTTCTCAAGAATCTATTCAAAGTAAAAAAGCAGAATAAATATGAAGGCAAAGCAACCCCAACTTTAATGACCTTGACTTTTGTAA
Source organism: Mustela erminea (assembly GCF_009829155.1). Lineage (NCBI taxonomy): Eukaryota > Metazoa > Chordata > Mammalia > Carnivora > Mustelidae > Mustela > Mustela erminea. The sequence continues at coordinate 145,523,901 of NC_045616.1, forward strand.
TCTCTAACAGCTTTCAACGACGATGGAATTCCAAATTCAGTGAAGGGGGTCAAAGTATGGAGAGACAATTTAGACAGTCTGTAGCTATAAATTTCAGACTAATTTGGCATAATGCATTTTTTTTAAGATTTTATTTATTCATTTGACAGACAGAGATCACAAATAGGCAGAGAGGCAGGCAGAGAGAGAGGAAGGGAAGCAGGTTCCCTGCTGAGCAGAGAGGAGCATGATGCAGGGCTGGATCCCAGGACCCTGGGATCATGACCTGAGCCGAAAGCAGAGGCTTTAACCCACTAAGCCACCCAGGCGTTCCGGCACAATATATTTCTTCAATATGAGTTTCAACACAAAGGGAAAAAATACCTAGTAATTATTTATTAGAACAACATAAATAGACCATGCAGACAAAAGAAGGAGCTTCGTTGAGTCCTGTCATCACAGAAGAACAGAAGAATCAGAACTGAGAGAGAACACATATGAACACATTACTTTTGCAGGGTGCATTGGGTCATTTAACCGGTTTAATCTCTTTACATAGTTGTTATTATTAATATATATAGGTTTATTTCTTTTTTTTTAAATAAAGATTTTATTTATTTATGAGAGAGAGAGAGAGAGAGCATGAAAGGGGAGAAGGTGAGAGAGAGAAGCAGACTCCCCATGGAGCTGGGAGCCTGATGTGGGACTCGATCCCAGCCAGGATCATGACCTGAGCTGAAGGCAATGGCTTAACCAACTGAGCCACCCAGGAGCCCCTATAGGTTTATTTCTAACTTAGTATTTTGAGTTATATATAGCATGCCCTTTTCCCTTTTTATTTAAAGATTTTATTTATTTATTTGACAGAGAGAGATCACAAGTAGGCAGAGAGGCAGGCAGAGAGAGAGAGAGGAGGAAGTAGGCTCCCTGCTGAGCAGAGAGCCCGATGCGGGACTCGATCCCAGGACTCTGAGATCATGACCTGAGCCGAAGGCAGCGGCTTAACCCACTGAGCCACCCAGGCGCCCTTCCCTTTATTTTTTTAATATTTTTCTCCTTTCCTGCCTTTTATTTATCTGATTTTCTACATTTTGTGTCTTAATTCCTTTCTTCAATGGTATCCTTATACACTTAGTGCACTTTCAAGCTAGTATCTGTCCACTCAACTATCAGAAACAAAGTATTTTAACTTAAATTCCATTCATCTTCATTTTCCATATTGTTGCTGCTGAAAACAGCCATTTCCAATATATGCTTATTGTTTTTGTTATTTATTTACCATTTATTTTCTCAATAATTTATTTCCAGTCCTTCCTTTAATTTCTTTCTCTCTTCAATCCTTGCTTTCAACAAGGAACTATTAGCAAATGTTCTCAGTTTGCCTGTTTTAATTTTTTTTCTCATACTATTGGAGATAGTTGAGCTAGATACAAAAATACAATATGATCTTTATTTTATCTCATTTTTTAAAGATGCAGTTCTGTTGGTGTTTGTTGTTATTAATGAAAAGCCTTTTCATGCTAATAGTTTGTCCTTTGTAGCTAATCTTTTTTTCTCTCTCCTTTATTGCTTTTAAAATCTTCTATTTTTACTATTTGTATATGTTATTTGATGGCTTTTTATTGTTCTTAGTATTTAGTTTCAACTAGAACATTTATTCATTCCAAAAAATTTTATTTAAATATTTAAATATTGTTTCTTCCCATTATTCCTTTGTTTTCCCCTGAATCTCTTAAAAAAAAAAGAACAACTTCATTAGATTTTCTTATTTTATCATCATGTTCCTTAATCTCCCTATAAAAAGAAATTATATATATCTGAGTGATTTCTACAAATATATTTTCAATGATAATTCCAACCATCTCTAATTAACTCTTTTGAGTTTCAGCTGGATTTTATTTTTAAGTTAGCTATTTGGCTATATCTATGCTAGGTTTTACAATTTCATATGTATATAAATAACATGATTATAAAATTCCAAATTTTAATTTTTGGACCTTTACCTCTGTACATGTTAGAACTATTTATTTTTCTCCATATTTTGTGTGTGAAATTAATGTTACAGATATTGATTTCTCTTTTTAATTTATTTTGTTACATATTGGTACACAACAAATTCTGAATTGATAGATTAAAAGCACTTTTAGAAAGATTTTTTTATTTTCCTTCATTCTCTTGTTTCTTCCTCTTTTTCTTTCATTCTTTCTCTCTTCCTATTGCAATGTGTAGTTGGGGTTTTAACAGTCTAGAATTGGCTGCTGAAATAATTACTCAGCTAGAAATTCTTGATTTTTAGGTTTAATAAATTATTGGATTCCGTGCCAATATGTCATATATGTTTTGGTTAATTCCTAACAAGTTTTTAATACGTGTGTGTGTGTGTGTGTGTGTGTGTGAGAGAGAGAGAGAGAGAGAGAATTTTTTGTCCTCTGTTGCATGCTAGGATCAACTTACTTTAGCTTTTAAGGGACCTATGTTAATTAATTAATTAATTTACTTATCTTTGATCTCTTTGTCAATTTGTGGAAAGCTTCTAGAGCCTTGACTTCATGCTGTAGTCTTTTTTCTGTAACCAATTATAGTTTTATTTTATTTTTTACTTTTTTTTTTTATTGTGTTATTTTAGTCACCATACAATACATTAATAGTTTTTAATGTAGTGTTCCAAGATTCATTGTTTCTGTCTGGACTGTTGAGCTTGCCTAGGGCTAAACACAATTCTCCTGACTTCTTATCTATTTTAAATTTAAATGGCCACTAGTCATTCATATGGAATTGAAGGCATCACACTGCATTGAATCATGGGCTCCAGCCTCTTGATAAAATAGTCTTCTTCACCAATCAAATTTTACAATGCATTTATGATTACTTTAGTAACTGATGAGCTAGTATACTCATATTTTTGATGAGCTAGTATACTCATATTTTTTGCAGAACATCATTTTGATCAGGGTCTCATGTTTCCAAAATTGGAAGCACTGCTATATATTTTTACTAATTACATAAATTATTTTTTAAATATAAAAAATGCTTAATTGAACTTTATTATCTTTTTTTTGAGATTTTATTTATTTGACACAGAGAGACACTGTTAGGGTATGGAGTCGACCACCCCTCAATTAGACAGAGAACACTCTCGATAATACAAGTCACACAGAGAGGTTTATTTCCAGCTATCTGGGGTCCAATCTCAAGTTATGTGCACATTGTGGACTGGTTAGGGACACTCAGTAAAGTGGCTTCCCGGCCTTTGGATGGCCATTCTTATGCTAACCCACTCTTACAGCGCAAGGTGCCAGCTTTTGCTTTGCCAAGATGGCTGTACTTATGTCAGGGCTAGACTCGAGGTGAGTACAGCCTTGTTTTTCTTGGCCTTCACACCTGGAGCTAGTTTCTGGGACTTGTTTTTAAGTCCCTTGGGGGAGGGGAGTAGGGACAGTAAAATAGGTCCTTACAACACAGCGAGAGATGGAACACAAGCAGGGGGAATGGAAGATGCAGGTTTCCCTCTGAGCAAGGAGCCAGAGCGGGACCCAATTCCAGGACCCTGTAATCATGACCTGAGCTGAAGGCAGCCGCTTAACAACTGAGCCACGCAGATACCCTTTATCTTTACAATCTTGTGGTTAACATTGACCATATACGATTTTATTTTTGTCTTTTATTTTTCTGTTTATAATTATGAATTGAATTAAAAGTTTCTCTATTAAAAGATGTCTAAAACTTTCCACACAGCCTGGTTTATAAGCTTACCAGTTTTCAGTTTTAGCTGAGTCTATACTTAGAATTTGAGTATGATGTTTAAATGGCAAAAAAAAAAATTGAATGATTATTGAACTATTTATCAGTTCTATAAGAATTTAGTCAAGCTATCAATGATTTATCTTATATGTAAATGCTACACTAAATCCTGCATAAGGTAGGATTAAAATTAAGTAAATATAGGAGATTCTAAGATGTTATCCATAGAAAATTGACACATGTATCTTAAATTTTTCATTTCTGCAAAACTACTAGTCCAGTTATGGAAACTCAGAGAGAAATTACTTATCATAAAAGCAGTGACAACCTTAGCAAGTTTGAATTTCTTAAATGAAAATTTTAAAAAATTCTACGCATCATTATACTTTCTATCAACCTAGACAGCACATGTAAAAATATCATGAAAATTTGTGATTCTCCAGGGGCTATCTTAACTACAGGGATTTTGGAGAGTGTACTGGGTTTTTTTCTTGAAATTTCCTTGGCATAAAAGATACCAAAGTCATTTTGTTCTTTTCAATGATATTACCCCATTTCTACTTATAGCACACCACATTAGCTTGTCAGGAAAAATCATCACCTAGCAGATCCAAATATGTTTATAACATTTTTATGGGTTCCTTCTAATGGATGCATGTCATCAAGAAAAACTATTTTGATATAATTTTTATGCAGCACAATGATGTTTCATAGTCTATATGAGATTTTCCATTTACAAGGGTTAGAGAAATTTACATATAAAGTGGGATAGTCCAAAAGTGCCACATCATTAAGTTAAAGCATAGCACAACATACCCATTAGTTTAAGATTCTGCTGCATTTCTTTAGTTAAGCAATTTCTGTATGCTATCATATTTCCACAGATAAGCACAGGAAAACAAGGAGCCATAAAACTGATTATTTGAGATACACTGGTTTGTTATTTTAAGGTGTTGTTTAGTTTTCATTAATGTTCTTAGACCTTTTATCGGCCATCCCTAAAAGCTTCTCTGCTTCTCAGTGCTTTCATGCCATGTTAATAATGGGAAGAGCACCTTGTTGGAACATCTGACATTCTGGGAAAGATCTATTTTTCTCCAACAAGTGAGTCATCATCTTGAATGTTCGCTAGGGAATTTTGTGACCTTTCACTCTATCCAGAATATAAAAAATGTTCTTATGAGTATTGACCTAGGATGACATTAGACTCTGTCTTCTTACTGCTTCAGCACATAATTAACCTGGATAACAGGGAATCAGTGTAGTCCTTCTCCATTACTCACAAAATATTTACATCTTGAAATGACCACTTAGATTAATTTACTCAAGCATGTTTTCCACATCACAGTTCCTTTAAGAGCTCAAGGGAGCCTTCAGGAAATGCCCATAGTGTTTGTATTAGAAACCCAAGATTCCCAGTTTGGTCTCCAGAGTGTCAGTCACAGTCTCTGCTCCTGAGATCAATCTGGTCACTTTCATTCCTCAGCCTCTCTCTAAAGGAGTCAGTTACTGGAGGAAATGTCATTCTATGTAGATGTGCTCTTCAGTGTTCCTGGTTCACTTAAACCATAATTTTCCGAAATTACTGTCATATGTGCTTTAAATTGTTGAATTCTTTAGTCTAAAGGTTTTATACAATGCTTTCCTGACTATTAATGGGCCGTATCTTATTTCTTACCCCTTTGTTCATCATTCATTACTCCCCATCTTCCTTCTCCTCCTCCTGCCTTTTTTTTTTTAAAGATTTTTATTTATTTATTTGATAGAGAGAGATCACAAGTAAGCAGAGAGGCAGGCAGAGAGAGAGAGGGAAGCAGGCTCCTGCTGAGCAGAGAGCCCGATGTGGGGCTCGATCCCAGGACCCCGAGACCACGACCCAAGCCAACGAAGAGGCTTAAACCACTGAGCCACCCAGGCACCCCTCCTCCTGCCTTTTTAACTCTTTCCCTTCTCTCCATCCCCATCCCACAGAGACTTTATTTCATACAACATTGAAGGTGTCATGAGTGACCCACGTTTTATTTATATATAAATAAATATATGCAATTAAATCCTCGGTGTGAAAGTCTTTTGTCTAAATGACTGGATAGTGAAGGTAGGCCAGACTCAGGATCCCTGAACGATTTATTTACTCCACTAACTGTAATGCACTTTTTGATATGTAACAATAGAACTGATTAAGAGTAGATTAAATGACACTGGTTTTCTTTTCAAATATAAAGTTCAATGATGGGAACTTTCTCCTCCAACATTCTTCAGTATGTGGTATTTTTCATTATGATTTTAGTTGGATACTGCAGCACTACACACTGCGTCCAATTTTAAGGCAGGGAGAATTGGGGAGAAGAACTGAGGAGGATTAAAACACAAAGTCATACTCATATCAGGAAAGCAACATACTTTTCAGAAATCGTTAGCAGTGTTTGGCTTTTGCTTCATTGTGAAGGACTATACCATAAAGTCATGTGACTGCAAGGAATGAGATGAGGCATTAAAACATGACTATCTGGAAAATATTCAATGATTGTTGTTGAAAATAAATGCATTGACAGCTAGTGGCAATGGCCATTGGACTGGCCTCCTAGTAGTATATGGAACATAGCAGGAAAACATAAATGTTAAGTCAGTAAAACATAAATCTTATTATCATTTCCATTTCAAATGGTTGTAAACTACGTTTTTACTGTGTCTGTTCATCCAAATACGTGGACAGTTTACCTTGAAATTCTCATTTTTCTTTATCTTTATCATGCTAATCAATTTTTATAAAAATTCTCTACTCAGAAATTTGGAGATTGCGAAATAGAAGACAATGAGTGAAAGTTTTATTGAACATGTGAGTGAATGCAAAAATGAATGCGTAAAAGAACAAGTGAGTAAATTAATGAAATACTAGAATTCATTTTTATCTATATAATAGTTTTTATTCACACCACATCAATTAAAATAATGGAATACCACATTGTCATGAAAATCAATTAAAGGCACCATAATAAGTAAGTGTTACTTATGGAAAAGCAGAAAATTTCCACTAGACTTCTATGACTGTGCTCTACAAGCAAAGAAAAACAAATATGAGTTCAGTGCCATTTTTCCCACTCTCCTTATCTTAGTGTGTACCTAAATTTAATTACCTCTGATACTGCTAATTTTGCATGTTCCCATAGACCCTGGTGTCTATGCACAACAGTTTTCATTCCTCTTCCTATTATAAATCCCTTTTATAAAAGAGGAGCAGAAAGCTTAAATGACTTGTCAAAGCATCCAGCTGGTAAACTGTTGAGCTGGAATCCAAAGCAGGCTCTCTAGCTCCGAATATCTATTCTCAAACACTACCTTACTTTGTCAACTTCTCTTTTTAACTCTATGTCCTGTGAAATCACAAAAGATGACTATGGGGGAAATATTTATCTGAAACAGTGGAAAATATATATTTGCATCTAGGAAGTAAGGTAAGAGTTCAAGAAACATACTCAGGAGCCATCAGAATGTAAGTATCAATGAAAATCACTATATTTTTAAAAAAAGATTTTATTTATTTATTGAGAGAGAGACAGTGAGAGAGAGCATAAGAGGGGAGAAAGTCAGAGGGAGAAGCAGACTCCCCATGGAGCTGGGAGCCTGATGTGGGACTCGATCCTGGTACTCTAGGATCAAGACCTGAGCAGGAGGCAGTCGCTCAACTAACTGAGCCACCCAGATGACCTGAAAATCACTATCAAGAGAGAAGAATCCTGAGAGAAAAAAAAACACAAAGACCACACAAGAAAAACTAAGTTTTATCAACTAAATAGTAGAGAGATGCAGAATAGGCAGCCATTGAACTGAGACAGATGGGAAGAAAAAAAAAAATAGAAGAGTAGTACTCTGTATTTCAAAATATGACAAGGTTTCAAGTAGAGGTGGTGGATAGTCAAGAAACAATTATTAAAGCTTAAACAATTATTTTTAAAAATAGAGAACACTACACAGTCAGAGTAGACAAATAATAAATCATAGGAAGCAATAATCATAAAAGAAAAGAGGAATCATTACCACATTACTAAAATAGGTAACTCTTCTTGAATAAAAATTGCATGAAGACAAGGAATAAGGCAGAAACAAAGTATTTGCAGTATAAATATCTGAGTAAAATAGTCTATCTAAAGCTTTTTTATCTCATAACTTAATAAGATACTGAACAAATAATCTAATGTAAATAAAATAAGTAAATTAGGATGTCAAATGGCCTGCAAAAAAAAGTTATTCCAGAGCAGTACTTATTCAGTAAATGCATATCAAAACCAAAAGGACAAATATACACACTGAAATTATAATTAAACAGTAATAATATGTGTTGGATAGAATATGAAGCCACAAGAACTTAAAAAATCTTTTGATAGAAGTGAAAGTTCATACCATAGCTTTGGAAAACTCTTTGTCACAATCAGTTAAAACTAAATATTTGCCTATTTTATGATCCAGCATTTATGCTCATAGGTATGTGCACAAAAAATGAGTGCCCGTGTGCATAAAGAAAGTGAAATTATTTTCATGGTATCTTATTCATAACAGTTAAAAAGTAAAGATAATCCAAATGTCCATTGGTGCTAGAGTGTGTCATTAAATTATGATATATTCATACCATGCACTACCTTACAAAAAAATACAATAAGAAAAAGGAAGAAACAAAAAAATTGAACTGTTTTACATAACAACATTGAAAAAAGAAGTAGGCACAAAATAATATATACTCTATGATATCATTCCTAAGAAATTGAAGAATAGTCAAAATTAATTTATGGTGTTAGAATCTACTCTGTTGGGAACTGATTGAGAAAAACTTAAAAGGTCCTGGAAATATCTTGAAATGGGTGATGGTAAAATAGGTGTATATTAATGTGAAAACTCATCTAGCTATACAATTATAGTAATGCATTTTATTGACTTTCAAACATTTTAATTAATAGCTCATAGATCAATAGTTATGTTTTTCTTCTTTCTAATAAACTTATCTAATGATAAAAATTTTGTTTTTTTTACAGTAAATGGTGCCAAACCAGCAGCTTGTACTGACACTTCAAGTTACCATTCCTAATTAAGGCTATTATTCTCTTTAGTCAATTTGAGAACATTAGTTAATGCCTTCCTTGCGAAGACATTTATAAGGGTCGCTTTTCTTTCCTTGCATTGTCAGGTACATACATTCATTATAGTTGAAGAAACCAGAATAAATGTTGAAAAATAAATATATTTTTCAAATACCATATGTTGTTTAATATAGTTAAAAATATCAGTGACTAGTGAGTTAACAGTTAAAACCTAGGGGGGAAAAGTGGTTTGAAAGCAAGTCTATTTTGCAATCATTTTAAATATCAATGTCAGTATTTGATTCTAATTTTAAAACACTTGCAGTGCATGTATTTGAATAAGGTGGATACTTTTTACCCAGTGGCAATTTCGATTGCTTTTGCATGTATCCATGATTTAAATACCTGAAGAAAAATACGTATATCATTTTCTATGTAGCAAATACCTGAAATCAACATAATGATCCAACAGTATAGATGTTAATATTTCCTAAACATAGTATAAGGTCCCCAAAACATGACAGAAACTTGGTCATTATATAAGAAGAAATTAGATGAACAACAGTTCTAAGTGTGTCAGGACATTTAAATATAGGACTGCTTAAAAATCTACGTAATACTGCCAACTCAAATAGTTTTAACACTTTACACTGGGCATAACTGCTTAAAGAAGACGTTTAAACTGTAGAGGATACTCAACCATTAGCAAAACTAAAAACATACCCCAAGTTATCACACACTCTTAAAATTTATTTTTCTCAAATTAAACACTGTTTAATTATAATTTCAGTGTGTATATTTGTCCTTTTGGTTTTGATATGCATTTACTGAATAAGTACTGCTCTGGAATAACTTTTTTTTGCAGGCCATTTGAGAAAAATAAATTTTAAGGGTGTGTGATAACTTGGGGTATGTTTGTGTCTGCCGCACACAGTTTGTCCAATAACATAGTTATCAATGATGATAGCTCTCTTCCTGTAGCAAATATGTTTTAAGTAAAAACAATTTTTTAAAATTTTGTTGATACTTTACAGTCCTTCCATGTCTTTATCCAGTCTAAGACAGAAAAATGACATAGGCAATGGGGAACGGCAAAGGCTTAAGTAAAGGTCATTGTTTTAGGATGATCAATAATGGGCTATTTGAATATGGGTGAGTAGCTCAAAGATTAGAGATAAAATATACTTTATCAAAACCAAACAGTCTCTCATCTGAAAAACTACAAATCGCCATCAGTTTAAACTGGCAGAACTTTAACTTGAACTGTAAGGTGTATTAAACCAGCACTGAGAAATGATTTCTAGAACAGGACTTGGAATATAAACCAAAAGAGCAGTTATTTCTGGGTGGTGTAATTATGGGTAATTTTAAGTTTTCTTACTTCTAATATAGATATTTCCAGTTGTAAGTTCCTCCAAGACAAAGAGCACTGTGCCTCATGGACAGCAACTACAGCAAAAAATGGCAGCACAGGAATAGGTCTCTATGAAACATCCCACAGACTCTTTTAAATATATAGGATTTAGTAGTAAAATATAATCTAATAGAACAGTGATTGTTGAAGCAGTCAGAAGTCTTCAGGCATATGCGGTCATTTGTGAAGTCTCTGTATATAGCACGTTCTGGGCTGTCACCACAGTGCTCAGTGCTGTCACTGCCAGTAGCAAGTGGGACAGAAGTACCTGTGGGCCTATATGACACACTCTTTATTCAGCACTGAATGCTACACATGAGACATTATTAAGATATTGAGATGTAGGTGATGTTTGAGAGTAAGAATATCTTGTCCCCTTCAAGGTCCTCCTAGCAGTGGTCTAAGAATCCAACTGACACGAGACAGGTTAACAGGAGAAAATCCAAATTTAATTTCACACGTATGGGGAATCCATACAGACATGGAAATTCCAAAGGCAGTACAGGTGAAATGATATATAAATGTCATTTTGAACTAAGGAGAAAGGGGGTAGAGGCCTGGAACTTCAAAGGGAAGGAATGCAATTGACAAGAAGATGAAAAAAATGAAAAACAAGCTGGGTCACTCAGTAACAGCGGAACAGAGAGGACTTTGCCAAAGAGGCCTCACTAGGTTCTTCCCTGTCTGCCGCACACAGTTTGTCCAATAACATAGTTATCAATGGTGATAGCTCTCTTCCTGTAGCAAATACTCTATTTAAATTCTTTTTTAGGCAGTTGTAAGGAATGTAAAGAGCTTTTCCTGAATCTGTTGGGGTTTGATTGCTTTTTAACTCAAGATAATCTTTATGCTAAGGTAGTCCATCTTGGGACGGCCTGCCCTTGGCACTTAAAATAATTTACCTTCTTCTAAGGATAATTTAGTTTTCTTATGTATTGAAGACATAATACAGATTTGTACCAGAATATTTGATTCTCTAAAAGAAATTTAAATGGAAATTTTAGAATTTATTAAATGAAAGTAAGAGTTCAACCTATCACTTTAAGAGCTGGCTAGACCCAACTGAAGACAACATTATTGCATTGGATGCACAGAAATAAAGGAAAATGAGAATGGATAAAGCAGAAAAAAATGTGTGTGTGTGTGTGTGTGTGTGTGTGTGTGTGCGAGTGTGTGCATGCATGCATGCATACATATGTGTAGCAGTGGTAAGGAACATGTGAGAAGCTGAAAAAAACAGAGCCTAAAATGCACATAATTTAAGTGAAAATACTTGAAGAATCATTAGGTGAACATTTTCTGAAACTTGTGATAGACATTAACCTCCAGACTCCTGAAGCACAATAAACCCCTGTTAGAACTGATAAAAAGAAAATTATAGGGGCGCCTGGGTGGCTCAGTCTTCTGCTCAGCTGAAGCAGGCTTTAGTTAGGAAACGTACTACTGCTACAGGCTGTTGGAGTGTATTTATATTTAATTTTGTAATACAACGTATCTACAACATTGCCAAATACATGCAAGATGTTCAATATTTGCTGTATCTATGTCTGAGTACATAAACTAAAGTAAAAATTGTTTAGCTTCTTGGGCCTGCTCAATTTCTTTATTCAATTGGAAAAGTAAAAAGTTCTACTGTTAATAGTAATCTAAAGTAATCTACTGCACCAAGGACACAGATATATACTTACATATATACTGAAGTACTATTTATAATTGTCCCCAAAACCAAAGTCCTAGAAACAAAATGACTACTAATAAAGTAAGTGAATTCTGTAGTTTTAATATAGCTGTACAAATGGAGAACTATAAAGCAATATAAAAGATTATGGTAGATCTATATATATTGATGTTAAAAATGAAATGTATATTAGATAAATTAGGCACAGTTGCAGAGAAATATTCAGTGTAAAATCTTGCTTATCTAAAATACATTTGCAATTTTGTATGTATGGGTCTGCATCTATATATAATTTGTACATGCATATGGAAATACATGTAAAATGTTGCAGTTCTACCTCTGAGCAGTTGGACTGGGAAACTGCTTAGAAGGGCTGAAGAAAGAATCTTTATTTTTCTCTTTATTCCCTTTGAAACTTGGTGTAATTTTGGTTTACCTTGAGTGTGTGTGTATGTGTGTGTGTGTTTCAAAGAGCATTTTACTTTCATAGAAAATTAGAAATGTGTTCACTTTTAAAGGATTACCAATGTACACACAGACACACAGTGAGACAGTGTTCCACAACTTTTGCATTACCAAGATTAGTAGAATTCCAGAATTAAATGAATTGGTTTATCCATTTTGGATAGAATGCCACACCAAGCATATGTTACTATTTCCTAGAGCATTATGGAATTAAAACTGTACTTTGCCAAAAAATGCCAGATGGTCATGATATGCCAGTTGCTCATAGTGACTATTGTGCCACATTTCAAGCTTGGAATAAGGCTGAAATACGGTGCGAGATATCACAAATGCCCCAGAGCAGATTGTTAGAAGACACTGGCCAATGTGAATTTCTAGGCATCTCCACCAACCGGATTTCACAGGTTGTTTAAAAATAATAAAGCAATTCTATGCCTTACGAGGAATAAGCATCATTTAACATTTATTCTGTAGAGTCAATGAAGGGTATAGAATTGTCTCTTAGATGACATTTGAATTTTCATAACACTTTGTGGGTGCTTATGAAATTTGAAGTGATCTTCCATAAGAAAGCTTATTTATTTGATCTCTTTGGATTTTAGTTCTCATCCTTAGAAGTATCATCCCAACTTAAATTTAAAAATTAATGTAAAATCATTTTTAAATGCTCAGCTTCCTACTCCCATATGACATAAACAAATCATTTACCTATAAAAAATTAAAAGCTATTTAATGATTAAAATACACAAAAATGTAGGAAAAATAATTTTTCTTAACACCCACACTTCTCTTCTTGGATATCTAGTCCAAGAGATACTTGTAAGAAACTGACTTTCTCCCTCAAGATGTCCCTGAATCAGGACATCATTCTTGACATCAGCCTACAGTTTCAAGTATATGTTTTATGTGATAAATCATAGGAATGCAAAAATTACAAAGCATCAACTGAAAAAACAAAATCCAAAGTGGCACAGTACTTTTCTGCACTCAAATGCTCTACCACTGAGCTATACTCCCTACTTTTCTGCAACTTACCACTCTCATTCATTTTAAATCCAGGCTTCTTCTTCTTCTAAGACTCTACTTCCTGCAGCTGAGCCTCAAAACTATACCAATGAAGTTTTCTTGCACGTTCCCTACACTTATATACTGGTAGTAAGGTTTATCTCTTTTAGATTTTTGATCATGCAAATTTTGAGTGTACTGAATATTGCTTGGCTACTTTTGTTTGCTTTATATACATTCAAACAGTATATTTTTAATGTTAATATTTATGCTTCATTAATTTAACCCAATTTTAGTATGACCATGCTTTGCTAAAAATACCTGAGTAACTTTATTTTTTTTTAAAGGTTTTTAATTTATTTATTTGACAGACAGAGATCACAAGTAGGCAAAGAGGCAGGCAGAGAGAGAGGAGGAAGCAGGCTCCCCACCAAGCAGAGACCCTGACGCGGGGCTCAGTCTCAGGAACCTGGGATCAGGGACCTGAGCCGAAGGCAGAGGTTTTAACCCACTGAGCCACCGAGGCATGCCAAAAATACCTGAGTAACTATAAATTGTTGTTTAGTAATTTCTAATTTTTGTTCCTCTGTTTTGAAGGTAATGTCCACTACTAGCTAAATCTTTATAAATAGAGAAAGAACAGTTGCCTATAACCTCATCATACAGCCAAAGACATCTTTTTCTTCATATTCTCTCTCTATATTAGATAGTTAAATTTTGCTTTTGGTATTAATATAAGTTTTGATATGATAACACACTATCCTTAAAAAACATGATTTTAAAATAGTTTTTGAAAACATTACTTGTAAATGCTTTTATGGGCGCCTGGGTGGCTCAGTTGATTAAGCATCTGCCTTCAGCTGAGGCAATGATCCCAGGGTCCTAGGATGGAGCCCCACATTGGGCTCCTTACTCCCTACTGATTCAGTAGGAGGCCTGCTTCTCCCTCTCCCTCTGTCTGCTCTACTCACTGCTTGTGCACTCTCTCAATCTGTCAAATAAATAAAATCTTAAAAAAATAAATAAAGTATTTTTTAAAGGATATCAATCGGTTTCAACATTTTTCTACTCTTTAATTATCAATGTAACTTTAAATATTTTTCCTAAGAGTTTTATTTTAAAATCCTAATACCATGAATTCAGATTAATTGGTAAATGTAGATATAGGCGTTTGAAATATTGCCAAATTGTTAGCCTAATAAACAAAAATGATCTTACTTGAATTATTTTAAAAAATTAATTCAGAAAAATTATAATTTTTTTATAAGTAAAGCACTGGAATAACAGTTTAGGTAATTAATTTATGTTGAATATGATTGAGATTGGGGCACTTTATTAGTATTCCAGGTGACCAAATAATGAGGGTCAAAATTTTTGGTACTGTTTAATGTAAAGTGAAAAAAAAAACTTTCACACTTGTTTTTGATGGGAGGTCAGCATTACATGTTCTTTTGTAAAAGAAGGCAATTAGGATCTGGGAAGCAGTCACACACAACTAGCCAAATTCTTGCTTTAATGACTGGTTCAACTGAAAAATTGAAGAATGGAAAGAAACAGCAGGATTTGAAAGAACCAGATGAGTACACGTTTGATCATTATATATCAGGTATCTTTACAAGATACTAATGAAGAAACAGGGAGATAACTCTAAAACTTGTAGAAAAAGAGAGGTTAGCTCTTGAATTTGTGAACTATCAACACATAACTGTTGCTGAAATCATTAGAGAAGCTAAAACTGCAAAAGATAAACATATTCGATGAGAAGTGTGCTCAATGCTTTTGAAAAAGTACAGGATTATTTACACATTAAAATTTCTTTTTTTTTTTTTTAGAGAGATTTTATTTATTTATTTGATAGACAGAGATCACAAGTAAGCAGAGAAGCAGGCAGGGCGAGAGAGGGGGCCAGCAGACTCCCCGCTGAGCAGAGAGTCTGACATGGGGCTTGATCCCAGGACCCTGGGACCATGACCTGAGCCGAAGGCAGATGCTTTAACCCACTGAGCCACCCAGGCGCCCCTACACATTAAAATTTCTTAATTGCAATTCTGAATCAATCATAAATAATCTAGAGGAGCTACAGGTAAGTTGGGAGATTTTTGTGATTCCATAATAAGATTTTTAAGGCATCCAATACAATGTATAGTGGTATTTATGTTTAATCATGGAAATTTCAGTACTTCTGGGCAGCCAGTGGACGGGGCCACATTTCAATGTAAATCAGAAACATCTGGCTTTTTATAAACATTCACAGTTGTTCAATTCTTCCAGAAGTAAGCCTAGGTAATGCAGTTTTTAATAAACCATATCTCATCCTACAATGCCCTGGGTGCTACTAAACATTTGGAATCTTGGGGTTAGGAAAAAAGCAAAACAAAATAAAAAGACACTTCTGACCCAAGAGAATTTTCAAATTAGAAAAGAAGTCATTTAACTCTTGTTATAGAAGACTTGCAGAGTAAATGCAATTCTCAAAAACATAAAAAAATCACCTCTGTTTTGTAATAATCAACTTGTTTTCTGTTCCTTGAATAAATTTGAGACAAGTCATGGTGTCAGTGTTTCAGAGCAAACTGTAGCAGACTGTAAGAAACTGGAGAGCTCTTGTCAATGTTTTCATAATAAGTATTTCAAGTCACTGTAATGTAGAACTAATGTTTTTGGCCTAAAAGGTACATTTTCATCTCCCATAAAAAAGAGAGCCAAGTTTATTTTACTGGAAGTGAGAAGAGTTTCTAATCCATTAAATCCAGTTTTTTACCTGTTTGCTCTCAGTTTGGAGCAACACAGAATTCTTTGGCATGAAAATTTGCCCAAACCCTAAATACTCTCACTCATCAATATTTCATTTTTCTTTTTAGAAAAAATTTACAGAACTAGAAAAATTAAGAAAAAAATAAAGTAGAAATAAAAATAAAAAAGAACTTCTTAAATCTTATTTTCTTCTTTATTATAGTCTCTTTTCATTGGTCAACTGTTTCACATAACAAAATATTTTAAGGAAAATAGAGACATTAGAATATAGTAGGAACAGTATTTTTGAGATATTAAAACAAAAAAAAGGAACTGGATTTTTTTTCCTAAATATTTTATATATCTAAGAGGGGAATATTAAAGATACTAGATTCTATCAAAAATACAGATTTCATCATCATTGCAGCTCTCATATACTCTGATTTATTTGAGGGCAATAAGAGAGTTCTCTGGAAGCAAGCTGAAATCTGTCTCTGGTAGGGTTTACGTTATCATCTTTATTCTACTTTTTGAAGCTACTTCATGTTACCCATTCAAATACTTTATTTGTTCTGAATAATAAAATGAGGATATTTCTTTTTAAGCACAGAAAGTTTTGTTACATTTTCTCAAGTCTAAATGAAGAAATGGTATCATAATGCTCAGACTCATGAACCATTTATCAATAAGCAATTTGACTACCATTTAGTTATTTTCCACAAATAGTGTATGTTTTTCCTTCAACAATGTGAATTCCTGTGCAATCTGGAATGAGGGCTGTGCCCATGTAGCATGGACATGGTTTCCTCTTGGAGTAAGAATGACATAAAAAATCATTTTGGCTTGCTTTACTATTTTTGTGTGAAAGTGAGCGTTTTTGCTTCTTTTAAAATTATATTTGTTTTCAGAATGAGACTTGAAATAGTTAAAACTGGATTCCATTTTGGTTTTTCATGTTTACCACACTTTGAAAAAATCCTTAAACACCAAGATTCTGCTATATACATATATGAGAGAGAGAGAGAGAGAGAGTGTGAGGCTGCTTTGAGTACAGGTTTGGTTTATTTTTTTCCATGTATATAACTCATTTGTATGTGTTTGTACATTTTAGATTTTCTAAGTAATTGGTAATAAAGCCCACACTCTCATTCTATACTAAAAAAAAAAAAAAAAAAAAAAAAAGAAATCATCACTTCCAGCTAGAGATTTGTTAATATAACTATTACCCATTTATTTAAAAATCATATATTTTTTATAGCTCCAGTTACAAAAGGAAAAAAGAGAATGTTTATATAAGGAGTCATAAAATCTGAAAGTCATTGCTATCTCATAATATATTTCAACAAAGAGATTTAAAATATTGAATAGAAATAGTTCATCTGTGTCAAAGAAGAGTTTGCAACCTGATACGAAACACACACACATATTTAAAAAAATGTCCTCCCTCCCTATATACTTTACAGTGAGATGCACATATTTTTCCTTTATAGAGCTTCTTCTGGGTGAGAAATTAAAAATGCATGTTATGTATTTTTTATATCTATCTACCTTCTCCCCCCGAACTTAATGTTTTGAGATTCTTCTATGTTACCATGTCTATTCGACTCTTATTCTGCATATCATTGAAATGTGTGAGGACCACTTTGATTAAATCTGCCATAAGCATTCATTTACAAATCTTTTTGTAGGACTCTGTTTTTATTTCTCTTGGGTGAATACCTAAATATGTACTTGCTGGGACATATGTTAACTGAACGTTTAACTTACAAATAACAGCATTCTAGTTAGTCCACATCCTCAGAAATATTTGTTATCCTCAGTCTTTTCAATTATAGCCACTCAAGAGGGTCACCTTGTAGCAAGTTCTGACTTTAATTACATTTCCCTAATGATTTTGGACATATTTTCATGGGTTTGTTGGCCATTGGCTGTGTGTGTGTGTGTGTGTGTGTGTGTGTGTGTACGTGCCTGCATGTATACAGCAGGAAGCAAGACACACTATGGCAGACACCTGATGCAGGGATGTTCTTTTGTGTGTTTCCTTCATTGGTTTCAGGTCCTTACCTCACACCCATGTGTAGCTCAATACTCAGCTCAACACTCACATGACCCTTTGTAGATCTCTCTCATTCTCTTTACGTGTAGGCCTTTCCTCCCAGTACTCCATCTTGCACAAATCTCACTGCCTTCATGTCTCTAGACTCCCAGCTTTGTTTCAAGTTAGGGAGTCTATAGGCTTTGTCTGGTTTCACCCTCCCTGAGCCAGAAACTCTCCAGGTGGTAATTTGGGGCAACTGGAGGGCTAATGTTTGTTGTCCATTTCCGTTTCTCAGGATACCCAATGTACTGTTTCTTGTTTGTTGTTTGTTTGTTTTAAATATTTATTTATTTGAGAGAAACAGAGTGTAAGGGTAGGGGGAGAAGCAGAGGGAGAGGGACAAGCAGACTCCCCACTGAGCACAGAGCCTGACCTGGGACTTGATTCCAGGACCCTGAGATTGTGACCCAAGTTAAAGTCAGACGCTCAACCACTCAACCAATTGAGCCACTAGGGAGCACCTAATGTAGTGTTTTGTATCCTTAAAAATTGTTATCTCATTTATTTCATTTGTTTTGTGTTTTGTTTCATGTGGGTGAGTAAATCCTGTCATTGTTACTTGCTCTTCCCATGGAAGTGTCTGAATTTTAATTTTATTTAATTAATTTGTACTTAAATTCATATGGTCCTGTAACTATGTTGACAGAACTTCACAACGACACAGCTCTAGATGCTATGAGAGTACTCTATATCCTATTCGTCTCACCACACAGCTACATTTTATATTCCTACTGGAAAGTCACAGGGTAGACGTCCTGCAGTCAAGAAGACAGCTTAGGGCGCCTGGGTGGCTCAGTGGGTTAAGCCGCTGCCTTCGGCTCAGGTCATGATCTCAGGGTCCTGGGATCGAGTCCCACATCGGGCTCTCTGCTCAGCAGGGGGCCTGCTTCCCTTCCTCTCTCTCTGTGATCTCTTCCCTTCCTCTCTCCTATTGTGATCTCTCTCTGTCAAATAAATAAATAAAATCTTTTAAAAAAAAAAAAAAAAAAAAAAAAAAGAAGACAGCTTAAATCAGCATTCCCCATGCTTTCATTGCCCCTAGAAACATTTTGTTGTGTGATAGCTATTGATGTCCTGTGGATGTAGTGTTCTACTGAACAGTTTTGGGTAATGTTGCTGGAGAAATGATTATACATTTAACATGCTTCACTTCATTATGAGGAAAGGATTTCCCCTCAGAGGAAGACCAGAATTCCTAATTTTACTTGTTTTGTGTGATCAGGATTTCTTTGGAATCTTCCTCATTGCAGGAGTAGTTTTCCTAATAGTAGTTTTCCTAAAACTGATGAAGACTACATATTTTGGGGCCTTGAGATCCATAGTGCACAACTTCTGTACTTTATGTGCTATTGGATGAAACAGTGAATTAAAATGTCATTTTCTCATTAAAAATATTTCCTAGATATGTCCACTGAAGGATTTAAAATGTTACCTAACCTTGTGTCAATGGGCTACACTAGTATTCATACTGTGGTACTCAAATTATAATTTTCACTAAAAGGAACCAGAATAAACTAAGTTATAAATAATTACAGATCCATGAAAGCAATTTAGAACATAAGCATGACATATTTTGTTATATAATACCATTCTCCTCTTACTCAACTCTGCATCTTGTGACATCTATGTACAACTTCCAACTTTCTTTGTAAATTGGGATTTCAAAAATAGTACAGAAAAATAATTACTGAAGAAAAAAATAATTGCCCAAACCATTAGCAGTGTCGAGTTGTGACAACAGCCTTCAAACATGTATCTTTGGTATTTTATATTAGTTACTTTAGCCTTTAGAACATTAGCAGGCTGCACTTCTGCTCCTTAATTATCTTATTAATTTTTCCTGTGACTATGCCATCATACTTCTTTCCAAAACCTTAAATTACCCGGATGTTGGTTTGAAAAACAAGAAAAAGCCACAGGCCTATGTATAAAATTAGAATATTTTTATGCTAATATATAAGAACATGCAATATCAATACATAAGGCTCAAAAAAAGTTTTTCCTAATAATTAAGTTTACTGAAACAGAAATAAAAAAGGTTATGCAAATATATTTATATACCTAATCATTATTAGTAACATTTTCCAAGTAGCATAGAAATCAGACTAAACTAGAAAAGACAGGGACACCTGGGTGGCTCAGTTGGTTAAGCAGCTGCCTTCGGCTCAGGTCATGATCCCAGCGTCCTGGGATCGAGTCCCACATCAGGCTCCTTGCTCAGCAGGGAGCCTGCTTCTCCCTCTGCCTCTGCCTGCCATTCTGTCTGCCTGTGCTCGCTCTCTCCTGCCTCTCTCTCTGATAAATAAATAAAAAAAAAAAAAAAGAAAAAGAAAAGACAAACAAAACCCCCCACAGAAACTATTGTCCTCATAAGATCACTTAATAAACATTTTAATGATTTAAAAGACTAATGTTTTTAAACATTGATTAGTAAAAGTTTAGTCTAAGATACAGTGGTTACCAATGAAGAAAACTTCTCATACTAATAATATGCACTGTAACAATAATAATAAACTTCCATATGATAGATGTCAGGCAATAAATTAAGTACTTAACATGAATGACCTAATGTCTTAAGTAAGGAAGTATATCCAAGTAAGTATGTCCACTTTAGAGATAAGGAATTTGAAGTATAGACAGTTAAGCAATTTGATTCAAAAGGTTCAACTCATAAAGGGCAGAATGACTACTCCCTTTTTAATGGATTCATTTTATTCTTTCCTGCCACATGACTTCTTTTCATAAATAAAAAAATTGAGATAAAAAATTTTAGATAACCCTGGGACTATAAAATGATTTAAAATTTTTCATGCCTTCCTCCACTTCATTGAAACAGCCTCATTATCTGATAGGAATTTCACTAATCTCATCACTACGGTAATTAAAAAACTAATAAACCAAGATAATCTTCATTGTGGACAGAAAGTTCAGTACAGGTACTCTCTTGTCAAAGACGTACAGTAGTACCTGCTTTCACTGAAGGAGATAAATGAAAATAAGAGTTTCTGCTTTTACCAAAAAAAAAAAAAAAAAAAAAAGTTGTTATCATGCTAAAGTAGATCTTTCCTAAAAGCAAACTTTCAGAAAGCAGATATTCTTATCCTAAGGCCATTTCAGCTTATGAAGCATTTCTCAGAAAAGCTCTACTTTCAAATAGCAGAAGAAACGTGTTTATTCATTTGTTTGTTTTACTTTGGTGCTGCATGTATCCACAAGCTGTGCAAAATTGAAAAAAGCAAACAACAGACAAATAAACAAAAAAGAGCCAGACATGGAAAAAAAAATAATATCAGTGACCATTATTCCATTAATGTAATAATTTTAGTAAAGCTTACTCATGCATAATTACATTCATTTCTTTTTACAATTTATCTGTAAATGTACAGACAAGTTTATTTTGTATCATCCATTCTTTTTTGTTTTTCATGAATTTCAATTACTTATTACATGTATGTCTAGAATTATTATTATATTATCTTATTGATAAGAACATAACAAACAAAACAAACTAAATAAAACTGAAAACATCAACAAATTAACTAGGAAAGGAGCAAAACAAATTTTAAAAACTAAGATTCATGTGTAAATAGTAAAATTATTATTAACTTTCAGAAGCAGCCATTACTTGCTTTTGCAGAACATTAGATTTGATTTCTATAGTATGTAGGTATGTAATCATTTATTTATTTATTTATTTAAAGATTTTATTTATTTATTTGACCGAGAGAGAGAGATCACAAGTAGGCAGAGAGGCAGGCAGAGAGAGAAGGGTAACCAGGCTCCCTGCTGAGCAGAGCGCCGATGTGGGGCTTAATCCCAGGACCCTGAGATCATGACCTGAGCCGAAGGCAGAGGCTTAACCCACTGAGACACCCAGGTGCCCCTATAGTATGTATTTAAATATTCAATTATATACAATCCTAATATTTCAGGTAAAATTGATGAGGGTAATAACACTGATAGATTTCTCTCTACCTATTAGAGAAGATTTTTTTAAAGAGGAAAAAAAAGGGCAGAAGGAAGGAAAAGAGGGAGGGAGGGAAGGATAAAAGAGAAGGGGTAAAGGGAGGAAGACAAAAGAGAGGGAAGGAACAGGAACAGGGAAGAAAGAAAGAAAAAAGAGTGTGAAAAGGAAGAAGAGGAAAAAGGGAACAAAAGGACGTTACATGAGTCAATCAGATATATTTTAAGCATTAAGAAAGATATGGAAAGATAACGAACAACCTTATTATCAGTAAAGGTTTTAGATTAAAATGGGCACAGATTGGGGCACCTGAGTGGCTCAGTGGGTTAAGCTGCTGCCTTCCGCTCAGGTCATGATCTCAGGGTCCTGGGATCGAGTCCCGTGTCGGGCTCTCTGCTCAGCAGGGAGCCTGCTTCCCTCTCTCTCTCTCTGCCTCTCCATCTACTTGTGATTTCTCTCTGTCAAATAAATAAAATCTTAAAAAAATATGGGCACAAATTGTCATTTGCTTTATTTTCATCTTTTTATCTATTTTGTCATGTTTCTTTAAAAACTATTTGCCAAGATTTTGTTGATTACTCTTTAATTGAATATTGTTTTCTTTGAGTTATCTTGCATTACACATGTATTCCATAGTCTCAAAAGGCACAAACAAGATCCATTTGGCATCTTATATCATTTTTAAGCAGACTTCTTTCACATTATAAACAAGGGTAATTTCAAAAACCATGATGTGAGTTTCCTCTTTCTTTCTCTCTCAAAAATACTAATACTAATACTAGTATATTGCAATAGATGCTATGATGTGTTTTCCACATGCCCCAACAAGATTGGGCTTGTTGAGGCATGTGGGCTCCATTCTTCCAGCTTCTAGGAATGTTGATGGAGGATAATTTTGTTCTAAATCCTTCTTCAGGAACTGTCCTCAAGCCCGTCATCCAGGGCAGCCGAAAGCCCATAACTGCTTGAGCATAATATTTGTTTTATTACAAAATATAAAGCATAATTTATCTTTTCCCATCCACATTGGATGAATTTAAAACTGATAATAGCCAAGAACAAAATAACTCTTGAAACAGTAGAGCCAGAAATCCATATAAGATACAGGAGCCAAACTTGGATTCAATTATACCACTGGGGAGACATAAAAACACCCATTTTAGAAATGGCATATATAGAAGAACAGATGTTTTGGTAATAGTTATCAAACAGACTTCATGTTTATAGTACACAAAAGTGCTAGTTGTTGCTGCATTAAAAAAAAGACAAAATATGCCATTGCACTTGAATAAAAATAAATACAGACACATTTATTGTCTTTTAACCTTAGAATCTGAATGTTACATGCTGTCTGCTCTAATGGATTATGAATAACTCAAATCTAGAATCTGTTGACAGAGCTATTCAGTACTTTCACCCCCATATCAAAGAACTGTGAGAATTTGTAAAACTCAATTACAGGACATTTCTATTCAAAGTCGGAGGCAACACACAATTAAATACAAAGTTATCACACTTACTAAAGCTTACTGTGTTTATAATGACAACATAAACAAATTTTAGTATCATAAATCACATCATTTACTTCCTCACTTCAATAATTATTTGTCATTGGCATTATTTCAGAGGGAGGATTGAGAAGTACATGTATATTTCAAAAATCAAATTGAATTATTATCTTTAATTTTATACATGGAACTCAGTGTTCCACATCACTTTAAATAATTTTAATCTATTTACTTTTATTCTTTATAGCATGAAGCCACTATTTGTTTTGTTCCTAATATAGCACAGATATTTAACAGTATTTAATAGTTTTAGTTCCCTGATTTACCCAATACCGGTTTACCTATCAGCTTTTGGGGAATTAATATGAAATTAAATATAAACTATGTTTATTAATGAGGTAAGTGATCAGCCTCAGGGGTTAACAAAGAATGTTTCAGTAATGCTCCAGATTTGCCTGTACATTAAATGAAGCATAATAAAACTGCATCAGTTAACCATTGTTGCATAAAACCACCAAATACCCTGTGGCTTATAACAATATTTATTATTACTTATGCATCTGCTTTTTACTGGGACTTGTTGTCCTAGGAGAATACTGGCTGGGCAGCTCAGTTTTGATAGTTCCGCCACCCAGACACTTCTCTGCCTGGGTCCACAGATTCTCTCATGGTGATGTCAAAAGTGCAAGCAAGCCACTAAAAACACATGGTAATTTTTCAGACCTTAGCTTGGATTTAGTGCAGGGATGGGAATAGAATCAGAGTCACAAACACAACCCACCACACATACACACCACCACCATCCACAGAACAAACTATCCTTAGCCCACTATTATGGCTTTTGTTTCTTGGAGCTTTTTGCTTTTGTTTTTCTAATGCTGTGAAGAACAAAGAGGGGTTTTAGTAGACTAGATATTAGTTATGAATTTTATGATCTTAGGAATGTGAATCTCTCTCTTTTTTTTTTTTTTAAGATTTTATTTACTTATTTGACAGTCAGAGATCACCAGTAGAGAGACAGGCAGAGAGAGAGAGGGGGAAGCAGGCTCCCTGCTGAACAGAGAGCCCCATGCGGGGCTCGATCCCAGAACCCTGAAATCATGAACTGAGCCAAAGGCAGAGGCTTAATCCACTGAGCCACCCAGGTGCCCCAGGAATGTGAATCTCTCAATGAACTTGTCCCTTCTTTTCCTTAAGAATGTGAGGCACTTGAAAACTAGATAATAGACATTTATCTTATTTTTGGTGGCCAAAGGAGAGATTGCTAATATTTTCTTGTATAAAAACATACCAGAGTTCATTATTACCTCACTAAAGATTTTTGGAATCTCTTATATAAACCATTTACTAAAATCAGGGAAATGCAAAGATTTACAGAGTAGATATTCTGGCTGCTGCACATGAGAGAGTCTAGGGAAGTTCATGCAGTATAAGAGATATGGGGAGTGCAAATATGGAGAGTAAGGAAAACTATGTCATACTGTAAGCATGAAGTAGTAACGACACATGGGATATTTATCATATTCTGGTTTAAGAAATAGAATATTTCAATAGTTCTAGTATTTTAATATAAATTTAAAAGAAGATGGACAATATAGGTGCCCACAATAAGCAAAGTGAGAGTTGGAAATGGTGTGTTTTACAACAGTAATACTGGGAGAAGAGAGAAATGGACGGTTTGAAGATCACACAAGAGGCAGAAACAATTATCAGTTTGTAAATGATTAGGAAAAAAGGATGGGGGGGGGATGAAAATCATGTATGGTCCCTGCCATGATATACATGTGTGTGTATATATACAACACACACAATGTATATATAGCTTTTTTAATCCTCTCTCCCCATATTATTTTTTTATACATTCACCTGGTGGCAGATACTTAGGTTGTTGCCATATCTTAGCTATCACGAATAATGCAACAATTCACACTGAGTGCAGGTATCTCTGCAAGGTTCTGATTTCATGTTCTTCAAATTATTTTCAGAAGTATGACGGCTAGATCATATGGTACTTGTATTTTTAACATTTTCAGGGACTTCCATACTGTTTTCCAGTGATTGGAATATACCAGTATTCATTCCCAGCAATAGCATACAAGGATTCCCTTGTTTACATCCCTGCCAGCACTTGTTCTTTTCTTTTGTTCTTGATAATAGCCCTCCTCATGGGTTTGAGATGATATTTCGTGGTTTTGATTTGTATGTTTCCAAGGATTAGTAATATTGAGGGCATCTTTTCATGTGTCTGTTGACCATTTCTATGTCTTTCAAGATATAGCTTTTTAAGTCCTATGCCCACTCTTTAAATGGGTTCTTTATTTCTTTTACTATTGAATTATATGGATTTCTTACATATTTTGGATATTACCTTCTCATCAGATACATGCTTTGCAAATACTTAACTCTCTTTCCCTAAGTTATCTTTTACTCTGTTGATTGTTTCCTTTGCTATGCAAAAGCTTTTTAGTTCAATGTAGCCTACTTGTTTAGTTTTTCTTTTGTTGCCTATGCTTTTGATGCCTTATTCAAAATAATCATTGAAGGGCCAATGTCAAGGAGCTTTTCAGAGTGTTTTATTCTAAGAATTTTATGGTTTCAGGTCTCATGTTTAAGTCTTCAATTCACTTTTAGTTAATTTTTGTGAGTGGTATAGATAGAGGCCCAAATATAAATATATATGGCATATGGATATCCAGTTTCCCCAATGATCTTTATTTAAAAGAAGAAAAAAAAGAAAACAACCTGTCCTTTCTCTATTATTTGTCAAAGATTAGTTGACCGTATTTGTGTGAACTTGCTTCTGGGTTTTCTATTCTATTTATGGATTGGAAGAATTAATATTATTAAAATGTTCATAAAACCCAAAGTGATTTACAGATTCCATGCAATATCTGTCAAAAACACAACAGAATTTTTCACAGAAATAGAAAAAAAAAAATCCTGTATTTTGCCACCAAATTTGTATACAAAAGACTCTGAATAGCCAAAGCAATCTTGAGAAAGAACAAAGCTGAAAGTATTTCTGATTTCAAAATATATTGCAATGCTCAGGGTAAATTCTAAGCTTTGAAAAACAGTGGATTGTTACAGAAAGTTTGGGACACTAGAAAATTTAAAAAAATAATAATAATTACTATAGAAGTCACACATCTCTAAATTCTTCCTGTTTGTATTTCTCTTAGCAATCTTGTTATATTTAGGGTATGCTTTACTGATTCTAGCTAAATTATTTATTTCCCTTTGGTAAATAATGGGGTTTGTTTGAGGGATTCACTTTCACCTCATTCTGAACATATCTTGTAGAGTTGTAGAGATATCATTACATCCCAGAGTCCAACCAGCTATATGCCAAACCTGAATACTGAGGGCAGAACTGTATCTATTGAACAGTCCTTC
Source organism: Mustela erminea (assembly GCF_009829155.1). Lineage (NCBI taxonomy): Eukaryota > Metazoa > Chordata > Mammalia > Carnivora > Mustelidae > Mustela > Mustela erminea. The sequence goes on from NC_045616.1 coordinate 145,550,951, forward strand.
ATTTTAGGGGAAATAACTACCTAAAATATGTTCAAGACCAGTTTAACCACTTAGTAATAATTTGGCTTTGGTTTTGTAAAAAGATATTATAGTAACAATATTTCTTTCAAATAAGCTGAATTTTCTTTATGGTCAAATCTAACGGGTTTCCTCATGATTTTGATAGTTGATGGCTGTACCTGCTTCCCCTCCCTTAACTGCCACAGGGCATCCTATCTACTGGTGTCTCATTGTCAAGTCAAATTCATTTTTCCTTACCATGTTTTTTTCCTACCTATGTGGCTGAGCTTTCACTTTTTCATTTCATATCATATCACTTTTCCCTTTCTTAACTAGTATGCCTGATGCATCAACTTGGTATTAGAGGAATTTTTTCAAAGTTCATTCTAATCATCATCCCAAGGGAGGAAGCTGTATCTTCTTACTCACAGAACTAATAGAAAGAAGTATTATCTGGTCTGCTGCAGATTTCAACCATCCCCTGAATTTCCTAATAATAAGTAATATTTAGTGAGAGCTTTCTATTTTTCAGGCACCATTCTTATTATTTTATGTGAACTACATAATTAAATTCACACAATAGCTCTATATATTTGGCACTGTCTTTTCCCTGATTTTATGGAAGTACCTGAGGCACATAAAGTTAAATCACTTGCTAAATGTAATGAAGTTAATAGTCAGTGGAGCCAGAATTTAAAATAGATTTCACCACCATAAATAATATGGAATGGTGCCTTTTTGTATATTTCAACAAAAATATTTTTGGCATCAATTACTTCAAGATCTTAAAAAAATTATACTTCTCAGACTATGGGCCCATGTCTCCTCTTTGTCACTTTAAATTGGGTCACTACTCAGTTCTAATTCATATGTTCTATATCCGTTTTATGTCTTTGAAGTTTTACCAAATAATCGAGACAAATTTTTTTATATTTTTCCAATTTATGAAGCTAATTTCATCTTAGCAAATTTTTCAACTGCTGGTCACCAAACCCTTTAATCAATTCAGGATCCTGCCACATGCACATGATATGCAATTTTAAAAGCATACTAGATAAATATCACTTTTTTAGATTTCTAATTTAATCAATGAAAAACTACTGTTTTATTTATCAGTGCTACTGATAAGATGTTTAAAAAAAATCACATGAAAAAGAGCCAGGAGAACTAAGGATGGCTAATAGAAATGTCACAAAAGTAGTTTTACATTGCTAGACAATGATTTACTCAATTCACCAAATATGCCCCAAATGCTTACTCTATTTGACTGACACTGCTTCAGTGGGCAAACAGGGAGTGATGTCATCATCATATGGTGATAATCAAGATGCCGTTATACTTCGTTCCTAGGGGAGGAACCAATTTACTATGAATGATGTTTGCTAAATGTTTGATAATACAGCTTTGCACAGGTGTTTTTTTTTTTCTGAACTTTTAAGTCAAAAGGAATAGATACATAAAGTTTCAGAGGTAAAAATTCATTTTCAGTTCAAATATTTTTCATTATTAAAGTGCACTGCATTTTCTTCTTACGTGTTTTATTTTCAAGGTTTGTAGTGTCATGAATTATTCTTCCTAGTGATATATTCCTATCGTTATGTTCCAATGTTTCAAAAGCAATATGACCTATTTTGTAAAACAAGCAGGACAAAGTTGAACTATTAGATAATTATACAATTTTGAAGAAGGGGAACACAACCAGGAGGAGTGGGAGAGGGAGAAGCAGGCTTCCCAACAAACATCAGGCAGCCTGATGTGGGGCTCAATCCCAGGATGCTGGGATCATGTCCTGAGCTGAAGGCAGACACTTAACGACTGAGCCACCCAGGTGCCCAATAAAGATAACATTTAAAATATTACAATAAGAAAGGATATTTTAAAGAACATAGAAAAATAAAATATGTAAATCTTGACTCTGTCATCTCCACTCTCTTCAAGGGACTAAGTTTTGCAATCCAGAGATCCTCTATAATCATTTTTCAGAATATGGAATTTATATTTTAAGATCTTTACTAAGCAGCTATCCCTTCAGGTGAGTCAGCTCATACAGAATTAGTGTACGTACATTTCACACCTTTGGAGAAATAAAAGGAGTGATCAATATTGGATAGTTCTGGTCAAGGCTGTTCTAGAAATAGCTGCCCTTTAGGCAAAACAACAATAACAACAACAAACAAACAAAACCCCTCTAACTAGACTCAAAGACAAGAAACCAAAGACCTTTCTCAAAATGTACTAATAAATGCAGTGTATTGTCTGCAGATGCCATTATAAATTTTGTGCTCTCCTCAACTCCCAGCATTTTAATGATCTGTAAAGTAACACATCAGAAACTGACATCGCTTGAAATGAAGTAATAACGGATTTTTAGGCTCTGCATACATTTTCCTGATATAAGGAAGTGGCCACACTTGTACTTGTGAGGAGAGGGGGAAGAAAAAGAGAATTAAGAATCAAAACAAACAAACAAAAAGAAACCAGGTAGCAGAAGAATACAACCTTTCCTTAATATGGTCAATGGTGTTCCACAAATATTAAAGAGGATAAAACTTGAAGATTAAATATCAGACGTCTAGAGTTCATTTGTAAGTGTCTTCCTGTTTTCATAATCAACATCTATTTTGTTTCAACTTAAAATCAGTAACAGCATCCTTTTTAATTTTTTTTTGTTCAAGAAAATATCTGAATCAATTATAAGATATAAAATTTTTTTTAAAAAAGTCAGACACTAAAAATTGTTATTTAGATAATGGCTCAATACCTGTTTACTATGATTCACATTAAACACAACAATATTTATGTTTCTCTGGAATTGGGGGATATAACGGCTTCATTTGAAATTTTTTTTTCTAAAAACTATTATGATTAAACATTGATTAGTGCAATTAAAATAATTAGCTGGAAAATAAGGTGTACTTTTTTATTGAAATGCAGTTGACATACAGTTTAGTTTCAGGTGTAGAACATAGTGAGTCAATGTTTGTATACATGAGGCAGCTATCACCAGGTTAAAGCTAGATATCATCTGTTCCCTACAAAGTTGTTACGTATTTATTATTAACTATACTCCCTATGTTGTACATTGTATCCTTGTGTCTTTTTTATTTTATGACAGGAAGTTTGTATTTTTTTCCTTATTTCGTTCATCTCTTCAAATCCCTCCCCTCTGGAAAGCACCAGATTGTTCTCTTTATCTGATTGTTCTCTGTATGTAGGATTGTTCTCTGTATCTAGGATTATTCTCTGTACCTATGTTTCTGTTTCTGCTTTGCTTTATTTGTTAATTTGTTTAGGTTTTTTTGTCTTTTTTAATTTTCACTCATATGTTAAATTGCACAGTATTTGTCTTTTTCTGTCTGGCTTATTTCACTTAACATAATATTCTCTTGGTCTATCTTCCTTTCTTTTTTATGGCTGAGTAATATTCCATGGGTCCATTTTCTTTATCCATTCATTTATTGATGGACACTTTAGTTGCTTTCATATCTTGACTATTGTAAATAGTGCTTCAATGAACACAGGGGTCCATATATCTCTTCAAATTCGTGTTTTTGTTTTTGTTTTGTTTTGTTTTGGATAAATACCTAGGAGGATAGAATTGCTGGATTGTATGGTAGTTCTTTTCTTTTAGAGAGAGCACGCACAAAAAAGGGTCTGGGGAGAGAGGGAGAAGAGCGCAAGGAGAGAGAGTGGGACATCTTAAGCAGTCTCCACACTCAGCACGGAGTCCAAGGGGGGACTCCATTTCGCAACACTGAGATCATGACTTGAGCCAAAACCAAAAGTCAGATGCTTAACTGACTGAGCCAAGCGTAATGGTAGCTCCATTTTTCATTTTTCCGAGACACCTCCATACTGTCACGCATGCTGGCTGCGGCATCTGCATCGCGACTAGCAGACCGACAGTGCCGGAGAGCACAGCACAGGTCTTATTATTGACACATGTGTCATGAAAAATTCTCATAAGCTATGACTTTTCTTATATATAGGGTGTCCTCAAATACTCATTTTCTCCAATCACAAGTTCATCCAACATCTGTAAGAATAATTCCTTTAATTTTAATTATTTCTTCCTATCACCAAATCCTATTTGCCCATTGATACAATTTTTGACTGCCTCAGTATATATTATCATTTTATTTTTTTATTTGTCAGAGAGAGAGAGAGCTCACCAGAGGGAGTGGCAGGCAAACAAAGAAGCAGCAAACAAAGAACCCTGCAGAGTAAGAAGCCCAATGAGTGACTGGATCCCAGGACCCTAGGATATGACCTGAGCCAAAGGCAGATGCTTAACTGACTGAGCTACCCAGGCATCCTTATGTTATTATTTTTAATTACAGGAAAATTTAGCAAAAGTGACAGTTTCACTTTCTCACCAATATTCCAGATTATATTATCATCACATCAAAAATATATCAAGGACTCATCAATGTATTAACATTTAAAACACATCGTGTGTGTGTGTGTGTGTGTTTGCTAATCAAGCTAATTTCATGCCATAGTGATGTTTATATACTTAATATTAAATCCTTTAATCTTTAATATCAACAAAGAGCATGGTATATTTTGTATTAAGTCAAATCACGAGGCAGCTTCCTTTAGCTAAGGACAATTGCTGGAGAGAACTCAGCTGTCATCATCAGCGTTTCACAGCTAGGTAAACGAGCGTCTTGTCTTGAAAGAGGGTCTGAATAATCCACCAAAGTTTTCACTAGAGTCTACTTTGAGCACTTCTTTGATGCTGTAGCTTCATGGAATCAACTCATCCCATCTGTGAATCACTCCTTCAGGAATTTGGGTGGTCTCTTTTTCTGAGTACACATAAAATTAAAGGTTAAAAAAGCCCCACTCCAGCCCCTACAGTGAGGTTTGTGTGGAGTATCATTATCTCCTTCTTCTCCTAGCCCTTCTGGATCCCCTCATTTTCAGTGAGCACCTTTCCCGAGCTAGGTGACTAACTTCACAGAACGACCAGACTCCGAATTCTGCAGGATCTTTTTTCCCAGTCAACGTGCCTTTCTTGCCTGTAACCGCCCAGATAGGGTAGAGGAGTATCAAGAGACCTTCAAATGGGCCAGTTTGTGGCAAACATCTCTATTTCACCCTCTTTGTGGATTGCATGGAGCACTGGGTGTGGCACAAAAACAATGAATACTGTTATGCTGAAAATAAATAAAAATAAATTAAAAAAAAAAAACAGCTTTACCTCCTTCTGTTATCATGATCTATACGTGCTAAAATATTCTCTTTTCTGAGACTTTCAAAATACTTTTCCAGTGTCTGTCATGGAAGTTTGGCATATAAACATCACTTATGATGGACCATGAGGTCCAATGTTTTTAAATGATTTGGAGACCCAGAGCCTAGGAGGAGAAAGATGATTAGAGGATTAGATGATTGTCCTATCTTTTTTTTAGAGACCAACTTAAAAAAATATATATGTGTATGTATGTGTTAGAGAGAGAGAGAGAGCACACAAGCAGGGCAAGCAGGCAAAGCAGGCAGAGGGAGAAGCAGATTCCCCGCTGAGCAAGGAGCCCTATGCAGGGCTCGATCCCAGGACACTGGGATCATGACCTGAGCCAAAGGCAGACACTCAACTGACTGCACCACCCAAGGATCCCTGATTGCCCTATCTTATCCCTGTGATTATAAAAAGAGTATTTTGTTTCTGTTTCTTTCTTTCTTTCTTTTTTTTTTTTTAAGATTTCTTTTTTTATCTATTTACTTGACAGACAGAGATCACAAGTAGGCAGAGAGTCAGGCAGAGAGAGGAAGGGAAGCAGGCTTCCTGCTAAGCTGAGAGCCTGATTCGGGGCTTGATCCCAGAACTCTGGGATCATGACCTGAGCCGAAGGCAGATGCTTTAACCCAATGAGCCACCCAGATGTCCCTGTTTCTGTTTTCTTAGTTTAACGTGTCAGTAGAGGTAATAGCTCAAGAGGGAATATTTTAGATTAACCTGATTGATTTTGCATATAATTTTTGCTAAATCAATATTAATATACCTTTAGATAAAGTTAGTAAAAGATTATTAGGACTTTATCTTACCCTGCATACATTTGTACCTACCTCTGTAAGACTTGAGGTCTTGAAATAAAGTCTCTTATTGAAAATTGAAAGTATTATAAAATTAACCTGAATAATTAATTTTTAAAAGTTTTCTTATTATGTGAGAGATTAAGCTATCATCTAGTTTTTATTATAGAAATTTACTGAGGATTTACACTTTGTAAAACTATATTCTCATTGAGCTTATGGTAATATTTTTTTCAAAATGCTTTTTTAATTTGTTTTATGGAGAAACAAAACTTCTTGAATCAACTTCAGGTTATAATGACTTCTGGGTGCATTACTGCACTGTGTGGGCATGCTAGAGAATTAATAAACACTGAGAGTGGTTGTGGGTTCAATCTAAATATTAATAATTTTCATAGAACTGATACATTGAAAAATAACTGTATTTCAGGAACCCTCTAGATACAATAATACAATAATACCCGAAGATACAGATGTGAGAATCCCTGAATTCATAAAACATTTTTTTAAAGATTTTATTTATTTATTTGACAGACAGAGATCACAAGTAGACAGAGTGGCAGGCAGAGAGAGAGAGGGGGAAGCAGGCTCCCTGCTGAGCAGAGAGCCCAATGCGGGGCTCGATCCCAGGACCCTGGCATCATGACCCGAGCCGAAGGCAGAGGCTTTAACCTACTGAGCCACCCAGGCGCCCCTCATAAAACATTTTAATTTTAGTTTCTGTTTTGTTTTTGCTCTTAATGTAGCATGAATGCCATTTCCCCAAAGTCAAGGTGAGAAGACTATTACTTCTCAAATAATATATGTAAACCCTTCAGAAGGAATGTATTCTGCTTAAAGTTCTGATCTACAAGTCACTTAGAAACTGTGCTCAGGGAAGCTAAATTTCATCTGTCTGATGCAATAAGAGTGTTATCTGAAACAATAGCACTCCTGAAATGTAAAGAAAATTGAAATTTTACAAGTCTGCATTTCTGACCCCTCTTTACAGGACTTGAAGAAGGGTATTGACTTGTTTTTATATACTTTTTATATTTAATTTTGGTGCTGTGAGAGAGAGGAAGAAAAAACAAAAGGGTAAAAAAAAAAAAAAGAAGAAGAAGAAGAAGAAAGAAACAGGGAGGGAGGGAAGAAGAGACCCATTACTTAATGGCTTAGCAATACACTCAAAATAAAGTAATCCCATAATTACATATAGCAAATAAGGAAATACCCGAGTTGTCCAAAAAGATAATATTGAATAAGGAATAAAGTAGCAAGGAATCTGAGAAGGGGTTTTGAATCTTATTTTCTTTCTCCTTCTGTATATATAAAGCCTTGTTTCAAAACTAGTGGTCCCAGAGAAAAATCTGGTTAGTTACTACAGCATATTAATTTTCAAAACTGTCATTAAAGCTATAGTCATATGCTGAGATAACCTCAATGATGTAGTTTTGAAGCATGAAGTTAGTTGCTATAAGCACATTATTGCACTATTTCCAGGGCATTTGAAGCAATCATCTTCTACTGTTATGTTTCCAGAATACAGCAGGGGGCTCTAGTAGTATTGGTCATAGAATTGAACGCCGTGTTAGTAAGAACGGAATACAGAAACAGACATTTATTAAGCACAATATTGGAAAAATCAAAATAAAATGAAAAGGACAATGGAAGTTGTCATTTGAATTGCTGAGTTTGTTCAATTGCAGTTCAGGATTTTGTTTTGTTTTCAAGAATTGCATTAAACCTGCTCGTTTTGTTTTGTTTTTAAGAATTGCATTAAACCTGCTTCTTTGCCAGTATTATTATATGAACATTATAGATCTTCAAAATAATGATGAGAAAGGCTACTGCTTCTTCATAAATCGTTTTAGCAATAAGACCATTACAACATCATTATTATCATAAAAATAATAAACAATCTTGCTTTTAAAGCAGATGGGATTATAGCTCATAAATAAAACACAATTATTGAAAAATTGATATGTATAAGGCACTGCACTGACCACTGAAGTGAGACAATTGTGAATAAAATACAGTGTCTTCTCTCACTGAGCTATAAATGATATAAAAAGATAAATAATTATGTAAGACAGGATCAAGCGAACATCACGAAAGAGGTAAAGCGAAGAAGGTGCTGACGTAGTTAAGTGAGAAGAGTCATGTCAGTCGCTCAGTATGTGGATGACGGGGAGAATGAGGGCAAGGAGTCTTGCAGGCAGAACACTGAGCTCTACCAGGCACAGCATTAGGGCAAACAGGGAGAATATCTGAGTCACAGATGTTCAGTTTGGTAGAAGAGTAGGGTTCACAAAGCTGGTAAGAAAGAGATAGACTCTGTGAGTTACAATGGACTGATTTCATCAAGAACGCTTAAATGCCTTCATGAGTAGTTTTACTTAAAATCAGGTAGGTTTCACTGTGGCCCCAACTAGAACTAGAAGAAGACTCAAAATTGTACAGAAGCCAACTATGTTAAAGGTGGATTCATAGATTCAAATACCCACATAATCTAATTAAATTCAATAAATAGAGAAAATTAATGTGTAAGAATCTCCACTGGAATAAACAGAAATTAGTTGTATTAGATTTTATAAAAGTTGACAATTTAAAAATATTTTTGCTTTGCTAGAGTTTCATAGTTTTATATAATAAACTTCACGTACATTCAAGAAGTTTCTATTATGCTTTTCCCTAAAACACATGATAGATTCCTGGTAGAGAAAGTAAAACAAATAACCTTCTATATATATAGTATTGGATATGTTTTGACAAGACAATCCCATGGGATCTTTACTCCATTTAAATTTATTATGATTACACATATATTTTATAAAATTAATTGCACTATAAAAGCATACAAAAACAAAACAAAACAAAAACAAACAAAAACTTAATTTCACTGTGCTTTCAGTCAATCAAGTTCATTACCTATCACTTGAAATGGGCTTTTCAAACTAGTGTCCCCAAATACCCATGGGACAGAATATCTTATATATTTTAAAGCCACACTTCTCAACCAATGTGTGTGTGTTTATTGTTTGTTTGTTTGTTTTGTAGCTTAGGGTTACTGTAGGGTTCTTATAAATGAACTACTGCCCCTATCCCAAATTGGGTCTCTAGGACTTCTGCCCAGTTTCTAAGATTCCAAAATGATTTGAATCTTTAATACTCCTTCCTGAGTGATAATAAAGGTCTCCTCCAGAGCTGATGTTAGTAACTGCGGTGTCCTTTTAAGGTATGAAGCAAGTCCCAGCCACTGAAGAGTCTTGGCATAATCTTTTATAAACTCTTAGAAAAGAAGATCCCTCTAGTGACCCTA